>NC_135727.1:61270124-61890713 GCF_964656455.1 Halichoerus grypus | reverse complement strand
AAGAAATAATAGCTGAAAACATCCCAAATCTGGGGACAGAAACAGATTGCCCAACAAATTCAACCCAAGGAGGTGCACACCAAGACACATAGTAATTAAGGTGGTAAACTATAGTGATCAAAAACTTTAAAGATTACAAGAGAAAAGAAGACAGTTACATTAGAATAAAACCCCATAAGACTATCAGCTAATTTTTCAGCAGAAATTTTGCAGGCCAGAAGTGGCATGATATATTCAAAATGTTGAAAGGGAAAAATCTGCAGCCAAGAATACTCTATCCAGCAAAGCTATCATTCCTAAAAGAAGGAGAGATAAAGAGCTCCTCAAACAAAAACTAAAGGAGTTCATGACCACTAAACCAGCCATACAAGAAATATTAAAGGAGACTCTTGAGTGGAAAAGAAAGACCATAAGTCAGAGTATGAAAAGTAAAAAGCACAAAAGCATTAAAAAATAAGCATTTCTGTAATAATCAGTCAAGGGATTTATGAAATAACAGCATGTAATATATTATACCAAGTATTTGAAATGTAGAAGGAAGAGGAGTAAGGAATCAGTTCAAAATTTATTGACCATCAGCTTAATATAGACTGGTATATACAGAAGATTTTATATATAAAGCAAATGGTAACCACAAATCAAAAATAGTAATGAATATGCAAAAAATAAAGAGAGAGGTGTTCAAGTATATCGCTAAAGAAAACCAAGAAACCATGAAGGAAACAGGAAAAAAAAATCAGAAAAAAAGCTACATAACAAGTCACAAAATAGCAATAAATACATGTATCTCAATAATTTTACCTTTGATAAAAGGGAGCCTGGCCGTGGGGATCCTACACCACAGGTGAGCGATAGGCTCCCACGCTGGGGATGGGGCACAGACTCACAGACCGGTAGCAGTGGGGAAAGGACTTTAGGGCAGCCCCCCTGAAAGAAACCAGAGCACCGGGGCTGCCCATGCGAACTGGGGGCAGCTGGCGGTTTTAGAAGCACAAAGGGCAGAGACCTACCCTGACCTGGAGGCGAGGACTGGGAGCACTGCTGAGGGGCACACAACCCAGGACTGCAGTTTATAGCAGCACAGACAGAAACAGAGATAGTGTGGCCTGGAGAGCTCACTGAAGAAGAGACTGCGATCTCTCTGCTCTGAGGCAAAGGATTGGAAACAGTCTCTACTGCTCTGACTCTTGGAAGAGACGCGGAAAGCCACCAGAGAAAAAAAGCCCCCCAAAACTGGTTCCCACTGAGCCCATTCCCCCCCACAGGGGAGCTGGGCAACTTTGCCCAAACTGGGTTGCCTGAGTAACAGCGTGGCAGGCCCCTCCCCAAGAAGACAGCCTGGGAAAAAATAGAAGTCAACGCCCTAAGGTCCCTAGAAAACAGGTGCATCTTGCTTGGGTTGTGGTCAATAATTTGGACTCTATACATTCCCTCAACCACCCATCAACAGAATGACTAGGAGGAGAGACCCCCAAAGTAGGAAGCACTCAGAGATTATGACTTATGCTGCAGATTTACAAATGGATTCAGATATAACCAAGATGTCAGAGATGGAATTCAGGCTAGCAATTGTGAAGACAATAGCTAGAATGGAGAAATCAATTAATAGCAACATAGAGTCTCTAAGGGCAGAAATGAAAGCTGAATTGGCAGAACTTGAAAATGCTATCAGTGAGATCCAATCTAATCTAGATAATCTAACAGCTAGGGGAAGTGAGGCAGAAGAACGAATCAGGGACTGGGAGACAATTTAATAGATAAAAAGGGAAAAGAGGAGGCCAGGGAAAAACAACTCAGAATCAATGAAAATAGAATCAGAGAAATAAGTGACACTGTGAAGCATTCCAATGTCAGAATTATTGGAATCCCGGAGGGGATGTAGAGAGAGAGAGAGGCCTAGAAGATATATTTGAGCAAATCATAGCTGAGAACTTCCCAAATCTGGGGAATGAAACAAACACTCGTGTCCTAGAGGCAGAGAGGACCCCTACCAAGATCAAGGAAAAGAGGCCAACACCCCAGCATGTAATAGTAAAACTCTCAAATCTTAGAACCAAGGAAACCATCTTAAGGACAGTTAGGGGGAAGAGATTCCTTAAGTACAGAGGGAGGAACATCGGAATAACCTCAGACCTATCCACAGAAACCTGGCAAACCAGAAAGGCTTGGCAAGACATATTCAGGGTATAAACGAGAAGAACATGCAGCCAAGAATACTTTATCCGGCAAGGCTGTCATTTAGATTGGATGGAGAGATACAGAGCTTCCAAGACCGACAGAAACTGAAAGAATATGTGACCACTAAACCGGCCCTGCAAGAAATATTAAGGGGGTTCTATAAAAGGAGAAAGACTCCAAGAGTGATATAGAAAAGAAATTTACAGGGACTATCTATAAAAACAAGGTCTTCACAGGCAACAGGATGACAATAAATTCCTATCTTTCAATAATCACTCTCAATGTGAACAGTCTAAATGCTCCCATAAAATGACAGGGGGTTGCAGATTGGATAAAAAGACAGGACCCATCCATATGCTGTCTACAAAAGGCTCATTTTGAACCTAAAGATATATCCAGACTGAAAGTAAAGGGATGGCGATCCAACTTCCATGCCAGCGGACCTCAAAAGAAAGCTGGGGTAGCAATTCTTATATCAGACAAATTAGATTTTAAACTAAAGACTGTAGTTAGAGACACAGAAGGACACTGTATTATCCTTAAAGGGTCTATCCAACAAGAAGATGTAACAACTGTAAATATCTATGCCTCCAACATGGGAGCAGCCATCTACATAAGCCAACTGCCTACCAAAATAAAGAGTCATATTGATAACATTACGTTAATTGTAGGAGACCTCAATACTCCACTTTCAGCAATAGACAGATCATCTAAGCAGAAAATCAACAAAAATAAAGAACTTTGAATGACACACTGGACCAGATGGACCTCATAGATAAACATACAGACCATTCCACCCTAAAACAACAGAATACTCATTCTTCTCCAGGGCATATGGAACTTTCCCCAGAATAGACCACACACTGGGTGACAAATCAGGTCTGAACTGATACCAAAAGATTGAGAATATTCCCTGCATATTCTCAGACCATAATGCATTAAAACTGGAACTCAATCACAAGAAAAATTTTGGTAGAAATTCAAACACTTGGAAGCTAAAGACCACTCTGCTCAAGAATGTTTGGGTCAACCAGGAAATCAAAGAAGAACTAAACAATTCATGGAAACCAATGAGAACGAAAACACATCAGTCCAAAACCTATGGGATACTGTAAAGACGGTCCTAAGGGGGAAATACATAGCCTTCCAAGCGTCACTCAAAAAAATAGAAAAATCCCGAATTCACCAACTAACTCTACACCTTAAATAACTAGGGAAAAAGCAACAAATGATGCCTAAGCCACGCATTAGAACAGAAATAATTAAGATTTGAGAGGAGATCAATGAATTAGAAACCAGAAACACAGTACTTCAGATCAATGAAACTAGAAGCTGGTTCTTTGAAAGAATTAATAAGATTGATAAACCACTGGCCAGACTTATCCAAAAGAAAAGGACCCAAATTAATAAAATTATGAATGAAAGGGACGAGATCATGACTAAAACAAGGGAATAGAAACAATTATTAGAAATTATTATCAACAACTATAAGCCAATAAACTGACCAATCTGGATGAAATGGATGCCTTCCTGCAAACCTATAAGCTGCCAAGACTGAAACAGGAAGAAATTGACAACCTGATTAGGCCAATAACCAGTAACGAGATTGAAGCAGTGCTCAAAAATCTCCCAAAAACAAGAGTCCAGGGCCTGACGGATTCCCTGGAATTCTACCAAACATTCAAAGAAGAAATAATACCTATTCTCCTGAACCTCTTTCAAAAAATAGAAACAGAAGGAAAGCTTCCAGACTCATTCTATGAGGCCAGCATTACCTTAATCCCCAAACCAGGCAAAGACCCCATCAAAAAGGAGAATCTCAGACTGACATTCCTGATGAATATGGATTCCAAAATCCTCAACTAGATCCTAGCTAATAGGATCCCACAATACATTAAAAGGTTCATCCACCACAACCAAGTGGGATTTAGCCCCGGAATGCAAGGGTGGTTCAACACTCGCAAATCGATCAATGTGATAGAACACATTCATATGAGGAGAAAAGAACCATATGGTCCTCTCAGTTGATGCAAAAAAAGCATTTGACAAAATAACAGCATCGTTTCCTGAATAAAATTCTTCAGAGTATAGGGAGAGAGGGAACATTCCTCAAGTTCATAAAATCCATCTATGAAAAACCCACAACGAATATCATCCTCAATGGGGAAAAGCTGAGAGCCTTTCCCTTAAGATCAGGAACACATCAAGGATGCTCACTCTGGCCACTATTGTTCAACATAATACTAGAAGTCTTAGCACCAGCAATCAGACAACAAAAAGAAATGAAAGGCATTCAAATTGGCAAAGAAGAAGTCAAACTCTCTCTTTTCACAGATAACATGATACTTTATGTGGAAAACGCAAAAGACTCCACCCCCAAATTACTAGAACTCATAGAGCAATTCAGTAATGTGGCAGGATACAAAATCAATGCACAGAAATCAGTTGCTTTCTTATACACTCAGATTGCAACTGTAGAAAGAGAAATTAGAGAAACGATTCCATTTACAATAGCACCAAAAACCATAAGATACCTCAGAATATACCTAAGCAAAGTGGTAAAGGATCTATAGTCTAGGAACTACAGAACACTCATGAAAGAAATTGAAGAAGACACAAAAAGATGGAAAAACATTCCATGTTCATGGATTGGAAGAATACACTTTGTTAAAATGTTTATGTTACCCAGAGTAATCTGTATCTTCAATGCGATCCTGATCAAAATCCCAATGACATTTTTCAAAGTGCTGGAACAAACAATCCTAAATTTTTTTGGAATCAGAAAAGACCCTGAATCACCAAGGAAATGTGCAAAAAGAAAAACTAAGCTGGGAGCATCATGTTGCCTGATTTCAAGATACATTACAATGCAGTGATCCCCAAGACAGCATGGTACTGGCACAAAAACAGACATACAGACCAATGGAACAGAATAGAGAACCCAGATATGGACCCTCAACTCTATGGTCAAATAATCTTCGACAAAGCAGGAAAAATATGCAATGGAAAAAAGACAGTCTCTTCAATAAATGGTGCTGGGAAAATTGGACAGCCACATGCAGAATGAAACTCGACCATTCTCTAACACCATGCACAAAGATAAACACAAAATAGATGAAAGACCTCAATGTGAGACAGGAATCCATCAAAATCCTAGAGGAGAACATAGGCAGTAACCTCTTGGACATCGGCCACAGCCACTTCTTTCAAGATACATCTCCAAAAGCTAGTGAAACAAAAGCAAAAATGAACTTTTGGGACTTCATCAAGATAAAAAGCTTCTGCACAGCAAAGGAAACAGTCAACAAAACAAAGAGGCAACCCACAGAATGGGAGAAGATATTTTCAAATGACACTACAGATAAAGGGCTGGTATCCAAGATCTATAAAGAATTTCTCAAACTCAACACCCAAAGTGCAAATAATCAAGTAAAAAATTGGGCAGAAGACATGAACAGACACTTCTTTGAAGATGACATACAAGTGGCTAACAGACACATGAAAAAATGTTCATCATCATTAGCCATCAGGGAAATTCAAATCAAAACCACATTGAGATACCACCTTCCACCAGTTAGAATGGCAAAAATTGATATGGCAAGAAATAACAAATGTTGGAGAGGTTGTGGAGAAAGGGGAACCCTCTTACACTGTTGGTGGGAATGCAAATTGGTACAGCCACTTTGGAAAACAGTGTAGAGGTGCCTCAAAAAATTAAATATAGAGATACCCTATGACCCAGCAATTGCACAACTGGGTATTTACCCCAAAGACACAAATGTAGTGAAAAGAAGGGCCATATGCACCCCAGTGTTCATAGCAGCAATGTCTGCAATAGCCAAACTGTGGAAAGAGCCAAGATATCCTTAAACAGATGAATCAATAAAGAAGTTGTGGTCTTCTTTGGAATATTCAATGGAATATTACTCAGCCATCAGAAAGGATGAATACCCAACTTTTACATCAACATGGATGGGACTGCAGGAGATTATGCTAAGTGAAATAAGTCAAACATAGAAAGTCAATTATCATATGGTTTCACTTATTTGTGGAACATAAGGAAAAGCATGGAGGACATTAGGAGAAGTAGGGAAAAATGAAGGGGGGGAAATCAGAGGGAGAGATGAACCATGAGAGACTATGGACTCTGAGAAACAAACTGAGGGTTTTATAGGGCAGGGGGTGGGGGGATGCGTTAGCCTGGTGATGGATATTAAGGAGGGCACGTACTGCATGGGGCACTGGGTGTTATACGAAAACAATGAATTGAGGATCACCACATCAAAAACTAATGATGTATTGTATGGTGACTAACATAACATAATAAAATAGGGGCCCCTGGGTGGCTCAGTCGTTAAGCGTCTGCCTTCGGCTCAGGTCGTGGTCCCAGGGTCCTGGGATCGAGCCCCACATTGGGCTCCCCGCTCCGCGGGAAGCCTGCTTCTCCCTCTCCCATCCCCCCTGCTTGTATTCCCTCTCTTGCTGTGTCTCTCTCTGTCAAATAAATAAATAAAATCTTTAAAAAAAAATAATAAAATAAAATTTTAAAAAAAGAAAAAGAAAATATATAAAAAAAAAAGTAAATGGATTAATGCTCCAATCAAAAGACATAGGGTAGCAGATTGGATAAAAAACAAAACCAGTCTGTATTCTTCCTGAAAGAGGCACTTTTAAGACCAAAAGTTACCTACAGATGATGGAAAGGGAGCGGATGGAGAAATATTTATCATACAGATGGATGTTAAAGAATGCCACAGTAGCAATACTTCTGTAAGACAAAATAGACTTTTTTTTCAGACAAAATAGACTTTATTTATTTATTATTTTTGAAAGGGAGAGAGAAATGGGGGGAGTGGAGGGGTTGAAGGAGAGGGAAAGAGAGAATCCCAAGCAGACTCCCCACCCAGCATGGAGCTCAACAAGGAGCTCATCTCACAATCCTGAGATCATGACCTGAGCTGAAATCAGGAGTCAGATCCAAAACCCATGGAGCCACCCAGGTGCCCCCAAATTGGACTTTAAAACAAAGTCTTCAACAAAAGACAAAGAAGGGCACTATATAAAGGGGATAACCCAGAAAGAAGATATAACAGTTGTAAATATTTATGCAATCAACATGGAACCCCCCCAAATATATAAAACAGTTAATAGCATAGAACATCCATATCTGTATGGAAGAAGTCAAACTTTCAGTATTTGCAGATGATATGATACTCTGTATAGAAAAGCCTATGACTCCACCAAAAAACTACTAGAACTGATAAATGACTTCAGTAAATTTGCAAGGTACAAAATCAATGTGTAGAAATTTGTTGAATTTCTATACAATAATAATGAATTAGAAAAAAAGAGAAATTAAGAAAACAATGTCATTTGGAATTGCAGTAAAAGTAATAAGATACTTAGGAATAAACCTAATAGGTGAAAGACCTGTAATCTGAGAACTATAAAACATTGATGAAAGAAATTGAAGATGAGACAAAGAAATGGAAATACATTCCATGCTTATGGATTGGAAGAACAAATATTGTTAAAATGCCAATATTATCAAAGCAATATACAGATTTATAGCAATCCCTGTCACAATACCAACAGCATTTCTTATAGAATGGGACCAAATACACAAATATTTGTATGGGACCACAAAAGACCCCAATCTTGAAAAAGAAAAGCAGAGCTGGAGGCATCTCAATTCTGTACTTCAAGTTATATTACAAAGCTGTAGTAATCAAAACAGTATGGGACTGGCACAAAAATAGACACATAGATAAATGGAACAGAATAAGAATCCCATAAATTAACCCACAATTACATGCTTCAACAAAGCAGGCAAGAATATCCAATGGGAAGGCAATATCTTCAACTAATGTTGTTGGGAAAACTAGACAGTAACATGCAAAAAAAAAAATGAAAATGTACCATTTTTTTTACACAATATACAAAAAGAAATTCAAAATGGATGAAAGACCTAAATGTGAGACCTGAAACCATAGAAATTCTAGAAGAGAACACCGGCAGTAGCTTCTTTGACATCATCCATAGCAGCTTTCCTCTAGACAGGTCCCTTGAGACAAGGAAACAAAAGCAAAAATAAGCTATTGCAACTACATCAAAATAAAAGGCTTTTGCACAGTGAAGGAAACAATCAGGAAATCTAAAAGGCAACTTAAGGAATGGGAGAAGATATTTGCAAATGACTTATCCATCCAATAAAGGGTTAATATCCAAGATATATAAAGAAGTGGTAAAACTCAACACCCCCCAAATAATCCAAATCATAAAATAGAATACATGAACAGACATTCCTTATAAGAAGATATGCAGATGGCCAAGAGACACATGAAAAGATGCTCAATATCACTCATCATCAGGGAACTACAAATCAAAACTACAAGGAGATATCACCTCACACCTGTCAGACTTGCTAAAATAAACAACACAAGGAACAACAGGTGTTGGCAAGGATGTGGAGAAAAAGGAACCCTCTTGAAATGTTGGTGGGAATGCAAGCTGATGCAAACACCCTGTAAAACAGTATCGAGCTTCCTCAAAATTTAAAAATAGAACTACCTTATGATCCAGGAATTGCACTCCTGGGAATTTACTGAAAGAATGCAAGAATACTAATTTAAAGGGATATGAACACCCCTATGTTTATAGCAGCATTATTTACAATAGCCATGATATGGAAGCAGTCCAAGTGTTTATTGATTGATGAATAGATAAAGAAGTGGTGTATATATATATACAATGGGATATTACTCAGCCATAAAGAAAGAATGAAATCTTGCCATTTGCAACCATAATGGTTGGAGCTAGAGAGTATAATGTTAAGCAAAAGAGCTCAGTCAGGGAAAAACAAGTACCATATGATTTCATCATATGTTTCACATATGAAACAAAACAATTGAGCAAAGGGAAAAAGAAGAGAGAGACACACCAAGAAACAGACTCTTTACTATAGAGAACTGATGATAACCAGATGGGAGGTGAGTGGAGGGACAGGTGAAATGGGTGATTGGTATGAAGGAGTACACTTGCATTGATGAGCACTGGGTAATGTATGGAGTTGTTGACTCACTATATTGCAAACCTGAAACTGATATAAGACTGTTTGTTAATTATACTGGACTTAATTTTTTTTAAGATAAAAAATGGTTTTGACTTATGTGTAGACTGAAATACTAATGGAATACTAAATTTAAAACAAATACATCTGGAAATTTAATATATGAGAATGGAAGCAGTGTGAAAGACACTTGAGCTTGGGGTGTTTCTCTGGAGACCTCAGCCCACAGATATGCAGCTGAAGCTTTATCTTCTCTTGTGTTTGCTCCCCAAAGGGCTGCTGTTTCTACAGGTGCAGGGAGAACATTTAACATTTGAGAAAGAGCAAGTTTGTCTATTGTCTGAATGATATTTCTGCTGCCTCCATACACATTGTAACCTGTTCTCAGGGCCCACATAAATTTTCCTGAATAGCTGAGATGTTACTGCCAGCAATAAAGCTTTATCACCTGCAATCAATCAATCAATCAACTTAATTAAAATATGTCTGACATACAAAGTTGTACATATTTATTGTATACAACTTGTTTGGCTTGGAGATTATTATACATCCATGAAACCATCACCACAATCTATGCTATATCCATCATATCCAAAAGTGTCACCCTCTTCATTATTATTATTATTATTATTTAATAAGGACACTATATGAGATCTATCTTTAGAGCAAATTTTTAAATACACAATACAGTGTTATTAACTATAGACATTATTCTGTACAGTAAATCTCTAGGACTTACTCATGTTACACTAATTTTTTTTTACCCTTTCACTAATTTTTTACCTTTCACTAATATGTACTTCTTATATTCCCTTTTCCCAGATTCTGGCAACCACCATTCTACTCTCTTTTTCTATGAGTGTGACTATTTTATAGTCATATGAGTAAAATTATACAGTATTTGTATTTGTGTGTCTGGCTTATTTCACTTAGCATAATATTCTCCAGATCATCTATTTTGGCCTAAAATGTCAGGATTTCCTTTATTTTTAAGGCTGAATAATATACCATTTTATACATACACCACATTTTCATTACCAATTTGTCTGTCAATGGGTAGTTAGGCTGCTTCCATGTGTTGGCTACTGTGAATAATGCTGCAGTGAACATGGGAATGTAGATATATCTTCAAGATCCTGATTGAAATTCATTTGGATATATACCCAAAGTGGGAGGGCTGGATACTATGGTAGATCTAATTTTACCTTTTGAGGAACTTCCATACTATTTTCCAAAGTAGCTGCACCAATTTACATTTCCTCCAACAAGGTAGTAGAATTTCATTTTCTAAACGTCAACAACACTTATCTTTTTATATATATATATAATAGACATTCTGGCAGGTGTGATGTGATATTACATTGTTGATTTAATATTTATTGTCTTAATGATTAGTAATGTTGAACAACTTTCCGTATACCTGTTAGTCATTTCTATGTCTTCTTTGAGAAATGTTTATTCAGGTCCTTTTCCATTTTTAAATCAGGTTATTTGGTTTTTTGTGTTTGTTTTTGCTATTGAGCTATAGGAGTTTCTTGTATATTTTGGATATTAACCCTTTATCAAATATATGATTTGCAAATATTTTCTCCCATTCTGTATGCCTTTCATTTTGTTGTTTTCTTGCTGTGCAGAGGCTTTTTAGTTTACTTGTCCATTTTTACTTTTGTTACTTGTGCTTTTGATATCATAGTCAGGAAATCATTGCCAAGCCTAACATCAAGATGCTTTTTCTTTATATTTTCTTTTAGAAGTTTTATAGTTTCAGAACTTATGTTTAAGTTTTTACTATATTTTGTTTTGTGTATACAGTGTAATATTGGGTCCAGTTTCATTCTTCTCCAAGTTGATATCCTCTTTTCCCAACATCATTTTTGGAAGAGACCATCCTTTCCCCTTATGTGTTCTTGGCATTTTTGTTGATCATCAGTTGGCCATATATTCATGGGGATATTTTTGGCCTCTCAGTTATGTTCCTTTGGTTTATATGCCTATTTTTATACTAGCTTTGTACCATTTTAGGTACTGTAGCATTGTACTATATTTTGAAATCAGGAGGTGTGATGCCTCCAGCTTTGTGTTTCCTGCTCAAAATTGCTTTATTTTGGGGAAGCTATTTGTGGTTCCATATACATTTCAGGATTTTTTTTTTTTCATTTCTTAAAAAAAAAATAAAGTCTTTGGTATCTTAATAGGAATTATATTCAATCTGTAGACCACTTTGAGTAGTATGAATATTGAAAAATTATTAATTCTTCCAATTTATGAAAACAAGTGTATTTCCATTTATTTTTGTATGCTATAATTTCTTTAATCAATGATTTATAGGTTTCAGTATACAAGTCTTTCACTTACCTGGTTAGGTTTATTCTTTGTTATTTTATTCTTTTTATTGTTATTGTAAATGGGGTGTTTACTTTTTTTGGATAATTCATTGTTGGTATGCAGGAACATGACTGATTTTTGTAGATTAATTTTGTATCCTAAAGTTTTACTCAATTTGCTTATTAGTTCAGTTTTTGATGGAGTCTTCAGGATTCTTTTCTATATAAGATTATGTCATCTGTAAACAGAGATGATTTTACTGCTCCCTTTCTAATTTGGATGCCTTTTATTTCTTTCTCTTGCCTAAATTTCACTGGTCAGGAATTCCAGTACTCTGTTGAATAGAAATGATAAGATTGGGCATCCTTGCCTTGTTCCAGTTTGTAGATAAAAAGCTTTTTCACCCTTGAGTATGAGATTGGCTGTGCATTTTCCATATATGGCCTTTATTGTGTTGAGTTATGATATTTATATACCTAATTTGTTGAGGGTCTTTATCATGAAAGGGTGTTGAATTTTGTCAAATGCTGTTACTGTGTCTATTAAGAGGATTCTATGATTTTTGTCCTTCACTCTATTAGTGTTTCATCTTGATTGATTTTTATATATTGAAACTTCCTTACATCCCAGTGATAAATTGTACTTAGTTATGGTGTGTTATATTTTCATGGTGTTGTTGAACTTGGTTTGCTAGTATTTCTTGAAGATTTTTGCATCCATACTTATAGTTTGCTTTTAGTGTATTTATTTGGTTTTGATATCAGGGTGATACTGACCTCATAAATGAGTTGGAAGTATTCCTTTCTCTTCAATTTATTTTGGAAAAAATTAAGAAAGATTGGTATTAATTTTTGTGAAATGTTTAGTAGAACTCATTTCTGAACTCATCTGTCATCTGGTCCTGGGATTATGTTTGTTGGGAAGTTTTATATTATGGATTCAATCTCTTTGGTTATTGCTGGTCTGTTCAGACTTTCTATTTCTTCTTTATTTAGTATTAGTAGGTTGTATAATTTCAAGAATTTATATCTTCTCAGTTGTCGAAATTACTGACATATAATTACTCATAATAAACTCTTATGATCTTTTTTATTTCTGCAACCTTGGTTGCAATGTTTCCTTTTCATTTCTGATGTTAAGTGTTCTATTTTTCCTGGTCTACATAAGAATTTGTAAATTTTGTTTATTTTTTTCAAAAACACGATTCTCAGTTTTGTTAATGTTTTATGTTGTTTTTCTATTCTCTATCTCATTCATTTCTGTTCTACTTTCAAAATTATTTTTTTTTTTCTTCTGCTAATTTTGGGCTTTGTTCATGCTTCTTTTTTCATTTCTTGAGGTCTAGTAGGTTGTTCATATTGAGAGCTTTCTTTTTTAATACAGGCCTTTGCACAATAAATTGCATCTTTGTTAATCCTTTTGCTGTCTGCCATAAATTTTGACATGTTTTGTTTTTGTTTAATTTATATTAATATATTTTATAATTTCCTTTTTTATTTTTATTTTTAATATATTTTTAAAAGATTTTTATTTAATTGACAGAGAGGGAGAGAGAGACAGAGGGAGAAGGAGAAGCAGACCCCTGCTGAGCATGGAGACTGATATGGGGCTTGATCCCAAGAACCTGAGATCATGACCTGAGCCGAGGGCAGATGCTCAACCAACCAAGCCACACAGGTGCCCCTATAATTTCCTTTTTTAAAGTTTTTATTTAAATTCTAGTCAGCTCACATACAGTGTAATATTATCTTCATGTGTACAATTTAGTGATTCAATACTTACATATAATACCTGATGCTCATCACAATAAGTGCACTCCTTAATCCCCATCACCTATTTAGAACATCCTCACACCCACCTCCTTCTGGTAAACATTAGTTTGTTCTCTATAGTTAAGAGTCTGTTTCTTGGTTTGACTCTCTTTTTTCCCCTCTATGATCATTTGTTTTGTTTCATAAATTCCATGTATGACTGAAATCATATGGTATGCATCCTTCTCTGACTGATTTATTTCATTTAGCACTCTAGTTCCATCCACGTTGTTGCAAATGGCAAGATTTCATTCTTTTTGATGGCGGAGAAATATTCCATTTTGTATATATACCATTTCTTTATCCATTCATCAATTGATGGACATTTGGGCTCTTTCCATAATTTGGCTTTTGTTGATAATGCTGCTCTAGACATCAGGGTGAATGTATCCCTTCGAATTAGGATTTTTGTATTCTTTGGGTAAATACCTAATAGTGCAATTGATAGATCATAGGGTAGTTCTATTTTTAACTTTTTGACAAACCTCCATAGAAGTTTTCCAGAGTGGCTGCACCAGTTTGCATTACCAGTAACAGTGTAAGAGGATTCCCCTTTCTCCACCTCCTTGTAAATACCTGTTGTTCCTTGTGTTGTTATTATTTGCAATAATAACAGGCGTGAGGATAGTATTGATTTGCATTTCCCTGATGATGATTGATGTTGAATATCTTTTCATGTGTTTGTAGGCCATCTGTATGTCTTCTTTGGAAAAAATATCTATTCATGTCTTCAGGCCATTTTTTTTTAAGATTTTTTATTTATTTTTTTGAGCGAGAGCAAGAGAGAGAGAGAGAAAGCAAGAGCAGGGGGAGAGGTGGATGGAGAGGGATGGAGCGCAGACTCCTTCCTGAGCAGGGAGCCTGATGTGGGACTCGATCCCAGCACCCTGGGATCATGACCTGAGCCAAAGGCAGATGCTTAACCAACTGAGCCACCCAGGTGTCCCCTTCAGGCCTTTTTTAACTGAATTATTATTATTATTACTTTTTTAGTGTTGAGTTTTATAATTTCATTATATATTTTGGATACTAACACTTTATTGGATATGTTATTTACAAATGTCTTCTCCCATGCAATAGGTTGCCTTATAGTTTTGGTTATTGTTTCCTTCTCTGTAAATGGCTTTTTATTTTGATGAACCCCCAAGAGTTTATTTTTGCTTTTGTTTCCCTTGCCTCTCAAGACATATTTAGTAAGACATTTCTACAGCTGATGACAAAGAGATTACTGCTTGTGTCCTCCTTCAGGATTTTAATGATTTTCTGTCTTACATTTAGGTCTTTAATCCATTTTGAATTTCTATTTGTGTATGGTGTACAAAAGTGGTCCAGTTTCTATTTTTGCATGTTGCTGTTCAGATTTCTGAACACCATTTGTTGAAGAGACTGTCTTTTTCCCATTGCATATTCCTTACTGCTTTGTTCAAGGTTAAATGACCATATATAGATGTGGGTTCATTTCTTCATTTTCTATTCTATTCTCTTGATCTATGTGTTTACTGTAGTGCCAGTAACATACTGTTTTGATCATTACAGCTTTGTAATATAACTTAAAGTCCAGAATTATGATGGCTCCAGGTTTTTCTTTTCATTGTCTAGGTTGCTTTGGCTATTTGGGATCTTTTGTGGTGCCATACAAATTTTAGGATTGTTTGTTCTAGCTCTGTGAAAAATACTGTTGGTATTTTGATGGGGACTGCATTAAATGTGTCTATTGCTTTGAGTAGATAGACTTTTTTATTAGTTTCAGAGGTAGAATTTAGTGATTCATCAGTTGTATATAACACCCAGTGTTCATTACATAAAGTTCTCTCTTTAATGCCCACCACCCAATTATCTCTCCCACCCACCCACCTCCCTCTGGCAACCCTCAGTTTGTTTCCTAGGGTTCACTGTCTCTTATGTTTGCTTCCCTCTCAATTTTCATCTTATTTTATTTTTCTCTTCCTTCCTCTATGTTCATCTGTTTTGTTTCCTAAATTCCACATATGAGTGAAATTATATGATATTTATCTTTCTCTGACTGATTTATTTTGCTTAGTGTAATACCCTCTAGTTCCATCCAAGATGTTGCAAATGGCAAGATTTCATTCTTTTTGATGGCTGATTAATATTCCATTGTATATATGTATCACATCTTCTTTATCCACTAATGAGTCGATGGATATCTGGGCTCTTTCCACAATTTGGCTATTATGGACATTGCTGCTATAAACATTGGGGTGCATGTGCTCCTTTGAATCACTGTTTGTATTCTTTGGATAAAAACCTAGTAGTGCAATTGCTGGGTCATAGGTTAGCTCTATTTTTAACTCTTTGAAGAACCTCCATACTGTTTTCCAGAGTACCTGCACCAGTTAGCATTGACACCAACAGTGTAAGAGGGTTTCCCTTTCTCTGCATCCTCACCAGCATTGGTTGTTTCCTGAATTGTTAATCTTAGCCATTCTGACCAATGAGATGTGCTATCTCATTGTGGTTTTGATTTGTATTTCCCTCATGCCAAGTGATATTGAGCATTTTTTCCTGTATCTCTTGGCCATTTGTATGTCTTTGTAGGAGAAATATCTGTTCATGTCTTCTGCCCATTTCTTGACTGGATTTTTTGTTTTTTTGGGGTGTTGAGTTTGATAAGATCTTTATAGATTTTGGATACTTGCCCTTTATCTGATAAGATATTTGCAAATATCTTCTCCCATTTTATAGGTTGCCTTTTAGTTTTATTGACTGTTTCCTTTGCTCTGCAAAAATTTTTATCTTGATTATGTCCCAATAGTTCATTTTGCTTTTCTTTCCCTTGCCTTTGGAGACGTGTCTAGCAAGATGTTGCTGTGGCCAAGGTCAAAGAGGTTGCTGCATTTTCTCCTCTAGGATTTTGATGGATTCCTGTCTCCCATTTAGGTATTTCATCAATTTTGACTTTATTCTTGTGTGTGGTGTAAGAAAGTGGTCCAGTTTCATTCTTCTGCATGTGGCTGTCCAATTTTCCCAACATCATTTGTTGAAGAGACTGTCTTTTATTCCATTGGATATTCTTTCCTGCTTTGTCAAAGATTAGTTGACCATAGAGTTGAGGGTCCCTTTCTGGGTTCTCTATTTTGTTCCATTGAGCTATATGTCTGTTTTTCTGCCAGTACCATACTTTCTCGATGATTACAGCTTTGTAGTACAGCTTGAAGTCCAGAATTGTGATGGCTCCAGCTTTGCTTTTCTTTTTCAATGTTACATTGCCTATTCAGGGTCTTTTCTGGTTCCATATAAATTCTAGGATTGTTTGTGCTAGCTCTATGAAAAATGCTAGTAGTATTCTAATAGGGATTGCATTGAATGTGTAGATTGCTTTGGGTAGCATAGACATTTTAACAATATTTGTTCTTCCAATCCATGAGCATGGAATACTTTTCCATTTCTTCGAGTCATCCTCAATTTCTTTCATAAGTGTTCTATTGTTTTCAGAGTACAGATCATTCACCTTTTTGGTTAGGTTTATTCCTGTAGTTAGAAATTCCAGTGCTAGCAATTTTTTGGTGGAGTATTTTGGGTTTTCTACATAGAGAATCATTTTGTTTGCAAAGGGTGAATATTTCACTTCTTCTTTACCAATTTTGAGGCCTTTTATTCTTTTTGTTATCTCATTGCTAAGGCTAGAACTTCCAGTATTATGTTGAAAAACAGTGGTGGGAGTGGATATCCCTGTCGTGTTCCTGACCTTAGGGGAAAAGCTCTCAGTTTTTCCCAATTGAGGATGATATTCTCTGTGGGTTTTTCATAGATGGCCATTATTTTGTTGAAGTACATTCCCTCTACACCTACTTTGTTGGGAGCTTTTATGATATTTTGCTATGTTCCCTCTCTCCTTATGCGGTGGGGAGTTCTTTCAAGAAAGGATGCTGTATTTTCTCAAATGCTTTTCCAGCATGTATTGAGAGCATCATATGGTTCTTTTCCTTCCTCTTACTAGTGTGGTGTATCACATTGTTTGATTTGCAGATGTTGAACCACCATTACAGCCCAGGAGTAAATCCCTCTTGGTCCTGGGGAATAATGCTTTTAATGTACTGTTGGATCCTATTAGCTAGCATCTTGGTGAGAATTTTTGCCTCCATATTCATCGGGAATAATCATCTGTAATTCTCCTTTTTGGTGGGGTCTTTGCCAGGTTTTGGGATCAAGGTAATGCTGTCCTCATAGAATGGCTTTGCAAGTTTTCCTTTCATTTCTATTTTTTGGAACAGTTTCAGAAGAAGAGGTAATAATTCCTCTTTAAATGTTCGGTAAAATTCCTCTGGGAAGCCATCTGGCCCTGGACTCTTATTTGTTGGGAGATTTTTGATTACTGGTTCAATTTCTTTGCTGGCTATGTGTCTGTTCAGGTTTTCTATTTATTCCTGTTTCAGTTTTGGTACTTCATATGTTTCTAGTAAAGCATCCATTTCTTCTAGATTGCTTAATTTCTTGGCATATAATTGCTCATAATATTCTCTTGTAATTGTTTGTATTTGTGTGATGTTGTCTGTGATCTCTCATCTTTCATTTTGGACTTTATTTTGGTCTTTTCTCTTTTCTTTTTGACAAGTCTGGCTTAGTGTTTATTAATCTTATTAATTCTTTCAGAGTACCAGCTACTAGTTTTACTGATCTGTTCTACTGTTGTTTTTTTCTTTTTTTAATTTCTGTATCATTGATTTCTGCT
This sequence comes from Halichoerus grypus, assembly GCF_964656455.1. NCBI lineage: Eukaryota > Metazoa > Chordata > Mammalia > Carnivora > Phocidae > Halichoerus > Halichoerus grypus. The sequence goes on along the minus strand of NC_135727.1, from coordinate 61,872,637 downwards.
CTAATTATTTCTCTCCTCCTACTGGATCTAGGCTTTTTTGGCTGTTTTTTTTTTTTTTTTTCAGTCCCTTTAGGTGTAAGATTAGGTTGTGTATTTTAGTCTTTTCTTGTTTCTTGAGAAAGTTTCCCATTGCTATATACTTCCCTCTAGGACTGCCTTTGCTGTATCCCAAAGGTTTTGAACTGTCACGTTTTCATTTTTATTTGTTTCCATGTATTTTTTAAATTCTTATTTAATTTCCTAGTTTACCCATTCATTTTTTAGTAGGATGCTCTTTAACCTTGATGTATTTGTGTTCCTTCCATTTTTTTTTCTTCTGATAGATTTCAAGTTTTAAAGCATTGTGGTCTGAAAATCTGCATGGTATAATCTCAATCTGTTTATACCAGTTAAGACCCGATTTTTGACCCAGTATGTGATCTATTATGGAGAATGTTCCATATGCACCCAAGAAAAATGTGTATTCTGCTACTTTAGGATGAAATGCTGTGAATATATCTGTGAAGTCTATCTGGTCCAGTGTGTCATTTAAAGCCCTTGTTTCCTTGTTGACCTTCTGTTTAGATTACCTGTCCATTGCTGTGATTAGGGTATTAAATTCCCCTAATGTTTTGTATTAATATCAATGTGTTTAATTTTGTTATTAATTGGTTTATATATTTGGCTGCTCCAAGTTAGGAACATAAATATTTACAATTGTTAGATATTCTTCTTGGATAGGCCTTTTTTTTAATGATATAGTACCTTTCCTTATCTCTTATTACAGTCTTTGGTTTGAAATCTAGTTTGTCTGATATAAGGATTGCTACTCCAGCTTTCTTCGATTTCCATTAACATGATAAATGATTCTCTACCCCTTCACTTTCAATCTGGAAGTGTCTTTAGGTCTAAAATGAATGTCTTATAGATAGCGTATTGATAGGTCTTTTTTTTTTTTTTTTCATCCAACTTGATACCCTATGTCTTTTGATTGGAGCATTTACATTCAGAGTAATTATTGAAAGATATGAATTTAGTGGCATTGTATTACCTGTAAAGTCACTGTTTATGTAGATTGTCTCTGTTCCTTTCTGGTCTTTGTTATTTCAGGTTCTATCTTTGCTCAAAGGATCCCCATTAATATTTCTTGTGGGGCTGGTTTAATGTTCACAAATTCCTTTAGTTTTTATTTGTTCTGGAAACTCTTTATCTCTCCTTCTATTCTGAATGACACTCTTTCTGGATAAAGTATTCTTGGCCACATATTTTTCCCATTAACACATTGAATATATCATGCCTGTCTTTTCTGGCCTGCCAGGTCTCTGTGGACAGGTCTGCTGCCAATCTAATGTTTCTACCCTTGTAGGTTAAGGTCCTCTTTTCCCAATCTGCTTTCAGGATTTTCTCTTTATCTCTGAAATTTGCAAGCTTCACTATTGTATGTTGTGACATTGACCTACTTTTATTGATTTTGAGGGGTGGTCTCTTTTCCTCCTGGACTTGAATAGTTGTTTCCTTCCCCAGATTAGGGAAGTTCTCAGCAATAACTTGTTCAAATAAATCTTCTGCCCCCCCATCTTCTGGGACCCCTATTATCTGCATATTATTTTGCTTTATGGAATCACTTATTTCTCAACGTCTCCCTTTGTGATCCTATAGTTGTCTTTCTTCTTTTTAGCTTCCTTATTTTCCATCATTTTTACTTCTATATCACTGACTCTCTCTTCTGCCTCATTTATTCTTACTGTTAGAGCCTCCATTTTTTACTGCATCTCAGTAATAGGATTTTTAATTTTGGCCTGATTTAGTTTTAGTTCCTTTATTTCTATAGTAAGGGATTCTCTAGTGTCTTCTATGATTTTTTCAAGCCCAGCTAGTATCTTTATAATCATTGTTTTAAATTTTGGCTCATCCACCTTACTTATATCCATACTGATTAAATCCTGGCAGAGAGTACTACTTCCTGTATTTTTTTTTTTTTTTTTTTTTGGTGTGGTGAACTCCTCAGTGTTGTTGTTATGTACATAAAAGAGTAAAAGAAAGAGAGATAAAAGACAATGGTAAAAACAACAAGAGATAATAAATAACGAAGCAAACCATAAGGAAAAAAAAAAAAAAAAGTAAGAAAAAAGTCTAACCAGAAACAAAACAGAACAAAATACTAGATGGGTGAATTTTTGTCTGCTTTTTAAAAGAAACTAGGTCCCAAAATAGGAAAGAAAGAAAAACTTATATATATACAAAAATAAAGTAAATAATATAAAATACAATGCATGGAAAAATGACTTTAAGTATCTATCTATCATCTATCTATCTATATATATAATAAAGAAATAATAGAAAAAATAAGAAAATAGCTGAAAAATAAAACTGAAAGATTAAAGAATTAAAAAAAAACACACACACAAATGCAATATACAGTTTTCCCCATGAGCTGAAGCTTTGCAACCCTCTGTAAAGCCCTATGATCAGTAAACTTGCTATGAGCAAGCTGTTTGTGCTGGTCCTCTGGGAAAGGGGCCTGATGAGCTGATTCTCAGGTGTCTTTGCGCTTGTGGAAATGTGCCTCCCTTTCCAGGGGGCTGGGCTCAGTGTAAGCAACTCTGGAGTCCACTATGTGGTGCTGTTTTGCTCCCCAAAGGATTTCAGCACTGATGGGCAGGATGAAAATGGTGGCATCCCACTCTCTACCTCAGAAAAGAGTAAAAGACCTTTTACCTCAGAACTGAAAGTTTGTGCCCCTCACTCCTCAGTGAGACTTCACAGAATAGCAGTCAATTACTTTTGTCTCCCTGGTTACTGTCCAAAGTCTGTGTTCACCCAGCCTGTGACCAAGTGTTTTTATCTCAGGCATGTGACTGAGTTTCAAGTCTCCAAATTTTATAAACTCCTGCATTGTGGACCCAAGCTGTACCTCCTGGGGGAAGGAAGGGTTCTCGCCATGCTTCTGCCTTTTGCTGGGCCCCTCCCTGGAGAGTGGTTGCACAACTGTGCAATGGTTCACAGTTTATGGTAACACTAAGCAGAAAGCCAGGTCCTATTCTCACTGTTTTCAGCAGGCTTTCCCACTCTGATGCCTGGGAACTCTGCCACAATCAGGCACCCCCATTCTTCTTGTGACCCTGGGGATCCTGAGACCACAATGTCCCACTGGAATTCTGCTCTGTTTCACCACCTGAGCACCTTTAAGCCAGGGACATCCCCTACTGTAGCAGGCTTCTAAAAGTTCAAATTTTACTCTCTGCTGCTTATAATACTTTGCAGTAGCCTCCTTAAGCAGGCTCCCTCCCCCTGCCTTATCCTCCAGTATATCTCCCCAGATTCAGGTCTCTGAACCTCCAACCTTCCAAAAAGTGTTCACTTTTCTATTTTTAAAATTGCAGCATTCCTTTTCTCAGATCTCTGGTTGATTTCATAGGTGTTTAGAATGATTTGATAACTATCTGTCTGAATTCCAAGGACCAGATGTACTTAGAGTCCCCTACTCCTCTGCCATCTTCTAATATCTTAGTATAGACTTTTTAATATTTGCTCTTCCAATCCATGAGCATGGGATGTCTTTCCATTCCTTTCTATCATCTTTAATTTCTTTCATCAGTATTTTATAATTTTCACAGTGTAAATCTTTCACCTCTTTGGTTAGGTTTATTTCTAGGTATCTTATGGTTTTTGGTGCAATTGAAAATGGGATTGATCCCTTGAGTTCCTTTTTTGCTGCTTCATTATTGTTTTATATAAATGCAACAGATTTATGTACATTGATTTTTTTTTTATGCTGCAACTTTACTGAATTCATGTATCTTTTCTAGCAAGTTTTTGGTGGGGTCTTTCAGGTTTTCTACATAGAGTATCATGTCATCTGCAAATAGTGGAAGCTTAACTTCCTCCCTACTGATTTGGGTGCATATTATTTCTTTTTGTTGTCTGATCGCTGTAGCTAGGACTTTTGGTACTATGTTAAATAACAGTGGTGAGAGTGATCATCCCTGTCTTATTCCTCACTGTAGAGGGAAAGCTCTCAGTTTTTCCCCATTAATGATGATAATAGCTGTGGGTTTTTCCTATATGGCCTTCATTATGTTGAGGTATGTTTCCTCTATCCCTATTTTGTTGAGGGTTTTTATCATAAATGGATGTTGTACTTTGTCACGTTTTCTTTTTTTTTATCTGCATGTATTGAGAGGATTATATGGTTCTTATCCTTTCTTTTATTAACATCATCTATCACATTGATTGATTTGTGAACACTGAACCACACTTGCAGTGCAGGAATAAATCCCACTTCAGGGTGGTGAATGTTTCTTTTAATGTACTGTTGTAATTGATTTGCTAGTATTTTATTGAGGATTTTTTATCTGTGATCATCAAGGATATTGTCCTGTAGTTTTCTTTTTTGGCAGAATCTTTATCTGGTTTTGGTATCAGGGTAATGCTGGCATTGTTGAATGAATTTGGAAGTTTTCAGTGCAGTTCTATTTTTTGGAAGAGTTTGAGAAGAATATGTATTAACTCTTTTTCAATGTTTGGTAGAATTCCCCTGGGAAGCCATCTTTGCCTGTACTTTTGCTTGCTGAGAGATTTTTCATTGCTGATTGAATTTCTTTGCTGGTTTTTGGTCTGTTCGAGTTTCCTATTTTTTCTTGTTTCAGTTTTTGTACTTTATATGATTCTAGGAATTTACCCATTTCATTCAGGTGGTCCATTTTCTTCTCATATAGTTTTTCATATATTCTCTTCTAATTGTTTTTCTGTTATTGGTTGTTATTTCTCCACTCTTGTTTGTGATTTTATTTTACTTGGGTCCTTTCTCTCTTCTGTTTATATGAGTCTGGCTAGGGGTTTATCAATTTCACTAATTTTTTCAAGAAATAGCTGCTGGTTTCATTGATCTGTTCTATTGTTTTTGTAGTTTATATATCACTCATTTCTACTCTAATCATTATTTCATTTCTTTTGATTGCTTTAGGGTTTGTTTGTTGTTCCTTTTTAGCTCCTTTAAGTATAAGGTCACCTTGTTTATTTAAGATTTTTCTTGCTTCTTGAGATAAGCCTCTATTGCTATATACTTCCCTCTTAGGACCACCTTTGCTGCATCCCAAAGGTTTTGGACCAGTGTGTTTTCATTTTCATTTGTTCCCATCTATTTTATTATTTCTCCTTTAATTTCTTGATTGGCCCATTCATTGTTTAGTACCATGTTGTTTCACATTCATGTATTTGTGGTCTTTCCATATTTTTCCTTATGGTTGACTTCAAGTTTCATAGTGTTGAGGTCAGGAAATATGCATGGTATAATCTCAGTCTTTTTGTACTTGTTGAGGCCTGTTTTGTGACCTAGTATGTGATCTCTTCTGGAGAAGGTCCCATGTGTACATGACAAGAATGTGTATTCTGCTGCTTTGTGGGGGGGGGTGTTCTGAATATGTCTGTTAAGTCCATCTGGTCGAGTGTGTCATTCAAAGCCATTGTTCCCTTGATTTTCTGCATTCATGATCTGTACATTGAGGTAAGCAGGATGTCAAAGACCCTTACTATTATTGTATTGTTATCAGTGAGTTTCTCTATGTTTGTTAATATTTGATTTATAAATTTGGATGCTCCCAAGTTGGGAGCATAAATATTTACAATTGTTAAATCTTCTCATTGGATTGTCCCTTTTATTTTGAAATAGTGTTTTTTCTTCATCTCTTGTTACAGTCTTTGGTTTAGAGTCCTGTTTATCCAATATAAGTATTGCTATTCTGGCTTCCTTTGATGATAAATGTTTCCCCATTCCCTCATGTTCAGTCTGCAGGTGACTTTAGGTCTAAAATGAGTCTCTGGTAGGAAGCATATAGATGGGTCTTGGGGTTTGTTTTGCTTTGTTTTCATCCATTCTGACACTCTATGTCTTTTGATTGGAGTGTTTAGTCTATTTACATTCGGAATAATTATTGATAGATATGTATTTATTGCCATTTTATTATTTGTTTTGTCATTGTTTTTTGAGACTTTTCCTGTTCCTTTCTCTCTTTTTTTTGTCGCTTTTGTCTTTCTTTTCCACTTAAAGAGTCCCCTTTATGATTTCTTGCATGGGGCTAGTTTCGCCGTCAAGAACTCTTTTATTTCTTGTTTGTCTGGGAAACTCTTTATCTCTCATTCTATTCTGGAAGGGAGTCTTCCTGGATAGAGTATTCCTGGCTGCAGATTTTTTCCCATTCAGCATGTTGAATATATCATGCCACTTCCTTTTGGTTTGCCAAGTTTCTGTTGAGATATCTGTGACTAGCCTTATGGGTATTCCCTTGTACATTAAGGTCTTCTTTTGTCTTGCTGCTTTTAAGAGTTTTGTTTTGTTTTGTTTTTACTATATTTTACAAGTTTAATTACAATTTTTCTGGTTTTGACTTGCTTTTGTTAAGTTTGATGGCAGTTCTCTGTGACTCCCAGTTCTGGATGTCTGTTTCTTTCCCCAGAGTAGGGAAGTTTTCCTCAAAGTAATTTTCTGCCCCCTTTTCTCTCTCTTCTTCTTCTAGGAGTCTTATAATATGAAGTTATTACATTTCATGGATTCACTGAGTTCCCTGAGTCTATTCTCATGTCCTATAATTATTTCTCTCTTTTGGTCAGGTTCATTATTTTCCATTATTTTATATTCTATATCACTTATTCATTCTTCTGCTTCTTCCATCCTGTGGTTATTGCACCAAGCATGTTTGGAATCTCAGTTATTGCATTTTCATTTCTGAATGATTGTTTTTTAACTCTTGTATCTCTGCAGTAAGGGCCTCACTGATGTCTTCCATTCTCTTCAGTATCCTTATAATTGTTGCTTTAAATTCGCCATAGACATGTTACTTATATCTGTTTTGCTTAGCTCTCTGGCTATGACCTTATCTTGTTCTTTCATTTGGTATCAATTCCTCTATCTTGGCATTTTGTCTAAGTTTCTGTCTTCTTCTTTGTGTTAGAAAAGACTGTTATGTTTCTTGCTTGTGAGAGTAATGACTTTATGGAGAAGAGGTCATATAGTTTCCATGGCCTAGCATTCAAGGTGTGTCTCTGGTGTGTGCCACATGTACTCTGCTGTTGTGTTTTGGCTGCTCTATACCTTAGCCTAGTCGTCTGCAGAGGCTTTCCTTGTGTGCAGTGGGCAATGTTTTTTCCTTGGCAGAATGTGGCCAGTTTTAACTTGTCTGCTTGTTAAATGAGACCTGCTACTACTTCCACTAGAACTGAAGATTTGTGGAGCTCTCTAGTCTGGATACATGGTGTGTGAAGAGATTTCTGCTGTTCTTCTGGGCAAGGGGACTGTCATACTGTAACTCAGGCCATCTTGATCAAGAAGGGCAATACAACCACAGCGCAGGGGTATGGGACGTGGTGTAAGCAAGGTAGGAAGCCAGTGTGCTGCTTACCACAGGTGACTCTGACTTTATGTTGAGGGGCAAGGAGGGGACATGATTCCAGCCAGCTCTTTTGTTTCCAGAGAGCAGTCTCCACCCATGCTGCCTCTCAAGGAAGCACTCTGAGAACAGCAAATAATCTTTCCTGCGTGTGTCCCAGGCATTTTTCTGATCAGTTTTTCCACACTTTCTGCCTCCAGGGTGTTTGTCTGCCTTCTTTCCAGGAGCAGAGCAGTGCCCTCTGGGCTCTATCCTACCCAAACCTGCTGACTTTTAAAATTCTAGGATTTAGGGATGTGGTGTGGAAAGGGGCATGTGCTGGTCTCTTAGGGTAGGGGCCTGCTGCACTGAACCTGAATCTAGCTTGACAAATAAGGACAGTCACACCAGAATGCAGAGGTATAGGATGTGGTATAAGCAAGTTAGGCAGCCAGTTTTAGGTCTGAGCTGCTTTTCACAAGTGACTGCATTTATGCTGAGTGATGTGGGTGGGAAATGGCACCAGTGTGTCATTGTTCCTGAGAGGCATCTCTGAAAGCTACTTCTCTGGGACTAGCACCAAGAAGAGCCAATTATCTCCCCTCTTTGTGCCCCAGGAATTCTTCAGTGTCCAAGGTATTTTTCTCAGGGTTGTTTGCTTGCCTTTTCTCCCAGAATCCAGCAGCACCCTCCGGACCCTATTCCAGCCAAGTCCAGACATTTAAAACTCCAGTCTTTAAGTCCTGCTGGCTGTAAGAGCTCATGAAAATCAGAGCTTCCTTTTTTCCCAGCCAGTGGCTTTAGGGACATGTTCCCCTTGTGTGTTCCCCTGTGTGCTCCTCTCTCTTTTGACTTTCTCCGTGACCATGGATCCCTCTCCTCTGCAGCACCTGCAATCTGTTTCTCCCTCAAACCACATCTCTGCACTTCCTATCTTCTTCAATGTCACATCTTCTCTCCATTTATTTGTGAAGTTTGTTTTGTGAGACTTCAGGTTTATTTCTGGGGTATTTAGAATGATTTGATATTTATCTAGTTCTGTTTGAGAGATTAGAGAAGCCTAGGGTTCTCCTACTAAGCTGCATCTTAGCTCTGTAAACTGAATCTAGTAATCTGATATTTTTTTATAATACTGAGTCTTTTTTTCATGAACATATTATATCCTTCCATTTATTTATGACTTTTTATTTTCTTTCAGTAATGTTTTGTAACTTTCTGTGTATAAGTCTCATATATCTCTTGTTACATTTGTTCTTAGTTATTTGAAATTTTGGATTTATAGCAAAAGGTATTGGGTTTAAAACCTAAAAAATTATTTTCAAATTGTTATTTTTATCCAATGAACTTGCTAAATTCAATTAATAATTCTTTTTTTTTAATTTTAAAATTTAATTTAGAGAGAGAGAATGGGGGGGCAATGGGAGAAGGAGAGAGAGTCTCAAGGAGACTCTGCGCTGAGCATGGAACTCCACGTAGGGCTCAATCTCACGACCTTGAGATCATGACCTTAGCTGAAACCAAGTTGGACACTTAACCAACTGCGCCACCCAGGCACCCCTCAATTAATAATTCTAATCATTTATATATATCACACACAATCATGTACCCATTATCTATATTCCCATCCCCCACCACCTCCCCTCTGGCAATCAGTTTGTTCAACGTATTTAAGAGTCTGTTTTATTCTTCATCTCTCTTTTTAATTCAGGTAATTAACATACAGTGGCATATTAGTTTCAGGTGTGCAATATAGTGATTCAATAATTCTATACATTACTCAGTGCTCATCATGATAAGTGCATTCTTAATACCCTTCATCTATTTTACTTATCTCACATCCATCTTCCCTCTGACAATGACCAGTTTGTTTTCTATATTTAAGAGTCAGGTTTTCTTGTTTGTTTCTCTCTTTTTAATGTTCATTTGTTTGTTTTTGAAATTCCACATATAAGTGAAATCATACGGTATTTGTCTTTCTCTGACTAATATATTTCATTTAGCATTATATCCTCTAGGCCTATGCATGTTGTTGCAAAGAGCAAGACCTCATTTTTATGGCTGAAGAATATTCAGTTGTGTGTGTACATATTATTTTCCACAGTGGCTGTGCCACCTTGCATTACCCCAAAAGTGCATGAGGGTTCTTTTTTCTTCACATCTTTGCCAACAGTTACTTCTTTTGTTTTTGATTTTAGCCCTTCTGACAGGTGTAAGGGGGTATCTCATTGTTATTTTTTAAGTTTTTATTTATTTGAGAGAGAGAAAGAGGAAGAGGGAGGGGCAGAGGTAGAGGGAGAATCTCCAGCAGACTTTCCACTGAGCATGGAACCCAACACGGGGCTTGATCTCATGACCCTGAGATCATGACCTGAGCCAAAATCAAGAGTTGGATGCTCAACCAAATGAACAACCCAGGTGCCCCTCTCATTGTGGTTTTGATTTTAATTTCCTTGATGATTAGAGATGTTGATCTCTTTATGTGTCTGTTGACCTTCTGTATGTCTTTTTTGGAAAAATATTAATTCAGGTCCTCTGTCCATTATTTAATTGGGTTATTTGGGTTTTTTTGGTGTTGAGATCCATAAGTCCTTCATATAGTTTAAATGTTAACCCCTAACTGGATATATAAACTGCAAATATTTTCTCCCATTCAGTAGGTTGCCATTTTGTTTTGTTGATGGTTTCCTTCACTGTGCAAAATCTTTTTATTTTGGTGTAGTCCCAATAGTTTATTTTCGCCTTTGTTTTCCTTTCTGGAGGAGACATATCTAGAAAAATGCTTCTACATTTGATGTCAAAGAAATTATTGCCTGTGTTTTCTGCTGGGAATTTTATGTTGTTAGGTCTTACATTTATGTTTTTAAACCAGTTTATTTTTATTTTGTTAGAAAGTGGTCCAGGTTTGTTTGTTCATTTGTTTGTTCATTTGTTTGTTCCTTCATTTGTTTATTTATTTATTTGAATGTAGCTGTCCAGTTTCCCCAACACCATTTGTTGAAGAGACTGTCTTTTCCCTATTGTATGTTATTGCCTTCTATGTGATAAATTTACAATAAAAGCTTGTGTTTTTTTCTGAACTCTGTTCCATTTATCTATGTATCATTTTTCTGCCAACACCATACTGTTTTGATTATTACATTTTTGTAGTATATCTTGAAATCTGGGATTGTGATACTTCTAGCATTGTTTTTCTTTTTCAAGTTTGCATTGACTATGTGGGGTGTTTTGTGGTACCATCCAAATTTTAATATTCTTTGTTCTAGTTCTCTAAAAAATGTCAATATCTGATAAGGATTGCATTAAATCTGTAGTTTGCTTTGGGTAGTATGTGAAATGTAACAGTATTACTTGTTCTGATCTATGAGTATGGAATATCTTTCTATTTGTCTCATCTTCAATTCTTTCATCAGTGTTTTATAGTTGCCAGAGTACAGGTCTTTCAACTCCTTAGTTAGGTTCATTCCTAGGTATTTTATTATTTTTGGTACAATTGTAAATGCGATTGTTTTCTTAATTTCTTTTTCTGCCATTTTATTATTAGTGTTTTAAAAAACAACATAGTACTGTATATTAAATTTGCAACCTGTTACTTTACTAAATTTATTTATCACCTCTAGTAGTTTTTTTGTTGTTGTTGTTTTGTTTTCTTTAGTAGAGTCCTTAAGGTTTTTTGTATTTACTATCACATTATTTGCAAATACTGAAACATTTACTTCTTCTTTACCAATTTGGGTGCCTTTTATTTCTTTTCTTTTCTGATTGCAATGGCTAGGACTTCTAGTACTACGTTGAATAAAAGTGAGGGGACAGCCTTGTTTTGTTACTGATCTTAGAAGAAAAACTCTCACTTTTTCACTTTTTAACACCGTATAATGTTAGCTGTGGGGTTTTTATGTATGGCATTTTTATGTTGAAGTATCGTCCCTTTAAACCTACTTTCTTGAGTTTTTATCATGAACTAATGTACTTTATCAAATGCGTTCTCTGGAACTATTGTGATGATCATATTGTTTTTGTCTTTGTTAATGTTATGTATCACATAGATTGATATGTAAATATTGAACCAGACTTGCATCCCTTGAATAAATCCCACTTAATGCTGGTGAATGATTTTTTTTTAATGTATTGTTAAGTTTGCTTTGCTAATATTTTGTTGAGGATTTTTGTATCTATGTTCATTGGAGACATCAGCTTGTGGGTTTTCTTTTCTTTTTTTCTTTCTTTTTTTTCTTTTTTTGTAGTGTTTTTGTCTGGTGTTGGTACAATGGAAATGCTGGACTTGTAGATAGAATGAATTTGAAAGTTTTCCATCCTGTTCTATTTTTTTAATAGCTGCAAAAGAATAAGTATTAATTATTTAAATGTTGGTAGAACTCACCTGCAAATCTATCTGGTCCTGGACTTTTGTTTGTTGAGAGATTTTTGTTTACTGATGCAATTTCATTGAATGACTGGTACCCGGTCTGTTCACATTTTCTGTTTCTTCCTGATTCAGTTTTGGAAGATTGTATGTTTTTAGAAATTTATCCATTTCTTATCTATTGTCCAATATATAATTTTTATTATATTCTTTTATAATCTTTTGTATTTCTGTAGTTTCTATTGTCATTTCTTATCTTGCAGTTCTGATTTTATTTGAGTTTGTTTTCTCTCTTTTTGTTGTTGAGTCTGAGTAAAGGTTTATCAAAATTGTTGATCTTTTCAAAGAATCAGGTCCTGGTTTCATTGATCTGTTCTATTGTCTTATAGTCTTTATTTGATTTATTTATGCTCTAATGTATATATATATTATCTTTCTATTGGATTTGCCTTTATTTGTTCTTATTTTTCTATCTTTTTTTTTTTTTAAAGATTTTATTTATTTATTTGACAGAGAGATAGCAAGAGCAGGAACACAAGCAGGGGGAGCGGGAGAGGGAGAAGCAGGCTTCCTGCCGAGCAGGGAGCCCGATGTGGGACTTGATCCCAGGACCCTGGGATCATGACCTGAGCTGAAGGCAGACGCTTAACGACTGAGCCACCCAGGTACCCTATTTTTCTATCTTATTTGGGTGTAAGCTTAAGTTGTTTATTTCAGATTTTGCTTCTTTAAGTAGGCCTGCATTGCTATGATCTTCCCTCTAAGAACACCTTTTGCCACATCCCAAAGATTTTGTAGTATTGTGTTTCTATTTTCATTTGTCTCCATGTATTTATTTATTTCATCTTTGATACATTGTTAGTAGCATGTTATTTAGCTTCCATATATTTGTGTTGCTTCCATATATTTTCTTATGATTCATTTCTAGTTTCATATCATTGTGGTCAGTAAAGTTATATGATATAATTTCAATCTTTTAAAATTTATTTAGACTTGCTTTTGACATGACTTGTGATCTATTTTGGAGAATATTCCATGTGCACTTGAAAAGAATGTACATTCCACTGTCATTGAATGGAATGTTCTAAATATATATTTTAGGTCCACCTGTCCAATACCTCATTCAAAGCCACTGTTTTCTGCTGATTTGTTATCTTGATGTTCTATCTATTCATGTAAGTGGGGTGTTAATGTGCCCTATTTTTATTGTATTACTGTCAATTTTGTCAATTTCTTCCTTCATGTCTATTAATAGATGTTTTATGTATTTTGATGATCCCATGTTGTAAATATTTACAATTGTTATATCCTCTTGTTGGGTTGTTCCATTATGTAGTGTCTTTGTCTCTCATTACACTTTTTGTTTTAAATTTTATTTTATCTGATATAAGTATTGCTACTCTAGATTTTTTTTTTTTTTTTGCTTCCATTTGCATGGTAAATGTTTTTCCATCCTTTCATTTTCTTGTTTTAAAAGATTTATTTATTTATTTTAGGGAGAGAATGTGAGTGGGGGGAGGGACAGAGGGAGAGAATCTTCAAGCAGACTCCCTGCTGAGTGCAGAGCCTGACATGGGGCTTGATTCCATGACCCCTGAGATCATGACCTGAGCCAAAACTAAGAGTCAGATGTTTAACCGACTGAACCACTCAGGCGCACCTCCATCCTTTCATTTTCAATCTGCATGTGACTTGAGGTTTGATGTGAGTCTCTTATATATAGTAGTATATATATAGTTCTTGCTTTTTTCATCCATTAAGTCACCCTATGTTTTTTGATTGGAGCACTTAGTCCATTTATGTTCAAAGTAATTACCGATAGGTATGTACTTATTACCATTCTATTATTTGTTTTGTGGTTGCTTTTGCATTTCTTCTCTGGTCCTTTCTTTTTCTCATGCTCTGTTCTCTGTGGTATGATGCTTTTCTCTAGTGATATGCTTGGATGTCTTTTTCTTAATTTATTTTGCCTATCTATTATAGGTATTTAATTTGTGGTTATCATTAGATTCATATGACATGGTTTATCATATATAACATCTTATGTATATAACATCTTATGCATATAGCAGTCTATATTAAGTTGATGGTCAGTTAAAATTGAACCCACCTTATGAGCACTAAATTTTTCTCCCCCATTTTTTATGTATATTGTATCCTATTTTACATCTTTTTATTTTGTGAATGCCTTGCCTAAATTTTATTAATATAATTGATTTTACTGCTTTTTTGATTTAACTACCATACTGGTTTTATAAGTGATTAATCTACTACTTTTGTTATGTTTATATTTACATGTACATTTTTTTCCTTTCATAATTTTCTTACCCCTAATTGTGGCCTTTTCTTTTTACTCAAAAATTACCTTTATGTTTCTTATAAGGCTGGCTCTGTGCTGATGAACTCTTTTAACTTTTTTGTGTGTGAGCAGTTTTTTCTCCTTCTATTCTGAACAATAAACTTGCTGTGTAGAGTATTCTTGGTTGCAGGTTTTTTCCTATTAGCATCTTTAATTTATCATGTCATTTTCTTCTGGCTTGCAAAGTTTCTTCTGATAAATCAGTTGATGGCCATACATAGCTTGTATGTAACTCCTTTTTTTTCCTCTTGCTGCTTTTTTTATTTTTAATTTTTTTAAGATCGTAGTTTTTTATTTGTCAGAGAGAGAGAGAACATGAGTAGGGGGGAGGGGCAGAGGGAGAAGCAGACTCCCTGCTGAGCAAGGAACCTGATATGGGACTTGATCCCAGGACCCTGAGATCATGACCTGAGCCGAAGGCAGATGCTTATCTGACTGAGCCACCCAGGCGTAACTCTTGCTGCTTTTAAAATTATCTCTTTATCACTATGTTTTTTCCCATTTTAATTATTATGCGTTTTGGTGTGGACCTCCTTGGGTGGATTTTTTTGAGGGCTCTCTGTGCCTCCTGGATCTGGATGTCTGTTTCCTTTCCCAGATTAGGCAAGTTTTCAGCTATTAGTTCTTCAAATAAAGTGTCTGCCCCTTTTCTCTCTCTTTTTTAAAGACTTTATATATTTGAGAGAGGATGAGTGGGGTGGGACAGAGGAAAGGGAGAAGCAGACTCCCTGCTGAGCAGGGGGCCCAATGTGGAGCTCAGTCCCAGGACCCTGAGATCATAACCTGAGCCAAAGGCACACACTTAACCAACTGAGCAACCCAAGCGCCCCAGTTTTCTCTCTCTTGTTCTTCTGGGATTCCTATAATGTGAATATTATTCTGCCTGATGATGTCACTGAGTTCCCTTAAACTATTTTCGTTTCTTTTATTATTATTATTATTATTATTTTGCTGTTCTGCTTGGTTATTTTCCATTACTCTCTCTTCCAGGTTGCTGATCCATTCCTTTGCCTCCTCTAGTCCACTATTGATTACTTCTACTGTATTTTTTATATTAGTTCTTTAGTTCTTCATCTCTAGTTCTTTTTTATATATCCTATCTCTTTGTTTAAGGTCTCACTGAGATCCTTCACTCTCTTCTCTAATCCAGTAAGTATTGTTATGACCATTACTTTGAATTCTTTATCAGGCATATTGCTTATCTCTGTTTCATTTAGCTTTTTTGCTATGGTTTTGTCCTGCTCTTTCATTTGGGACTATTCCTCTGTCTTCTCATTTTGTCTAACTCTGTGTTTTTATGCATTAGAAAATTCAGCTATGTCTCCTGATCGTGAAAGCACTGGCCTTGTGAAGAAGTGATGCTGTGGTGCACTGTAGTGCAATGTCCCCTGTTCACCAGTACCCAGCAATTCAGGGGTGTCTCCTCTGTGGGGTGCATGAAGCTTACTTTTATGCCCAAGCCTCTTTTGGCTTTAGTCCAGTTGGCTGTAATGGCTCACATTGAATGTTGGGAGCAGGATTTTGTCCATGTACTGTTAAGGGACCAGTCTCAGACCACTGTGGGCTTGTAGATGAGTTGTATTCCAAGTTAAATTTGATGCCTGCCCTCAGCCTGTTAAGCATGGTTGCACCAATCTGCAATACAGTCTCCCTTGTAGCCTGAGAGGCTTTCACTGGTGGGCAGAATCTTCAGTAAAACATGACGCCTGCCCCAGTCTGTCTGTTAGGGCTGCAGTAGCACCAACCTGCAGCATGCTCTCTTTTCCTTGTCTCCTGAAATACTTTTATTGGTGAGTGAGACCAGCAGTCAGACCAGATGCCTGTTCTTATTCCATCTGCAGTGGTTGCAGTGACCCCAAATTTCAGGGTTCTCTCCTTGTGCTGCCCACTGAGAGGTTTTTGTTGGGCAGGGCAAACAATCAGATTAGATATCTGCCTACAAGCCATCTTCTGCAGTTGAACTGGTGTATGTGGGTGTCTTTTCCTCTCCTCACTGCAGGAGTCTATTTGAACTGGCACTAGTCCCTACCAGGGCTACTTTCAAGTTGCAACATGGTAGGAATGATTTTAGAGACTGTTGCTAAGTTGGGTGGGTTGGATGTGGTGGATCTGCAGGAGAAGGTACAATGTTAGCAAAGTAGGTGGCAGGTGTTCATGCTGCTTACCACAAGTGTCCGACTATCTAGCCTGTGTAAAATTGGGGAGACAAATGGTGCTCACTAGCTTTTTTATCTTGGAAAAGTCTCCTAAAGATCCCTGACCCTCTGCACACATTCTGAGATTAGTAAATAAATCTCCACAAATATCCAGGGTGCTTCTCAAACTGCTGTTTCTATGCTATATATTTTTTTAAATTTTATTATGTTATGTTAATCACCATACATTACATCATTAGTTTTTGATATAGTGTTCCATGATTCATTGTTTGCATATAACACCCAGTGCTCCATTCAGTACGTGCCCCCTTTAATACCCATCACCAGGCTAACCCATCCCCCCACCCCCCTCCCCTCTAGAACTCTCAGTCTGTTTCTCAGAGTCCATAGTCTCTCCTGGTTTGTCTCCCGCTCCGATTTCTCCCCCTTCATTTTTCCCTTCCTGCTATCTTCTTCTTTTTTTTTTAAACATATAATATATGATTTGTTTCAGAGGTACAGGTCTGTGATTCAACAGTCTTACACAATTCACAGCACTCACCATAACACATACCCTCCCCAATGTCTATCACCCGGCCACCCCATCCCTCCCACCCCCCACCACTCCAGCAACCCTCAGTTTGTTTCCTGAGATTAAGAATTCCTCATATCAGTGAGATCATATGATACATGTCTTTCTCTGATTGACTTATTTTGCTCAGCATAATACCCTCCAGTTCCAACCACATCGTTGCAAATGGCAAGATTTCATTCCTTCTGATGGTTGCATAATATTCCATTGTATAAATATACCACCTCTTCTTTATCCATTCATCTGTCGATGGACATCTTGGCTCTTTCCATAGTTTGGCTATTGTGGACATTGCTGCTATAAACATCAGGGTGCACATACCCCTTCGGATCCCTACATTTGTATCTTTGGGGTAAATACCCAGTAGTGCAATTGCTGGGTCGTAGGGTAGCTCTATTTTCAACTTTTTGAGGAACCTCCATACTGTTTTCCAGAGTGGCTGCACCAGCTTGCATTCCCACCAACAGTGTAAGAGGGTTCCCCTTTCTCCACATCCCCGCCAACATCTTTCATTTCCTGACTTGTTAATTTTAGCCATTTTGACTGGTGTGAGGTGGTATCTCATTGAGGTTTTGATTTGGATTTCCCTGATGCCGAGCTTAATAGGATTGTTTGTTATGCTTCCCTTTAAAGACAGGGACTCAAATTTTTCTCACCCTCCAGCGCTCCCAGAGCTAAGCCTGCTGATTTTTATAATATCTGAAGTTAAGCCCCACTGATTATACTCACAAAGTTAAGCCCAACTGGTTTTCAACACCAAATGTTATGGAAACTCATCTTCCCAGCCCAGGTTCCCTGTCTCTGAGGTGCCTGGTGTGGGGTCTCTTCCTCATCCATCTCCATGCTTGTGGTGTCTCTCCATTTTGTGGTTAGACTCACTGGGAATTTGTATGCCTCCTACTCTTTCTGATGTGGCTTCCTCTCTATAATTAACTGTGGAAAGTCTTTTCTACAGTATTTGAGTCATTTTCTGGGGTAATTGCAGTGATGTGGCTGTTATATATGGGTGTCCATTGGATGAGGTGAGCTTAGGATGCTCCCACTGCCATCTCCTGAGAAGTCTGTTGCTAATAATTTTTATCATGAATCAGTTTTGAACATTATTTCTTGAAATATGTTTTCTGGCCCTTTCTCTTTATTTTCTGGGACTCCTATAATGCAAATATTACTTCACTTGATGTCCCTTAAGCCCGTTAAGACTACCTCACTTTTTTACATTCCTTTTCCTTTTTGCTTCTTTGATTGTGTGAGTTTCTTTGGCCTGTCTTCTAGTTCACCAATCTTTTCTTCTCTTTATTAATTCTGCTGTTGAAATGGTCTAAAATATTTTTCAGTTCACTTATTGTATTCTTCAGCTCTCTAAATACCATTTGGTATTTATCTGTTCTCTTTGTTGAAGTTTTCAATTTATTCAGCCATTCTTCTTCCTAGCTCAGCGAGTGTATTTATGACCATTATTTTGAAGTCTTTATTAGATATATCACTTTCTCCATTTTATTAACATCTTTTCCTGAGGTTTTATCTTGTTCTTTGGCCATCTGCATGTCTTTCTTGGGGAAAAATGTCTATTCAGGTCCTCTGCCCAATATTTATGTGGATGATGATGATGAAGATAGCACTGTGTTTTATAATTTCTTTATGTATTTTGGATATTGATTCCTTATTGAATGTATCATTTCTAAATATCATTTCCCATTCACTAGGTTTGCTTTCTTTGTTGTTGATGGTTTCCTTCACTGTGCAAAACCTTTTTATTTTGCTGTAGTTCAAATAGTTAAATTTTACTTTTGTTTACTTGCCTGAGGAGATGTATCTAAAAACATATTGCTGTGGCAGATGTCAAATAAATTACTGATTGTGCTTTCTTCTAGGGTTTTTATGGTTTCAGGTTTCACATTTAGTTATTTAATCCATTTTGAATTTATTTTTGTGAATATTGTTGGAAAGTGGCTCAGGTTTATTACTTTACATGTAGCTGTCTAGTTTCCAAAACACCATTTATTGAAGACACTGTCTTTTCCCCATTGAATATTCTTGCCTCCTTTGCCATTCATTAATTGACCATATATGCATGAGTTTATTTCTGGGCCCTCTGTTATGTTCGATTTTTGTGCCAGTACCATACTGATTTGACTACTACAGCTTTCTAGTAATTTGTGAAATCTTGGATTGTGATACCTCTAGCTTCATTTTTTCTTAAATTTTTTAAATTAAATTCAATTTAATGAACATATAGTGAATTATTAGTTTCAGAGGTAGAATTTAGTGGTTCATCAGTTGCATATAACACCCAGTGCTTATTCCATTAAGTGTTATCCTTAATGTCCATCACCCAGTTCCCCATTCTCCAACACAACTCCCCTCCAGCAACCCTCAGTTTGTTTCCTATAGTTAAGGGTCTCTCGTGGCTTTCCTCCCTCTCTGTTTATATCTTTTTTTATTTTTCCTTCCCTTCCCCTAAGTTCATTTGTTATGTTTCTTAAATTCCACATATGAGTGAAATCATATGATAATTGATTTTCTCTGACAGACTTGCTTCACTTAGCATAATACCCTCTAGTTCCATGCATGTCATTGCAAATGGTAAGATTTCATTTTTTGATGTCTGAGTAGTATTCCATTATGTATGTGTGTATACTCACACATATACATATGTGTGTGTGTATGTGTGTGTATATATATATACACATCATATATATATATATATATATATATATATATATATATATCTCACATCTTCTTTATTCATTCATCTGTTGATGTACATCTGGGCTCTTTCCATATTTTGGCTATTGTGGACATTGCTGTTGTAAACACTGGAGTGCATGTGCCCCTTTGAATCACTATGTTTGTACTGTTTAGATAAATACCTACTGGTGTAATTGCTAGGTTGTAGGATAGCTCTAGTTTTAACTTTTTGAGGAATCTCCAAACTGTCTTCCATAGTTTCCTCAGTTGTTAATTTTAGCCATTCTGACTAGTGTGAGGTGGTATCTCATTGTGGGTTTGATTTGTATTTCCCTCATGCCAAGTAATGTTGAGCATTTTTTCATCTGTCTGTTGGCCATTTGTATGTCTTCTTTAAAGAAATATCTGTTCATATCTTCTGCCCATTTCTTGACTGGATTTTTGTTTTGTTTTGTTTTGTTTTGGGTGTTGAGTTTGATAAAATGTTTGTAGATTTTGGATACTAGCCCTTTTCCTGATAAGACATTTGCAAATATCTTCTCCCATTCCATAGTTTGCCTTTTAGTTTTGTTGACTGTTTCCTTTGTTATGCAAAAGCATATCTTCTCCCATTCCATAGGTTGCCTTTTAGTTTTGTTGACTGTTTCCTTTGCTATGCAAAAGCTTTTTATCTTGATGAAGTCCCAATGGTTCATTTTTGCTTTTGCTTCCCTTGCCTTTGAAGTTGTATCTAGCAAGATGTTGCTGGGGCTGAGGTCAAAGTGGTTGCTGCCTGTGTTCTCCTCTAGGATTTTGATGGATTCCTGTTTCTCATTTAGGTCTTTCAACAATGTTGAATTTATTTTTGTGCATGCTGTAAGAAAATGGTCCAGGTTCATTCTTCTGCATGTAGCTGTCCAATTTTCCCAACACCATTTAATTGAAGAGAATATCCATTAGATATTTTATCCTGCTTTGTCGAAGATTAGTTGACCATAGAGTTGAGGGTCCATTTCTGGGTTCTCTATTCTATTCCATTGATCTGTGTGCCTGTTTTCGTGCCAGTACCATACTGTCTTGATGATTACAGCCTTGTAATACAACTTGAAATCTGAAATTGTGATGCCTCCAGCTTTGCTTTGCCTTTCAACATGCCTTTGGCTATTCGGGGTCTTTTCTCATTCCATACACATTTTAGGATTGTTAGTTCCAGCTCTGTGAAAAAAGTTGATGGTATTTTGATAAGGATTGTATTGAATGTGTAGATTGCTTTGGGTAGCATAGTCATTTTAACAATATTTGTTCTTCCAACCCATGAGCATGGGATGTTTTTCCATTTCTTTGTGTCTTCAATTTCTTTCATAAGTGTTCCCTAGTTTTCAGAATTTAAATCCTTTACATGTTTGGTAATGTGTATTCCTAGGTATCGTATGTTTTTTGGTGCATTTGTAAATTGGTTCGATTCTTTGATTTCTCTTTCTTCTGCCTCATTGTTAGTGTACAGAAATGCAACTGTCTACTGTGTATTGATTTTATATCCTGAGACTTTTCTGAATTCCTGTGTCAGTTCTAGTAATTTTTTGGTGGAGTCTTTTGGATTTTCTACATAGAGAATCATATCATCTGCAAAGAGTGAGAGTTTGACTTCTTCTTTGCTGATTTGAAGGCCTTTAATTTCTTTTTGTTTTCTGATTGCTGAGGCTAGAACTTCCAGTACTATGTTGAACAACAGTGGTGAGAGTGGACATCCCTGTTGTGTTCCTGACCTTAGGGGGAAAGTTTTCAGTTTTTCCCCCACTGAGGATATTCACTGGGTTTTTTTTGTCAATGGCTTTTATGATATTTAGGTATGTTCCTTTTATCCCTACACTACAGAGGGTTTTTATCAAGAAAGAATGCTGTATTTTGTCAAAAGCTTTTTCTGCATCTACTGAGAGGATCATATGGTTCTTTTTTTATGTTATGTTAATCACCATACATTACATCATTAGTTGGATCATATGGTTCTTATCCTTTATTTTATTAATGTGGTTTATCACATTGATTGTTTTGCACATGAACCACCCTTTCAACCCAGGATCAAATCTTACTTGGTAGTGGTGAATAATCCTTTTTATAGACTGTTATATCCTATTAACTA
Organism: Halichoerus grypus; assembly: GCF_964656455.1. Lineage (NCBI taxonomy): Eukaryota > Metazoa > Chordata > Mammalia > Carnivora > Phocidae > Halichoerus > Halichoerus grypus. The sequence continues at coordinate 61,851,041 of NC_135727.1, read as the reverse complement.
ATATCTTGGTGAGAATGTTCATGGGATATTGGTCTCTAATTCTCCTTTTTAGTGGGGTCTTGGTCTGGTTTGGGGGTCAAGGTAATGCTGGCCTCAGATTTTCAAGGTTTCAAAATTTACCTTTAATTTCTGTGTTTTAAAAAAGTTTCAGAAGAATAGGTATTAATTTTTCTTTAAATGTTTGGTAGAATTCCTCTGGGAGGCCATCTGGCCCTGGACTCTTGTTTGTTGGGAGATTTTTTATTCGTGCTTCAATTTCTTTGCTGGTTATGCATCTGTTCAGGTTTTCTATTTCTTCCTGTTTCAGTTTCAGTCATTTATGTGTTTCTAGGAATGCATCCATTTCTTTCAGACTAATTTGTCGTCATATAATTTCTAATAATATTCTCTTATAATTGCTTGTATTTCTTTGGTGTTGGTTATGATCTCTCCTCTTCCATTCATGATTTTATTTATTTGGGTCCTTTTTCTTTTCTTTTTGATAAGTCTGGCTAGGGGTTTATTGATCTTATTAATTCTTTCAAAGAACCAGCTCCTAGTTTCATTGATGTGTTCTACTGTTCTTTTGATTTCTATGTCATTGATTCCTGCTCTAAACTTTATTGTTTCTTTTCTCCTGCTGGGTTTAGGCTTTATTTGCTGGTCTTTTCCCAACTCCTTTAGTTATAAGGGTAGGTTTTGTCTTTGAGACTTTTCTTGTTTCTTGAGAAAGGCATATATTGCTATATACTTCCCTATTAGGACTGCCTTTGCTTTATCCCAAAGTTTCTGAACTGTCATGTTTCATTTTCATCTGTTTCCATGTATTTTTTTTTTCAATTATTCTTTAATTTCCTGGTTGGCCCATTCATTCTTTAGTAGGATGCACTTTAACCTGGATGTATTTGTGTTCCTTCCAAAATTTCTCTTTTGATTGAGTTCAAGTTTTAAAATATTGTGGTCTGAAAATATGCATGGTATAATCTCAATCTGTTTGTACCAGTTACGACCTGACTTGTGACCCAATATGTAGTCTATTCTGGAGAATGTTCCATGTGCCCTCGGGAAAAAGGTGTCTTCTGCTGCTTTAGGATGAAATGCTCTGAATATATCTGTTAAATCTATCTGGCCATGTGCCATTCAATGCTCTTGTTTCCTTGTTATTCTTACATGATCTGTCCATTGTTGTGAGTTAGGTGTTCAAGTCCCCTAATTTTATTGTATTATTGTCAATGTGTTTCTTTAATTTTATTATTAATTGGTTTATATAATTGATCCCAAGTTAGGATCATAATTATTTACAATTTTAGATCTTCTTGTTGGATAGACCCTTTTATTATGATATAGGGTCCTTCTTCATCACTTATTATAGACTTTGATTTAAAATCTAGTTTGTCTGATATCAGTATGGCTACTCCAGGTTTCTTTAGATGTCCATTAGCATGACAAATTTTTCCCTACCCCCTCACCTTCAATCTGTGGGTGTCTTTAGGTCTAAAACAAGTCTCTTGAAGACAGCATATCAATGGGTCTTTTTTTTTTTTTTCCATCCAATACAATACCCTGTGTCTTTTGATTGGACCATTTTAATCCTTTTACATTCAGAGTAATTATTGAAAGATATTAATTTAGTGTCATTCTATTACCTGTAAAGTATCTATTTCTGTAAATTGACTCTGTTCCTGCCTGGTTTTTGTTACTTTTGGGCTCTCTCTTTATTCAAAGAATCCCCTTTAATATGTCTTGCAGTGCTGATTTAGTGTTCAGAAATTCCTTTAGTTTTTGTTTTTGTTTATTTTATTATTATTACTTTTTTTTGTCCTAGAAACTCTCTATCGCTCTTATTCCAAATGACGGTCTTGCTGGATAAAGTATTCTTAGTTGCATATTTTTTTCCCATTTAGCACACTGAACATGTCATGCCAGTCCTTTCTGACCTGTCAGGTTGCTGTGGAGATGTCTGCTGCCAGTCTAATGTTTCTACACTTGTAGGTTAAGGACCTCTTATCCCCAGCTGCTTTTAGGATTTTATCTTTATCTCTGAAATTTACAAGCTTCAGTATTATATGTTGTAGTGTTGACCTACTCTTATTGATTTTGAGGGGCATTTTCTGTGCCTCCTGGACTTCAATGCCTGTTTCCCTCTGGGAAGTTCTCAGCTATAATTTGTTCAAATAAACCTTCTGCCCCCCTCTCTCTTTCCTTACCTTCTTGGTCTCCTATTATTCAAGTATTATTGTGCTTTATGGTATTGCTGATTTCTCAGAGTTTTCCCTCATGATCCAGTAGTTGTTTTTCTCTCTTTTTCTCATCCTCCTTACTTTCCATCATTTTGTTTTCTATATTACTGACTCTCTATTCTGCCTTATTTATCCTAGCAGTTAGATCCTCCATTTTTTTTTTTTTTTTTTTTTTTTAAGATTTTGTTTATTTATTTGACAGAGAGAGATACACAGCGAGAGAGAGAACACAAGCAGGGGGAGTGGGAGAGGGAGAAGCAGGCTTCCCGCAGAGCAGGGAGCCCGATGCGGGGCTCGATCCCAGGACTCCGGGATCATGACCTGAGCCGAAGGCAGACGCTTAACGACTGAGCCACCCAGGCGCCACCTAGATCCTCCATTTTTTTACTGCATCTCAGTACTAGCATTTTTATTAACTTATTTTATTTAAATTCAATTAGTTAACATATAGTGTATTATTAGTTTCAGATATAGAATTCAGTAATTCATCAGTTGCATATAACACCCAGTGCTCATTATATCACATGCCCTCCTTAATGCCCATCACCCAGTTACCCGATCTCCTTAGCCACCTCCCCTCTAGCAACCCTCAGTTTGTTTCCAATAGTTAAGTCTCTTATGTTTCTTTCTCCCCCTCTGATTTTGTCTTATTTTATTTTTCCATCTTTTCCCCTATAATCCTCTGTTTTGTTTCTTAAATTCCACATATGAGTGAAACCATATGATAATTGTCTTTCTCTGATTGACTTATTTCACTCAGCATAATACCCTCTAGTGATAGCATTTTTAATTTTGGTCTGATTAGATTTTAGTTCTTTCATTTTACAGTAAGGGATTCAGTAGTGTCTTTTATGCTTTTTTCAACTCCAGGTAGTATTTTATAATAGTTGTTTTGAATTCTAGTTCTGATATCTTACTTATATCCATATTGATTAAATCCATGACAGAGAGTACTACCTCTGGTTCGTTTTTTTCTTTCTTTCTTTCTTTTTTTTTTTTTTGCAGTGAATTTCTCTTTCTAGTCAGTGTTCAGAAAAGAAAGGAGGAAAGAAAGAAAAGAAGGAAAAAAAAAACAGCAATAATAGTACCAGCGACAACAACAACAACTTCAGGAAGTGTTTCTGGTGTATGCTGTTTACACTCTACTGTTGTGTTTTGGCTGCTCTTTCCCACTGGTCCTTCCTCTGCAGAGTTCCTCCTTGTTTGTAGTGGGGAGTGTCTGGACCTTTAAGTAGATGTGATTTGATTTATTTGTGAAATTAATTTGTGAAAATAGAAAATTAATGGAGAAAAAATAAACACAAAAACCAAAACCAAACAAACCTGATCCAAGACATGAAAAAAGGAAATGGAACAAAAATGGATACAAACATAGAAACAATAAACTTTAGGTCTGATTCTGAAAAATAAGAAACAGAGAAGGAGAGAATAGTAGGGAAAGAAGAGAAAAAAAATTAAAAATTAAAAAATGTGGAGCTTATCTGAAAACTAAGAGAAGGAAACAAATGAAACAACAAATATACAAAAGATTATATGCCTGATATACAAAAGATTATATTCCTGATACTATACACACACACACACACACACACACACACACACACACACACACATATATATATATAGTAAAGGATAAAGAATAAAAAATGTGAAATAGAAAAATGAAAAAATGTAAAAAAATAAAATTTAAATTTAAAAATGTAAAAAAAAAGTTAAAAGTTAAGGAAAGAGGAAGAATAAAAAGAGGCAAGCCTGGTCCTATTTCCACTGGAAGCTGATGTTTTGGAGCTTTTTTTAATCAGCAGACTTGGTAGATGCGAGGGCTTGTATTGGTCTTGTGAGGGAGAGGCCTGTTGTACTGGCTCACAAGCTGACTTACCCTTGTAAAGATGCTCCTGCCAGGCAAGGGGGTGGGTTTCTGTGTTATGGACTCCAGCCTCTACTGGAGGTGCTGTGTTTCTCTCTGGAGTCCTACTGTGCTGGTGGGTGGGAGGTGGGAGAGATGGTGAAGGAGGTAGAATATGGTGCCACCTCACCCTCTTGTCCTTGGGGAGTGGAACTCCTGGCAGCAGCTGCTCAGGAGGCCCCCTTAGAAAAGGGAACAATCTCCTGTGTCCTTGGCTATCATCAGTTCACTGCGCTAACCTGTCTGTGCCTGGGCCATTGGCATGTCCAGAGCCACAGATCTCCTTTATTTTATCTCTCGCTGATGACTGGGATTCAAAACTCTAAGTTTTAAAGGGCCTGGAAGGGCATGCCCACTCCCATCCCCCCTGTGGAGAGGCCCAGGGCATGCCCAGCACCTTTTGGTCCTGGAAAAGCCGTTGCACAGTGTATGTGCAGAGGCTAGAGTTTATTTTAATCCTCAGTGAAAAGCTGGAGCCACTTTTTTAGCTGTTTGCACTCTAGTCTCCTATTCCCTTTTGTTCCAGAAAAGCCATTGCAGAGGCTTGAATCTATTGTGGCAGACAGCAAAAATTGGTGGCCAGGTTATCCACAATCTGCTCCAATATCTGTGCTCTGCTCAGTTCAGCCTCAGAAAAGCGGCTGTTCAGCAAGCACACAGAGGGTTTTTTTTTTTTTTCATTATGTTCAGTTAGCCAACATATAGTACATCATAAGTTCCTGTTGTAGTGTTCAAAGAGATTCATGAGCTGCGCATAATACCCAGTGCTCATCCCAACACGTGCTCTCCTTAATACCAACCACCTGTTCACCCCATCCCCCAGAAATGGACCCTCAGTTCTATGGTCAACTAATCTTTGACAAAGCAGGAAAGAACATCCAATGGAAAAAAAAGACGCAAACAGCATTTTAAGACTATTGTGGCTCACAGCAAAAAGTTAAGGGGTTTTCTGCCCTCTGAGCACACCTCTGACCCTGCTGCTGAGCTCCACTCAATGGCTCCTCAGGTGGCCTTTTGTCTTTGGAAAGGCAAAATACGCCTTTCCAAATTCCCTACAGGGAAGGGGAGAGATCTCTCCCTGCATGACCCAGGGAATCTCTTCACCTTGGCTTATTGTGCAGTCGCAAACTGCCACGCTCTTTCCCACTTTCTCCCTCTTCCTGACTTGGCTCCACAAAATGGGTTTCTTCCTCTTCCAGGCAGTGTGGCTTTCCTCTCCCCCAATTCAAGGCTGCCAACCTCACATATTCCAAGTTCACTCGCTCCAAGTGTGCAGATTGTTTCCTTAATCCTCTGATCCTCTGCTTAGTTGTTCAAAATAGTTGAATGTTGATCTATTTGTATTGGAAGGCCAAGGCAAGTCCATCTAAACTCCTTCCCCTAGCTTTATTTTTTTTTTTAATCTCAAAATTGATTTGGCCATTTAGGATCTCATGTGGGTTTATACAGATTATCAGTATTATTTGTTCTAGTTTTGTGAAAAATGTTGTTGGTATTCTGATAGGGATTGAATTGGAATCTGTGGATTGCTTTGGGTAATATGGACATTTTAAGAATTTTCTTCCAATCCATGATTATGAAATAGCTTTCCTTTTTTTGTGTGTGTGTCCTGTTCAGTTTATTTCATCAATGTTTTATACTTTTGTAGTATAGGTCTTTCATATCCTTGGTCTAGTTTATTCATAGTTATTTTATTCTTTTTGGTTCAGTTTTAAATTAAACTATTTTTTACAATAATTCTTTCTGCTACTTTTTTAGTACTGTATACAGACACTACTGATTTCTGGATATTAATTTTGTGTCCTACAACTTTACTAAATTCATTTATTACTTCTAGTGTTTTTGTTGTTGTTGTTGTTTTTTGTTTTTTGTTTTTTGTTTTTTGTTTTTTTTTTAGTTGACACTTTAGGATCTTCTACGTATAGTAAAATGTCATCTGCAAATAGTAACAGCTTAACTTTTTCTTTACAAATGTGGATACTTTTAATTTATTTTTTTATTTAAATTCAATTTAGTTAGCATATAAGATAGTATTAGTTTCAGGGGTAGAATTTAGTGTTTCATCAGTTGCATATAATGCCCAGTGATCGCTACATCAAGTGCCCTCCTTAATGCCCATCACCCAGTTACCCCATCTCCCCACCTATCTCCCTCTACCAAACCTGTTTGTTTCCTATAGTTAAGAGTCTCTTATGGCTTGCCTCCTTCTCTGTTTATATCTTGTTTTATTTTTCCTTCCCTTCCCCTATGTTCATCTGTTTTGTTTCTTAAATTCCACATATGAGTGAAATCATGTGGTATTTGTCTTTTTCTGACTGACTTATTTCACTTAGCATAATACACTCTGGTTCCATCCATTTTGCAAATGGCAAGATTTAATTCTTTTTTATGGTTGAGTAATATATACCACATCTTTATCCATTCATCATTCAATGGATATCTGGGCTCTTTCCATATTTTGGCTATTGTGGACATTGCTGCTATAAACACTGAGGTGCATGTGCCCCTTCAAATCACTATGTTTGTATCCTTTGGATAAATACCTAGTAGGAAAATTGCAGAGTCATAGGGTAATTGTATTTTTAACATTTTGAGAACCTCCATACTGTTTCCCAGATTGGCTGCACCAGTTTGCATTCCCACCAACAGTGTAAGAGGGCTTCCCTTTCTCTGCATCTTTACCAATATTTGTTGTTTCCTGAATTGTTAATTTTAGCTATTATGACCAGTGTGAGGTGGTATCTCATTGTGTGTGTGTGTGTGTGTGTGTGTGTGTGTGTGTTTAAGATTTTATTTATTTGACAGAGAGAGAGAACACAAGCAGGGGAAGTAGCAGGCAGAGGGAAAGGGAGAAGCAGTCTCCCTACTGAAGAAGGAGCCCGATGTGAGGGTTTGATCCTAGGACCCTGGGATCATTACCTGAGCTGAAGGCAGATGCTTAACCGACTGAGCCAACCAGGCACCCCTCTCATTGTGGTTTTGATTTGTATTTCTCTGATGCCAAATGATGTTGAACATTTTTTTCATGTATCTCTTAGCCATTTGTATGTCTTCTTTGGAGAAATGATGTTCATGTCTTCTGCCCATATCTTAACTGGATTTTTTGTTTTTTTGTTTTTGTTTTTTTGGGTGTTGAGTTTGATAAGTTCTTTATAGATTTCAGATACTAGCCCTGTATCTGACATGTCATCTGTGACTATCTTCTTCTATCTTCTTCCATTCCATAGGTTGCCTTTCAGTTTTGTGGATGCTTTCCTTTGCTGTGCAAAAATTTCTTATCCTGATGAAGTCTAAATCATTCATTTTTGCTTTTGTTTCCCTTGCCTTTGGAGACATGTCTAGCAAGAAGTTGCTGTAGCCAAGGTGAAAGAGTTTGCTGCCTATGTTCTTCTCTCAGATTTTGATGGATTCCTTTCTCCCATTTAGGTCTTTCATCAATTTTGAATTTATTTATTTAAATATTTTATTCATTTATTTGAGAGAGAGAGAGAGAGAGAGAGAGAGCACGAGTGGGGGGAAGGGCAGAGGGTGAAGCAGACTCCCCTCTGAGCAGGGAGTCTAATGCGGGGGCTGATCTCTGGACTCCGAGATCATGACCTGAGCTGAAGCCAGACACTTAACCGACTGAACCATCCAGGTGCCCTAATTTTGTTTTTGTTTGTTTGTTTGTTTGTTTGTTTAAAGATTTTATTTATTTATTTGACAGAGAGAGACACAGCGAGAGAGGGAACACAAGCAGGGGGAGTGGGAGAGGGAGAAACAGGCTTCCAGTGGAGCAGGGAGCCCAATGCCGGGCTCGATCCCAGGACCCTGGGATCATGACCTGAGCCGAAGACAGACGCTTAACGACTGAGCCACCCAGGCGCCCCAAGGTGCCCTAATTTTGAATTTCTTTTTGTATATGCTGTAAGAAAATTGTCCAGTTTCATTCTTCTGCATGTGGCTAATTTTCCCCCAAACCATTTGTTGAAGAGACTGTCTTTTTTTCCATTGGATATTCTTTCTTGCTTTGTCAAAGATTAGTTGACCATTGAATTGAGGGTCCATTTCTGGGTTCTCTATTCTGTTCCATTGATCTATGTGTTTGTTTTTGTGCCAGTGCCATACTGTCTTGATGATTACAGCTTTGTAATATAACTTGAAATCTGAAATTGTGATGCCTCCAGCTCTGCTTTTCTTTTTCAACATTATATTGGCTATTCAGGGTCTTTTCTTGTTCCATACAAATTTTGGGATTGTTAGTTCCAGCTCTGTGAAAAATATTGATTCCATTTTGATAGGGATTGCATTGAATGTGTAATTGCTTTGGGTAGCATAGGCATCTTAACAATATTTTTCTTCTAATCCATGAGCATGGAATTTTTTTCTATTTCTTTGTGTCTTACTCAATTTCTTTCATAAGTGATCTGTTGTTTTCAGAGTACAGATCTTTCTTTGGTTAGGTTTATTTCTTGTCTTTTTCCTGGGGCTAGGACTTCCAGTACAACATTAAAGAAAGTGGCAAGAATGAATATTCTTATCTTCTTCCTGATCTGAGAGGAAAACCCTCAGTTTTTCAGTATTTAGTATGCTGTTAGCTGTGGGGTTTTTATATGTGGCCTTTCTTACTTTAAGATTCTGTTTTTTCTAAATGTACTTTCTTGAGAATTTTTATCACAAATGGGTGTTGGATTTTGTGAAATGCTTTTTCTGTATCTATTAAGATGATCTTATGATTTTCATCTTTCTTTTTGTTAATGTGGTGTATCACATTTTTTGATTGTGAATATTAAGCCATTCTTGCAACACCAAAATTAATTCCACTTGATTATGATGAATGATTTTTTTAATGTATTGTTGAATGCAGTTTCCTAATATTTTGTTGAGGATTTTTGCATCTGTGCTTATCAGGAATACTGGCCTGTAGTTTTATTTTTTTGTTGTGTCTTTGTCTCATTTTGGTGTCAGTGTAATGCTGGCCTCATAGAATTTTTTTGGAAGCTTTTCATCCTCTTGTATTTTTTGAAATAATTTGAGGAAATAGAACTACCTCTCCCTTAAATATTTGGTAGGATTCACCTACAAAGTCATCTGGTCCTTGTCTTTTATTTTAAAAAAAATTTTTGGAGTACTGATTTAATTTTATTACTAGTAATGCATGTGTTCTGATTTTCAGTTTCTTTCTGATTCAGTTTTGGAAAATTTTATGTTTCTAGAAATTTCTCCATTTCTTTCAGGTTCTTCTTCCTATTTGTTAGCATATAAATTTTATCATTATTAGTTCTTTGTATCACTGTGATTTCAATGGTTACTTACTTTTCATTTCTGATTTTTAAAACCTGTGTCCTATTTATTGATGAGTCTGGCTAAGGGTTTATCAGTTTTATCTTTTCAAGGAACCTGCTCTTAGTTTCATTGACTTTTTTCTTTTCTCTATTTCACTTATTTCTGCTCTGATATTTATTATTTCCCTTCTTCTGTTCACCTTGGGCTTTAAGTATTATTATTTTTCTAGTTGCTTTAGGTATAAGATTAGATTATTTTTTGAGTTTTTTTCTTGTTTCTTGAGGTAGGTCCGTATCACTATATATTTCCATCTTACAACCCCTTTCACTGAGTCCCCAAAATTTGTTTTTGTTTTTATTTTTTTGGTGTATTTTTAAAAATTTTCTTCTTCTTTTTTTATAAGGTAAAAACCATTAATATTTATTTATTTATTTTTAAATTTTTTATTGTTATGTTAATCACCATACATTACATCATTAGTTTTTGATGTGGTGTTCCATGATTCGTTGTTTGTGCATAACACCCAGTGCTCCATGCAGAATGTGCCCTCTTTAATACCCATCACCAGGCTAACCCATCCTCCCACCACCTTCCCCTCTAGAACCCTCAGTTTGTTTTTCAGAGTCCATCATCTCTCATGGTTCATCTCCCCCTCCGATTTCCCCCCTTCATTCTTTCCCTCCTGCTTTCTTCTTCTTTTTTTTTTCTTTTTCTTTTTTTTTTTTTTCTTAACATATATTGCATTATTTGTTTCAGAGGTACAGGTCTGTGATTCAACAGTCTTGCACAATTCACAGCGCTCACCATAGTAAAATTTATTCTTTGAATGCTTTATTGTCCCATTGTTTTTTTAGTATCATGTTGTTTAGCTTCCACATGTTTTTGGTTTTTTTTCATTTTTTCCTTATGATTAATTTCTAGTTTTACACTGTTGTGATTTGAAAAAAAATGCATGGTAGATTTCATTTTTTAATTTATTGAGGCTTGTTTTGTGGTCTAACATGTGATCTATTCTGGAGAAGTTCCATATGCACTTGAAAAGAATGTGTATTCTGTTTTTATTTTTTGATGGAATGTCCTATATATTTATTTATATCCATCTTGTCTAATGTCATTCCATGACACTGATTCCTTATTGACTTTCTGCCTGGATGACCTATCTATTGACGTAAGTGGGGTGTTAAAATCTCCTATTATTGTATTACCTTCAATTTCTCTCTTTATATCTGTTAGTATTTGCTTTATGTATGTAGGTGCTCCAATGTTGTGTGTATAGATAATTACAATTTTTATATAATTTTTTTTTTGTTTAATCCCTCTAACACATGTAATACCCTTCTTTGTCTCTTGATACAGTCTTTGTTTTGAAGTTTATATTGTCTGATGTAAGTATTAATACACTGGCTATTTTTTAGCTTCCATTTGCATGGTAGATATTTTTTTTTCCCCATCCTATCAGTTTCAGTATGTATGTGTACCTAGTTTGAGAAGATTTTCTCTAGGCAGCATATTGATGAGTCTTTTTTCTTTCTTTCCTTTTTTCTTTTTTTTTATCCATTCTGCAACATTTTGTGTTTTTATTGGAGCATTTGGGCCATTTACTTTTAAAATAATTATTCATAGATATGTATTTATCACATATTGTTATATCACATATTGTTAATAGTTTTCTGGTTGTTTTTGTATTTCCTCTGTTCCTTTCTTCTTCTCTTGCTGTCTTTGTGATTGATGAATTTCTGTAGTATTATGTTTGGCTTTTCTTTTTCTTTATTTCTTGTGTATCTGTTACCAATTTGGGGTTCATATATAACATTCTAAGTATATGACAGTCTATACTAAGGTGATGTTCATTTAAGTTCATACACATTCTTAAAACAAAACAAAACAAAACAAACAAACAAAAAAAAAACTTATTCCTTTTTTTAACTCCTTCCTCTACATCTGATGTATATCTTTATATACATGTCCATCTGCCTTGACTTTGATATATTTTTATTCATAAATTATTTACTTCTAATTATGACCATTTGTTTTCCACTTAAAGAGTTCATTTTGAGGGAGCTAAGATGGTAGCAGAGTAGAAGAACTCTAGGCTTGTCTTGTCACTCAAACACAGCTAGATAACTACCAAAACATTCTAAATACCCCAAAATCAGCCTAAAGACTGACAGAACAAACTCCAAAGCTAAAAAGAGAGAAGCTACATCCATGAAGGTAGGAAGTACAAAGACCTGGTTTGGTGGAGAATGGATTGTAGGTGATGTGGAGGGGAGGAAGCTGTGGTAGCAGAGAAAGGTGAGAGAGAGAGGAGCACACAGGGGAATGCACAAGGAGAACAATTTCCCAAAGCCATTCACTGGGAAAATGGAGGAACTTATTTTCATGAGTTCTTGCAACCAATGCATCTGAAAGACTGTGGTTTTAAAGTTAAGAAGGCTTGCCTGAGATAGAGCCCTGAGGGTGCTGCTCTTGATCTGAAGAATGCCTGGGGCACACAAGGAGGAATTACTAGTTCTTCTTGGAACCCATCCCTGAAACCTAACATTTATAGAGACTCCAATTCCAGGGAGACAGGAACCAGCTAGAATGATTTCCCTGCCTTACCCCTCAACAAAAACACAGAGCTACCTGTGGAAAGCGGCTCAGCCCCAAATCTGGTTGCCTAATTTGCTTACACCAAGTCCCACACCCCTGCACTCTGGGGAGACTGCCCTTCTTAGTCAAGCTCACCTCAGTTCCAGGGCAACAGGTCCCTCTCCCAGAAGAGCAGTGTAGGCCCCTGCCTAGATCATGTCCCTAAAGCCTGGAGTTTTAGAAGTCAGAGGGCTTGGATGGGATGGAGCCCATAGGGCAATCTGGTGCTCCTGGAGATAAGGCGGGGAATCAACCTGGAGGCAGACGGTGTGGAAAAGGTGATCTGAAAAAGGTCTGGAACATACGGGGCGACATTATTTGCTCTTCTCTGACTACTTCAATGAGGGGCAATGTGCACAGATGTGCCACTCCAGGAACAAGGGAGCTGGCTGGCATCATTTCCCTATCCTCTCCCTCAGCATAAACACAGAGCCATTTACAGTAAGCAGCACAGCACCAAAATTGGCTGCCTACCCTGCTTACACTGGGTCCCACACCCTTGTGCTGTGGTACTACTGCCCATCTCAGTCAAGTTTGCATCAGTTCGAGTGTGGTGGGCCCATTCCCCAGAAGACAAACAGAAACCCTTACACATACCACATCTCACAACCAGAGAGTTCTGCAGGCCTTTGGTTCTACTAGAAGTAGTATCAGCTCTTATTTAACAAGCAGAACCAGAGCACACCTAGTTAAAACTCACCATATTCTGGGCAAGGAATAAACACTTCTTACTGCAGGGAAGGAGAACCTCTGCAGACAAATAGCCTGAGGAATAGAGCAGCCAAAACACAACAGCAGACACCAGCACACACCAGAGACACTCCCTGAAGTGACAGGTCCTGGACACCATATGACCTCTTCTTCATAAATCCATTAGTCTCATGAGCAAGAAACATAACAGGCTTTTCTGACACACAGAACAGAGACTTAGACAAATTGCCAAGATGGAGGAATTCATCCCAAATGAAAGAACAAGATAAGGTCATGGTCAGAGATCTAAGCAAAACTGATATAAGTAATAGGCCTGAAGGAGAATTTAAAGCAACAATCGTAAGGATACTCGTTAGGCTTGAGAAAAGAATAGAAGACTTCAGGGAGACCCTTACCAAGGAGGTAAAACAGTTAAAAAAAGAATAAGTCAGAAATGAAAAATGCAATAACTGTAATTGGAACAGTCTTGAGGCAATGAACACAAGGAAGAAAGAAACAGAGGAACAAATAAGTGATATAGATGACAAAATAATGGAAAATAATAAAGATGAACAAAAGACAGAAAGAATTATGGAACACAAGAATAGACTTAGGGAACTCAATGATTCCATGAAATGTAATAACATTTGTATTGTAGAGTCCCAGATGAAGATGAGAGAGAAGAGGGGGCAGAAAATTTATTTGAGGAAATCATAACAAAATCTACCTTGATATGGGGAAAGAAAGAGATATCTAGATCTAATAGGCACAGAGAACTCCCATCAAAATGAACAAAATCAGGCCAATACCAGTATATATTATAATTAAATTAACAAAATATAACAATAAAGAAAAAATCTTAGAAGTATCAAGACAAAAGGAGTCCCTAACTTGGAAGGGAAGATCCATAGAGCTAGATGCAGATCTCTCAACAGAAATGTGGCAAGCCAAAAGGGGTGCCATGATATATTCAATGTACTGAATGGGAAAAATCTGCAGCCAAGAATACTTTATCCAGTAACACTGTCATTCAGAATAGAAGGTGAGATAAGAGTTTCCCAAAGAAAAGCTAAAGGAGTTTGTGACTGCTAAGCCAGACTTGCTACAAATCTGAATGGAGACTCTTTCAGTGGAAAGGAATGACCAAAAGTGACAAAGATTAGAAAGGCTTGGGAGGGGCACCTGGGGGGCTCAGGTGGTTAAGCATCTGCCTTTGGCTCAGGTCATGATCCCAGGGTCCTGGGATCAAGCCCCACATCAGGCTCCTGGCTCAGTGGGGAGCCTGCTTCTCCCTCTCCCTCTGCCTCTTCCTCTGCTCATGCTCTCTCTCTCTCTCTCTGTATCTTTGTGTCTCAAATGAATAAATAAAATCTTAAAAAAAAAAAAAAAAAGAAAGGCTCAGGGAAAATCTCCAGAAACAACAACAAAACAAGTAATAAAATGGAACTAAATACATATCTATCAAAAATTACTCTGAATGTAAATGGACTAAGTAATTAAAGGCATAAGGTGTCAGAATGGATTAAAAAAAAAGACCCATCTATATGCTGTCTACAGGAGACTCCTTATAGACCTAACGACTGCAGGTTGAACGTGAAGGGATGGAGAAACATTTATCATGCAAATGGAAGCAAAGAAAAAGATGGAGTAGTGATACTTAGAAAATCTTGGGGCACTTGGGTGGCTCAGTTGGTTAAGCATCCAACTCTTGAGTCTGACTCAGGTCATGATCTCAGGGTTGTGAGATTGAGCCCCATGTTGGGCTCTGCACTGGGCATGGAACCTGCTTAAGATCCTCTCTCTCCCTCTCCCCTGCCTCAAAAGAAAAAAAAAAGGAAAAAGAAAAAAAGAAAAACTAGATTTTATAGCAAAGCCTGTAACATGAGATGAAGAAGGGCACTATAACATAATAAAGGTTACTATCCAACAAGAAGATCTAACAACTGTAAATATTTATGGCCCCAACATGGGAGTGCCCAAATATATAAAATACATAAAAATATATAAAAATAATTATAAACATAAGGAAATTATTTGATAATAATTAATAATAGTAGGGGACTTTAACACCCTGCTTACATCAATGGACAGATCATATCAGCAGAAAAGCAACAAGGAAACAATTGCTTTGAATGACACACTGGACCAGATTGCCTTAACAGATATATTTAGAACATTCCATCCTAAACCAGGAGAATATACATTCTTTTCAGGTGCACATGGGAGATTGTCTAGAAGAGATCACATACTAGACCACAAAACAGAACTCAACAAATACAAAATGATTTAGATCATACCATGCATATTTTCCAACCACAACACTATGAAACTTGATGTCAACCACAATAAAAAAAAATTGGAAAGACCACTAATATATGGAGGTTAAACAACATGGTAAGAAACAATGAATGAGTCCACCAGGAAACCAAAGAAGAAATAATTACATGAAAACAAATGAAAATAAAAACACAGTGGTCCAAAACTTTTGGGATGCAGCAAAAGTGGTCCTAAGAGGGAAGAATTTAGCAACACAAGCCTACCTCAAGAAACAACAAAAATCTCAAATAAACAACCTAACCTTACACCCAAAGGAGCTAGAAAAAGGGGAACAAACAAAACCCAAACCCAGTATAAGGAAGGAAATAATAAAGATTAGAGTAGAAATAAATGATACAGAAAGTACAAAAACAGGGTGCCTGGGTGGCTCAGTTGGTTAAGCGACTGCCTTCGGCTCATGTCATGATCCTGGAGTCCCTGGATCGAGTCCCGCATCGGGCTCCCTGCTCGGCAGGGAGTCTGCTTCTCCCTCTGACCCTCCTCTCTCTCATTCTCTTTCTCTCAAATAAATAAATAAAATCTTTAAAAAAAAAAAAAAAGAAAGTACAAAAACAATAGAAAAGATTGATGATACCAGGAGCTGGTTCTTTGAAAAAATTAATAAAACTGATAACCCCCTAGCCAGAATTATCAAAAAGAGAAAGGACCAAAATATATAACATCACAAACAAGAGATGAGAAATAACAACCAACACCACAGAAATGCTAACAATTATGAGAGAATATTATGAAAAATTATATGCCAACAAATTGGACAACCTGAAATAAATGGATAAATTACTAGAATCATGTAAACTACCAAACCAAAAGAGGAAGAAATAGAAAATTTGAAGAGTCTGATAACCATCAAGGAGAGTAATTAAAAATCTCCCAAAAAGCAGAAGTCCAGGCAAAGATTGATTCACAGGTGAATTCTAACAAACATTTAAAGAAGAGTTAATACGTATTTTTCTCGAACTACTCTGAAAGATAGAAATGGAAGGAAAACTTCCAAGCTCATTCTATGAGGCCACCACTACCCTCATACTAAACCAGACAAAGACTCCACTGAAAGAAAACTACAGGCCAATATCCCTGATGAACATGGATACAAAAATTCTCAACAAAATACTAGAAAATCAAATCCAACAGTACATTAAAAGTATCATTCACCACAATGAAGTGGGATTTATTTCTGGGCTGCCAGGGTGGTTCAATATTTGCAAATCAAGCAATGTGATACAACACATTAATCAAAGAAGGGATAAGAACAACATGATCCTTTCAATAGACACAGAAAAAAGCATTTGACAAAGTACATGTATTCATGATAAAAACCCTCAACAAAATAGGGATAGAGTGAACATACCTCAACATCATAAAGGCCATATGTGAAAAACCCACAGCTAATATCATCCTTGATGGGGAAAAACTGAGAGTGAAAAGCTCTATGATCAGGAACAAGACAGGGATGTCCACTCTCACCACTGTTATTTGACATAGTACTGCAAGTCCTAGCCACAGCAATCAGATAACAAAAAGAAATAAAAGGCATCCAAATCAGCAAGGAAGAAGTCAAATTTACACACTTTGCAGATGACATGATACTCTATATAGAAAATTTGAAATACTCCACCAATACATTGCTAGAGAAGATACATGAATTCAGTAAAGTCACGGATACAAAATCAATATGCAGAAATCTTGCATTTCTATACACCAAAAATGAAGCAGTAGAAAGAGAAATCAAGGAATCAATCCCATTTATAATTGCACCAAAACCAGGAAAGTACCTAGTAATAAACCTAACTAAAGAGGTAAAGATCTTTAATTATGAAAAATCTAAAAGCTATGAAACGCTGATGAAAGAAATTCCATACAACACAAAGAAATGGAAAACATTGCATGTTCGTGGATTTGAAGAACAAATATTGTTAAAACGTTTATATTATTCAAAGAAATCTACACATTCAATGCAATCCCTATCTAAATACCAACAGCATTTTTCACAGAGGTAGAACAAACAATCCTAAAATTTGTATGGGGCCACAAAAGACCCCATATAGCCAAAGTAGTCTTGAAATGGGAAAGCAAAGCTGGAGGCATCACACTTTCAAACTTCAAGTTATATCACAAAGCTATAGTAATCAAGACTGTATGGTACTGGCACAAAAATAGACACATAGATCAATGGAACAGAATAGAAAACCCAGAAATGAACCCACAATTCTATGGTATCTTTAACTTTTTTTTTTTTTACAGTCAGTTTTGTGCTGATAAACTCCTTTAACATTTATAGAAGTTCTTTATCGCTCCTTCAAATCTCAATAATAATCTTAACTGGTAGAGTATTCTTGTTTGTAAGAATTTTTCCTTTCTTTTTTTTTTTTTTTTTTCTTTTCAGTCCTTTGAATTCCTCATGCCACTCTTCTTTTCCCTGCAAAGTTTCTGCTGAAAAATCAGGTCATAGTCTTACAGAGTTTCCCTTATACATAACTTTTTGCTTCTGTCTTGCTGCTTTTAAATATCTCTGTTTATCTTTAATCTTTGACATTTTAATTATTATGTGTCATGGCATGGACCTCCTTGGGCTTATCCTGTTTGGAACTCTGTGCTTCTTGGACCTGGATGTCTATTTGCTTTCCTAGAGAAGTTTTCAGCTATTATTTTTTTCAAATAAGTTTTCTGCCTCATTCTCTCTTTTTCTTCTAGGACCCCTATAATGTGAATATTTATTCACTTGATGTTGGGTGTAGGCTGGGGTATCCTGAGGCTCTACATGCAGAGGACACATTGACAAGATAGTTGAAGCTGAAGTTGGTATTATTTAGGGTGTCTTAGACATCTGCATGCAGAGGATGTCTTGGAAGGGTTGGCTGGAGGTGAGGCAGGGTGTGATTTCAGAGGTTCTTGTGATTTCTTTTAGTGGGTGCCTTTTCTCCCTGCTAAAGCTCAAATGGGTGAAGGCTGGAGTGTCCAGGCTTTTATGCATTTGGGAACTGTGGTAGGATAGCTAAAGCTGAAGTGGGTGCAAGCTAGGGTGTCCTGGTGTCCTCTGTGCACAGGGTGCAATGGGGGTTGGCTGGATTTGAAGCAATGTGCAGGCCAGGATGTCTCTGGACTCCCCATGCAGAGGGTACCCTGGCAATATAGTTGAAACTAATGTGAGTATAAGTTAGTGGTACCCAGATTCTACACACTGAGGTCTCCTTGGCAGGATAATAAAGCTAATGTGGGTGTAAACCAGGGTGTTCCAGGACTCTGCATAGAGGGTGCCCTGGAGGGGCAGCTGGAGCCAACATTGGTAGAGGTTGGGAGGTCCTGGGGTGCTCCATGCAGGGGAGGGCACACTGGCAGGACAGCTAAAGCTATTGTGGTTCCTGACTTATCAACACAAAAGATGCTCTGGCAGGACAACTCAAGCTGAAATGGTTGCAAGACAGGTTGTCTCAGGGCTCTTCATACTGAGGGCTTCCTGACGGGATGGATAGAACTGAAGTGATTACAATCTGAGGTGTCCCAGGGAGCTCAGAACAGGAAAAACTGACTGGATGACTGGAGCCAAGGCCAAACCAGGCAGAGGTGTTCCAGTGTGCTTCATGTAGGGGGTGTCTTGTTGGGGTGACTGAAACCATGCAGACATAGGCCAAGGATTCCTGGGGGTACTCTACTCAGAACACCCTGACAGTGCACTGGAAACTGAAGCAGACATCAGCTGGGTGTTTCTGGTGTGCTCTGTGCTGAGGGTGCCCTAGTAAGCAGTCTGAAGCCAAAGTGGTGCAGGCCTGGAGTGTTCATGGTGTATGGCACCTGTGTCACCTTCATGTGAAGACTAGAGGTGTAATGAGTACTAACCAGAGGTGTTCTGGTATTTACCACTTAGTGGAATGGTTGGGGCTACCTTGGTGGAATGGTTGGGGCTGGTGTGGGCTAGAGTCCCAGTGCTCACTGAGGTGGCAGGGCAGTTAGGGTGCCTGGACTGTGTACTGGTCTGTACTTTCAAGGTGGATGGGGAGCATAGACTATGTCAGTCAGCCTCTCCCACCCAGAGAGAGTTCCAGCAACTCTTTCATGCTTTGGTGGAGTTCTAGAATGGCTCTTTTATGAGCTAGTTGTCCTTTTAAACCACATCTTGTGCGTGTGTATGTGTGTGTGTGTGCCCAAGGACAGAAGAATCTGTTCTTGGTCCCTCAGTACTATCCCTCCCCACTGTAGTTTGCAGTGTCAGGGGTGGTGTTTCCTTTTGTTCCCTTGTCTCTGTCTCTCGTTGTCTTTTGTCATTCTCTCTATCTTTTGTTGTGCACAAGCTGTTCAGTTGGCCTTCGGTTCTTCTTCAAGAGGAATCACTCCATAAAAGTAATTTGGTGTGTTCATGGAGAAGATGAGTTTAGGGTCTTCTACATTGCCATCTTGGACTGGAACCTCCAGGTAGCAGCTTTTAAAGTATGCAGATATATACAGTTTAGTGGGACCTACAAACATAAGCCCTGCTGGCCACCAGAGCCAGGCAACCTAAAGGTATCTTCGGAGCAGCAATCACAAAAATTGGAGTGCCAGAAAATGGTACAAGCTCCTTTCTGAAAGAATACGTTTTCATTTCAACAAGCTGAAGCAAGGCAGAGGAAGAGCACAAAGATGACATTCACTATCATCCATTCCCCGAGAGCATCCAAGTAGGACCCTAGTAAGCTGTGGACCCTAGTAAGATGTTTGTCAAACCATAAGCCTGCCACTCACACCAAAGTTCCAGGACAAATAAGCCTCCTTTACAAAAAATTGTGTGTGTATTTTAGTATTTTAATCTTCTCTCTGTGCTTTGCCCTGGGGGTAGTAACTGACCAAGAACTGTCTCTCCAATTGCAACACAGCTATAGGACCAGGTACACAAACTCCACTAACCACCACATCTAGGCAATCAAGGGGAAAACCCTGGGCAGCAGCCACAATAACTGGGGGACCGGACATAAAAACCGGGGCACTAGATGTGTGTATAAACTCCTCTTCAGAAGATACTATACCCTGTAGTGTTGCATAGGGGGACCATAAAATAACACCTACCCTCCAAGGTCTCTAGAGAGGGTCACAGTCAGCCCTGAGATGTGTGTTTAATTAAAAGTATGCCTTTCAAGCCACAGCTATGAAGATGAGCTAATAGGCCTTTTTCACAGAAACACTGGATGCCTCAGTCTCTTGCCTCTTTGCTGTGCTCAAGGGGTGGTATCCAATTAAGCACCCTTTCTCCATTTGTTATAGTCTTCTGTGATTCTCTTGCATAAGCCCCACTGTCCATTAGAGCCAGGCAATCTAGATATGTCTCCTGGGTGGCAACTAAATAAACTGGAGAGTAAGATGAGGATACAAGCTCCTTTCTGAGAGTTACTGGTGAGCTGGAGTGAGGCAGAGGGAGAGCGCAAAGATGACACCAGCTGGCCTTTGCCCCAATAGTATTTTAGTAGGCCTCTAGATGTGTATTAAGTAAGATGCCTGTCCCTCAGGCCAATACTTTAAGATAAGCAAATAAAACTCTTTCCCTTAAGGTCTGGGCACTTCTCTGTCATCTGCCTCTGCACTGAGCCCTGGAGCAGGTGAGGCTGCACACACTCTTTAAGAATTCTTTTCAGTTTTCTATAGCCTTGTGGGTCATATGGATGCAAACCCCATTGGATTCAAAGCTAGATGTTTTGGGGGCTCATCTCTAAGGTGCAAGTCTTAAAAATTGTGGTGTGTAATGTGGTATTCAATTTTTTTTTTTTTTTTTTGCTCCTCAGGGAGAAGCTTGGGGTTTTAAGTTTCCTCCTGATTGTGGGTCATTGCTCTGGGGGTGGTGTTTACGGTGAGATTGTGTCGCAGATTTTCCTACTCACTTCAGTGTGGGGTTTCTCTTGTTTGCCCTATGTGTAAGAGTTGCTCAGCTAATATATTTTTGCCCCCAGGGGAAATTGTTTCATATGTAGCTATAGGTTTGGCATGTCCATGAAAAAAAGTGAATTCAGGATTTTCCTATATTGCTGTCTTGAATCAGAACCTCTGTTTTAATTTGTTTTATCCTAGAGATGACAATGAGTTCTCAAATTATTAAAGTATTATATAAATTAATATATTTTCAATATACATATAATCCAAGATCTTTGAAAACTATCATTATTCCCTCCAGTATTTTGTTCCACTCCATTCTGTTTTTTAATTCTTCCAATATTTTAAACTTCAAAAGACATCATTATAATTACTTGTAAGGACAATACTCATTTTAATTTACTCACTGATAATGCCACACTTTTGTTGTTGTTCTTTCCTCTCTCTTCCTTATTTTTTTTTCTTTACATCTGGGATCATTTTCTTTCTGCCTGAATAAATTAATTATTGCAATTAATTAGGGTTTTGTGTTGACTGGTGATGAATTCTGTTTTTCTTTGCCTGAAATAGCTTTAGTTTGTCTCCACTTAAAAAGAATAAGTTCAATGACTGTTGAATTTTTGTTTGAAAATTATGTCTTTTCAGTGTTTTGAAAATGTTATGTCATTATCTTCTGGCTTCTTTTGATTTCCTTCAAAGGTAATGTGTTTTTCTCTCTGGCAATTAAGTTTTTCTCTTTGAATTTTATTTTCAGCATTTTTGCTATGAACATGCCTAGATGTTATTTTAATTGTATGAATTATGCTTGAGTTTTTAGTACTCAAATCTGTGGCATGATATTTTTCCTTAGTTTAGGGAAATTATTCACTGTTATCTCTTAAATTATCTCTTAAAATATTACTTCTGTCCCACTTCCTCCTTTCCCTTTGGGGCACCAAGAAAATATATATCTTTCCATGATATCATATAGATCTCTTATCCTCTCTGTTTGCATTTTGCACCTTTATTTTTCTACCATGCCTCAGTCTGCATATTTTCTGTGACTTACTTTCCATTTCACTAATTATATTTTTAGTCACTATTGTTAAACAGATTCAGTAAATTCTTAATTTTATTTCTTCAGTTCTAGAATTTGCCTTTGTTTCTTTTTTATTGATTCTGGTTGTCTGCTGTAAGTCTATATTTTGTCCACTTTTTAACACAATATTTTATAGTTATTCTTTAAGTTTCTTTCTGATAATTCTAATATCTGTAACTCATGTGGGTTGGTTCCTTTTGAATATTGTACTCTTGCATTTTGGTCATTTAAAAAATCCATTATATCTTACAACTTTATTTGAATCGTGTACATTGTGTATGAAAATTTATAAAGATAATTTGAAGACTTTGATTATTATATATTCTTATAAAGAAAATTAGCTTTTGATCCTGATAGGTGGTTAGAGTGGAGATCTACCATCTTAATCCAATCAGTAATTGTACTGAATGAAATCTGACTTTTAGTCTTTGTAAAGGCTTGCTTATTTCTGGTTTTGTTCTTAGTCTATTCACATAGAAGACCCAATGTAAACTTGGGATGTTATTCTCCACCTTGCTTGATCCCAAACTGTAACTTTTGCTTCACCAGTTCCTTTAGATATCTGAAATCACTGTTCAGCTTCTCAACCTCTTAGTCATCACTTATGAATTGAAAAAAAAATGCTATGAGATATGAATCAGTGTGAACATGGATCATGTTCCTGATAGTTCTTTAATTTCTTCATATTAATTTTTTAAGTATTAGTCTTTTTTTTATTTCTTAGCATAAGGGTTAGTCTGATAAAAAATTACTTTCCATAGATAGAAGAGTAGTTGTCATTGTCTGTATGTCTTTTCTCATTTTCTGAGGAACAGATATCAAGATAGTGTTAGATGTGCAAGAAATTTATTTGTGAAACCTCTATGAATAATGGGGAGGGAACATGAGTACGCAGAGAGAGTTTTCAGATTGTGATTAAAGTCTGACACCTGTGAAAGAAAATAGAGGAGAAAGGCTTGAGCAAGAATATACTCAGATCACAGTGAAGTTCTGATATGATTTTAGCAGACCTATATGGAGTCCCCAAGGGAAGGAATGGGTCAGCACTTGTATCCCTATTGTACTTCTTTATTGACTGGGAGGAGTTCTGGGTAAGTATGATCTTAGAATTCATGAGGTCAGCAGTGGAAACTATGATCTTCTTGTTCTTCTGCAAGAGATCTGAGTGACACATCTACATTATATTCTACCTCTGTGCTGCACATTTATGTTTCTATACCTACGTTCATGAGGCATCTCCTCTATGGTTCCTATGGGCCTTAATTTCTGTGAAAAAAACATAGAAGAGGGAAATTAGTGGAGCAAACTACTGATCTCATCACTGTGTTTGGTATCAGGTCACAAATGGTACTCATTTCCCATCTCAGATATAAACTCAGGAGGTCTTGATAAGTCTTGCTTAGCCATGTGATCCAAAATTTCATTCCTAGGGCCACTGCACCCTTAATTCCCTTTGCAGATTGGAGTTGCTTTAGGTGACCAAATAGTCATGAAGTACCAAAAGGTGATCAAATGTATCACCTAAGTTACACACATTTTTTTTCCTCTGCTACCGTTGTATGAAAGGAGCCCAAACTCCTGCTGATCAGGGTCAATAACACTTGCCACAGTGTTGACTCTTCATATGTTGGTACCTGGACATAAGGAGCCCAAAGAACCCAGGTGGCACTTGTTACTTCTAGTTCAGAAGGACAATTTCTGTAATCCTAGGCAAAATCCATTATGGATACAAACATCTAATCCTGAAGATCCCAGAGTTGTGGAAACAGAAACACAAAGTCCTCTAGTAGGTCACTTGGAATGGTTGTAAATGGGTCCACTTTTGTTTCTACTGCTTGGTTCCCAGAACCATGTTTCATTCCTAATAGGATCACTGTACAACATAGTGGTATCCAAATTAATGCATATACTTTGGAATCCTATCCTTGTGTAGTATTGCCTTCAAATAGTCACTTCACATGTACATTAAATTAGTCATTTCTAAAACTCAGCAACAAACCCATAATTATGTGGTCAATTAATCTTCAGCAAAGCAGGAAAGTATATCCAATGGGAAAAGTCTCTTCAACAAATGATGTTGGGAAAACTGGTCAGCTACATGCAAACAATGAAACTGGACCACTTTCTTACACTATACATAAAAATAAATTCAAAATGAATTATAGACCTAAATTTGAGACCTGAAACCATAAAAATCCTAGAAGAGAACAGGCAGTAATGTGTCTGACATCTGCCATAGCAACATTTTTCTAGACCTGTCTCCTGAGGCAAGGGAAATAAAAGCAAAAATAATCTATTGGGACTACACCAAAATAAAAAAGCTTCTGTACAGCAAAGGAAACAATCAGCAAAACTAAAAGACAACCTAATGAATGGGAGAAGATATTTGCAAATGGCATATCTGATAAGGGGTTGCATCCAAAATATTTAAAAAACTTATACAGCTTAACACCCAAAAATTGAATCATAAAATTAAAAAAATGAGAAGACATGAACAGACATTTCTAAAAAGAAGACAGGCAGATGGCCAACAGACACATGAAAAGATGCTCAGCATCACTCAGAATAAGGGAAATGAAAATGAAAACTACAATGAGATATCATTTCACACCTGTCAGAATGGCTAAAATAAAACACACAAGAAACAAATATTGTCAAGGATGTGCAGAAAAAGGAACCTTCTTGCACTGTTGGTGAGAATGCAAACTGGGGCAGCCACTGTGGAAAACTGTATGGAGGTTCCTCAAAAAGTTAAACATACAACTACCCTATAATTCAACAATCACACTACTAGGTATTTACCCGAAGAATACAAAAATACTATTTCAAAGGGATACATGCACCCTGATGTTTATAGCAGCATTATTTACAATAACCAAATTATGGAAAGAGCACAAGCACAAGTG
Source organism: Halichoerus grypus (assembly GCF_964656455.1). Lineage (NCBI taxonomy): Eukaryota > Metazoa > Chordata > Mammalia > Carnivora > Phocidae > Halichoerus > Halichoerus grypus. The sequence continues at coordinate 61,826,174 of NC_135727.1, read as the reverse complement.
TCCATGGACTGATGAATGGGTGAAGAAGAAGTGATATATATATATATATATATATATATATATATATATATATATATATAAAGTGGAGATATAGATATGTAGATATAAATATAGATGTTAATATCTATACTAATATACTATTAATATTCCACTTTTATGTTATTATAGTATATTATAGTATACTACATATATTCCTATATATTATATAATTCCTATATATTATATATATAATTCCTATATATATATATAACTCAGCCATAAAAAAGAATGAAATCTTGTCATTTGCAATGACATGGATGGAGATAGAGAGTATTATGTTAAGTGAAATAAGTCAGTCAGAGAAAGACGAATATGTGGAATTTAAGAGACAAAACAAATAAGCAAAGGGAAAAAAAAACAGAGGGAAAACAAGAAACAGACTCTTGACTATAAGTGATGGGGATTAAGGAGTGCACTTCCTATGATGAGTACTGTTTGATGTATGGAATAATTGAATCACTATATTGTACACTTGAAACGAATATAACACTGTACATTAACTATACTGTAATTAAAATAAAATAAAAAAAAAAAACATAAAGTTGGGGCACCTGGGTGGCTCAGTCAGTTAAGTGTCTGCCTTTGGCTCAGGTCATGATCTCAGGGTCCTGGGATGGAGCCCCACATCAGGCTCTCTGTTCAGTAGGGAGCCTACTTCTTTCTCTCCCTCTGCCCCTCCTCCCTGCTCTCTCTCTCAAATAAATAAATAAAATCTTAAAAAAAATAAAGACAAAAAACAAAACCCATAAAGTTACCTGCTATAACAGATTAAAAAACATCATTTCAACATCCTTCAGCACTGGCTGATTCTAGATTGTGTAGTATATGATATAACCAGTGGATCCTATGGTCATGGACCCGCTCCCACATCTCATATCAGAAATTCTTTTAGACCCAAAGAGTGTGGCTGGCTGAGGCCTTGTGGGCAGATAAAGGTAAATCCATACCAAGAATAAGGATTTCTCCTTGGAGGATAGGTTGCTGACCATTACAGGTTAGAAGAGGCCCAATATAATCAACTTTCTACCAAGTCATTTTGTCTACATATTTGTTCAGTGCTCCTTCCAGGTGATGCTTTCTGCTTGGCATTAACATATGGTGCAAAAATCTCTCTACTTAATGCCTGCTCCCATACATCCATCTACGTGCCTTTACCACATACTTTCTTGTCTTTTATCTTTCAGTTCTTTTCTTAAAAAAAAAAAAATTTATTTATTTGAGAGAGCGAGAGAGATCACAAGTCGGGGGAGGGTAGAGGGAGAAGAAGGCTCCCCGCTGAGTGGGGAGATCCACTTGGGCCTGATCCCAGGACCCAAGGATCATGACCTAAGCCAAAGGCAGAATTCTGCTTAACTGACTGAGCCACCCAGGCACCCTTTCTAGTCCTTTTCCTTTCAGGCTCCTAATTAGATGGGTAAGCCATTGACCATTGCTTAGAAATACATATATATTCTCTCTTTGGGTCACTTTTACTCCCACATAAATCAGATGACCATGTACCATTTATTTCCATTAAGGTTTTTTGTTGCCTGCTAATAAATTTGCTCAGCTTTTCTGTGTCTGAAAATATCTTCATCTAACAAGTAGAGAACATACAATCTTTTTGGAAGATATATGAAATATTTATGCCATTTGTGAGAATGTTTAGGCCATACTTCCTTTTGGCTACTCCAAGCCAATGTTGGGCACATGTGAAGTACTAATGACAATTCATTCTTAATTAATGCAGGATTCATCTAACAGGAAAATTTAAGTAGAGGACTTCACCTTGGTTTTGCTGAAAATTTCTTGAAATATTCTGGAGTCTGAGACTTCCAACCTGATCCTTCTATTGAATCTAACTTGTTATTTTACACATTCAAATCTTTTATATCCTAGTTAATTTTTGGTCAGCTTGACCTATTGGTTTTTGGTAGAGATATTTTAAAATATTCCACTGTGGTCATAGAGGTGTCAATTTTAAATTTTCATTCTACTGGTTTTATCTTCTCATATTTTGAGCCTCTATTATCAGTTGTATAAAAATTATCTTTTTTAATTTTTTCTTTAATTTGTATGCACTCTCTCTTAGTACTACTGCTATTTTGCCTTAAATTCTACTTTGTCTACTGTGTTAGCTTTTAAGATTGTTTCCTCAACTGTTATGTATCTGATACATCTGCATGTAGATTCATCTTTGTTTTGTATGTAGAGTCTAATTCTGAGGTTTCATGGCTCGTCAATTCTCAAAAAAAAAAAAAAAAACTTCTTCAAATATCACTTTTTCATCACTCCCTTATTCTATTCTTCTGTATACCAGCACCCTTTAGTATATCATCTTTAAAAAATAATACCTTTTCATGTATTTTATAACTTTTTCTTTATGCTGCATTATGCGTGAGTTCCTCAATGCTATCTTCTAATTTTCTCATTCTTCAAAGTCTAATAACAAGTTTATTATTATTATTATTATTATTATTATTACTTGCTTTTAAAATTTGAGACATTTTTCTCTCCCTCATTTTCTCTCAGCCTCTTTCTTTCTAGTCGTTTTCCTTTTACTTCTACCCAGCTCCCTTGTATCTTCAGTCCAAAATCAGTATGTTTTAGTTCAGGCTACCCCAGCATCAGAACTTACAACAATGATTTCAGTTTAGCTAGGGTATTTAGAGTTGATCCAAGGAATCTCTGTAAAAATAATAAAGAAGTGAGGTAGAAAATGGAAGGTAGCCCAAAAGGTTTGTTATTAAGAAAATTATCACTGTGGGCAAATGAAGTTTTATTCTTTTGGGTAATCATGGAATTTAGTGTAAAATAGCCACCTCAGATTTATCCTCCTGAATAAATGAGGGAGCTGGAGTATTTTGTATCAGGCATTGGTTGGGGGTTACTCTGGGGGACATTGATTCCATGGCACTTCTTTTTTGTTACATGGGTGACAAGGTTTTAAATGCTAGAAAAAAGCTGCAAGCAGGGAAATGAAGGTTTGTTGGGGGTTTTTGTTTGTTTGTTTGTTTGTTTTTGGCATTCAGAAATCAAATTAGTGTGGGATACTGATAGTGTCTAGTATTTAAAATATATCGATGGTTTAGAATTGCTCTCTCATGGTCATGTTGGATGCATTTCAAATTCAGTCACTCAGCCTACAGGAGCTTGATGGTTTCTGCTCGTGATTTGGTGGTCTGTGTTCTTGAGCCTCCCAAAGTATGTTGCTTCACATAAACTGCCTTAAGTAGAGATAGTTATCAGCTTTATTCATTTTTTTTCATGAGTGAGAGGATGTGATCCCAGATCTTGGTTTTAATCAGTAAGCCGAGCCCTTAGTTTTCAAACTTACATGAAGTACTTTAAACTCCCAGGAAACATTGGGAGATGCATTCCTAGATCCATTGCCTAAGTTTGGGCTCAGAGAGCAGCAGATCATGGCTTTTTTTTTTTTTAGCTTTACTCTTTGTTCTTTGTTCTTTTTTTTTAATTTAGGATTAACAGAGAATGTTTTCTCTTTTTGGCCTGATTATATCAATAATTTTCACTATTTATATTTCACCTAACAGTATTATGTTTTTGGTGTAGAGTGGTGCCTCAAAGAATAAACTTAGAATGCCATGTCAATTGGAAGTCTAAGTTCTCTGCACTACTTTTCATTCCCATTCTACCAGCTTCTTATTAGCTTTAGAAAATTTCTACTTCACTTTCTTTTTCCCTGTCTCTATTTATTGCTCCTCTCTAACATCGTCTCTGGATATCTGATCCCTGTTTAGTGATCAATTTTGACTCCTGATGCTTGCTTCAGTCTCCTGTCTCTGATCTCAGTTTTGAGGACTTGTCATTCGGCCTCCAAAATAAATGAAATTTGGCTTTTTTTCCCATGTAGCCATAGTTTAACATTCTAACCCAAGTCCTGAACCAAACAAGACCATCTTTTAGTTGGCCTTCCTAAAAGGTGAAAAGGATCAGACATCTTTGTGACATTACTTACACTTATGCAAATCTCTCCTTTAGTATCAAACTATATTGCAATATCTAACTATGAGACTTATTGACTTGTCTATGAACATTTTAGGGCAAGGAAAATATATTCAAACACTTTTGAAATAAGTATTTCTAAATTTTGATTTTTTACATTAAGACTAATTTCAGACATTTTACAGACAAAATAAAAACACTAAACAGAACCTATTCTAATTTTCACCACAAGATGGAACCATTAAATCATAAAGAAGGACAATTAAAAAAATAAAGCCAGGGCTGTGAGAATTGATATGATTTTCAATTATATTCAAACTCATAATGAATAAGAACATATTCATTGCTTGAAACAGAATAAAGGACCCAAGTGTTCCATGTTGAAGGTCTATGCGCCTGTCCTGAAATAAGAGCATAGATGTTTTCCAGGGAATATATTTTCAGAAGAGATTGATATAATTTTATATAAATTGGTTAAAGTAAATATCCACTATTTCAAAAATGAGAACACACTTATTTCTAGTATCACAAAAGGGATCTTTGTAGTTAGTGTTTTAAATTTTATGTTTGATTATCCTGTCATTTAAAAGAGAAAAACCTTAAAACGTGCTCAAAAATAGAACTGTATGAGTTATCATCAATATTGTTAGCTTGGGAGACTTCAGAAAAACTAAAAATATGTCTCTTCCAAATTTTAAAAAAATGAAAAACACTTTTATGACATTAATAAAGGCACTATTAAATTGAATGGTCTAATATGATTATATTAGTATTTTCTACTTCTTTTTCTTTTACCTCATTCATCAAATAAATATTTATTGTCTATCAAATGCAAAGTTCTATTAAAAAACAACAAAGAAATAATTTCCTGCCCTAGAATCTAGTGGCTCCTTGACCTACCAGTTCTACCTTACCATTCCTCATTCTTGGCTACTCACTTTCTATTTCTATACCCTGGTTCTTTAAAGTTGGTAGAAAAAAAATTACAAATCTTCCATCTCTGTTTCATAAAAAAATCTGTATCACTCAACATATTGTGGGATTTTCCTGCTATAATATAAAAATTTTATTGATAACAAAATCTGTAACTTGATGACATGATGGTCAGCTGCAGCCTGCAGACTTTTTAAATTTGGGAGATTTTACCTGATGGTCCAAATGTCCGGGTTATTTTTAAAAAGAGAATATCTGACAGCACTGGATGTTTAATTACTTAATGGGAAAAGTTGAGAAATCACAAACATTTAGATTAGAATATTTCAACTCTTGATTTTCACAGTTCCCTGAAAAATCTTTTGAATAATATCTGAGTCAGTGAACTAATTTTCATTACTATTCTAGCTATTGTAGGCAATTTTCTATGCCTTGGTTTAACTGTTATTTCAGTGGCCAGTTCTCTCAAGTTTCTAATAGCACTCTTCACAGATGAGCAACATCTTACTTAGTAAATAAAGGTGAAATATCTAGAACATGCAAATTCACAGAGATAGAAAGTGGCTTAGCAATTACCAGGAGATGAGGCTGGATTAGGGAGTTCTTGCTTAATGGTTACAAGTTTTTGTTTGGGATGATGAAAGAGTTTTGGAAACAGTGACAATAGTTGCACAACACTCTGAACATAATGCCACTGAATTGTACACTTAAAAACATTAAGCTGTAAAATTCATATGGTACTACAAATACAATTTTGAACAAAAGAACAAAGCTGGAGATATTTCACTTCTTGATTTCAAAATATATTACAAAACCACATTAAATAAAATTGAATAGTACTGACAAAGACAAATATACAGACTGATGGAATAGAATAGAGAGCCCAGAAATATATCCAAAGACATGGTCAACTGATCTTCCACAAAAGTGCCAAGAGTACAAAATGGGGATTGGGAAGTCTCTCCAACAAATGGTTTTGGGAAAATTGGATATCCATATGCAAAAGAATGAAATTGGACCCTTACACTGTACAAAAAAATCAACTAGTACTAGTAAAGAGATAGTATCAATAATTCATTCCCAACAAACGAAAGTCCAGGCTTCACTGGTGAAGTCTACTGCACATTTAAAGAAGAATTAATACCAATTATTCTTAAACCCTTCCAAAAATAGAGAAGCAGAAAACTTTTCCAAACTCATTCTATGAAGCCAGCATTACCCTAATCCCAAAACCAAACAAGGAAACCACACACACACAAATAAAATATCCCTAATGGGAGTGCCTGTGTGGCTCAGTCGGTTAAGCATCTACCTTTGGCTCAGGTCATGATCCCAGGGTCCTGGGATCGAGCCCCACATCAGGCTCCCTGCTCAACAGGGAGCCTGCTTCTCCTTCTGTCTCTGCTTGCCTGCCTGCCTACTTGTGATCTCTCTCTGTCAAATAAATAAATAAAATGTTTAAAAAAAAATCCCTAATGAACAAAGATGCAAACTTTCAAACAAAATATTACCAAACTGATATCACCAACACATTAAAATAATCATGCATTATGACCAAGTGGGTTTTGTGCCAAGAATTTAAAGATATTTCAACAACCACAAATCAAAACCACAAAAAGATATCACCTCACAACTGTCAAAATGGCTATTCTCAAAAGACAAGAAATAACAGGTGTTGTCCAGGATGTGGAGAAAAGGGAACACGTGTGCACTGTTGGTAGGAATGTAAATTGGTGCAGCCACTGTGGAAAACAGTATGGAGGTTCATTAAAAATTAAAAAATACAAATACCATATGATCCAGTAATTCCACTACTGGGTATTTATTGAAAGAAATGAAAATACTAATTCAAAAAATATATGTAATACTATGTTTATTGCAGTATTATTTACACTAGCCAAATTATTGAAGCAGCCCAAATGTCCATCAAAAGATGAATGGATAAAGAAGATGTGGCATATATACAATGGACTATTATTCAGCCATTAAAAAGAATGAGGTCTTACTGTTTGTGACAACATAGATGGATCTAGAGAGTATTATGCCAAGTGAAATAAGTCAGAAACAAAATAAATGAGCAAAGGGGGAAAAGGGAGAGAGAGAGAGAGAAAGAGAAAGAGAGAAAGAGAGACACTCTTAACTACCGAGAACAAACTTATGGAAACCAGAAGGGGGGTGTATGGAGGATAGGTGAAATAGGTGATGGGGATTAAGTAGTGCACTTGCTGTGATGAGCACAGGGTGATCTATGGAATTGTTAAATCACTATATTTTACATCTGAAACTAATATAACACTGTATGTTAACTAACTGGAATTAAAATAAAAATATATATAGAGAGAAAAGATGGAGGAGGAGTAAGGGACCCTATTCCAACTGGTCCCTGGAATTGAGCTGGATATCTACCAGACCACTCTGAGCACCCACGAAATCAGCCTGAGATGTAGGAAAATAGATCTGGAGCTCTACAAACAGAATATTGCAGGCAGTTGTTTTTGAGGTAGGAAGCGGGGAGCTGTGATTCCGAGGGCAGATATCAGAGGATAAACGGCAGCGGGAGGGAGCTGGGCTGTGGGGATCCTACACCGCTGTTGAGTGACAGCCTCACGTGCTGGGGAAGGGGCACAGACTTGCAGACCGGTAGTGGCAGGGAAAGGACTTTAGGGCAGCCCCCGGGACAGAAACCCGGAGCGGCAGGGTCATGTGTGTGAAATGGGAGCAGCTGGCGGTTTTAGAAACACAAAGGGCAGAGATGTGCCCTGACCAGGAGGCAAAACTGGGAGCGCTGTGGAGGGGCTCACAACCCATACGCTGCAGTTTATAGCAGCACAGACAGAAATGGAGATAATGTGGCCTGGAGAGCTCACTGAAGAACAGACTGCGATCTCTCTGCTCCGAGGCAGAGGGTTGGAAACAGTCTCCTCTGCTCTGACTCTTGGAAGAGACGTGGAAAGCCACCAGGGAAAGCTGCCAAAGAACAAAAGTCCCCAAAACTGGTTCCCACTGAGCCCATCACCTGTCACAGGAGGGCAGGGCAACTCTGGCCAAACAGGGTTGCCTGAGTAACAGCACGGCAGGCCCCTCCCCCAGAAGACAGGCTGGGAAAACAAGAGGCCAGCAACCCTAAGGTCCCTAGAAAACAGGTACATCTTGCTTGGGTTCTGGTCAATAATTTGGACCCTATACATTCCCCCAACCGCCCATCAACAGAAAGACTAGGAGGAAGAACCCCCAAAATAGAAAAGACTCAGAGATTATGACTTATGCAGCAGATCTACAAATGGATGCAGATATAACCAAGATGTCGGAGATGGAATTCAGGTTAGCAATTGTGAAGACAATAGCTAGAATGGAGAAATGGATTAATGGCAACATAGAGTCTCTAAGGGTAGAAACGAGAGCTGAATTGGCAGAACTTAAAAATGCTATCAATGAGATCCAATCTAATCTAGGTAATCTAACAGCTAGGGTTAAGTGAGGCAGAAGAATGAATCAGTGACTGGGAAGACAATTTAATACAAAAAAAGGGAAAAGAAGAGGCCAGGGAAAAACAACTCAGAATCCATGAAAATAGAATCAGAGAAATAAGTGACACCATGAGGGGTTCCAATGTCAGAATTATTGGAATCCCGGAAGGAGTGGAGAGAGAGAGAGGACTAGAAGATATATTTGAGCAAATCATAGCTGAGAACTTCCATAGTCTGGGGAATGAAACAAACATTCATGTCCTAGAGGCAGAAAGGACCCCTCCCAAGATCAAAGAAAACAGGCCAACACCCCAGCATGTAATAGTAAAACTCACAAATCTTAGAACCAAGGAAAACATCTTAAGGGCAGTTAGGGGGAAGAGATTCTTTATGTACAGAGGGAGGAACATCAGAATAACATCAAACCTATCCACAGAAACCTGACAAGCCAGAAAGGCCTGGAAAGACATATTCAGGGTACTAAATGAGAAGAACATGCAGCCAAGAATACTTGACTGACAAGGTTGTCATTTAGAATGGATTGAGAGATGCAGAGCTTCCAAGACCGGAAGAAACTGAAAGAATATGTGACCACTAAGCCGGCCCTGCAAGAAATATTAAGGGGGGTTCTATAGAAGGAGAAAGACCCCAAGAGTGATATACAACAGAAAGTTACAGGGACAATCTATAAAAACAATGTCTTCACAGGCAACATGATGGTAATTAATTCATATCTTTCAATAATCACTCTCAACGTGAATGGCCAAAATGCTCCCATAAAACGGCACAGGGTTGCAGATTGGATAAAAAGACAGAACCCATCTATATGCTGCCTACAAGAGACTCATTTTTTTTTTTTTTTAAGATTTGCCAGAGAGAGACACAGCGAGAGAGGGAACACAGGCAGGGGGAGTGGGAGAGGGAGAAGCAGGCTTCCTGCTGAGCAGGGAACCCGATGCGGGGCTTGATCCCAGGACCCTGGGATCATGACCTGAGCTGAAGGCAGATGCTTAATGACTGAGCCACCCAGGCGCCCCCTACAAGAGACTCATTTTGAACCTAAAGTTACAGCCAGACTGAAAGTGAAGGGGTGGAGCTCTATCTTCCATGCCAGCAGACCTCAAAAGAAAGCTGTGGTAGCAATTCTTATATCAAACAAATTAGATTTTAAACTAAAGTCTGCAGTTAGAGACACAGAAGGACACTATATCATTCTTAAAGGGTCTATCCAACAAGAAGATCTAACAGTTGTAAATATCTATGCATGCAACATGGGAGCAGCCATCTACATAAGCCAACTGTTAGCCAAAATAAAGAGACATATTGATAGCAAAACGTAAATTGTAGGAGACCTCAATACTCCACTCTTAAAAATGGACAGATCATCTAAGCAGAAAGTCAACAAGGAAACAAGAGCTTTGAATGATACACTGGACCAGAAGGAAGTCATAATATATACAGAACATTCCACCCTAAAACAACAGAATACGCATTCTTCTCGAGCACACATGGAACTTTCTCCAGAATAGACTACATCCTGGGTCAAAAATCAGGTATCAACCAATACCAAAAGATTGAGATTATTCCCTGCATATTCTCAGACCACAATGCTTTAAAAATGTAATTCAATCAAAAGAAAAAATTAGGCAGAAATTCAAATACTTGGAAGCTAAAGACCACTCTGCTCAAGAATGTTTAGGTCAACCAGGAAATTGAAGAACTTAAACAATTCATGGACATCAATGAGAACGAAAACACATTGGTCCAAAACCTATGAGATACTGCAAAGGCGGTCCTAAGGGGTAAATACATAGCCATCCAAGCCTCACTCAAAACAATAGGAAACTCCTGAATTCACCAACTAACTCTACACCTTAAAGAACTAGAGAAAAAGCAACAAACAATGCCTAAGCCATGCATTAGAAGAGAAATAATTAAGATTAGAGCACAGATCATTGAATTAGAAACCAGAAACACAGTAGATCATATCAACAAAACTAGAAGTTGGTTCTTTGAAAGCATTAATAAGATTGATAAACCACTGGCCAGACTTATCCAAAAGAAAAGAGAAAGGACCCAAATTAATAAAATCATGAATGAAAGGGGTGAGATCATGACTAACACCAAGGAAATAGAAACAATTATTAGAAATTATTATCAAAAACTATATGCCAATAAACTGAGCAATCTGGATGAAATGGATGCCTTCCAGGAAACCTATAAACTGCCAAGACTGAAACAGGAAGAAATTGACAAACTGAATAGGCCAATAACCAGTAACGAGTTTGAAGCAGTGATCAAAAACCTCCCAAAAAACAAGAGTCCAGGGCCTCATGGATTCCCTGGGGAATTCAAAGAAGAAATAATACCTACTTTACTGAAGCTGTTTCAAAAAATAGAAATAGAAGGAAAGCTCCCAGACTCATTCTATGAGGCCAGCATTACCTTAATCTGCAAACCAGGCAAAGACCACAACAAAAAGGAGAATTTCAGACTGATATCCTTGATGAATATGGATTCCAAAATCTTCAACAAAATCCTAGCTAATAGGATCCAACAATACATTAAAAGGATCATCCACCACGACAAAGTGGGATTTATCTCCGGGATGCAAGGGTGGTTCAACATTCGCAAAACAATCAATGTGATAGAACACATTAATAAGAGGAGGGAGAAGAACCATATGGTCCTCTCAATTGATGCAGAAAAAGCATTTGACAAATACAACATCCTTTCCTGATTAAAACACTTCAGAGTATAGGGTAGAGGGAACATTCCTCAATTTCGTAAAATCCATTTATGAAAAAATCACAATGAATATCATCCTCCACGGGGAAAAGCTGAGAGCCCTTCCCTTAAGATCAAGAACACGTCAACGATGCCCACTCTCACCACTATTGTTCAACATAATACTGGAAGTCCTAGCAACAGCAATGAGACAACAAAAAGAAATAAAACATATTCAAATTGTCAAAGAAGAAGTCAAACGCTCTTGACATGATACTTTATGTGGATAACTCAAAAGACTCCACCCCCAAATTACTAGAACTCATACAGCAATTTAGTAATGTGGCAGGATACAAATCAATGTACAGAAATCAGTTGCTTTCTTATACACTAACAATGCAACTGTAGAAAGAGAAATTAGAGAAACGATTCCATTTACAATAGCACCAAAAACCATAAGATACTTCGGAATAAACCTAACCAAAGAGGTAAAAGATCTATACTCTAGGAACTACAGAATACTCATGAAAGAAATTGAAGAAGATACAAAAAGATGGAAAGATATTCCATGCTCATGGATCCAAAGAATAAACATTGTTAAAATGTCTATGATACCCAGAGCAATTTAGACCTTCAACGCCATCCAATCAAAATTCCAATGATTTTTCAAAGTACTGCAACAAAGAATCCTAAAATTTGTATGGAATCAGAAAAGACCCCAAATCGCCAAGGAAATGTTGAAAAAGAAAAACAAAGCTGGGGGCATCACCTTGCCCGATTTCAAGCTATATTACAAAGCTGTGATCACCAAGACAGCATGGTATTGGCACAAAAACAGACATACAGACCAATGGAACAGAATAGAGAACCCAGATATGGACCCTCAACTCTATGGTCAAATAATCTTCGACAAAGCAGGAAAAAACATGCAATGGAAAAAAGACAGTCTCTTCAGTAAATGGTGCTGGGAAAATTGGACAGCCACATGCAGAATGAAACTCGACCATTCTCTAACACCATACACAAAGATAAATTCAAAAGGGATGAAAGACCTCAATGTGAGACAGGAATCCATCAAAATCCTAGAGGAGAACGTAGGCAATAACCTCTTTGACATCGGCTACAGCGACTTCTTTCAAGATACATTTCCAAAAGCTAGTGAAACAAAAGCAAAAATGAACATTTGGGACTTCATCAAGATAAAAAGCTTCTGCACAGCAAAGGAAACAGTCAACAAAACAAAGAGGCAACCCACAGAATGGGAGAAGAATTTGCAAATGACACTACAAATAAAGGGCTGGTATCCAAGGTCTATAAAGAACTTCTCAAACTCAATGCCCAAAAAACAAATAAGTCAAAAAATGGGCAGAAGACATGAAAAGACACTTCTCTGAAGAGGACATAGAAATGGCTAACAAACACATGAAACAATGTTCATCATCATTAGCCATCAGGGAAATTCAAATCAAAACCACATTGAGATACCACCTTACACCAATTAGAATGGCAAAAATGGACAGGGAAAGAAACAACAAATGTTGGAGAGGTTGTGGAGAAAGGGGAACCCTCTTACACTGTTGGTGGCAATGCAAGTTGGTACAGCCACTTTGGAAAACAATGTGGAGGTTCCTCAAAAAATTAAAAATAGAGCTACCCTATGACCCAGCAATTGCACTCCTGGGTATTTACCCCAAAGACACAGATGTAGTGAAAAGAAGGGCCATATGCACCCCAATGTTCATAGCAGCAATGTCCTCAATAGCCAAACTGTGGAAGGAGCTGAGATGCCCTTCATCAGATGAATGGATAAAGAAGATGTGGTCCATATATACAATGGAATATTACTCACCATTAAAAAGGATGAATACCCAACTTTTACATCAGCATGGATGGGACTGGAGGAGATTATGCTAGGTGAAAAAAGTCAAGCAGAGAAAGTCAATTATCATATGGTTTCACTTATTTGTGGAACATAAGGAGGCCATTAGGAGAAGGAAGGGAAAAATGAAAGGGGGGAAATCGGAGGGAGAGATGAACCATGAGAGACTATGGACTCTCAGAAACAAACTGAGGGTTTTAGAGGGGAGGGGGAGGGGGGATTGGTTAGCCTGGTGATGGGTATTAAGGAGGGCACGTTCTGCATGGAGCACTGGGTTTTATACAAAAACAGTGGGTCGTGGATCACCACATCAAAAACTAATGATGTATTGTATGGTGACTAACATAACATAATAAAATTAAAACATAAATAAATAAAAATAAAAAATAAAAATGTAAAAAATTATAAAAATACTATAAATGCAGAGAATATACTAGAGTGGTTCATTCATGTAATAATTTAATGGTCTGTGAATCTGATCTTTTAGAACTATACATGATGACGACTATCACCTTGCTTCTAAAAACAAATGTATTCTAAGAAAAAGATTCTAAATGGTGAAACTGAACTCTCTGTGCAAAAATTCAGTCATTTGTGCTTTGCCATATTTTGTTTTGCTTGGCATCAAGAAGAATAAATATATTCAATTTAGCCAAATTATCCTTCAGTTGGTTGGCTTGCTTTTCATTCCAGATTCTAAGCTTGTCACAGATTATGCTTATTAATTCACTTCTATGCAATTCACCAATAATGTTCAGGAATAAGAAGTGTATTTTGCCAATCTTGTTCTCAGATACCTTTGTATATTACTCTTTTTTATGAATATTCCATAATTTTTTTATGTTCAGTTAGCCACTATATAGTACATCATTAGTTTTTGATGTAGTGTTCAATGATTCATTAATTGCATATAACATCCAATGCTTATCACCACACATGCCCTCATTAATACTCATTACCCTGTTACCCCATCCCCCAACCACCCTCCCCTCTGAAACCCTCAGTTTGTTCCCCGGGGTCCATAGACCCTCATGGTTCATCTCCATCTCTGATTTCTCTCTCTTTAGATTTCCCTCCCTTCCTCTATGATCCTCTGTGCTATTGCTTATGTTACACATATGAGTGAAACCATATGATAATTGCCTTTCTCTGCTTGACTTACTTCACTTAACATAATCCTCTCCATTTCCATCCATGCTGATGCAAATGGTGGGTATTCATCTTTTCTGATGGCTGAATAATATTCCATTGTATATGTGGACCACATCTTCTTTATCCATTCATCTGTTGCAGCAATGTCCACAATAGCCAAACTGTGGAAGGAACTGAGATGCCCTTCAACAGATGAATGGAAAAAGAAGATGTAATATCACTCTTTATTTTAAGAAGTAATATTTTTGTTTTCCTTTCTTTTAGAAATTTATAAATAAGGAACAAAAAAGTACCAGGAAGCATACATTTTTTTTAAAGATTTTATTTATTTATTTGAGAGAGAGAGAGAGCACAAGCAGGGGATAGGAGCAGAGGGAGATGGAGAAGCAGGCTCCCCATTGAGCAGGGACCCTGGGATCTTGAGCTGAGCTGAAGGAGGAGGCTTAACCAACTGAGCCACCCAGGCACCCCCAATTTTCTAAAAATAAGTTATCAACAGCATTAATAATTGTGTTAGTTTTTACAAATACAATAATTCATTTGTCTCTTTCCTTTCAAAAAATATATCTATTTCTCATTACATGATGGTTCTGAAATGACAGCTAAACAACGTCAGTCATTAAATAGAATGTAGTAGTATAACTCAATGTTTCCCACCTCCCCCCAGTGTTTTCACCATGGCAGCATTGATCACATATTTCTATCATATACAGTGTGAGGTATCCTCAGGTGCACATCTCCAATTCTCAGAAAATCCTTTAATAATTTAGCATTTGTGATGGGAGATGGGCTACGTGGGTGATGGATATTAAGGAGAGCACTTGTTGTGACGAACACTAAGTGTTAAATATAAATGGTGAATCACTAAATTCTACACCTGAAACTGATTTTTACCATATATGTTAACTAACTAGAAATTAAATAAAGACTTGAAAAGAAAATATATATATATATATAACATTTTGTTAACAATGTAATTTTCACAGGTACTTTATCAAATTAATCAACATATGTTTCAATTATCTAGTTTTACTTTATAATTGAGGGTTTTAATTTTTAATATCCTTTCTGTACACTTGTGTAAATTTATATATGCAGATATCAGTATTGTAGGTAAGTTGTAAACAAGATTTTTGTTTGTTTTTGTTTTTTGTTTCAGAAATTCTACATACTTGGTGGAACTTAATCACATTAATATAATGAAAGTGGTTAACTAAAGATGCTTATCCAAAAATGATTTGACTAAAACAATTAAATTATCTAATTTTCTATAGCCTTGGTAATAATAAATGAACAGTGATTCTGCCATTAGTGGTGATGTTCTGGTTTCTTTTATGCTTAAATTAATCTATTTATTTTCCTATCCATGTCAGCCCATTCTAATCTGACTGAAAAATATGCGTTTGTCTAACTGATTTAAGGCTACTTGTTGGGTTAGCTCAGTTAACTGAATTCAAGATCATAGTCTTAATCTTATGTAGGCATGTTAATTTCACTCTCATTACTTGTTGAAAACTGCATCCTAAAGCATAGTAAGCCATCGCACCTCGTAGTGATTCTAAAATAATGGATAAAATGTATTTAACTGGTAAGTTTTCAATCTTATAACTATGAATGTTGTTATAAGCCATTGATCACAAGGTGAAATGGGTAAGAAATGTGAATAAATCAGTGCAAAACCAATGTAATTAAGGATGCTTCATTGGAATGCTTTTGTGTACAAGAGACAGAATGTGATTTACATGTATTATAAACATGGGTAAGAGGAAAGAAACTATTTTACCCAAAGTATTTGTATCCTAACAGCAAATGTGCTGATAAGAAGTATTTTTGCCCTATTCAAGAGTTATGTTTTTAACCAATATTCTGCTTTAGATTTGTTTACCTTTCAAAGAGTGGTCAACATAATTAACAAAATATGACTTATCTAAAATACCAGCACAGGGGGCACCTGGGTGGCTCAGTTGGTTAAACATCTGCCTTTGGCTCAGGTCATGATTCCAGAGTCACAGGATTGAGAGGAGACCTTGCTTCTCCCTCTGCCCCTCACCCTACCTGTGCTCTTTCTCACTCTCTCTCTCAAATAAATAAATAAAATCTTTAAAAAAAGGAAAATAGTTATAAAAAATAAAAATAAACAAATAAAATAGCAGCATAAGTATAATGTGAATTTGGCATTAGTATGCAGGATTTGGGAATAAATTTGAAATTCTTCCCTGTTCCCTGTGACATTAGTAACTTAGAGAGATTCCCATTTTTATATGTTTGTTTGACTGATAAAAGTCAGAGATGCTGAATGAATTTGTGTTTGCTGATATTTCAGTGGTTTGTGTAAAATTCAGAGGACCTTTTCTTTCTTGATTGTGTTTGTACCTAGATTGTTTTTGTTTTTTCCCCAAAGTGAGAAAACATGACAAAGTGAATATGTCAATGGATATTTTAGTTCCATGAGTCCCATGGTTGTTTTTTGGTTTGTTTACTTCTTCCTAGAAACATCGCCAAAGGCAAGGGAAGCAAGGGCAAAAATGAACTACTGGGACTTCATCAAGATAAAAAGCTTTTGCACAGCAAAAGAAACAGTCAACAAAACCAAAAGACAACCGACAGAATGGGAGAAGATATTTGCAAATGACATATCAGATAAAGAGCTAGTATCCAAAATCTATAAAGAACTTATCAAACTCAACACCCAAAGAACAAATGATCCAATCAAGAAATGGGCAGAAGACATGAACAGACATTTTTCCAAAGAAGACATCCAAATGGCCAACAGACACATGAAAAAGTGCTCCACATCGCTCGGCATCAGGGAAATACAAATCAAAACCTCAATGAGATATCACCTCACACCAGTCAGAATGGCTAAAATTAACAAGTCAGGAAATGAAAGATGTTGGCGGGGATGTGGAGAAAGGGGAACCCTCCTACACTGTTGGTGGGAATGCAAGCTGGTGCAGCCACTCTGGAAAACAGTATGGAGGTTCCTCAAAAAGTTGAAAATAGAGCTACCATACAACCCAGCAATTGCACTACTGGGTATTTACCCCAAAGATACAAATGTAGGGATCCGAAGGGGTACGTGCACCCCGATGTTTATAGCAGCAATGTCCACAATAGCCAAACTATGGAAAGAGCCAAGATGTCCATCGACAGATGAATGGATAAAGAAGATGTGGTGTATATATACAGTGGAATATTATGAAGCCATCAAAAGGAATGAAATCTTGCCATTTGCAATGACGTGGATGGAACTGGAGGGTGTTATGCTGAGTGAAATAAGTCAATCAGAGAAAGACATGTATCATATGACCTCACTGATATAGGAATTCTTAATCTCATGAAACAAACTGAGGGTTGTTGGAGTGGTGGGGGGTGGGAGGGATAGGGTGGCTGGGTTATGGACATTGGGGAGGGTGTGTGCTATGGTGAGTGCTGTGAATTGTGTAAGACTGTTGAATCATGGACCTATACCTCTGAAACAAATAATACATTATATGTTAAAAATAAAAAAGAAGAAGATAGCAGGAAGGGAAAAATGAAGGGGGGAAATCAGAGGGGGAGACAAACCATGAGAGACTATGGACTCTGAGAAACAAACTGGGGGTTCTAGAGGGGAGAGGGGTGGGGAGATGGGTTAGCCTGGTGATGGGCATAAAGAGGGCATGTACTGAATGGAGCACTGGGTGTTATATGCAAAGAATGAATCATGGAACACTACATCAAAAACTAATGATGTAATGTATGGTGATTAACATAACATAATAAAAAATAAAGTAAAAGAAAAAATATAAAATTTTTAGAAAAGTAAAAAGAAAAGAATTATTTCTTGCTATCTGGTTACTTAAATAGCTGTATATTTGTTCCTTTTATATTAAAAAATCTCAGACATATCAGTGAATTTGAAAATAAATGGCTTACTATATTCACTATATTTTTCTCTTCAAGCTATTCAGTTCATAAGAGGGAACAAAAGCAAATGGTGACCCATAACCTTGTCCTTACTCCTTACATGAGGAAACTCAGGGGCTTTTACTTTCTTGTCATTCAAGTTTTTTTTTTTTTTTCAAGTTTTTTTTATCTGCCTTTTTGAAGATTATCTGAAAGGGCTTCTCTCCTGGTGATTATCTTCATATTTGAAAAGACCTCCACTGGTGCAAAAATATGGAGTAAAAATGCAGAGGTTTGCAGGATCTCTCCCATTTCCAAAATTTAAAAGATAATTTTTGAAGTTTTATGTATAGAATAACAAAATTTACACTTGAACATCTGGACTGTAAATAATTTATAGTCCCTGGAGAATAAATAAAGATTTAATGTGTGGCAGCAAAAAAGAGTATTCTTTATTTCTTCTATATTCTTAAAATGGGAAGGGGTTATAATTTCATTCAGTCAGTTAGGACATCCTCTCTATAATAACTTATTATCCACATTACATTATGTTGTCAAAGAAAGAATAAGTGTGTGTCCATGCTGAGGTATGATAAATATTTTCTAACATTCAGTCTATTTGGTTGCCAGGGACTACCACCAAAGCAATTGGAAATTCCAGAAGAATAATGCATTTCAGTTTTTAACAATAACACTGACATTATAAAGCTCAGACAACCAATTATTTTTTTTTATTTAAATTTTTTATTGTTATGTTAATCCCCATACATTACATCATTAGTTTTAGATATAGTGTTCCATGATTCATTGTTTGTGCATAACACCCAGTGCTCCATGCAGAACGTGCCCTCCTCAATACCCATCACCAGGCTAACCCATCCTCCCAACCCCCTCCCCTCTAGAACCCTCAGTTTGTTTTTCAGAGTCCATTGTCTCTCATGGTTCTTCTCCCCCTCCGATTTCCCCCCCTTCATTCTTCCCCTCCTGCTACATTCTTCTTCTTCTTTTTTTCTTTCTTAACATATATTGCATTATTTGTTTCAGAGGTACAGATCTGAGATTCAACAGTCTTGCACAATTCACAGCGTTTATCTGGATCATTATTGACTGGCTATTTAGATAGCTTCTTTGCAAATTATTTGGAATTTCATTTTGTGTAAAATGTGATTTTTTTAACTCAAACTTTATTATAAACATATCCTCATTAATTCAACCATTATAACTCTAGAGGAGAAGGAGGTGTAATTTTGAGTGGTGCACTTCTGAATGGAGGGGGACATCTTTTTTATTGACCTACAGGGTTGATAAGGGATTTGCTTTGAATTTAGAATTTTAATTTCTATTTAGATTTATTTCTCCACTCTTTATATCCCTGACACAATTTATGTGTACATGGAAAAAATAAGAGGAGAGTAGTTTTTTGATAACTAAATGTAACTCAAAACCTTGTCTTCATTATTTTATTTTAGTGACAGTTTTAGTGTAAGTAATTCTGATAACCTTGACTATTCTTCACTTCTCCCTACACTCCAGAAAGTGATTCCATAGCTCTTTCTGGTGTGAAATACAGTCAGAATGTTATAGTATTTCTCTGAAGGCTAGCAGTGTGGAATGGATAAATGAACATGGAATAGATCACAATCAAAGGTTATGAAGGCCAAAACTGGTGATTTGGTAACATCTCATACAGTGACAAGTAACAGGATTAATTTTTCATTCAATGAATATTTACCCAGTCTATTATATACTGGTATTTTGCTAGGCATTGGGTGTATAATAGTAACACAGTTATAATAATCAGTGTGGATTCCGGAGTTAAGATGGCAGGGGAGTGGAGAGACTCTAAACTTGCTTCCTCCATTGAATATGGGTAGATAAATATCTAATCATTCTGAACACACAAGAAATCGATCTGAAGACTGAGAGAAAAAACTACACCTCTACAAGCAGAAAAAAATGACCACCTTGTGGAGGGTAGGAACTGCAGAGAGTTGATTTGGGGGAGAAAAGAACCATGTGCATCGTGGAGGGGAGGGAGCCCTGACTGCAGAGAGAGAAGTGAGAGACAGAAAGAGAGAAAGAGTGAAAAAAGTGAAAACACATGCAGGGGATTGCACAGGAAAAACTGTTCCCCAACAAATTGAATGGGAAAAAGGAGAGGTGTTAAATACCAGAAGTTTTTTTATAAATAGCAGAGCACAGAGACTGAAGTTTTGGAGGTCAGCACCATCACCAAGGCACATTAGGGTCAAATTCACAAAATACACAGACAAGGAAAGAATCCTGAAAGCAGCAAGGGAAAAAAAGTCCTTAACCTAAATGGGAAGACAGATCGAGTATGCAGCGGATCTGTCCACAGAAAATTGACAGGCCAGAAGGCAGTGGGATATATTCAACATGCTATATGTGAAAAAATATGCAGCCAAGATACCTTATCCAGCAAGACTGTCATTCAGAATAGAAGGAGAGATAAAGAGTTTCCCAGACAAGAAAAACTAAAGGAGTTTGTGACCACTAAACCAGCCCTGCAAGAAATATTAAGGGGGACTCTAAGTGGGAAAAGAAAAAAAAAAAAAAAAAAAAGAACAAAAGCAACAAACACTAGAAAGGAACAGAGAATATCACCAGAAACTCCAACTTTACAGGTAACACAATGGCATTAAATTCATATCTTTCAATAATCTCTCTGAATGTAAATGGACTAAATGCTCCAATCAAGAGACATAGAGTATCAGAATGGATTAAAAAAAAAAAAAAAAAGACCCATCTAAATGCTGCCTACAAGAGACTCATTTTAGACACAAAGACACCTCCAGATTGAAAGTGAGAGGGTGGGGAACTATTTATCATGCTAATGGGTGTTAAAAAGAAAGCTAGAGTGGGGCCCCTGGGTGGCTCAGTCGTTAAGCGTCGGCCTTCAGCTCAGGTCATGATCCCAGGGTCCTGGGATCGAGCCCCGCATCGGGCTCCCTGCTCCGCGGGAAGCCTGCTTCTCCCTCTCCCACTCCGCCTGCTTGTGTTCCCTCTCTAGCTGTCTCTCTCTCTCTCTGTCAAATAAATAAAATAAAATCTTAAAAAAAAAAAAAAAGAAAGCTGGAGTAACCATACTTTTATCAGACAAACTAGATTTTAAACCAAAGACTATAACAAGAGATGAAGAAAGGCACTATAACATAATAAAGAGGTCTATCCATCAAGAAGAATTTACAATTGTAAATATCTATGTCCCCCAACTTGAGAGAACCCAAATATATAAATCAATAACAAACATAAAGAAACTCATTGATAATAATTCAATTATAGTAGGGGACTTTACCACCACACTCACAGCAATGGACAGATCATATAGGCAGAACATCAACAAGGAAACAATGGCTTTGAAACATACACTGGACCAGATGGATTTAACGGATATATTCAGAACATGTCATCCTAAAGAAGCAGAATATGCATTCTTTTTGTCAGAATGGATCATATATTGGATCACAAATCAGCCCTCAACAAGTACAAAAATCAAGATCATACATTGCATATTATTAGACCACAATACCATGAAACTTGAAGACAACCACAGGAAAACATTTGGAGAGACCACAAATACATGGAGGTTAAAGAACATCCTACAAAAGATGAATGGATTAAACAGGAAATTAAAGAAGAAACAAAAAAAAAATACATGGAAGTCAATGAAAATGAGAATAGGACAGTCCAACATCTTTGGGATGCAGCAAAGGCGGTCAGAAGAGGGAATTACATAGCAATACAGGCCTATCTCAAGAAGCAAACAAGTCTCAAACACACAACCTAAACTTACACCTAAAGGAACTAGAAAAGGAACAGCAAATAAAGCCTAATGCCAACAGAAGAAGGGAAATAATAAAGATTAGAGCAAGAATAAATAATATAGAACAAACAATCAAACAAACAAACCCAGTAGAACAGATCAGCAAAACTAAGACCTGCTTCTTTAAAAGACCTCTTATACAAAACTAATGAATCATTGAACATTGTATCAAAAACTAATGATGTACTATACATTGATTAATTGAATTTAAATTAAAAAACTGATAAAATTGATAAATTCTTAGCCACACTTATCAAAAAGAAAAGAGAAAGGACACAAATAAATAAAACCACAAATTAAAGAGGAAAGATCACAACCAACACAAGAGAAATACTAATAATCATAAGAATATTGTGAAAACTTACATGCCAACAAACTGGACAACCTGGAAGAAATGGATAAATTCCTAGAAATATGCAAACTACCAAAATTGAAAAAGGAATATATAGAAAATTTGAACAGACCCATAACCAGCAAAGAAACTGAATCAGCAATGAAAAATCTTCCAATAAAAAAAAGTCCAGGGCCAGATGGTTTCCCAGGGGACTTCTACCAGACAATGAAAGAAGAGTTAATACCTATCTTTCTCAAAATGTTCCAGAAATAGAAATGGAAGGAAAACTTCCAAACTGCTTCTATGAGGCCAGCATTACTTTGATTCTAAAACCAAAGACCCCACTAAAAAGGAGAATTACAGGCCAATATCCTTGATGAACATGGATGCAAAAATTCTCAACAAGATAGTAGCAAATTGAATCCAACAGTACATTAAATGATTTATCCACACAATAATGGAGGATTTATTCCTCGGCTGCAGGAGTAGTTCAATATGCACAAATCAATCAATGTGTTACACCACATTAATAAAAGAAAAAATAAGAAACATATGATCCTGTCAATGCAGAAAAAAATAACAAAAAAATTGACAAAATATAGCATCCATTCTTGAAAAAAGCCCTCAGCAAAGTAGGGATAGATGTAATATACATCAACATCATAAAAGCCGTATATGAAAGAACCATAGATAATATCCTCAATGGGAAAAGCTGAGAGGTTTTCTTCTATGATCTGGCACAAGACAGGAATGTCCACTCTCATCATCATTGTTTAACATAGTACTGGAAGTCTTATGCTCTGCAATCAAACAAAATGAAGTGAAAGGCATCCACATCAGCAAGAAAGAAGTCAAACGTTCACTATTTCCAGATGACATGATAGTCTATGTAGAAAGCCCAAAATAATCCACCAAAAGATTTCTGGAACTAATATGAGAATTCAGCCAAGTCACAGGAAATAAAATCAACATACAGAAATATTTTGCAATTCTATACACCAATAATGAAGTACCATAAAAAGAAATCAAAGAATCGATAGCATTTATAATAGCACCAAAAACAATAAGATACCTAGGAATAAACCTAACCAAAGGAATAAAACATCTGTACTCTGAAAAGTATAAAACACTTTTGAAAGACATTGAAAACATAAAGAAATGGAAGGAAAAACTGCTTGTTCATGGATTAGAAAAACGCACGTTGTTAAAAATGTCTGTACTACCCAAAGCAATCTACACACTTAATGCAATCCCTATCAAAATGTCAACAGCATTTTTCACAGAACTGGAAAAAAAATCCTAAAATTTGTATGGAACCACACAAGACCCTGAATAGGCAAAGTGATCCTGAAAAAGAAAAGCAAAGCTGGAGGCATCATGATTCCAGACTTCAAGCTATACTACAAAGCTGTAGTGATCAAGACAGTATGGTACTAGCACAAAAACAAATACATAGATCAATTGAATGGAATAGAAATCCCAGAAATGGACCCACAACTAGATGGTCAGCTAACATTCAACAAAGCAGGAAAGAATATTCAGTGCGGAAACAACAACAACAACAACAACAACAACAACAACAAAGAACAGTCTCTTCAACAAATGGTGTTGGGAAAACTTGCCAGAAACATGCAATCTTTCTTACACCATGCACAAAAATAAATTAAAAATGGATGAAAGTCCTAAAAGTGAGACAGGAAACCATCAAAATCCTAAAGGAGAACATAGGCAGTAACCTGTTAGACCTCAGCCATAGAAACTTCTAACTAAACATGTCTCTGGAGGCAAGGGAAACAAAAGCAAACATGAACTATTGGGACTTCCTGAAGATAAAAAGCTTCTGCACAACAAAGGTAATACTCAACAAAACTGAAAGGCAGCCTATGGAATGGGAGAAGATATTTGCTATTGACATATTGGATAAAGGGTTAGTATCCAAAACTTATGAACCACTTTCAAACTCAACACCCAAAAAACAAATAATAAAGTTAAGAAATTGGCAGAAGATATGAATAGGCATTTTTTCCAAAGAAAATATCCAGATGGCTAACAGACACATGAAAATATGCTCAACAGCATTTTTCATCAGGGAAGTACAAATCAAAACCACAATGAGATACCAGTCCCCACCTGTCAGAATGGCTAAAATTATCAGTGAAGGAAACAACAGGTTTTGGCTAGGATCTGAGAAAGGGGAACTCCCTTGCACTGTTGGTGGGAATGCAAACTGTTAAAGCCACTCTGGAGAATGGTATGGAGGTTCCACAAAAAGTTAAAAATAGAACTACCCTATTGCACTATTGGGTACTTACCCAAAGGACACAAAAATACAGATTATAATGGGTGCATACACCCTGATGTTTATATCAGCATTATCAATAATAGCCAGAATATGGAAAGAGCCCAAATGCCCATTGACTGATGAATGGATAAAGAAGATGTGCTTTAGATGATATAGATATAGATATAGATGATATAGATGGATATAGATAATAGAATGTTACTTAACTATCAAAAATAATGAAAACTTGTCATTTGCAAGAACATGGATGGAGCTAGAGTGTTTATACTAAGTGAAAATACAGTCAGATAAAGGCAAATACCATATGATTGACTCATGTGTAAATTAAGAAACAAAACAGATGATCATATGGGGGGGAAGATAAAAGAGACAGAGAAACAAAATAAGAGACTCTTAATGATAGAGAACAAACTGGGGGTTGATGGAGGGATGTATGTCTGGGATGGGCTAGATGGATGACGGGTATTAAGGAGGGCACTTGTTATCATGAGCACTGGGTGTTATATGTAAGTGATAAATCACTAAATTATATCATGAAACCAATATTGCAGTGTACGTTAACTGGAATTTAAATAAGTAAAAAAAATTGGGGCACCTCGGTGGCTCAGTCAGTTAAGCATCTGACTTCGGCTCAGGTCATGATCCCGGGTTCCTGGAATAGAGTCCCACATCTGACTTCCTGCTAAACAGAGAGCCTGCTTCTCCCTATATCTGTCCCCCCACTTGTGCTTTCCCTCTCTCTCTCTCTCTCCCTCACAAATAAATAAATAAAATCCATAAATAATAAATAAATAAGTAAAAAAATTAGAAATTACAAAAAGTAATCAGTATGATTGGTTTGTAAAGTAAGCTAAATATAATAATTAGTAAGTTTAATTTTATGTGTTAATACTTTAAGAATTAAATGCTGATTACAATTTTCACACAAAATAAAAGATAACAAAATAAAGACATTTCTGAGTAACCAACATAAGAATTATATTCTATTCACCACTCAATGAGAATTTTTTTAAATCTTATTTTATTATGTTATGTTAATCACCATACATTACATCATTAGTTTTTTTTATTATGTTATGTTAATCACCATACATTACATCATTAGTTTTTGATGTAGTGTTCCATGATTCATTGTTTGCGTATAACACCCAGTGCTCCATTCAATATGTGCCCTCTTTAATACCCGTTAAAGAGGGCCAATGAGAATTTTTAATGGGTAAATTTATTTTGTAATCTTGAGTTAAAATATATGATCAAATAGAGGTAACTCAGAAGAGATAATCAAAATAACAAATAAATTTTTATTTTTATTTCTTTTTCTCTTTATTTTTATTTTTTATTTACTTTTTTATTTTGTTCAGTTAGCCAACATATAGTATATCATTACTTTTTGATGCAGTCTTCAATGATTCATTAGTTGTGTATTACACCCAGTGCTCATCACAACACTGCTTAATACCCATCACCCAGCTACCCCATCCCCCCACCCCCTCTCTACTGAAACCCTCAGTTTGTTTCCCAGAGTCTATACTCTCTCATGGTTTGTCTCCCTCTCTGATTTCTTCCCATTCAGTTTTTCCTCCCTTCCCCTATGGTCCTCCATGCTATTCCTTATGTTCCACATATGAGTAAAACCATATGATAGTTGTCTTTCTCTGCTTGACTTATTTCACTTAGCATAATCCCCTCCACTTCAATCCATGTCGATGCAAATGGTGGGTATCCATCCTTTCTGGTGGCTGAGTAATATTCCATTGTATGTATGTACCACATCTCCTTTATGCATTCATCTATTGAAGGGCATCTCAGCTGCTTCCACAGTTTGGCAATTTTGGATATTGCTGCTACAAACCTTGGGGAACATGTGCCCCTTATTTTCACTACAACTGTACATTTGGGATAAATACATAGTAGTGTAATTGCTGGGTCATAGGGTTGCTCTATTTCTAACTTTTAGAGGAACCTCCATACTGTTTTCCAAAGTGGCTACACCAGCTTGCATTCCCACCAACAGTGTAAGAGGGTTCCCTTTTCTCCACATCCTCACCAACATTTGTTGTTCCTGCCTTGCTAATTTTTGCTAACTGGCATAAGGTGGTATCTCACTGTGGTTTTGATTTGTATTTCCCTGATGGCTAGTGATGTTGAGCATTTTTTCATGTGTCTGTTAGCCATTTGTATGTCTTCTTTGGAGAAGTGTCTGTTCATGACTTCTGCCCATTTCTTGACTGGATTATTTGTTTTTTGGGTGTTGAGTTTAAGTTCTTTATAGATCTTGGATACCAGCCCTTTTATCTGTAATGTCATTTGCACATATCTTCTCCCATTCCATGGGTTGCCTCTTAGTTTTCTTGACTGTTTCCTTTGCTGTGCAGAAGCTTTTCATCTTGATGAAGTCCAAAACTTCATTTTTGCTTTTGTTTCACTTGCCTTTGGAGACATGTTTTGAAATAAGTCACTGTAGCCAATGTTGAAGAAGTTACTGCCTATGTTCTCCTCTAGGATTTTGATGGATTCCTGTGTCACACTGAGGTTCTGAGTTTATCTTTGTGTATGGTGTAAGAGAATGGCTGAGTTTCATTCTTCTGTATATAGCTGTTCAATTTTCCCAGCACCATTTATTGAAGAGACTGTCTTTTTCTGATTGGATATTTTTTCCTGATTTGTCAAAGATTAGTTGACCATAGAGTTGAGGGTCCATAGTTGGGTTCTCTATTCTGTTACATTGATCTATTGTTGTGCCAATACCATGCTGTCTTGATGATCACAGCTTTGTAACATAGCTTGAAGTCTGTCATTGTGATGCCCCAGCTTTGGTTTTCTTTTTCAACATTCCCTTGGCGATTCAGGGTCTTTCCCGTTCCATACAAATTTTAGGATTGTTTGTTCCAGCTCTTTGAAAAATGCCAGTGGTATTTTAAGAGGGATGGCATTGCAAGTGTAGATTTCTCTGGCCAGCATAGACATTTTAACAATGTTTATTCTTCCAATCCAGGAGCATGGAGTATTTTTCCATCTCTTTGTGTCTTCCTCAATTTCTTTCATAAGTGTTCTATAGTTTCTAGAGTATAGATACTTTACCTCTTTGTTTAGGTTTATTGCTAGGTATTTTATGGGGTTTGGTGCTATTGTAAATGGAATCGATTCCTTAATTTCTCTTTCTACAGTTACATTGTTAGTGTATAGAAATGCAACTGATTTATGTGCATTGATTTTGTATCCTGCCACATTGCTGAATTACGGTATGAGTTCTAGTAATTTGGGGGTGGAGTCTTTTGGGTTTTCCACATAAAATATCATGTCATCTGTGAAGAGAGAGAGTTTGAATTCTTATTTGCCAATTTGAATGACTTTTATTTCTTTTTGTTGTTTGATTGCTGTGGCTAGGACTTCTAGTACTATGTTGAACAATGATGATGAGAGTGGGTATCCCTGGCATGTTCCTGCCCTTAAAGGAAAAGCTCTCAGCTTTTCCCCATTGAGAATGATATTCACTGTGGGCTTTTTATAGATGGCTTTCATGATACTGAGTTATGTTCCCTCTATCCCCATACTCTGAAGAGTTTTAATTAAGAAAGGATGCTGTATTTTGTCAAATGCTTTTTCTGCATCAATTGAGAGGATCATTTGGCTCTTGTTTTTTCTTTTATTAATGTGCTGTATCATGTTGATTGATTTACAAATGTTGAACCACCCTTGCATCCCAGGAATAAATCCCACCTGGTCGTGATGGATAGTCCTTTTAATATACTGTTGGATCCTATTGGCTAGGATCCTGTTGAGTATTTTCACATCCATGATCATCAAGGATATTGTTCTGTAATTCTCCTTCTTAATGGGGTCTTTGCCCCCTTGGGATCAAGGTAATGCTTGCCTCATAGAATGAGTTTGGAAGTTTGCCTTCTATTTCTATTTTTGAAACAGCTTCAGTAGAATAGGTATTATTTCTTCTTTAAATATTTGGTAGAATTGCCCTGGGAAGCCATCTGGCCCTGGACAGCTTTTTGGGGTGGGGGAGATTTTTGATTACTGCTTCAATTTTGTTACTGGTTATTGGTCTATTCAGATTGTCTATTTCTTCCTGTTTCAGTGTTTGTAGTTTATAAGGTTTCAGGAAGGTGTCCATTTCTTCCAGGTGACTTAATTTGTTGGCATATAATTATTGGCAATAATTTCTAATAATTGTATCTATTTTTTTGGTGTTAGTCATGGTCTCTTCAATTTCATTCATGATTTTATTGATTTGGGTCCTTTCAATTTTCTTTTGGATAAGTCTGGCCACAGGTTTATCTATCTGATTAATTCTTTCAAAGAACCAGCTTCTAGTTTCGTTAATCTATTCTACTGTTTTCTGGTTTCTATTTCATTGATCTCTTCTCTAATCTTTATTATTTCTCTTCTCCTGCTTGGTTTAGGCTTTATTTGCTGTTCTTTCTCCAGATCCTTTAGGTGTAAGGTTAGCTTTAGCATTTCGAATTTTTCTACTTTTTTGAGAGAGGCTTGGATGGCTATGTATTTCCCCCTTAGGACTGCCTTTGCAGTATCCCATAGGTTTTGGACCAGTGTGTTTTCATTCTCATTAGTTTCCATGAATTGTTTAAGTTCTTTAATTTCCTGGTTGACCCAATCATTCGTTAGCATGATGCTCTTTAACCTCCAAGTGTTTGAATTCCTTTCAAATTTTTTCTTGTGATTGAGTTCCAGTTTCAATGCATTGTGGTCTGAAAACATGCAGGTAATAATCTCAATCTCTTGCTGTTGGTTGAGACCTGGTTTATGACCCAGAATGTGGTCTATTCTGGAGAAATTTCCATGTGCCCTCAAGAAGAATGAGTTTTCTGTTGTTTTAGGATGGAATGTTCTGTATATATCTACAAAGTCCATCTGTTGCAATGTGTCATTCAAACTCTTATTACTTTGTTGATCTTCTGCTTAGATGATCTGTCCATGGCTGAGAGTGGAATGTTGAAGTTTCCTACTATTAATGTATTATTATCATTATCTTTCTTTATTTTGGTAATTAATTGGTTTATATAATTGTCTGCTTCCATGTTGGGAGCATAAATATTTACAATTGTTATATCTTCTGTTGGATAGACCCTTTAAGTATAATTTCATGTCCCTCTATGTCTTTTTTCATGGTCTTTGCTTAAAATCTAATTTGTGTGATATGAGGATTGCTACCCCAACTTTAATTTGAGGTCCGTTAGCATTGTAGATTGTTCTCCATCCCCTCACTTTCAATCTGGCATGTGTTTAGGTTCAAAATGAGTCTCTTGTAGATAGCATATGGATGGGTCCTGCTTTTTTATCCAATCTGCAACCCTGTTTCGTTTGATTGGAGCATTTAGACAATGTACATTTAGAATGACTATTGAAAGATATGAATTTAATTCCATTGTATTGCCTGTAATGCCCCTGTTTCTATCGATTTTCTGTTTCTTTCTGGTCTATGGGACTCTTGGAGTCTCTCTTCTTTTACAGAATCCTTCTTAATATTTCTTGCAGGGCTGGCTTGCTTGTCACATTTTCTTTCAGTTTCTGCCTGTTCTGAAAGCTCTTTATCTCTCCATCCATTCTGAATGACAGCTTTGCTGGATAAAGTATTCTTGGCTGCATGTTCTTTTCATTTAGTACCCTGAATATGTCTTGTCATCCCTTTCTGGCTGGCCAGGTTTCTGTGGACAGGTCTGATGTTATTCTGATGTTCTTCCTTCCATATGTAAGGAACCTCCTCTCTCTGGCTATTCTCAGGATTGTTTTCTTGGCTGTAAAATTTGCAAGCTTCACTATTATATGGTAGGGTGTTGATCTATTTTTTTATTGATTTTGGGATGGGTCCTCTCTGCCTCTTGGACTCAAATACTTGTTTCCTTCCCCAGATTAAGGAAGTTCTCAACTACGATTTGCTCAAATATACTTTCTAGCCCCCTCTCTCTCCACCTCCTTGGGGATCCCAGTAATTCTGACACTGGAACATTTCACGGCATCATTAATCTCTGCAATGCTTTTCTCATGTGTTACTAGAAGCCTATCTCTGTTTTCCTCCACTTCCTTCTTTTCCATCAGCTTGTCTTCTAGATCAGTAATTCGTTCTTCTGCCTCATTTACCCTGGCTGTTAGAGTATCCAGTTAAGACGTCATCTCATTCATAGCAATTTTAATTTCAGCCTGATTAGATCTCATTTCTGCCCTTAGAGATTCTGTATTGTCACTGATGCTTTTATCAAGCCTAGCTATTGACTTCATGATTCCTCTCCTGATTTCTATCTCTGACATTTTGCTTATATCCATATCCATTAGTTCTGTTGCAGAGGACATTGTCTCTGTTTCTTTTCTTTGTTGAGAGTTCCTCCTCCTAGTCATTGTGTCAAGGGATGGTTAAGTTAATGAGAAGAGTCCAAAATATCAACCACGCCCCAAACAAGATGCACCCTAGGAAAATCCGGAGCAGTAGGAAGACACCATTGAAAAACACAATAATAAAATTTAAAAAATTTAAAAATTAAAAAAATATATTAAAAAGGGGGAGATGATGAAAAGCGTGGCTATAATCTCTCAGTGTGGGCAAAATAGTGTGTTTCAGTTTTTCCTGGGTGTATTTTGGTCTGTTAGAGAACACTACTTCCCAAAATTACAGGGAGAGTAAAACTTGTACGTATATAAAAAGGCAAAACTGAATAAGGAAAAAAAGGACTACAATAAAGCATATATCTATAAAAATATAGGTATGTAAAAGTACAAGTTAAAAAGCTACTATGAAATATAAGTTGATATATTAAACATCTAGTTGAAATGAGAAAGAGGTAAAAAGAAAAAAACAGAGAAGCATAAGAGAAAGAATAAAAAGAAAAAGAGAGTTGTATCTGAAAAATAAACAAGCCGTGAGGCAACACCTGGAGCTCAATATATTATTTTCCCCTGGTGTTGGGATTTTAGAATCTTATGGGGTCCCTAGTGTTGTTGTCCTCTAGTGCTTCCAGCCTGTCTTCTGGGGGAGGGGACTACTGTGCTGTTTCTCAGGCAACCCTGCTTGGGTGGAATTGCCCTGCCCCCTTTGGAGGAGATGGACTCATTGGAAACAGGTCTTTTTTTTTTTAAGATTTTATTTATTTATTTGACAGAGAGAGACAGTGAGAGAGAGAACACAAGCAGGGGGAGTGGGAGAGGGAGAAGCAGGCTTCCTGCTGAACAGGGAGCCCTATGTGTGGCTCAATTCCTGGACCCTGGGATCATGACCTGAGCCAAAGGCAGATGTTTAATGACTGAGCCACCCAGGCGCCCCTGGAAACAGGTCTTCTGAACTTTTGTTCTGTGGTGGATTTCCTTGCCTCTTCTGAGGGTCAGAGCAAAAATGGCCACACCCAAACCTCTGGCCCAGTACAGAGAAATTGCAATCTGTTCTCTTCACTAAACCCTCCAGGACAGTCTCCGTTTCTATATGAGCTGTGAAAACCACAGCCTCCTGGGGTGCATGCCCAGAGTGACTCTCTCAAAGGTCATCCCAGGGGCCCAGGAGTGTCCCTACCCTTTCTAATTCTAAAACTGTGAGTGGCCACAGGCTTGCGCATGCACCCGTAGCTCCTGGATCCTGTCTGGATGCTGCTCTAAAGCCCTTTCCTTGCCCCTACTGCTCTATGAGTTTTTGCCCTGTCCCTGGCGCAGGCTCCAGATTTTTTCAGGCTGCCCAAGAGTTTGATTCTCAACTGGCCCAGCTTGCATTTTATGGCAATCCGAGCTGAGAGACCCTTCCTGAACTCTCTGACCGTAACCTGCTTCCTGGATCCCCTGCTCAGGTACTCTGCTGGTCCAGGAAGCTCTTTTGGCTCTGAGGCTTCTTGTACCCCATGACCACAATGCTCTACCTGGAATTTTGCCTTTTCATTTCCAGAGTCCCTTTAAGAGAGGGATGTTGCTCCTTAGATCAGATTTATAAGGGTTATGCTTCTGCTTTCTGGTGTTATATCACTTTCTGGGAGCCAGTTTATGGAGGCTCCCTCCCCCTTCTGTTTATCTTCCGATATCTCCCTGCAGATTCATGACTCTGCACATCCTACCTTGCAGAAATCAGTCACTTTTCTGCTTGTAGAGATCCAGATATATATTCTTACATCTCAGGCTGATTTCATGGGTGTTCAGAATGGTTTGGTAGATATTCAGTTAAATTCAGTGGACTGGGTGAAAGGGGGTCCCCTACTCCTCCTCCATCTTGCCTCTTCTCTAAATTTTAATTTTTTTAATTTTTTAAAAAAAATAATTTCATTTTGTTTTAATTCCAGTATAGTTAACATACAGTGTTATATTAGTTTCTGGTGTACAATGTTGTGAGTCAACTATTCCTTACATTTACCCAGTGTTCAATAAAACAAGTGTATTCCTTAATCCCCATCACCTATTTCATCCATCCACCCACCCACCTCCCCTTTAGTGAACATCAGTTTGTTCTCAGTAGTTAAGAATCTGGGGGCACCTGGGTAGATCAGTCAGTTGGGCATCTGCCTTGGACTCAGGTCATGATCTCTGGGTCCTGAGATGGAGCCCTGCATCAGGCTCCCTGCCATCTCCCTCTGCCCCTCCCCACCCACTCATGCTCTCTCTCAAGTAAATAAGTAAATAAAAATAACTAAATAAATAATAAATAAATAAACAGATAAATAAATAAAATCTTTAAAAATAGTTAAGAAGGGGCTCCTGGGTGGCTCAGATGGTTAAGCTTCTGCCTTTGGCTCAGGTCATGATCCCTGGGTCCTGGGATTAAGCTCCACATTGGGCTCCTGGCTCAGTGGGGAGCCTGCTTCTGCCTCTTCCACTGCTCATGCTCTCTCTCTCCCTGTATCTCTCTGTCTCAAATGAATAAATAAAATCTTAAAAAAATAGTTAAGAATCTGTTTCTTTGTTTCTCTGCTTTTTTCCTTTGCTCTTTTTAAAATGTTTCTTAAATTCCACATATGAGTGAAATCAAATGGTATTTTTAAAAAAAATAGTTAAGAATCTGTTTCTTAGTTTCTGTTTTTCTTTCCTTTGCTCTTTTTTAAATGTTTCTTAAATTCCACATATGAGTGAAATCAAATCGTATTTGTCTTACTGACTTATTTCACTTAGCATTACACACTCTAGCTCCACCACATCACTGCAAATGACAAGATTTCATTGTTGCTGAATATTCTATTGTATATATATACACCGCTCCTTTATCCATTCCTCTATTGGTGGACATTTGTGCTGTTTCCATAATTTGGCTATTGTACATAATGCTGCAATAAAGATAGAGATACATGTATCCCTTTGAATTAGTGGGGTTTTTCTTTTGGGTGGGTAAATATCCTGTAGTGTGATTACTGGATATTAGAGTAGTTCTTTTTTTAACTTTTTGAGGAAACTCCGTACTGTTTTCCACAGTGGCTGCATAAGTTTCCATTCCCACCAATAGTGCATGAGGGTTCCTTTTTCTCAATTTTCTCGTCAACACTTGTTCCTTGTCTTTTTTATTTTAGCCATTCAGACAGGTGAGTTGATATCTCATTGTATTTTTGATTTGCATTTCCCAGATTATGAGTGTTGTAGAGCATCCTTTCATGTGACTGTTGGCCATCTGTATATCTTCTTTGAAAAAATGTGTGTTCATGTCTTCTGCCCATTTTTATTTGGATTATATGTTTTTTGGTTGTTGATTTCTACCAGTTGTTTATATATTTTGGATACTAAATTTTTATTAGATACGCCATCTACAAATATCTTCTCCCATTCTCTGGATCGCCTTTTAGGACTATAGTTTCCTTCACTGTGCAGAAACTTTTAATTTTCATATAGTCCCAATAGTGTATTATCATTGCTTATATTTTCCTTGCCTCAAGAGACATATTTAGAAAAATGTTTTTATGGCCAATATCAAAGACATTACTACCTGTTCTCTCTTCTAGGGTTTTTATGGTTGCAGATCTCATGTTTAGGCCCCTAATCCATTTTGAGTTTATTTTTGTGTACAGTCTAAGGAGTGGTCCATTTTCTTTCCTTTGCATGTAGCCGACTAATTTTCCCAACACCTTTTGTTTAAAAGCCTGACTTCCTCCCATTGGATATTATTTCCTGCCTTGTTAAAGATAAATTGGCCATATAACTGTGGGTTTACTTCTGAGTTTTCTATTCTGTTCCATTGATCAATGTGTCTATTTTTGTGCCAGTGCCAAACTCTTTTGATTACTATAGCTTTGTCATATAAATTGAAGTCTGGAATTCTGATAACTCCAGCTTTATTTTTCATTTTCAAAATTGCTTTGGCTATCCAGGATCTTTTGTGATTCCATACAAATTTTAAGATTATTTCTTCTGTTTGTGAAAAAAAATGCTATTGGTATTTTGATGGGAATTTTATTAAATCTGTTGAGTTCTTTGGATAGTATAGACATTTTAACAAAATTTTTTCTCATCCATGAGCATGGAATTTCTTTCCGTTTTGTGTCATGTTCAATTTCTTTCATCAGTGCTTTGTAGTTTCCATAGTATATGTCTTTCACCCATTTGGTTAGTTTTATTTCAGGTAGCATATATATATATATATTTTTGATGGAATTGTAAATGGAATTGTTTTCTTAATTTCTCTTTCTGGGGCATCATTACCAGTGTATAGAAATGCATCAGATTTCTGCCCATTGATTTTTATATCATGCAAGCTTACTGAATTCATTTATTAGTTCTAGTATTTATTTATTTATTTATTTATTTATTTATTTATTTATTTATTATTTTTGGTGGAGTCTTTAGTGTTTTCTATATACAATATGTCATCTGCAAATATTGAAACATTTAATTTTTCCTTACTGATTTGGATGCCTGTTATTTCTTTTTGTTGTCTAATTTCTGTAGCTAGGACTTACAGCACTATGTTGAATAAAAGTGGTGAGTGGACACCCTTGACTTGTTCCTGACCTTAGGGAGAAAGCTCTAAGTTTTTCCCCTTTGAGTATGATGTTTGCTGAGATGCTTTCATATAATGCCTTTCTTATGTTGAGGTATGTCTGCATATGTTGAGGTATGTTGTGCTACATTCTTTATTATGTTGAGGATAAAAACACTCAACAAAGTGTTTTTATCATGAATGTCTATTGTACTTTGTCAAATGATTTTCTTTATCAAATGATCATATGGTTTTTACCCTTTTTCTTATTGATACTGGAAATAAATCCCACTTGATCATAGTGAATAGACTTTTAATGTATTATTAGATTCTGTTTGCTAGTATTTTGTAGAGGATTTTTCCATCTTTGTTCATAGAGATATTGGACTGTAGTTCTCTTTTTTTGTACTGTCCTTATTTGATTTTGGTACCAGGGTGATACTGACCTCATGGAATATATTTGGAAATTTTTCTTCTTCAATTTTTTGGGGTGTTTATGTAGAATATGTATTAACTCTCCTCGAAGTGTTTGGTAGAATTTGATTGTGAAGCCATCTTGTCCTAGACTTTTGTTTGTTGGGAGTTTTTGATTAGCAATACAATCTCCTTGCTTGTAATGGGTCTGTTCGAATTTTCTATTTCTTCCTGTTTCGATTTTGTTAGGTCATATGTTTCCTGTGATTTATCCATTTCTTCTAACTTGTCTAATTTGTTGGTATATAGTTTTTCATAATATTCTCTTACAATTGTTTGTATGTCTGTGGTGTTGGTTGTTATCCCTCCTCTTTCATTGGTGATTTTGTATATTTGAGTCCTTTCTCTTATTTTGATGACTCTGACTAGAGATTAATGAATTTTGCTTATCCTTTCAAAGAATTGTTATTTTAGTTTCTATATCATTTTTTTTTCTGTCCTAATTTATATTATTTCCTTCCTTCTTTTGGTTTTCAGTTTTGGTTGTTGTTATTCTTTTCTCCATCCTTGAGCTGTAAGGTTAAGTTGTTTGGGAATTTTCTTACTTCATGAGGTAGGCCTGCATTGCTATAAACTTCCCTCTTAGAACCACTTTTTCTGTATCCCAACAGATTTCGACCATTGTATTTTAATTTTTATTTGTTTCCATGTATTTTTGATGTATTCTTTGATTTTTTTGGTTTATGTCATTTACTGTTCATTAGCATGTTATTTAACCTCCATGTGTTTGTGTTCTTTCCAAATTTTTCTTGTTGTTGATTTCTAGTTTCATAGTGTTGTATTTAGAAAAGATGCATGGTGTGACTTCAAACTTTTTCAATTTTTTGAGGCTTGTTTTGTGGCCTAATATGTAGCCTATTCTGTAGATTGTTCAGAGTGCACTTTAAAAGAATGTGTATATGTGTATTGTACTGTTTTAAGATGGAATTTTCTGAATATATCTGTTAAATCCATCTGATCCAGTTTATCATTCAAAACCACTGTTTACTTGTTGATTTTCCATTTGGATGCTCTGTCCATTGATGTAATTGGGGTGCTAAGGTCCCCTAGTATTATAGTATTACTATGGATGAGTACTTTATGCTTCTTATTAGCTGTTTTACATTTTTGGGTGCTCCCAAGTTGAGTACATAAATATTTACAATTGTTATATATTCTTGTTGGATTGTCCCCCTTATTATTATATAGTGTCCTTATTTGTCTCTTGTTACAGTCTTTATTTTGAAGATATTTTGTCTGGTATAATTGTTGCTTCTCTGGCTTTCTTTTGACATCCATTTGCATGTCAGTATTTCTCCATCCCCTCATTTTTAATCTACAGGTGTCTCTAGGTCTGAAACGATTCTCTTTTAGGCAGCATATAGGTGGGTCTTGTTTCTTTTTCCACTCTGTCACCCTATGTCTTTTGATTGGAGAATCTAGTCCATTTATATTCATTTATATTCAAAGTAATTACCAATAGATTTTTA
Organism: Halichoerus grypus; assembly: GCF_964656455.1. Lineage (NCBI taxonomy): Eukaryota > Metazoa > Chordata > Mammalia > Carnivora > Phocidae > Halichoerus > Halichoerus grypus. The sequence continues at coordinate 61,788,827 of NC_135727.1, read as the reverse complement.
TTTATTGCTATTTTGGTATTTGGTTTACAGTTTTCATATTTTTTCTCTGATTCCTTCTTTTTCTCTCTTTCATGGTTTGCTGATTTTCTTTGTTGATATACTTGGATTCTTTACTCTTTCCTTTTAGCATATCTATTGCTTTTTTTTTTTTTTAATTTGAGGTTACCATTTGGTTTATATATAACACCTTCTGCATATAACAGTCTATATTAAGCTAATGATCACTTAATTTTGAACTCATACTTTACTCCTCCCTTCCACATTTCAGATATTTGGTATCATATTTTATATCCTTTTTATTTTATGGATCACTTGACAAATTTTTATAGATATACTTAATTTCTTTTCGCTTTTGTCCTTCCTATTTTTCTTACTCTTATTTTTTTTTTTTGCTTGTTTTTTGTTTTTCAGTTTTTTTTGTATTGTTTTGTTTTGTTTTCCATTCACAGAGTCCTCCTTAACATTTCTTTTAGGACTGGTTTAGTGGCCATGAATTCTTTTACTTTTTGTCTGGGAAATTCTTTTTCTCTTTTTCTATTCTAAATGATAGCCTTGCTGAATAGATTGTTCTTGGTTACAGATTTTTCCCTTTAAGCACTTTCAAAAGATCATGCCCATCACCTCTGACCTGCAAAGCTTGTGTTGAAAAATCAGGTGACAGCATTATGAGGTTTCCTTTGTATGTAACTATATTCTTTTCTCTTGCAACCTATAAAATGCTTTATCACTATTTTTTTTTTTTTTTTTTTGCCATCTTAATTACTATGTGTTTTGGTTGGACCTCATGAGCTAAATTTGTTGATCTCTGTATTTCCTGATTCTGGATCTCTGTTTTTCTCCCCAAGTTTAGGAACTTTTCAGCTATTATTTCTTCAGATACATTTTCTGTCCCTCTTTCTCTTCTCCTTCTGGGATCCCTCTTATGTGAATGTTGTCATGCTTGGTGGAGTAACTGAATTCTTTAACTATTTTCCTCATTATGCAGTATTTGTTTGTCTCTCACCTGTTCAGCTGGATTGCTTTCCATTGCTTTATGCTCCAGGTGACTGATATGTTCCTCTGCTTCCCATAGCCTGCTGTTTATTCTATCTATTGTGTTTTTAATTTTCTTTATTGAGTTTTTCATCTCTGATATGTTATTTTTTATCTCTTTGTCAAGGGTCTCACTGGTGTCCTTCACTCTTTGCTGAAGTCCAGTGAGTACCTTTATGATCATTACTTTAAATTCTCTATCAGGCATACTACTTATTTCTGTTTCACTTTGATCTCCTGTTGTGATTTTGTCATGTTCTTTCATTTGGGACAAATTCCTCTGTCTCCTCATTATATCTACCCCTCTGTGTCTGTTTCCCTGTGTTATGAAAATCAGCTACATATTCTGCTCTTGAAAGTAGTGGCTTTATGGAGAAGAGGTCCTGTAGTGCTCTTCAGTGCAGTGCCCCCTGTTTACCAGAATCTTGCACTTCAGGGGAGTCCCCTATGTGTGTTGCTTGTATACTGTTACTGTGTCTGAGTCACTTTTCCTTTCAGTTCAGACTTCTGCACTAACCCTCTGCCTGTCATGAGCTATGCTCACTCTCTTTGCTGTTAATGAGACCCAAGTAGGACAATGCTGTACGGCATGACTGCAGAAGGGCTCATGGGTATTGTGGTGTTAGCAAAATTTGCAGTGAGGTGATTCTCCTAAGCCAGAACCACCACAGCCCTTTGGCTACCAGGGACACGGTACATGGCAATGATTGGCATGGCATGTGTGTTGTTAGAAAAACTTGCACTGAGCCACTAGTCTTAGGTGGATCCCTGAAGCATAGTGACCACTGGGGTTGCAGTGGGCAGAGGTGACAGCTTTGTGGGACACTCTGCTAGCAGGTTAGTTAACAAGAGTCTGTGCAGTGAAGCCTCCCTCAGTTGGCTCTATGCTTATGCTCAGGGGTGGGGGAGGAAAATGGTGCCTGCCAACTTCTTTGTTCCTGGAGAAGTCACCCAACATGCTCCAAAATCAGTATAAAATATCTCCCTGTCATTGTGCAAAATGTCACTTCTATGTTGTCTCTCTGCAGGTTGTTGTCTCTTTCAGTTGGGGACTACCCAATATCACTTGCCCTCCTGGTTTGCCCAGTGCTGAGTCAGCTACCTTTTAAAGCTCCAGGTTCCAAGTCCTGCTGGTTATACAAACTTACAGAATTCAGCCCCTCTGGTTTTCAAAGCCGAACATTATGAAGATTCATTTTCCCCATGTGTACTTTCTGGTGCAAGGGACTGTTTCTTTCTTCTCCCCATGTCCACAGCTCCCTCCTTCCTGTGGGCAGCTCCCAACCACTGTTTCTGCCCTTACTAACCTCTCTAATGCAGCTTCTTCTCTACATTTTGTTGTGGAGTTTCCTCTGCCAGTCTTCAGATCACTGTCCAGTTTATTGACCAGATGTGGGTGATATCTAGTTGTAAACATAGGCTTAGGCTCCTCCAACACTGCCATCTTACTAAACCTTCCCATGACAAAAATGTTTTAAAAATAATGTTCAAGAGAATATTTTAACAATTTAGTATTTTCTGGGGGTAATTGTGTTGTATTTGTGACAAGAATATTACAGTAATGTATAGACAGTTTATTCTCATTAGTCCATGAGAGGAAAAAAGAAAGAGAGAAAGAAAGAAAAAAGAAAGAAAGAAAGAAACAAAGAAAGAAAGAAAGAAACAAAGAAAGAAAGAAACAAAGAAAGAAAGAAAGAGAAAGAAAGAAAGAAAAGAAAGAAAAGAGAAAAGGAAAGAAAAGAAAAGAAAAAAAGAAACAAAAAGAAAAGAAAAGAAAAAAACATTGAAGAAAATATGTTACATGGAAAAATTTTAGAATCTAAAAACAATTAGGGAAGTGAAAAATAGAAACTCTTACAAAGAGAATCTGTACATAACTGTAGATAGTCACATTAACTGTTTTTAGATGAAATTTGTTGTAGAAATGGTGAGTATAATTTTGGAATAACTTAAGGAAAATCCCCACCCCCCCAAAGAAGAAGAAGAAGACAAAGAAGAAGATGATGAAGAAGAAAAAGAAGAAGGAGAAGAAGAAGGAGAAGAAGATTTTCTCCCTGATTTTAGCCATTTTCTTTTGTATTATGTTGCAATGTTCATTTTAAACATTTCTATTTAGACATCAATCAAACAGATTCAGTATCATTATCATGATCAATAAAAACAAAAGAAAATTGGGTGACTAGAGACTTTATCTCTTTTATTCTATTTCTTTACTCTATTTTTATGCACTGTGCCAGAGCATATTAATCACCTTGATTCCTTTATCCACTCTAGTGTGTATTTCTGCCTTTCTTCCCCCAGTGCTTTATATTTACATTCTTGTAATAACTAAGAAATCTGCATATTCCATCTCATACAGACCATAGTTTTTAAATTTTAATTCCAGTGTAGTTAACGTACAGATATATATTAGTTTCAGTTGCACAGTATAGTGATTCAACAATTTAGTATATATTATTCAGAGCTCATCAAGATAAATATACTCTTAATCCCCTTTACCTATTTCATCCATTCCCCCATCTACTTCCCTTCAGCTAACCATATGTATGTTCTCTATAGTTAAGAGTCTGTTCCTTGGTTTGTCTCTTATTTTCCTTTGTTTTATTTCTTAAATTCCACTTATCAGTGGAATCATATGGCATTTGTCTTTCTCTGGTTTATTTTGCTTAGCATTACACACTCTTGATTCATTCATGTTGTTGCAAATGGCAAGATTTCATTCTTTTTATAGCCAAATAATATTCCATTATATAAATACCACTCGTTCTTTTTTTTTTTTTTTTTTTTTAAAGATTGTATTTATTTATTTGACAGAGAGAGAGAGAGCAAGAGCAGGAACACAAGCAGGGGGAGTGGGAGAGGGAGAAGCAGGCTTCCCACCGAGCAGGGAGCCCAATGTGGGACTCGATCCCAGGACTCTGGGATCATGACCCGAGCCGAAGGCAGACGCTTAACGACTGAGCCACCCAGGCGCCCACCACTCGTTCTTTATCCATTTATCTATTGATGGATGCAGCACAAGTGTGCCTGAATGTTAATTTTTCTCCACATTTTTGCCAATACTTGCTGTTTCTTGAGTGTTTTATTTTAACTCTTCTTTTTAAAATTTTATTTATCTTTTTTATTTTAGCCATTCTGACAAGTGTGAGGTGACATCTCATTTGATTTGCATTTCCTTGAATATGAGTGATGTTGAACTTCTTTTCATGTGTCTGTTGACCATTTGTATATCATCTTTGGAGAAATGTCTGTTCATGTCTTCTGCCCATTTTTTAATTGTATTATTTGTTTGGTGTCTAGTTGTATAAGTTCTTTATATATTTTGGATACTTACCCTTTATCTGATATGTCATTTGCAAATATCTACTCATATTCAGTAGGTAGCTTTTTAGTTTTGTTGGTTATTTCCTTTGCTATGCAGAAAATTTTTATTTTTATATAATCTCAATAGTTTATTTTTGCTTTTGTCTTCCTTGCTTCAGGAGACCTATCAAGAAAAATGTTGTTATAGCTGGTGTCAGAGAAATTATTGAATGTGCAGTTTTCTAGGATTATTATGGTTTCAGGTCTCACATTTAGGTACTTAATACATTTGGAGTTTACTTTTGTGTATGGTGAAAGGAAGTGGTCCAGTTTCCTTTTCTTTCCCTGTAGCTGTCCTCTTTTCCCAACACTATTTGTTGAAGAGACTGTCTTTCCTGTTGCATATTATTGCCCACTTTGTCAAAGATTAACTGACTGTATATTTGTGGGTTTATGTCTGCACTTCCTATTCTATTCCATTAATCTATGTGTCTATTTTTGTGCCTGTACCATAGTGTTTGGATAACTACAGCTTTGTAATATAACTTGAGGTCTGGAATTGATATACCTCCAGTTTAGTGTTTTTGTTTTGTTTTGTTTTGTTTTTTTCAATATTCCTTTGGCTATTCATGTTTTTTCTGTTTTTTTTTTTTTAAGATTTTATTTATTTATTTGACACAGAGATAGAGAGAACAAGCAGGGGGAGTGGCAGGCAGAGGGGGAGGGAGAAGCAGGCCCCCCGCAGAGCAGGGAGCCTGATGTGAGGCTTGATCCCAGGACCCTGGGATCATGATCTGAGCCAAAGTCAGATGCTTAACTGACTGAGCCACCCAGGCGCTCCTCTTTTCTCATTTTATACAAGGTTTAAAATGGTTTTTTCTACTTCTATGAAAAATGCTGTTGGTCTTTTGATAAGGATTGCATTAAACCTGTAGATTGCTTTGGGCAATATGGATATATTACTAATGTTTTTTTTTTTTTCTTTCAATCCATGAGCACAAAATGTCTTTGCATTTGTTTGTATTGTCTTCAATTTCTTTCATCAATATTTTAAAGTTTTCATCATAAACATCTTTCATATACTTGATGAAATTTATTCCTAGCTATTTTACTATTTTTTGTACAATTGTAATTGGGATTGTTTTATTAATTTCATTTTCTGCTCCTTTGTTTTTGGTGCATAAAAATGCAGTGGATTTCTGTACACTGATTTTGTATCCTGTGACTTCACTGAATTTATTTATCAATTCTATTTGCTTTTTGGTGAAGTCTTTATGAGTGTTTATGTATAGTATGTTGTCTTCTGCAAATAATGAAAATTTTTCTTTTTCCTTGCCACTTTGGATGCCTTTTATTCCTTTTTTTTTTTTTTTTTTTTTTGCCTGATTGCTGTGTATAAGAGTTCCAGTACTATGTTGAATAAAAGCAGTGAGAGTGGACATGCTTATCTTGTTCCTGAACTTAGCAGAAAAGCTCTCAGTTTTTCCCTATTGAGTATGTTGTTAGCTGTGGGTATTTCATATAAGGCCTTTGAAAAAAAAGATTTTATATTTATTTGTCAGAGAGAGAAAGCACAAGCAAGGGGAGCAGCAGACAGAGGGAGAAGAAGGCCCCCGGTGAGCAAGGAATCTGATGTGGGACTCAATCCCTGGACCTTGGGATCATGACCTGAGCCTAAGGAAGATACTAACTGACTGAGTCACCCAGGCATCTCCATATAAGGCCTTTATTATATGAAATATGTTCTTTCTAAAACAACTTTGTTGAGTGTTTTTTATCATGAATGGCTGTTGTACTCTACAAATTCTTTTTCTGCTTCTTTTGAAATAATCATATGGTTTTTATCCTTTCTCTTATTGATGTGATGTATCCCACTGATTGATTTGTGAATACTGAGCCACACTTGCATCTTGGGAATAAATCCCACTTGATTGTGGTGTAGTAATTTTAATGTGTTGTTGGATTCTGTTGCTAGTATCTTTGTTGTTGTTGCTGTTGTTGTTGCTAGAATTTTGTTGAGCATTTTCTCATCTATGTTTATCAGAGATACTGGCCTGTAGTTCTCTTTTTTTGTGGAATTTTCAAAACGGTAGTTATCAAAACAGTATGGTACTGGCATAAAAACGGACACATAGTTCAATGGAACAGACTAGAAAACCTAGAAATGGATGAACAACTATATGGTCAACTAATTTTTGACAAAGCGGGAAAAAGTATCCAATGGGAAAAACATTCTCTTCAACAAACAGTGGTAGGAAAACTGTACAGCAACTTGTAAAAGAATGAAACTGGACTACTTTCTTACACCATACCCCAAAATAAATTCAAAATGGATGAAACACCTAAAGGTGAGACAGAAAACCATCAAAATCCTAGAGGAAAGCACAGGCAGTAACCACTTTGACATTGACCACAGCAGCTTCTTAGTAGATATGTCTCCCATGGCAAGGGAAACAAAAGCAAAAATAAACTATTAGCCCGTCATCAAGATAAAAAGCTTCTGCACAGCAAAGGAAACAATCAACCAAACTAAAAGGCAACCTATGAAATATGAGAAGATATCAGCAAATGATATATTCCTTAAAAGGTTAGTATAAAAATATATAAAGAACTTATAAAACTCAACACCAAAACCCCCCAATAATGTAGTTAAAAATGAGCAGATGGCATGAATAGACATTTTTTTCCAAAGAAGACATCCAGATGGCTAACAGACACATGAAAAGATGCTCGACATCACTCATCATAAGGGAAATACAAATCAAAACTACAATGAGATATCACCTCACACCAGTCAGAATGGCTAAAATTAGCACAGGAAAACAAAAGGTTTTGGTGAGGGTGTATAGAAAAAGAACACTCTTGCTCTGTTGGTGAGAATGCAAACTGGTCAGCCACTCTGGAAAACAGTATGGAGCTTCCTCAAAATTTAAAAATAGAAATACCCTATGATCCAGCATCTGCACCACGAGGTATTTACTCAAAGGATACAAAAATACTGATTCAAAGGGATACATGCACCCAATATTTATAGCAGCATTATCAACTATATATATATATATATATATATATATATACACACACACACACACACACACAATGGAATATTACTCAACCATAAGGAAGAATGAAATGTTGACAATTGCAATGACTTTGATGGAGCTAGAGAGTATTATGCTATGCTAAGTGAAATAAGTCAGTCAGAGAAAGACTAATATCATTATATTTCACTCATTTGTGGAAATTAGGGAACAAAACAGATGAACAGAGGGGTGAAAAAAAGGGAGGTAAACCAGAAAACAGGCTCTTAACTAAAGAGAACAAACTGAGGGTTACTGGAGGGGAGATGGAGGGAGGGATGAGTTATATGAGTGATGGGTATTAAGGAGGGCATTTGTTGGGTTAAGAACTGGGTGTTGTCAAAGATTAGTGGAACATAGATTGAGGGTCCATTTCTGGGCTCTCTATTCTGTTCCATTGATCTATGTGTCTGTTTTTGTGCCAGTACCATACTGTCTTGATTAAAGCTTTGTAATAGAGCTTGAAGTCCAGAATTGTGATGCCACCAGCTTTGCTTCTCTTTTTCCACATTCCTCTGGCTATTCAGGTTCTTTTCTGGTTCCGTACAAATTTTAGGATTATTTGTTCCATTTCTTTGAAAAAAGTTGATGGTATTTTAATAGGGATTGCGTTGAATGTGTAGATTGCTCTAGGTAGCATTGACATCTTCACAATATTTGTTCTTCCAATCCATGAGCATGGAAGGTTTTTCCATTTCTTTGTGTTTTCCTCAGTTTCTTTCATGAGTGTTTTATAGTTTTCTGAGTACAGATTCTTGCCTCTTTGGTTAGATTTATTCCTAGGTATCTTATGGTTTTGGGTGCATTGTAAATGGGATTGACTCCTTAATTTCTCTTTCTTCTGTCTTGTTGTTTGTGTATGAAATGCAACTGAGTTCTGGGCATTGATTTTATATCTGCCAATTTACTGAATTCCAGTATGAGTTCTAGCAGTTTTGGGGTGGAGTCTTTTGGGTTTTCCACATAAAGTATCATATCATTTGCAAAGAGTGAGAGTTTGGCTTCTTCTTTGCCAATTTGGATGCCTTTTATTTCTTTTTGTTGTCTGATTGCTGTGGCTAGGACTTCTAATACTATGTTGAATAGCAGGAGTGATAGTGGACATCCTGCCGTGTTCCTGACCTTAGGGGGAAAGCTCTGTTTTTCCCCATTGAAAATGATATTCACTGTGGGTTTTTCATAGATGGCTTTTATGATATTGAGGTATGTACCCTCTATCCCTACACTGTGAAGAGTTTTGATCAAGAAAGGATGCTGTACTTTGTCAAATGCTTTTTCTGCATCTATTGAGAGGATCATATGGTTCTTGTTCTTTCTTTCATTAATGTATTGTATCACATTGATTGATTTGCAGATGTTGAACCAACCTTGCAGTCCAGGAAAAAATCCCACTTGGTTGTGGTGAATAATCCTTTTAATGTACTGTTGGATCCTATTGGCTAGATTTTGGTGAGAATTTTTACATCCATGTTTATCAGGAATATTGGTCTGTAATTCTCCTTTTTGATTGGGTCTTTGTCTGATTTTGGGATCAAGGTAATGCTGGCCTCATAAAATGAGTTTGGAAGTTTTCCTTCCATTTCTATTTTTTGGAACAGTTTCAGAAGAATAGGTGTTAATTCTTCTTTAAATGTTTGGTAGAATTCCCCTGGGAAGCCTGGTGAGCATGGTGAATTGTGTAAGACTGATGAATCACAGACCTGTACCTCTGAAAGAAATAATACATTATATGTTAAAAAAAAAAAAAAAAAAGAAGAAGATAGTAGGAAGGGAAAAATAAAGGAGGTGAAATTGGAGGGGGAGATGAACCATGAGAGACTATGGACTTTGAGAAACAACCTGAGGGTTGTAGAGGGGATGGGGTTGAGGGGATTGGTTAGCCTGGTGATGGGTATTAAAGAGAGCATGTATTGAATGGAGCACTGGGTGTTATATGCAAACAGTGAATCATGGAACACTACATCAAAAACTAATGATGTAATGTATGGTGATTAACATAACATAATAAAATTAAATTAAAAAAAAAGAACTGGGTGTCATATGTAAGTGATGAATCACTAAATTCTACGCCTGAAACTAATATTACATTGTATATTAACTAACTGGAATTTTAATAAAAACTTGGAAAAAAGAAAAAAAATTTCCAAGCTTTTATTCATTTTATTCATTACAAGAATTCTTAAAATTCAGCCCTTCTCACTTTCAAAGCCAAATGTTATAGGGAATTTTCTTCCCAATTTGGGCTACCCAGTGTGATGGTCTGTTTTTGTTGTTGCTGTTGTTGCTGTTGTTGCTGTTGTTGTTTTGCCATTTTCCATGCCACTAGATCCCTCCTTAGGACAAAGTCCATTTTGTTCCCAAACTGCATCTTTGCCCTTCTTACCTTTTTCAGTGTGGACTCTTCTCTACCATTAGTTGTGGAATGTGTTCTGCCAGGCTTTGGGTCATTTTCTGGGTTATTTATGCTGATGTGAAAGTTATCCATGAGAAGAGGTGAACTTAGGGTCCTTCTATTCCACCATCATCCTAGCCTCTCCTTAGTTTTGCTTTTGTTTTCCATGCCTATGGATACTTATCTAAAATAAAATATTTCTACTGCTGATGTCAGATAAAGTACTTCCTGTGTTGTCTTCTAGGATTTTGATGGTTGTAGGTCTCACATGTAAGTGATTAACCCATTTTGAGTTTATTTTTGTGGATGGCTTAAGAAAGTGCTCCAGTTTCATTCTTTTACATGTAGCTGTCCAGTTTTCCCAGCAACATTTGGAAGAGATTGTTTTCTCAATTGAAATCCTTGCCCCCTTTGTCATAGATCAATTAACGTATAAGTGTAGGTTCATTTCTGGGGTCTCTATTCACTTCCATTAACCTATGTGTCTATTTTTGTGCCAGTACCATACTGTTTTGTTTACTACTGGTTTGTATCATATTTTGAAATCTGAGATTGTGAAACCTCCAGATTTATTCTTTTCAGGATTGCTTAGGCTATTCAGGGTCTTCTGTGGTTCCATACATATTTTAGTACCATTTGTCCTAGTTTTGTGGAAACTGCTGGTGGTATTTTGATAGGGATTGCATTGCATATGTAGATTGCTTTGGGTTATATGAACATTTTAATAATATTAATTCTTCCAGTCCATGAGCAAGGGATATATTTTCATCTGTTTGTGTCATCTTCATGTTCTTTCAACAATGTTTTATAGTTTTCAGAGTACAGGTCTTTTACCTCCTTGGTATGTTTATTCTTATGTATTTTATTCTTATTGCTGTAGTTGTCAATGGTGTTGTTTTCTTAAGTTCTCTTTCTGCTAGTTTATTTTTAGTGTATTGAAACTCTCCTAATGTCTAGGTATTAACTTTGAATTCTGAAACTCTGCTGAATTCACTTCTTATGTCTACTAGTTTTTAGGTGGTGTCTTTATAATTTTTGGAGTTTAATATCATATCTCCTGTTAATAATGATAGTTTAACTTCTTTACCAATATGGATGATTCTTATTTCTTTTTCTTGTCTGATTAGTGTGGCTAGGACTTCCAGTAGTATGTTGAATAAACGTGGTTAAAGTGGATATCCTTGTATTGTTCCTGATTTTAGAGGAAAAAAAAAAAACTCTCAACATTGAGTTTGATGTTAGCTGTGGGTTTTTCATATATGGCCTTTATTATGTTGATGTATGTTTCTTTTAACCCACTTTATTGAGGGTTTTTATCATGAATGGATGTTTAATTTTGTCAAATGCTTTTTCTGCATCTATGGAGGAGAATATTTGATTTTTATGCATTGTTTTGTTGGTGAGGGATATAGCATTCATTGATTTGCAAATATTGAACGATCTTTGCATCCCCTGAATAAATCACATAGTATAGTGGCAAATGATCATTTTAAATGCACTGTGGTATGATAAGGTTTGCTAATATTTTGTTGTAGATTTTTACATCTATGTTTATCAGGAATATTGACCTCTAGTTTTCTTTTTTTGTGGTGTCTTTTTTCTGGTTTTAGTATCAGGGTAATGCTGGCTTTGTAGAATGAATTTGGAAAATTTTCTTTCTCTTCTACTCTTTGGTATAGCTTGAAGTGAATAGATGTTAACTCTTCTTTAAATGCTTGGTAGAATTCACCTACGAAACCATCTAGTCATGGATATTTAATTTTTGGTAGTTTTTTTATTATTATCAATTCAATTCTCTTACTTGTAATCAGTCTATTCATATTTTCTATTCCCTCCTAGTTCAGTTTTGGAAAATTGTACATTTCTTTCTTTTTTTTTTTTTCTCATTAACTTTTGTTTTAATGGGTCTCAGAATTCTGTGACAGATTTTTGGTCAAGTTGTTTCCATTAAAAAGTACTGATTTTAAAAACTAATAACTTAAAACTGCCACACACACACACACACACACAAACCAAATGGTCCACAAAACATTCTCCTTTCCTTCTGAAGGTTTTACGATGCATTGTTATCATTAACCAGTCTTTTACTATTAAACTTAAATGGCCAATTGACACAAACAGTTCTGAGACCATTCTTCCACCACTGATTAAGACTGGGGTGGCAGGTATTGGGGATAATATTCATTTAGCCTTCTGAGCTTTCTGGGCAGACTTGGTGACCTTGCCAGCTCCAGCTGCTTTCTTGTACATTTCTATTAATAACTCCATTTCTTCTGGGTTTTCCAATTTGGTACAACATTCTCTTATAATTTTTGTATTTCTTTGGTGTCAGTTGTTACTTCTTTCTTGTTTTTGATGATATGTATATGTATCCTTTTTTTTGATAAATCTTTCTAAAAGGCTCATCATTTTTTCTTATCTTTTTAAAGAACCAATTCTTGTTTTTATTGATTTTTTAAAAAATTAATTTTCTATATCATTTATTTCTCTTCAGATCTTTTTATTTACTTCCTTCTACTCACCTTTGGCTTTGTTTGTTCTTTTCTTATCCCTTTTGTGTAAAATTAGATCGTTTATTTCAGGGTTTTTGTTTGTTTGTTTCTTCAAGTAGGCCTGTATTGCTATATGCTTGCCTCTTAGAACTCTTTTTGCTGTGTCCCACAGATTTTGTGCCATTGTATTTTTTTTAATTTAAATTCAGTTAGCTAACTTAAAATACATCATTAGTTTCAGATGTAGTGTTCATAATCTATCAGTTTCATATAACTTCCAGTGCTCATCACATCACATGCCATCCTCAATGTGTCATTGTGTTTTCATTTTCATTTGTGTCCATGTATTTTTTTTTTAATTTCTTTTTCCATTTCATTGACCCATCTGTTGTTTGGTATTATGTTGTTTAGTCTCCACATGTTTGTTTTTATCCATTTTTTTTTTCTTGTGATTAACTTCTTGTTTCATACCATAGTTATTGAAAACGATGCATGGTATGATTTCAATCTTAGGCTTGTTTTGTGACCTAGTATGTGATCAGTTATGGAGAATATTCTGTTATTTTGGACAGAATGTTCAGTGTCTGTTATGTTCATCTGCCCCAATGTGTCAGAAAAAGTTGTTTTCTTTTTGATTTTCTGCCTGGATGATCTATCCATTGATGTAATTTGGGTGTTAAAGTCCCTTACTATTATTGTGTTTCCATCAATTTCTGTCTTTACATTTGTTAATATATATATATATATATATTTACATTTGTTAATATTTTGTTTATATGTTTAGGTCCTCCAGTGTTGGGTGCATAGGTATTTATGCTTGTTATATCTTCTTGTCTTATTAATACTTTTATCATTATATAATATCATTCTTTATCACTTCTTAGTCTTTTTTTTTTTTTTTTAGTGTCTATTGTGCTGATAGAAGTATTGCTACCTCAACAGTTTTTTTTTTATTCCATTGGCATGGTGAATATTTTTTTTTCATTCCTTCCCTCTCTGTATTTGTCTTTATGTCTGAGACAACTCTTTTGTAGGCAGCACATACATGGGTCTTGTTTTTTTTTGTTCCTTTCTGCCACCTACGAGCTTTGATTGGACTATTTAGCCCTTTTACATTTAAAGTAATTATTAACAGGTGTATATTTATTTCCATCTTGTTAATTGTGTTCTTATTGTTTTTGTAGTTCTTCTTTGTTCTTTTCTTCTCCTCTTGCTCTTTTGGTGATTGATGAGTTTCTATAGTGTATGTTTTGCTTTTTTTATCTTTATTTTTTTGTGTATATATTATAGGTTTTGGGTTTGTAGTTACCATGAGGTTCATAGTACTACTTAGGTGATATCCTAAATAAAGAGCAGTCTCTATTAATTTGATTATCATTTAAATTCAAACACATTCTAAAAAATCAGAAAAAGAAAAAAAAAAAAAACCCTTTCCCTTTTCCTCCTTCTTCTACATTCCATGTCCATGTGGCCACAATTTACATCTTTTTATTTATAATTTTCTTATGTCTAATTATGGCCATTTCTTTCCCACTTAAAGAAGTCCTTTAACATTTCTTGTAAAGATGGTTTAAGTGTGATAAACTCCCTTATCTTTTGTTTTCTGGAAAACATATTATCTCTCTTTCAAATCTGAATGATAACCACCAGGTTAAGGATTCTCGGTTGTAGGTTTTCTTCTTCACAGCACTTTTAAAATACGATGCCACTTCATTCTGTCCTGCAAAGTTTTTGCTGAAAAATTTGTTGATAGACTTGTAGATTTTCCCTTGTAACTTTTCGTTTCTCTCTTGCTGTTTTCAATTTTGTCGCTTTGACTAATTGTTTTGTGTCATAGTGTGAAATTCCTTGGGTTCATTTTGTTTAGAACTCTCTGTGTGTCTTGGAAGTGGATGTCTATTTTCTTCCCTATGTTAGTGAAGTTTACAGCCAGTAGTTCTTCAAATAAATTTTCTTTACCTTGCTCTCTCTCTCCTTCTGGGACCCCTGTAATGTGAATCTTTGTTTGCTTGATGTCATTCAAATGATTTCTTAAGCTATTCTCATTTTTAAAATTATTTTCTCTTTTTGCTATTCAGCTTGTCTGCTTTCCATTACTCTGTCTTCCAGATTGCTGATACATTCTTCTGCATCTTCTGTTCTACTCTTTATTTCCTCTAGTTTTTTTTTTTTTATTTCAGTTATCATATTCTTCAACTCCAATTGATTATTAAAAAAAATATTTTCTATGTCTTGGGGCACCTGGATAGCTCAGTTGGTTAAGGGGCCGGTTCTTGATTTCAGCTCACATCATGATCTCAGGATCCTGGGATTGAGCTCCATGTTGGTCTCCATGCTCAGCAGGGAGTGTGTTTGAGAATTCTCTCTCTCTCCCTCTGCCCTTCCCCCCACTCTCTCTCTAAAATAAATAAATAAATCTTTAAAAAATATAATTTCTATGTCTTTATTCAAAGTCTCACTGAGTTCTTCTACTCTTTTCTCCAGCTTTGTGAGTATCTTTATTTATTTTTTTTATTTTTTCAAATATTTTATTTATTTATTTGACAGAGAAAGAGACAGTGAGAGAGGGAACACAAGCAGGGGGAGTTGGAGACAGAGAAGCAGGCTTCCCATTGAACAGGGAGCCCAATGTGGGGCTTGATCCCAGGACCCTGGGATCATGACCTGAGTTGAAGGTAGACTCTTAATGACTGAGTCACCCAGGTGCCTCTGTGAGTATCTTTATGATTAATACTTGAAATTTTTTTATCAGACATATTGCTTATCTCTTTCATCTAATTCTTTTCTGGAGGTTATTCTTTGTTCTTTCTTTAAGATTATATTCCTCTGTCTCTTCATTTTCTTGAGTTTCTGTGTTTGTTTCTACAGATTAAGCAAAACAGCTACTTCTAAACTTAAAGGAATGGTCCTATGTGTGGTATCTGCTATGAGACTGTGTGTGCTTGATGACTTTTGCTGGCTATCAGGAGTGTGGCTGTATATACTAGTTATACTATTAAACCATGCCTTTTTATAGAAAGAAGAAAAAATTAGTAATGAAATAAAGATAAAGTAAATAAATTAAAAAAAGAAAAAAAAGATAAAAGATACAAGTGAACACAGGAAAAGAAAAAAAAAAAGGTATAAAAGAACCACCAAAAAGAATAAAAATAAAAAAGAAGACAAAAAAAGAAATAAAAATATTTTTTAAAGATTTTATTTATTTATTCATGAGAGACAGAGAGAGAGAGAGAGGCAGAGGCAGAGAGAGAAGCAGGCTCCCTGAGAAGCAGGGAGCCCAATGTGGGGCTTGATCCCAGGACCCCAGGATCACGACCTGAGGTGACCATGATCAGATGCTTAGCTGACTGAGCCACCCAGGTGCCCCAATAAAAAATATTTTAAAATTTAAAAAAATGTAGCTTTTATTCTGTGCTTCTGCACAAACAGGGACCGGTGTAAGCTTTCAGATCCTGGGCTTGCTGAGGTTGTAAGCTCGCTGTGATGACCTGTCCTCCCAGTTATGGCCTTTGAGACCCTGTTCCATTCAGAGCTATTAAGGTGGAGGAGGAGATAGCATTCCTTCAGCTCCTTGACTTTTTTAAACCCCAGCATTTTTCTGTGTCCCAGTGCAACTGAGGCTGCTGTGGGCTTGCAGTCCTTGGCTCACTGAGGTCATAACTTTGCTGTGACAATTGAATGTGCCAGGTATGTCGTTCAGACCCTGCTCCAGTCCAAGATTTTAAGGTGGAGTGGGAATGTTAACTGTGTCATTCTCCTGTCCCTCTGACCTGGAGAGTAGTCACAAAGCTCTGGCACCATTTAGCAGAATTCTAATGTTGTCTCTTTCATATGCTAGTTGAACTTTTAAACCACTGAATAGTTGTTTTTTTTTTTTTTTTCTGTGCCCAAGGACAGAGGAATCTGTTCACAGTCCCTCAATATTATTCCTCCCCAGGGCTATTTGCAGCATCAAGGGTGGGGGTTCCCTTTGGCACTGTGTCTCCATCTCTCTTGTTGTTCTTTTTTGCCATTCTCTCTATCTTTGGTTGTTTGGAAGGTGTTCAGTCAGCTCTCAGTTCTACTTCAGGAAGAATTTTCCTATAAAAAGGTGTAATTTGGTGTGTTGCATGGAGGAAATGAGTTTAGGATCTTCCTACAGTGCCATCTTGGACTGAAAACCCTCCCTGAGATCTTTTTTTTTTTTTCCTTCTTTTCTTCATTCTTTTTTTCTTCCTATTCTTCAGAATAAATAGTCTCTATATATCTTTGGGTTTGCTGGTTATTTCATCTGTCAGCTCAAAATTACTGTTGAGCCTCTGTAGTAAATTTTTAATTTTATTTATTTGGTATACTTCAAGTGCAAAATTACCATTTATTCCTGTTTCACAATTTATTTTTTTTATTTATTACCTCTATTTGTCAAGACATTTTTATGTACTGTCTTTTAACTTCTTTTGACATTGTTTTCTTAGATTCTCTGAACATATTTACAATGGCTACTTTGTCTTCTTAGTCTAACATTTTGTTACAAAGGCAGTTTCTACTGCTTGCTTTTTTCTGTTGTTTGGAGCACATGTTTCTATTTTACAGGCTTCATGATTGTTACATCTTGGATATTTTAGATAATATATTGTATCAATTTGGGGTACTAATCTAAACCTTTCCCAGCATATGTTGCTGGCTTAATTATTGACTTATTTGTTTAACAACTTGTGTGAGCTACACCTATGCAGTTTTTAATGTTCTCACTCCAATTTATTTTCCTTTTTAGAAATCCTTTGATCTTGGCTACTTTGCTTTTGGTATGGTTTAACCTAAGCTACTTGTTGATCAAATTGTTGGTCAAAGCTCCCCTTAGCTAGTTAGAATTTTACCCTTTGCCATTGAATGTGCGTGTGGCTTAGAAAATGCTGTCACAGTACTGAGAGTTAATGATTTTTTCCTCATGTTAAGCCATGACTAGTACCTAGAAGCCTCCCTTTTGATCATTTTTGAGAGGGAATAGCCTTGGTTATGTGTACCATCTTCAAGACAAAGCAGGTTGAATAAAATTTTATTTTTTATCTTTGACCTCCTAAGAATCACCTTTGGGTCAGAACAGTTTATTGTTCAGGCAGTGTTTGTTCAGAGTTTGTGTTAAAGCTCCGTGTTGTGGTTAAGGTCTCTGCCCTTTGATGGTACTGTGTGTGATTTAAAGAATCTTCTCATGGTTTCCTTAAGTACTGCTCTGATTGCTCCTGAGTGGGTGTCACTTAAAACCTGCACACAGACAGTCTAAGCTTCAGCTTTGAGTGTGATTCTTGAAACATTCTTTCAGATTATGTTTCCCTGAACCTCTATGGTAAATTTCTAGCTTATCTACCATTTCCCTTTATTGCTCCAAGTATCATAGAAATACTGGCTGCACTGCTTTCAACAGTGTTTTTGACACAAAATTTTACACTCTATACCAAATAAATTATTTCCTTTAGTCAAAGCTCCAGAGATCTTTATATTTAAGTCCTGGCTCTCCCTCTAGGCCAAATCTTTGTGTCATTTCACAGGAGGTGGGAACAGAAACACTAAACTACTTCTTTTGGATTAATAAATCTGCTCTACTACTGGGCATAGAAGAGGATATCTTGCTTGCTTCTTCTGGCATAAACAACCACCCTAAAACAAAGGTGAGGCTACGGTATGTAGAACTCTAGTATCTTTGGCCTGCTGTGCCTGTGGTAGAATTTCTAGCCTGTGGGTGGGTGGGTGGGTACTGGATGGGAGAAAGAATCCCCAGTCTTCTAGTAACAGTCTAGAATGGAGCTTCCTCAGCATGGAACTGAGAGGAATGAGAAATGATAGCATCCCTTCTGGATTGAAAACTTGGCCCTAGATTGGGAGCTGGGAGTAAAAGAAACTCCTGTCTCCTTGCTTATACTTGCCCAGAGTAGAACATCCAGAGTAGATTTTTATTTTTATTTTATTTTATTTTTTTTGCTACACAAAGCTGAAGGTAGACGGGTTTGAGCAGTTTGTTGGTCAAATGCCATATACTGTCACTGTTCTTACCAATTATTTGTAGATTTTCTTGAGTAAATGTTTCTTCATGCACTCTATTCCCTTAGGAAAATTTAATGAAGCTTTAAAGGGCTGAGTTTTAATAACATCCACTCATTAAATGGTTCTCTGTTCTGAGGGTCTGGCAGATCTCCTTAAACTGCCATTTTGGGAGTCATAGCTCTTGGTTCATTTTTTAATGTATTTCTCTAGCTTTATTGAAGCATAATTATTGAAGTATAAATAAAAATTCTGTATATTTAATATGTATAGCATGGTGATTTAATACACATATGTATTTTGAAAAAAAATACCACAATCATGTTAATTAACACACCCATCACTTCACATAGTTACTTTTCTTTTTTTGATGTTCTTGGTGGTGAGAACACTTAAGATTTACTGTCTTAGCAAATTTCAAGTATACAATACAGCATTATTGACTATAGTCACAATGATGTAAATTAGATCCCCAGAACTTATTCATTTTATAATTGGAAATTTGTACCCTTTGACCAGTATCTCCCTATTTCACCCATTTCCCAACCCCTGAAAACCACCATTGTACTCTCTGTGTCCATGAGTTCAATATTTTTAGGTTCTACATATCAGTGAGATCATACAGTGTTTTTTTCCTATAATTTCTATATTTTTATTGACATGCTCTTTTTAATAATTATTTGTCACCATGCTTTCATTTCATTCTTTAAACATGGTTTACTTTAGTTCTTGGGACATACTTATAATATCTTATTTGTAGTAGTTACTTCTGTCTTAGCCAGTTTCTACTGCATGCTTTTTCACCAGGTTTCACATTCCTTTTTCTTTACATTTCTCTTAATGTCTTATTGAAAACTGAAAAATTTAGATAATATATTGTAGCGGTTTTGGATTATTATTCCTTCATTTTAGAGGCATATTTCTGTTGCTCTTTTAGTTGTTTCTGTTTTCTGTTTGCCTGTTTGGTTTAGTGGCTTGCCTGGGGTAATTTTGTTGATTCTGCTTCTCCCAGTGTGTGGCCACTAATTTCACTGACCATTTTTTTCTTTGTATCTGCATTTAGACTGGCTACCTAGAGAGTAACCCTGGTTCAGCCTCTCTTAGTGGTTAACCACTGGTTGGTCATAAATTATTCCTAAACACATTGAGACAGTCGGTTTTCCAGCCTTTGTTGTTGGATCTGTTTGTGGCTTGGGAATTATTTCAATGCTTAAGGAGTTTATAAGTCTGCTCTGTAGTTATCTAGGGACTAGTAACTTTCAAAGGCTCTCTCCAGTATCTCTGGAGCAGACACAGCCTTGCACATTGGTGCAACCTTTCAGATCATCAGAGATAAATTTGATCTTTTCAGATTCATTTTTGACTCTGCATGTCCCTGGATCTCCCAGTTAAATTTCTGTCTGGTCTGCTGTTTTGTTGATTGTCTCAATTACTTTTGCCACAATATTAGCATGTTCTGATTCTGTGCATATGAGACCTCAATTGCTTTCACCAACATCCCTAAGCATAGGTTTTCCCCTGATTTGCTCCTAATAAATTCAGTCCCACAGTCGGAACAGTGATACTTGCTCTGGCTTAGGATAGCACTTCCACACCACAGAGGTTGGAGGAGGTGATGGAGCAACACTTTGCTAAAATGCTACAGACCCTTGCTGTTCTTTTTTTTTTTTTTCTTTTTAAAGATTTTATTTATTTATTTGAGAGAGAGAATGAGAGAGAGAGCACATGAGAGGGGGGAGGGTCAGAGGGAGGAGCAGACTCCCTGCAGAGCAGGGAGCCCGATGTGGGACTCGATCCCGGGACTCCAGGATCATGACCTGAGCCGAAGGCAGTCGCTTAACCAACTGAGCCACCCAGGCGCCCCAGACCCTTGCTGTTCTTAATGACATTCAATAGATATCTTGAATGAATATTTTTCAATTTGTCATATGCCCTGTGCTCAATGTCTGGAAATTTTAAATGGTTATTTTTTACTATGTTATCCAATGTTATTATTGTTTGTTGGGTGAAAACTTGCCAACCTTTCTCACAACCATTCTGCATATCTTGCTTCCCAGGTGTATATTTTTTATGAATATTTTTAATATCACTTGAAATATTCAAGAAAATCAAACATGTTAACAGTGTGTAAGTGTTCTTATTATTTTTAAAATTCATACCAAATGTTTTCGCTGACCACTTAAGTTCATTCAAAGAACATTGACAATTACCATGCTATGTTTTGGGAGACATATATGTATTGATAACTGATTTTCAGCTTTTGAGGCTACAAGAAATTATACCTATTAAAAACTCATTATAGCAATTTTACAAAAGAAGCATAAATATATCACTATTAAAGCAAAAAGAAGGATTAAAAAGGTTTAATTCAAGTGGTAATATTTGTACTGAAATATAAAGGGTTTGCAACATTTCACCTGACAAATATGATGAAGAAATACATTACAGAATAGCATCAGTGAAAACAAAACAAAACAACAAAAACAAACAAACAAACAAATAAAAACAGGGGCAAGTAAGTACATAGCAAATTTGAAAAAAATAGAGAGATATGTCTTGGCTGGAAAGTAAATAAATAAAAGGGTGAAATTTGATTTAAAAGATAAATTTGGATAAAAAATAAACAGAAGACATGAGGAGATATATTTTTTTTCTTCCAAAGAAGACATACAGATGGCTAACAGACTCATGAAAAGATGCCGAACATCATTGATCATCAGGGAAATACAAAACCAAACTACAGCGAGATATTACCTCACACCTGTCAGAATGGCTAAAATCAACAACCCAGGAAACAACAGGTGTTGGTGAGGATGCGAAGAAAGGGGAACACTCCTGCACAGTTGGTGGGAATGCAAACTGGTGCAGCCACTCTGGAAAACAGTATGGAGGTTTCTCAAAAAGTTAAAAATAGAGCTACTCTACAATCCAGCAATTTCACTTCATTTCTTTTTCTGCTTCTTCACTATTAGTGTATAGAAATGCAACAGATTTCTTCTGCATATTGATTTTGTGTCCTGCACTTTATTAAATTCATTTATCCTTTCCAGTAGTTTTTCTGTTGCATCTTTCATATTTTCTATATGTAGTATTATGCCATCTGCAAATATTGAGATTTTTACATCCTCCTTACCAATTTTGATATATTTTATTTATTTTTGTTGTCTAATTGTTAAGGGTAGGACTTCCAGCACTGTGTTAAATAGAAGTGGTGAGAGTGAATGTCTTTGTTTTACTTCTGACCTTAAGGGGAAAGCTCTCACTTTTCCCCCATTGAGTACAATGTTCTTTGTGTGTTTTTCACATATGGCTTTTATTAATTTTTTTTTAAAGATTTTATTTGTTTGAGAGAGAGAGAATGAGAAACAGAGAGCACGAGAGGGAAGAGGATCAGAGGGAGAAGCAGACCCCCCGCCGAGCAGGGAGCCCGATGCGGGACTCGATCCCGGGACTCCAGGATCATGACCTGAGCCGAAGGCAGTTGCTTAACCAACTGAGCCACCCAGGCGCCCTCACATATGGCTTTTATTATGTTGAAGTTTGCTTTTCATAATATTCTCTTACAATTATTTATATATCTGTGGTGTTGGTTATTTCTCCTCTTTCATTGGTGATGTTTGTTTGAGTCTGTCCTTTTTTTATGTGTCTGGCTAGAGGTTTATCAATTTTGTTGGTCTTTTCAAAGAAACAGCTCCTGGTTTCACTGATCTGTTTTATTGTATTTTTGGTTTGTATATCATTTATTTCTGCTCTAATCTTTATTGTTTTCTTCCTTCTGCTCATCTTGCATTTTCTTCGTTGTTGTTGTTGCATATATATGTTTTATATATGCCTCTCACTTATTAAGATTTTGCTAGAGTGTTTTATTTTAATTAATTATTATTATTATTTTGCTGGAGTAGGTGTAAGTTAGGTTGTTTATTTGAGATTTTTCTTGCTTCTTGAGGAAAACCTATATATATCTTATATATATATATATATATATATATATATATATACATATATATATATATAAAGATTTATTTATTTATTTTAGACAAAGAGGAGTGAGAGAGGGACCATATGAGCAGGGGGAGGGTCAGAGGGAGAGAATCTCAAGCAGACTCCCCACTGGTGCAGAGTCTGATGCGGGGCTTGGTCCCAGGACCCTGAGATCATGACCTGAGCTGAGATCAAGAGTCAGCTGCTTAACTGACTGAGCCACCAAGATGCCCCAAGAAGCCTATATTTCTATAAACTTCCCTCTTAGAACCACTTTTGCTGCATCCCAAAAGTTTTAGACTGTTTTGTTTTTAAATTATTATTTCCATGTACTTTTTTTATTTCTTCTTTTATTTCTCAGTTGACCCATTCATTATTTAGTAGCATGTTACTTAACCTCCATGTATTTGTACTCTTACCAGACTTTTTCTTGTGGTTGCCTTCCAATTTCATAGCTTTGTGGTAGGAAAGATGCATATTATGACTTCAACTTTCTTGAACTTGTTGAGTGTTGTTTTGTAGCCTAATATGCAATCAATTTTGGAGAATGTTCCATGTGAAATTGAAAAGAATGTGTGTTCTGTGTTTTAGGATGGAATGGTTCCATCCTGGTTCTCAATATATCTGTAAATCCATCTGGTTCCATGTGTCTTTCAAAGGTACCATTTCCTTGTTTATATTTTGTTTTGATGATATGTCCATCAATGTAAGTGGGGTGTCAACGTCCTCTACTAACACTTTATTGCCATCAGTTAGTTCCTTTGTGTTTTTTATTAACTGTTTTATGTATTTGGATGTTCCCATGTTGGGTGCATATATATTTACAATTGTTATATCCTCTTTGTGGATTGTCCTCTTTGTTATTATATAGTTTCCTTCTTTGTCTCTTGTTACCATGTTTGTTTTAAAGTCTATTTGTCCAATATAAGTATTGCTACTAGGGCCTTCTTTTGACATCCATTTGCACTGTAAATGTTTCTTTACCCCCTCTCTTTTAATCTGCTGGTGTCTTTAGGTCTGAAATGAATCCTTTGTAAGCAGCATACAGATGAGTCTTTTTTTTTTATGTATTTTGTCACCCTACGTCTTTTGTTTGGATCATTTATTCTGTTTATAATCATAATAATTATTGATAGATATATATTTATTGCTGTTTTGTTACTTGTATTGTGGTTTTGTAGTTTATCTCTGATCCTTCATTCTTTTTCTCTCTTTCATGGTTTTCTTGTTCTCTTTTGTGATATACTGGGGTTTCTTACTCTACTTTTTGGATATCTATTACTGTGTTTTTGACTTGTGGTTACCATTTCAATTTATATATAACATCTCCATGTAGCAGTTTATATTAAGCTGACCACTTAATTTTGAACTCGTTCTTTACCCTTCTCCCTTCCACATTTCAGATACCTGCTATCATCTTTTACATCTTTTTATGTTGTGCATCTTATTTTTCTTACTCTTATGGTTTTTGTTTTTGAGTCACAAAGTCTCCCTTAACATTAATTTTTGGGGCTGGTTTAGTGTTCATGAATTCTTTTAGCCCCCCCCCCCTTTTTTTTTTTTTTTGGTCTGTGAAACTCTTTATCTCTCCTTTTATTCTGAATGATTGCCTCATTGGGTAAAATATTCTTGGCGGCAGATTTTTCCCTCTCAGCACTTTGAATACATAGTGCCATGCCTTTCTCACTTGCATTGTTTCTGCTGAGAAATTGGGTGATAGCCATATAGGGTTTCATTTGCATATAACTGTCTTCTTTACTCTTGCAGCTTTTAAAATTCTTTATCACTTGTTTTTGCCACTTTAATTGTTATGTGTCTTGGTGTGGACATCCTTGGGTTGAATTTGTTGGGGAACTCTGTGCCTCCTGAATCTCTATCTCTGTTTCCCTTCCCAGATTCAGGAATTTTTCAGTTATTAATTCTTCAAATGCATTTTCTGTCCTCCTTTCTCTGTTTTCTCATTCTGGGATCCCTATAATGAAAATGCTATTATGCTTGATGCAGTCACTAAGTTCTCTAAGTCTATTCCTGTTATGCAGTATTTGTTTGTATCTTACCTGTTCAGCCTGATTGCTTTCTGTTACTCTATCCTTTGGGTCACTGATACATTCCTCTGTTTCCTGTAGCCTACGTTTTTATCCCATCTATTGTGTATTTAATTTCATTTATGATTTCTTCATCTCTGATATTATTTTTTATCTCTTTGTCAAGTATCTCAGTGATGCCCTCCACCTTTTTCTGAAGTCCAGTATCTTTATGATCATTACTTTAAATTCTGCATCAAGCATATTACTCATTTCTCTTTTGTTCAGATCTCCTGTTTACATTTTTGTCTTGATATTTGATTTGAGGCATATATCTCTGTCTTCTCATTTTGTTTACCTCTCTGTGTCTGCTTCACTGTGTTAAGAAAGTAAGTTACAGTTTCTGTTCTTGAAAGTAGTGGCTTTATGAAATAGAGGTCCTAGAGTGCCTTGCAGTGCAGTGTTCCTTGTTCACCAGAATCTGGTACTTCAGGGGAGCCTCCTCTGTGTATTGCTTGTGTCCTGCTATTATATCTGAGTCATCTTTCCCTTCAGTCCAGATTTCTGCACTGATATTTTGCCTGTTATGGGCTATGCAAGCTCTCTGTGATTTTAGTGAGATTCAGGCAGTTTGACTCTGAGGAGATGTGACAGTAGAAGGATTTGGGGTTGGGGCTGCAGCCTTAGCAATATTTGCACTGAGCCACTAGTCCTAGGCTGGAATGGGTGGTGGTAATGGAAGCATGGTATGCAGAGGAAGAGCTGGATGGGGCATGTGCAGTGTTAACAAAAATTCCACCAAGCCCAGGGTGGAGGCCAAAAGTCTTGGAGTGTGCTAGCCTTCAGGTGAACTCATGGGGGTTACACTCTTCATAGGTTAAGTAGCAAGTGTTTGTGCTGCACAACCTCTGGCAGGTGGCCTGTGTTTATGCTGGAGGTGGTGGAGGAAAATGGCACCTGCTAGCTCCTTTGTTCCCAGAGAAGTTCCCCAACATGCTCCAAAATCAGACAGATCTCACTCCCATTATGGAAGCTATTGCTTCTATGTTGCCTCTCTCTGGGCTGTTTTCTCTTTAAGGGCAGGGGCATGAATATCATTTGTCCTCCAGGCTGGCCCAGTGTTGAGTTGACAGACTTTTAAAACCACAGGTTTCAAGTCCTGCTAGTTATACAAACACAGAATTCAGCCTGTCTGGTTTTCAAGATCAGATATTATGAGGATTCATTTTCCCTGTGTGGGCTTCCTGGTGCTTTCCCCACTCCTGCCAGCCACTTCCTCCCTCCTGTGGATAGCTCCTGACCACCATTTCTGCCCTTCCTAAACTTTCTGATGGGGCTTCTTCTCTACATTTAGGAGCTTGTTTTGATAGTCTTCAGGTCACTCTCTGCTTTATTTCTTGGATGTGAGTGATAATATAGTTATAATCATGGGATGGTGTGAGCTTAGGGTCCTCCTAATCCATCATCTTCCCAGTACTCCTCCTAGATATATTTTCAATAAATAAGTCTATCTTAAATACAAGAGTGGGAAATGCTGTATGGAAACCCATGTGGAAGGGATTCAAGGGGAGAGACCTCCAGGGTCATCTCAAGTTTAGAGTTTTCCATAGAAAGTGGGACATAGAATCGTTTTTCTGAGAAGAGATATAGAACCATGAAACAGAGTTAAGGCTGGGAGTAGAGAGTAAACGAATGTGGTAGCCCAATGGAAAACTAGGCAGACATAGAAATAAGGGAGTTCTGGAAAGAGATAAGTGATTTAAAAAAAAACTATCATTATTTGTTCATTTATTCAACCAATGTTCATTGTAGAAATGTTACCATTCAGTGATTAGTAGTCCTCAGAAATGAAATAGAATTAAAATCTAAACTCTAATTTGGTAACTACAGGATTTGTCCTTGGACATTTAAGGGGCTCTTCTGAGTTTCCTTATCTCTAAAGTTGGGAGGATAATAAATATATGATAGGTTTTTATTGAGGATGAAATGAGTTATTATCTTGGCTTTTAGTAAACACATAATATACGATAGCTGTCAATATTATTATTTTTATTTTTATATTATTGATATTAATTATTGGGCACTTTCTGTATATAATGAAATTTGCCAAGTCTTTGGCACTGTTAAGAGAGCAGAACAAGTATAAAGTGAATAAAGCCAGGGTTCTGGATAAGATAGATTTCTTAAGACATTCCTTTTTTTTTTTTTCTTTTTCTTTTCAGGGGTGAAAGTATTTATTTTATTCAAGTACAATTAACATACAGTGTTATATTAGTTTCAGGTGTACAATATAATGATTCAACAACTTTATACATCACTCATTGGAAATCTTTATGGGCCAGGAAATGCTCTGTAAAGAAGCCATACTGGAGTGTACACTAAAGAAGTCCCCCCAAACCTTCATGATATATCTATGAGATGCATGGATTGATTATCTATAGGGTCTTGATAAGTTCCACATTCATAGTGATTAAACTCATATGTATATATTAACTCTAATAGTTGTGGCATGCTGGAAAATTAAAGGAAATTTTTATTGTTTAAAGTGATAGCCTTATCATCAAAATACTGTTTTTCAGAAAACAATTTCTAAATAAGGGGTAGCCACCAGGGTTTTAAACAATCTTTTTGCCATATTTTCCTAGTGACTGTTGGAAGCTAATGTGCAGGACCCATGATAAGGAGCTTCTATGTAGCAGGCCATCACTGTTACCTAAAAGCAAACTGAACTGGCATAAATAATTGTGCTATAGAAAGCCTTTCTGTTGCACCTTGCTGATCACTGACAATTTACATATCTTAGGAAAACCTTTGTTGGCTTCTGTCATTTCTGCACTATTATGTGCCTTTCTGGATAATTACCAGTTAATGTGAAAAAGCAGATGGAAAAATCCTTAAAATTTCTGATGGAGAATTCTCAAACCTCTCCTCTTATCTGTGCATAGCAGCTTCTTGATTTCAAAAGAAGTTCAAAACCTTTGTTAAAAATGTCCCTGATTTCCAGTTTAAATGAATGAAATGACATTCAGCTAAAATTATTGTGCTTTTTGCACTATTAAATTCCATTTTCATGAACTGTCAAAATGAAAGACCTCTTAACTCATCTGTCAGTTGTTTGCTTGGTATGTTCTGTGGTGTGAACAGTATAAAGCTGTGTGGAGGGGAAACAATAATTGTAATTTTGCAATATGTGGGCAGTATCAGACAGTCTCTTTCTCCCTATATCCTTCCTCTTTTCCAAAAAGTATTCTTTTAAAGAAAGGTTGACTGAACATTCCACTAAATTTAAAAGGTGCTGAGCAGCTTGAATATAGAGGCCCTTTTAGTGTTTTGCTTTCCCTGGATTTGTCTATCATTTGTATTAGACATTAAACAACCTCAAATGCCACTTCTCATATTAATGAAACTATGACTACAGCATAATTTATGCAAGTTTTTACAAGATGATTTTATAATTTTGACCAAGAACAGGATATCAGAATGTGTTTATATCTGAGGTAAAAGGCAAACAAATTACTATACACTGGCAGTGAAAAAACATTTCCTGCCATTTTCTTATGTAAGCTTGCATTTAGTTAAAATAGTTGCATCTCTCCTTTCACCTTGTCTTTGGGTATGTGAAGTGTTAGGTACTTTGAAGTGTTAGAACCTATTTTCTTACCTTTTTAGAAAATTTGTTAATGCTGAAGTGAGCTCATGAATTCTCTGTCAAGTAATTAATTATTGATTTTATGGAACATCTGTGAACAAATTTAAGGTCCTATTCCGGATTTTCTCCTGGCTGCCTTTGAATTTTTCTCAGTATTCTAAGTACTCAGAGAACATTAAAAAAAATCTTACATAAAGTCTTACTTCAAGTATTGCATGTGCTTTCTTTGTGTCCCTTACATATAAATGACTTTGACAAATCCTGGGATGCCATTGCAATAGAGTGATAGTAATAACAATAACAATAATAGTAACCATCAACAACATCATCAACATCATCATCATCATCATCATCATCATCACAGCTAACCTTTATTATTTATTCTGTATTAGGTTCTAAGTTATTTGTATTCATAATTTAATTTAATCTTCACAATGATCTAATATTGTAGGTACTATTATTTTCTATACCTTACAGATTAATAAATTGGGTTTGGAGAAATTAAATAATTTTCCAAAAGTAATTCAACTAAAAAGCTGAAAACCACATATTAAATCTCAGTCTGTCTGATTCCTAAGTACTTGTACTTAAATGGTGTGCCATCTTTCAACAATTCTCATTCCTCTTTTGTTTTCAGAAGTTGGAGTTTAGAGGTATCTTCTAGTCTTTTTTTTCCCTTTCTTTTCCCTTGTGGTCTGAATCTGCAACCCTATCCTCTACCTCTAAATAAGGGATGTATTTATCCTGGGCAGTGTAGCTCTTAAGAATGAAAATTAGGGAGAGAAACCCAAAAGACTCTACTCTTCTGCTATTATTATTACCTTCTTTTATACCAATGCAAGCTTCTGCCTCAGAAACTTACCATATGTCTCTACTTAGAGAATTTTTATCCCCACCCCTCAGCTTATGTCCTACTCTTTGGTACAAAATGTCAACAATGGATGGCTATGAGTATGAATTTTGTTTCTGAAATGTAAAGTAAATTGTGCTTTATTCATTTAGGCATATGTAGATTTATAATTTTCACCTATGAGCATGTCACTTGATATAGTAGAAAGAGCATGAAGCTTTAAAATTTAAGAAACTTAGGCTAAAACTAGATTCTGCCATGAACAAACTGATGTTGGGAAAGTTTCTAAATTGCTGGTAATCAATTTCCTTTTCAGTAAAATGGAGTTAATGGCATCTCTCTTTTAAGACTTGTAGTATAGATTAAATGAGATTATGGGTGCAAAGTACCTGGCACTATGCTATACTTGGTGGTTGTTTCATAAACAATAGTTGTTATTATTCTCATATTTTGTTATAGATTATATATTAAGAAGGGGAGAGAGGTAGATAACTAAAGGAGTGCTCTCTCTGAAGTGCAAGCTGTGGGAACAAAATAAGTGTTATGTAGCAGGGACAGACAACTGCCTGGTGTCCCTGAGTGGAACTCTGCAGAGAGTTTCACAAAAAAAAATATTTAATTCACTTATTAAATTCAGTAAATATACAGTTGGCTCTTGAATAATATGAGTTTGACCTGTGAAGATCCACTTATACAAGGATGTTTTTTTTAAAGTAGGCTTCAAGCCCAGTGTGGGGCCCAATGTGAGGCTTGAACTCACAACCCTGGGATCAAGAACTGAGCTGAGCTAAGAGTCAGATGCTTAACTGACTGAGCCACCCAGGCACCCCTACAAGGATTTTTTTTTTTTTTTAAGTGGAGTATTGTAAATATATTTTCTCTTCCTTATGATTTTCTTAATAACATTTTCTCTTTTCTACTTACTTCATTATAATAATAGAGTATATAATATATATAAAATACAAAATACATGTTAATTGACTGTTTATGGTATTGGTATGGCTTCCAATCAGCAGTAAGCCTAGTAGTTAATTTTGTGGGGAGTAAATTTATACAGGTATTTTTGGCTACTCAGGGGTCACCACATTTAACCCCTATATTGTTCAAAGATCAACTGTATACTATATGTATTAGATGTATATATACACAATATAATTGTATATAAATTTATATACATTTTCTTTGGGGAAAGAAAATGGAAATTAATATTTATTAATAAGTTACTATGCACTAGATACTGTGCTAACAATTTTTACAAAAGTATCTCATTTAATGCATATATTATTCCCAAACTTGAGTGTGCTGGCTATCACTCAAAAAGTTCTAAGACTGGGATTAAAGGCCAGCTCCATTTGATTCCAAAAGTCACTGAACAATGGTCCTTTGGGGTAAGCAAGTAAAGCAGTCTTTCTGCAAACTCCACTGGCCAGTTCAACACATACTGAATGGCTTCTATGTGCAAAATACTCGGTTAAGTGCAGTCAAAAAGAGAGATGTTTTCTGTTTTCAGATGTAATCATAACTATAATACAAAGAAGGGTATTGTTAAGTACCATATAACTGGCATAAACAAAATATTTTGAGATTCAAATTAAAGTTGAGGTTGTGGTGTTTAGGTTTTCAAATGCTTTAATTAAGGCACATGTGGATTAAATAGGTTTTCGTAAGCTAGGCTAGTGATGTAACTACCATAATATACATTGTGAGTCCTAAAGCGATCAGCTTACAAATGAAAGGTTGGAATACAAACATTTGTAAGCATGAGAATTATTGCAGCTGGTGTAGAGATGGCTGCCTACTCAGTGCTCAAAAAAAAAAAAAAACAAAAAACGGAGATGAGGGAGAACATGGGTTTTATGTTCTGGAACAGTGAGTTTGAATTCTAGCTCTTTCACTTTTAGGTGTACGGTTTTCAGTGAAATCACTGAACCTTTCTGCGTTTCTGAGCTGCTGTTTCCACAGCCGTATAATGGCATTATCATTTTTGACTATAGAATGAACAGAAGGTGTGGCACAGGACAATAAGAATCAAATGATAAAAATAAAATTCTATGGAAAAGGTATAAATATGGCAACATGTTAGTTAATATAGTTATTTTACTGAAGATATTTGTGGTATCTGCCCCCTTTCACTTGCATAAATATTAATTTAGTGCAAATCTGTAAACCAGTATTTTCATGTTGTTAACCAAGGCAAACCATTTTAAGGAGGTTGTTCCTTCCTTACTTAGCTAATCAACCAGCCATCTTCATTGACTGGCCACAAGAAGTGAAGGGTAATAATTGATATATTCCCTCCTAGTCTATGCTAACATTACTACCTATTTGGTTTCTCAGCCAGAAGAAAAGAAGTAAAGATGAGTTCACAGAATAATTATTCATTCCTCTTTACAGATATCTAAATTTCATTTGTTCTTTAAGTGTTTCAACAGTGTACAATATGACTGGTTTATCTCATTTTTTTCAACAATAAATTTGAATGAATTCAACTATCAAATTTCAAAATGCTGAACTCTAAAATGTGTGTGTAGTATTTTTCCCCTGAAAACCATATATCCAAATGTAGCTCACAATCTATAAAAGGGAAAAACTTTGGAATGAAATGACATAATTTCAAAGTACAAAGAAATCGTCCAGAAAATGTTCAAACTCTGATTTTTTAAAGAGAGATATTTTGACACAAAAATAGGGAATGATTTGCCCATGCAAGGTAATAAGAATAGTGGTTAAGAGTGTTAGTTTTGAAATTGAAGAGATCATGCACTTGAGACCCAACTTTGCAGTTTTCTATCTGTGTGACCTTGCACAACTTAATTTTTCAAGGCCTCTTATCTATATAATTTGGTCAAGAATGATAGTACGTACCTCATCAGGGAATTATGGGATTAAATGAGATAATACATGAAAAACACTTAGCAAAATTCCTGTCAGATTAAAAGTGTTCAATAATTGTTGCAATGATGATGATGATGGCAACTCTGACAATGATAATGGCAATGAGCTGGAGGAAAATCACCATTCTAGAACACATTTTCTGATTAGCAGTTTACATTTCTCCCACTCAACTCAAACACTGGGATATTTTGGGGCCATTGATAAATGATAGAGTAGAATTTCACAACATTTATTTGCTTCTTGGTTAAAGTTGCATTTAAATCTATATTCTTAGTTTATATTACATATTTCTTAAAATCATTTGTTTATTAAATGAATATCTAGACTACCATATGTTTCAAATTCCATGGATACACTGGAAAATAAAATTGATGCCATCTTGGAGCTTGCATGCTAATAAGTTATATCTATTTATTTTACGTTATGATATGTTCAGGAATTATTAGAAATGGATATGCTTAACAAGGGAAACTAAATTTTCTGGAATCAAACAAGAAGAACAAATAAATGGACCTTTATTTTTTTAATTATAATTTTAATTTTTTTATTATGCTATGTTAGTCACCATACAATACATCATTAGTTTTTGATGTAGTGATCCATGATTCATTGTTTTCGTATAACACCCAGTGCTCCATGCAGTAGTACCCTCCTTAATAACCATCACTGGGTTAACCCATCCCCCACCCACCTCCCCTCTAAAACCCTCAGTTTGTTTCTCAGAGTCCATAGTCCCTCATGGTTCATCTCCCCCTCCGATTTTCTCCCATTCATTTTCCCGTTCCTTTTCCTAATGTCCTCCATGCTTTTCCTTATGTTCCACAAATAAGTGAAACCATATGATAATCGACTTCCTCTGCTTGACTTATTCCACTTAGCATAACCTCCTCCAGTCCCATCGATGTTGATGTAAAAGTTGGGTATTCATTCTTTCTGATGGCTGAGTAATATTCCATTGTATATATGGACCACATCTTCTTTATCCATTCGTCTATTGAAGGGTATCTCTGCTCTTTCCACATTTTGGCTATTGCAAACATTGCTGTTATGAACATTGGGGTGCCTAAGGCCATTCTTTTCACTACATCTCTATCTTTGAGGTAAATACCCAGTAGTGCAATTGCTGGGTCATAGGGTAGCTCTATTTTTAGTTTTTTGAGGAACCTCTGCACTGTTTTCCAAAGTGGCTGTACCAACTTGCATTCTCACCAACAGTATAAGAGGGTTCACCTTTCTCCACAACCTCTCCAACATTTATTATTTCATGCCTTGTCAATTTTTGCCATTCTAGTGGTTTAAGGTGGTATCTCAATGTGGTTTTGATTTGAATTTCCCTGATGGCTAATGATGATGAACATTTTTTCATATGTCTGTTAGCCATTTGTATGTCTCCTTTAGAAAAGTGTCTGTTCATGTCTCCTACCCATTTTTTGACTTGATTATTTGCTTTTTGGGTGTTGAGTTTGAGAAGTTCTTTATAACCTTAGATATCAGCCCTTTGTCTGTAGAGTCATTTGCAAATAACTTGTCCCATTCTGTGGGTTGCCTCTTTATTTTGTTGACTGTTTCCTTCACTGTGCAGAAGCTTTTTATCTTGATGAAGTCCCAAAAGTTCATTTTTGCTTTTGTTTCAGTAGCTTTTGGAGATGTAACTTGAAAGAAGTTGTTGTGGCCAATGTCAAAGAAGTTACTGCCTATGTTCTCCTCAAGGATTTTGATGGATTCCTGTCTCACTTTGAGGTCTTTCATCCATTTTGAGTTTACCTTTGTGTATGGTATTAGAAAGTGGTCGAGTTTCATTCTTCTGTATATAGCTGTCCAATTGTCCCAGCACCATTTATTGAAGAGACTGTCTTTTTTCCATTGTATGTTTTTTCCTAATTTGTCGAAGATTATTTGACCATAGAGTTGAGGGTCCATATCTGGGATACTCTATTCTCTTCCATTGGTCTATATGTCTTTTTTTGTGCCAGTACCATGCTGTCTTGGTGATCACTGCTTTGTAATATAGCTTGAAATCAGGCAACGTGATGCCCCCACCTTTGTTTTTCTTTTTCAACATTTCTTTGGCAATTCAGGGTCTTTTCTGAATCCATACAAGTTTTAGGGTTGTTTCTTCCAGCATTTTGAAAATTGTCACTGGAATTTTGATAGGAATGGTGTTGAAGGTCTAGATTGCTCTGGGTATCATAGACATTTTAGCAATGTTTATTCTTCTGATCCATGAGCATGGAATATTTTTCCATCTTTTTGTGTCTTCTTCAATTTCTTTCATGAGTGTTCTGTAGTTCCTAGAGTATAGATCCTTTACCTCTTTGGTTAGGTTTATTCCAAGGTATCTTATGGTTTTTGGTGCTATTGTAAATAGAATTGTTTCTTTAATTTCTCTTTCTACAGTTGCATGTTAGTGTATAAGATAGCAACTGATTTCTGTACATTGATTTTCTTTTCTGCTACATTACTGAATAGCTGTATGAGTTCTAGTAATTTGGGGGTGCAGTCTTTTGGATTTTCCACATGAAGTATCATGTCATCTGCAAAGAGAGAGAATTTGACTTCTTTGCCAATTTGAATACCTTTCCTTTCTTTTTATTGTCTGCTTGCTGTTGCTATGACTTCTAGTACTATGTTGAACAATAGTGGCAAGAGTGGGCATCTTTTTTTTTTTTTAAGTTTTTATTTATTTATTTGACAGAGAGAGACACAGTGAGAGAGGGAACACAAGCAGGGGGAGTGGGAGAGGGAGAAGCAGGCTTCCTGCCGAGCAGGGGGCCCGATGCGGGGCTCGATCCCAGGACCCTGGGATCATGACCTGAGCCGAAGGCAGATGCTTAACCAACTGAGCCACCCAGGCGCCCCAAGAGTGGGCATCTTTGATGTGTTCTTGATCTTAAGAGAAGGGCTCTCATCTTTTCCGCATTGAGGATGATATTCGCTGTGGGTTTTTCATAGATGGATTTTATGAACTTGACGAATGTTCCCTACATCCCTATATTTGAAGAGTTTTAATCAGAAAAGGGTGCTGTATTTTGTCAAATGCTTTTTCTGCATCAATTGAAAGGATCATATGGTTCTTCTCTCTCCTCTTATTAATGTGTTATATCACATTGATTGATTTACAAATGTTGAACCACACTTGCATCCTGGGGATAAATCCTACTTGGTCGTAATGGATGATCCTTTTAATGTACTGTTGGATCCTATTAGCCAGGATTTTGTTGAGAATTTTGGAATCCATATTCATCAGGGATATCGGTCTGAAATTCTCCTTTTTGATGGGGTGTTTGCCTGGTTTGGGGATTAAGGTAATGCTGGCCTCATAGAATGAGTCTGTAAGCTCTCCTTCTGTTTCTATTTTTTGAAACAGCGTTAGGAGAATAGGTATTATTTCTTCTTTGAATGTTTGATGGAATTCCCCAGGGAATCCATCAGGCCCTGAACTCTTGTTTTTGGGAGGTTTTTGGTGACTGCTTCAATCTTGCTACTGGTCATTGGCCTATTCATGTTGTCAATTTCTTCCTGTTTCAGTCTTGGGAATTTTAGGTTTCCAAGAAGGCATCCATTTCATCCAGTTGCTCAATTTATTGGCATATACTTGTTCATAATAATTTCTTTCTTTTTAAGATTTTATTTATTTATTTGACAGAGAGAGACAACGAGAGAGGGAACACATGCAGGGGGAGTAGGAGAGGGAGAAACAGCCTCCCCGCCAAGCAGGGCACCCGATGTGGGTCTCAGGCCCAGGACCCCAGCATCATGACCTGAGCCAAAGGCAGACACTTAACAGCTGAGCCACCCAAGCACCTCTGTTGATAATAATTTCTAATAATTGTTTCTATTTCCTTGGTGTTAGTCGTGATCTCTCCCCTTTCATTCATAATTTTTTAATTTGGGTCCTTTCTCATTTCTTTTGGAGAAGTTTGGCCAGTGGTTAATCGATCTTATTAATTCTTTCAAAGAACCAACTTCTAGTTTTGTTGATCTGATCTACTGCGTTTCTGGTTTTTAATTCATTGATCTCTTCTCTAATCTTAATTATTTCTCTGCTAATGCATGGCTTAGCATCGTTTGTTGCTTTTTCTCTAGTTCTTTAATATGTAAAGTTAGTTGGTGAACTGGGGATTTTTCTTTTTTTTTGAGCCAGACTCAGATGGCTATGTATTTCCCCCTTAGGACTGCCTTTGCACTATCTCATAGGTTTTGTACCAATGTGTTTTCATTTTCATTGGTTTCCATGAATTGTTTAAGTTCCTCTTTGATTTCCTGGTTGACCCAAACATTCTTGAGCAGAGTGGTCTTTAGCTTCCAAGTGTTTGAATTTCTTGCAAATATTTTCTTGTGATTGAATTCCAGTTTTAAAGCATTATGGTCTGAGAATATGCAGGGAATAATCTCAATCTTTTGGTATCGGTTGAGACCTGATTTGTGACCCAGTATGTGGTCTATTCAGGAGAAAGTTCCGTGTGCATTCGAGAAGAATGAGTGTTCTGTTGTTTTAGGGTAGAATGGTCTGTATATATCTATGAGGTCCCCCTGGTCCAGTGTGTCATTCAAAGCTCTTGTTTCTTTGTTGATTTTCTGCTTAGATGATCTGTCTATTGCTGAGAGTAGAGTATTGAGGTCTACTCCATGTAACTTATTATTATCAATATGACTATTTTGGTTAACAGTTGGCTTATTTAGATAGCTGCTCCCATGTTGGGGTGTGTAGCTATTTACAAGTGTTAGATCTTCTTGTTGGATAGACCCTTTAAGAATGATATAGTGTCCTTCTGCGTCTCTAACTACAGTCTTTAGCTTAAAATCTAATTTGTCTGGTATAAGAATTGTTACCCCAGCTTTCTTTTGAGGTCTGTTGGCATGGAAGGTGGATCTCTATCCTTTCACTTTCAGTCTGGATGTATATTTAGGTTCAAGATGAGTCTCTTGTAAACAACACATGGGTGGGTCCTATCTTTTTATCCAATCTGCAACCCTGTGCCATTTCATGGGAGCATTTAGGCTCTTCACATTGAGAGTGATTATTGAAAGATATGAATTTATTTTCATCATGTTACTTGTGAAGTCCTTGTTTCTGTAAATTGTCTCTGTATATTTCTGTTCTATATCACTCTTGGGGTCTTTCTCCTTTTATAGAACCCCCTTAATATTTCTTCCAGGCCCCGCTTGGTGGTCACCTATTCTTTCAGTTTCTGCCAATCGTGGAAGCTCCTTGTCTCTCCATCCATTCTAGATGAGAGCCTTGCTGGATAAAGTATCTTTGGCTGCATGTTCTTCTCATTTAGTACCCTGAATATGTCTTGCTAGGCCTTTCTGGCTTGCCAGGTCTCTGGGGATAGGTCCGACATTATTGTGATGTTCCTCCCTCTGCACGTAAGTAATCTCTTCCCCCTAACTGCCCTTAAGATGGTTTCCTTGGTTCTAAGATTTGCGAGTTTTACTATTACCTGCTGGGGCCTTGGCCTGTTTTCCTTCATCTTGGGAGAGGTCCTCTCTGCCTCTAGGACAGGAATGTTTGTTTCATTCTCCAGATTAGGGAAGTTCTCAGCTACGATTTGCTCAAATATTTCTTCTAGACCTCTCTCCCTCTCCACCCCTTCAGTGATCCCAATAATTCTGATATTGGAAACTTTCATGGTGTCCCTTATTTCTCTGATTCTGTTTTCATGGATTTTGTGTTGTTTTTCCCTGGCCTCTTCTTTTTCCTTCTTTTCTATCAACTGGTCTTCTAGATCACTAATTCATTCTTCTGCTTTGCTTACCTTAGCTGTTAAACTATCTAGATTAGATTGGATCTCATTGATAACATTTTTACGTTCTGCCAGTTCAGCTTTCATTTGTGCCTTTAGAGACTCTATGTTGCCATTAATCGATATCTCCATTCTAACTATTGTCTTCACAACTGCTACCCTGAAGTCCTTTTCTGACATCTTGGTTATATCTGTATCCATTTGTAAATCTGTGGCAGAAGTCACAGTCTCTGAGTCTTTCCTATTTTGGGGGTTCCTCCTCCTAGTCATTCTGTTGAGTTGTGGTTGAGAGAATGTACAGAGTACAAATTATTGACCACAACCCAAGCAAGATGCACTTGTTTTATAGGACCTTAGAGTTGTTGGCCTCCTGTTCTCCCAGCCTGTCTTCTGGGAGAGGGGTCTGCTGAGCTGTTACTCAGGCAACCCTGTTTGTGCAGAGTTGTCCTGCCCCCTGTGGTGGGGATCGGCTCAGTGAAAACCGGTTTTGGGGGGCTTTTGTTCTCTGGTGGCTTTCCCTGGTGGCTTTCTTCATCTCTTCTGAGAGTCATAGCAGAAGAGATCATTTCCAACCCTCTGCCTCTGAGCAGAGAGATCACAGTCTGTTCTTCAGTGAGCTCTCCAGACACACTATCTCTGTTTCTGACTGTGCTGCTATAAACTGCATGTCCTGGGTTGTGCACCCCTCAGCAGGGCTCCCAGTCCTAGCTTCCCGGTTGGGGCATGGGGCCCATCTCTGCCCTTTGTGCTTCTAAAACTACCAGCCACCCCCAGTTCACACGTGTGGCCATGCCACTCCAGGTTTCAGTGTGGGGGGCTGCCATAAAATCCTTTCCCCATCACTACCATTCTGCGAATCTGTGCCATGTCTCCAGCATGGGAGGCCTTCGCTCACTGGCAGTGTAGGATCCCCATGGCTCCCTCAACATTCTGTTTATCTTCCAATATCTGCCCGTGGAGTCATGGCTCCCCTCTTCATACTTTGAAATCAACCAGCTGCGATATTCTGTTTGTAGAGATCCAGATATACCTTCTTATATCTCAGGCTGATTTTGTGGGTGTTCAGAGTGGTCTGGTAGATATCCAGCTCAATTCCAGGGACTGGTTGGACTAGGGTCCCCTACTCCTCTGCCATCTTTTTTTCATCCTCCATAAATTGACTTTTAAAATATATTTTGTATTATGTTATGCTAGAAAGATGTGTAGCAATAAAGTAGTTTTCAGAAATGTATTCCAAAAGTCATTTTCTGCTATGACATCCAGTTCATATAGATTCAGCTTGCTTACCACCATAGTAATAGCTAATACTTATTGAGTGTTCTGTTTTAAGTCTATTTGTCTGTGTGTGTGTGTGTGTGCAGCATTTATATTATGAGGCTTAATTTAATTTTAAAAATAACCAGGACAATGTAATTCCAGTTTATTAAACGTGTGACTTAAAGGGAATTACTAACTACTTGAAGTCTCAAAGTGAATAAGTGTAAAAGCTTTCACCTCCTTTCAGAGGTTGTTTTTAATTACTGCTTTCAACACCTTTAGTTTTATAAAGGACTAGTATTAAATATAACAGTGAATGTCCCAACAACCAGTCCAACAAGATTGTGAAGTAGTAGAGGGGATTGTTAAATTGAGAGAATTATTTGGACTAGATAACCCCTGTAGTCTTTTTCAAATCTAAAATACACTTTTCCCACACACAGCCTCACTTACCTTCACACAACAATCTCCTTTTAATACTTTAGATTTCAGTTTTGGCAAAATATTACCCAAGTGCTATTTTGCTGCCCTTTCTATTTGTTTCCTATTATTCCTTATTAGACATGAAACCATGTTGATTATGTGAATAGCATATCACTGTGCCTAATGCATACAAGACATTCAATATTCATTGAATAAATAAAATATACACTATATATAAAAATAAATCGATATAAGAAACCCTAAATGAAATGAAGACATCATGTTTAAGCTAATGACCAATCCATGTTCTTAGCCTTGAAACCATCCAGTTCTACTGCAAAGGGCAAAAGAAGTGTCTTTTGCATATTTATATTTTCAAATTATTTATTTCTTCTCAAGAACCTCATAGAACAATATTTTGGTTACTGATTAAAATGGATAGTTTTGAACACATAAAAATATACTCTTCAAAATAAAGTTGATTTTAATAAAGTTATTCTGAAAACATTGATCAAATGTATGTTGATGTAATGTGGAGGATATAATTTAAATGCAATATAAATTATTTTAATTTTTCTAGTTTCTGTGTTATGTGGTGAATTTTTAGGTATTCACTGAATAAGTAAAAAAAAAGAAAGGAAAGTATGCATAGGCCAATAATAAGGATGTCTTACAAAGCAAGGATTACAAATTCAAATCTTAACCACACGTCCAAAATGAAGAAGATACATTGTTTACTTTTAGCTAAAGCCTAATATTTATTTAGGCTCATTATTTTTGCAGTTACAGTTATATATTCACAACTTGATAATATGTAATCATGCAGCAAAATCTATTGAATAATTATCATATTCTATATGTACTGCAGGGTACATTTTGGGAAGCTAGTTTACTTAGATCATATGAGAGAAAAAATATGAAAGACAAAATTATGCAAAGATAATGAAGGATGAGACTTGGAAAACAATCACAACACAGAAAAATAAAAACCCTTAATGAACCAAGCTAAGGATTTTGGACTTTAACATTTTTATATTAGGGGAGCTAGTGAATGGTATAAAGCTGAGGAATAATATGGATGAATTTTTTAGAATATCAATTATAAGAATAGCATAGAAGGTAAATTGCAGAGGA
Source organism: Halichoerus grypus (assembly GCF_964656455.1). Taxonomy (NCBI): domain Eukaryota; kingdom Metazoa; phylum Chordata; class Mammalia; order Carnivora; family Phocidae; genus Halichoerus; species Halichoerus grypus. The sequence goes on along the minus strand of NC_135727.1, from coordinate 61,748,550 downwards.
ACTAAGTCTGAGGACAGGAAACCAGTTTAAAACACACACACACACAAAACTATTGCAATAATTTTAATTGAGAGATAGTGAGGGTCAGACTAAAACGGAATTAGCAAAAGCATTGAAACAAAGTGTCTGTAACAGTCCCTGTATGCATTGTTGGTAGCAATGATGATGTAATGCAGAAGGTAGATTCAAGAAATTACAAATAGAACTGAAAAAAATTAGTAAGAAACTGAGTGTGGATATTGAGGGAGCATGAAGAGTGATTTTCAGGTTTCTGGTATGAGGACTGAGTAGTCATTGATAGTGTTATGTCCTTTGAAGAAGAAATGGACACAGGAGAATTTTATCTGATGAAAAAATTAGATTTTGACATGCTGCATTTGAGATTTCAGTAAGGGACCAGGTAGATATGTTCAGTAGTTGAACATAGGTCTGGAGCTCAAGAAGCAGATTCATACTAGAGACATTTAGAAATCATCACATGTAAAATATTATCAAAACAGTGAAAGTGAATGAGATCCCCATGAGAATCATATGGAATGAAGAGAGAATAGACTCAAATACAGAACTTGGAGAAAACTCAGAATTTAAGTGGACAAAAATAGATCAATCTGTAAATAAGGGACAGGGAGATAGCAGGAGAACCAGCAGTGATTCTTCTCAACGAATAAAGAGTTTCATATGAAGAGCTCATCAATATCAGAAGGAGATCAAAGAATAACAGAAGTAAATAATTGGATGTATCAACTTGGAGGTCATTTACATTGCTGAAAATGGTCTCAGTGAAGTGGTGGGAAAGCAAACCAAAGTCATATCTCACTGAATGAGGGCGATATCTATAGAAGAATGTAAGATCATGAGAGGTTTTTCATTATATTTTGTTTTATTTTATTGAAAAAGATTAGAACAAACCTGACTAGATTAATTTGTTAAAGGGGAAGAACAAATAGAGAAAGGAACGTTAGAGATATTGGGGAAAAAATGAGTGGATTAATGGAACAGTTTCAAGAGAATATGAGAGGGAATCATATCAAAATTATTGCCAAAAAATATGACCCTAACTGAGAAAAACAATTACATCTTTTTCTGAGAATGAAAGAAATGATGTGGAAATAATTGAGTCTTTTTTAAAACTCACCAACTTGTGAACTATGTTAATAATAATTCAAATTCTACTGGCTTTTGTTCTTACCAACTGACATAGTATCTCAGTCAATGTAAAACACCTTTTTAGTATCTCTGGGATTCTCAGAGAATGTCTCATATGTTTTCAAAATTAAATTTATGTGATTTAAATACTTCCTTTACATTTTTACCATCTCCAAATCTGTCTTCTTTTGACCATGAACTGTATTCATCATTTTTAATATATATTTAATTTAAATTTTAGGTAGTTAACATAGAGTGCAATGTTGGTTTCTAGAGTAGAAGTCAATGATTTATCACTTACTTACAGCACCTAGTGCTCATCATAGCAAGTGCTTTCCTTAATATCCATCACCGATCTAGCCCATCTCTGTTTATCATTTTTTTAAGAACTATATACTTCTAATGCAACAGAGGCACTGGAGCCCTTAAGATACCAAATTCAATGCTTTTCTGTAATAAATTTTGGAAGAAGCTTTGCTTGCATTTTTTTGATAAGGTCTATCAAAGAGGTAACCAAAAGTGCTATATATGTCTCCTATATTTACATCATTTTAGTGAGATGACAGATAATATATAGGCATTTTTGTATTAATTTCTCCAATTGTACTTAGAAGCCTAAGTCTATGACTGGACAATATGGGTGGATTGAAAGATGCAATGTTGGGATTCTGAAGGGTAGATGCGACAAAAGAGACAAAGAAAGATATTTGTTGATAACATTGCCAGAAGCTTCCCATGAAGATATAATCTGGTTGATTAACAAACCATGTACATAAGCTTGTGAGGGAAAATAACATTTGGTAGATAGTCTTTTTATTAACACTGAAAATAAAATCAGATTGGTATGATCACCTGTCAACGTCTAGTGCGTTGGGGTCCCTGGGTAAGGGTCGCGAAATCACCGGGACACAGGGGATGCAGAGCAAAGGCAGCACTTGCAACTGCATACTGCCGTTTATTTCTTGACATCTTTTATGCTCTTTACAATCAAAATATATTGTTACTGATTAACAATGTAAGCATTAAGATATCCCGATACTTCTTTACGCAAGAGAGGACAAAATCAAATTCGGTTGCACCGGAATAATTACATATCTTAAGTAAATCTCATTCTCTGATCAGTTCTTATGCAAAGGTACCTTATGACCCATTCCCCGAAACTACATAAAATCAAACCCTATGCAGGAATGCTGAGATCAGACAACACCCCGCATATACATTTGAAGCAGGATGTTATCTGATCATCACATCCCCGCACACGAAGCCACTCTCCTCGGTGGGCGTCACAAGGAACAATGTGCCCAAGATTACTCAAAACATCATGAGCCATTTCTCAGCTGACCGGATGCCTGAGGCATAGGCACACAACAAGGCGAGGGAGACTTTTCCCCCTCTCAGGCCTGGGCGTTCCCGACCTTACCCTGCGTGCGCCACAGCACACAAACAATTCCGGCCACAGAGGGCTCACATGCCTATGTTGGCCTCAATTCCTTCTTTTTTCTTTTGTTTAGAAAGAAACGCCCACCAAAGGGTGGCAATAGACTTCCGGGAAGGTCGAACAAAACATACATACATGCACAGAAAACAGCATATAACAAAAATTAATGAAATTCCGATTCCTCCAGCGGTATGCCCTAAGCTCTGAATAATTCCCTTCGGGTCTAGTCCTTCAAATTGCTTCAAAAACGACTGAGCCAATGTAGCAGCATCCTCATTCTCAAAGGGTTTTCCAAATATCTCCTGAATATTAGTATGCAAATTATTAATCATATCTGTCACCGATGAATTGCCCTCTAAATATTTCTGGATAATACTCCAATCATGTTGAGATTCATTATATCTTAAATTAGTAATACAAAAGGATGTGGAATTCCAATCACAACGCAACCAAATTTGTCTTTCAATTGTTAAAACCTTCTTCCCTAACCAACTAACAGTTTGTCTAAGAACATCTATCTGCGTTTGCAAACGAGTATCAATCATAGTTTGGGAAAGCCAAAGATCCCGTGAATCACGGTGCCAATTTTCTACAAAATGTTTAGTTTGCAAAGATGTATGTAACGCAATTCCAGAAACAGTGGCTAATGTGGTTACCGTCATCCTGATTAAGATAAGTCAGATTCTTCCAAGGAGGCGAAAGTATCATCGGGGAGGTATAAATGGGAATATTTGCACTTCCCCAAGGTGCAGGTTCCATCATAGGTGGGTTAGGTATATAAGCCCAATAACTTACATTAGTCGCCTCAATAGGAGGGGATGACATAGTAAGCAAAGCGCACATGGCCAAGAACAAATGCTCAGGTGTACAAGGCTTCCTTGTTTGCTTCAAGATTTTCTGTCCCTCCCCAGCAAGCTTTTTAATATGCCCCCAAGTGGGTAAAGCAAGAGGCGGAGGCCGCCAATGATGACGCCTATCCAAATGTAAGTGAGCCATAGCTTGCAGGAGAGATTCATCAGCTTGTAACAACGATTCATGCACTCTCGGGGCCTTCATGCGTCGCCTGACAGCCGTCCGAATTGGTTCGTGACCGGATCCACCTTGCCGGGAGCCAGGAACAGGTTTGTCCATCTTCTGTGGAAACATAAGCATAACCTTTCCCTCTATAAAGCAACACTCCTGGCTGCCATTCTGCATCCGCAGCGGGCTTAAACCATATATGTTCATTCAAGGGAAGAGGAGCCGTCTCTCCCTCTATGAACTGTTTTTCTGCTCTCGAGAGAATATCTCCCTGCGGAAGATTCAAGAAATTCAATGTAAACAATACTTGTGACAAAATGGAACGTGCATTAGATTGAGTAAATGATAATATATGATCTGTTTTCCTCCTTTTTAATTTTTTAATTTGCAATTTTAAAGTATTGTGTGCACGCTCCACAATGGCCTGTCCTTGGGGATTATATTCAATGCCTGTTTTATGCATTATACCATATTGCAAACAGAAGGCTTGAAATTTTTTACTTTTATATGCTGGCCCATTATCTGTCTTGATACTGGAAGGTAAACCCATCACAGCAAACGTTTCTAATAAATGAGTAATAACATGTTGTGTAGTTTCACCCATTTGTGCTGTGGCCCATATAAATTGAGAATAAGTATCTATTACAACATGTACATAAGATAAGCGACCAAATTGTGCCACATGAGTAACATCCATTTGCCAAAGTTCGTTGGCATAAGTTCCTCGAGGATTAACCCCAGCTTTTACAGCACGTAAGTGTAAAGGTCTGCAAATAGGACACTGTTTTATAATTTGTTTTGCTTGACGATAAGGAATTTTATATTGAACATGTAATCTACCAGCATTGGTATGCAATAAATTATGTTCCTCGTCTGCAGATGCAAATGACACCAAAGCGTCTACTTGAGCATTGCCATAAGCCAAGGAACCAGGAAGATTAGTATGAGAGCGAATATGAGTTACATAAATACGAGTATTACGATTTCTTAACAAAGTTTGTAAGAGTAAAAATAAACTAAGTAGGTTGGACTTATTAGAACATACCACGGCAGTATATACATTTTTAACGACCCCAACAGCATATGCTGAATCAGCAAGAATATTCACAGCCGAGGGAAAATCTTTTAATACTTGGGCGATGGCAAATAATTCATTTTGTTGGACTGAATTAAAATCTGTATTTTGAACCCAATACCTTTTAGTTGTCCAATATGCACTTTTAGTTTTTGACCCATCTGTAAACACAGTGGGTGCATTAACCAAAGGTTGTTCACTAATTATATCCTGAATAATAAATTCTTGTTTACGAAAACAATCCCATAATTTTCCTTTAGGAAAATGGTAATTAATTTGTCCCACATACCCTGCAAGGGCAATCTGTAATTCCTCTATATTCCGTAACAAAAATGAAAATTGATCTTTAGAAAGAGGAATAATTATATCCATAATATCACATCCGGTCATAATTATAGCTCTATCTCGAGCCTGTTCTATCAAATATGCAATCTGAATACCATAAGGAGTGATATTTTTTGAAAAATGATGTCTAGTATAAATCCATTCAGCAGGCAACTCTTTTTGTCCAATAATAGCTGTGGGATATTGCCATGTATTTAAAATATACATTGTCAAGGGTAAAGAAGGATCAATGCGAGTAAGAAAAGCGGATTTAATTTTTTCTTCCACAAATTGTAATTCCTTTTCTGCTTCCGCAGTAAGCTGTCGGGGACTATGAATATCAGAATTTCCTTGTAATGTATCAAATAAATTATGTAATTGATAAGTAGGGATACCTAAAGATGGCCGTAACCAATTAATATCTCCTAATAATTTTTGAAAATCATTCAAAGTCTTCAAATTATCCCTTCGTATAGCTATTTTTTGTGGTCTAACAGTATTTCTTTCTATCACATATCCTAAATAATTTATAATACTTCCTTTTTGAATTTTTTCTGGAGCAATTACCAATCCAAAAGGAATAAAATACTCTGGCAATAATTTTAAGATTTCTTCTAACTCATTTTGATGGGGGCTAGCAAACAAAATATCATCCATATAATGAGCTATATACACCTGAGGCCACTTTTGACGCACGGGACGCAAGGCAGCGTCAACATAAAGTTGACACATCGTAGGGGAATTCATCATGCCTTGAGGCAAAACCTTCCATTGAAACCTTTGGTGAGGTCCCTGCCTATTTATAGAAGGAAGTGAAAAGGCAAAACGCTTCCTATCATCTTTATGTACAGGGATAGTGAAAAAACAATCCTGTAGATCAATTACCATTGTATGCCAATCCCTCGGCAAGGCAGCCGGTGAAGGTACCCCAGGCTGGAGAGCCCCCATGGGGAACATGGAGTTATTAACTCCACGTAAATCTGTAAGTAAACGCCATTTACCTGAAGTTTTCTTTATGACAAAAATTGGAGAGTTCCACGGAGAAGTGGAATGTTCAATATGTTGTTTTTGTAATTGCTCTCTTACCAATTGGTGTGCAGCAGCCAATTTTTCCTTAGTTAATGGCCATTGTTCAATCCACAAGGGATCTTCGGATTTCCATAATATTTTAATAGGTTCCATCTATAATCAAAATTCCAGGTGAGCTCCCCACTGTTCTAAAACATCACGGCCTAAAATATTTAAAGGAACATCTAAAATATATGGTTTTAACACGGCCAGTTGCCCATCCTGGGAGGTAAATGTTACAAATTGAGTGGCTAAGCCAATACTTCGGACAGGTGCCTTGCCAACTCCTTTTATCTGACAAGGAATCTCATTATAGGGGATATTTTCAGGCCAATCAACAGTTTTGATAATAGTGATATCTGACCCTGTATCCAACAAGACAGTAATATCTTTCGTATTCAATTTAACTGTCATCAAGGGCTGCATACGAGTTATTTGTGTAGCCCAAAAAACACATTTTTGATCCGTACTGCCAAACCCTCCATGCCTGACAGCGGTAGTCTGACCTATGGGGAGATAGGGTAATAACAATAACTGGGCAATTCGTTCTCCTGCTTCAAAGGACACATCAACTAGGGAAGACATAAGAACTTGAATTTCTCCTCTGTAATCAGCATCAATTATACCTAAGTGAACAGTCACTCCTTTTGATGTCAAACAAGAGCGACCTGTTAATAGAGCAAAAGTGCCAATTGGTAAGGGTCCATAAATTCCAGTAGGAATTTTCTGAGGTCTATCCCCTCCTTTTAAAGTAAATGGCCTTATGGCTGGTATGTCCACTGCGGCACTGTGTTGGGTAGCTGGGCTAAGGGAGAATATGGTTGGTTTCCCCTGTTCATTTGTCCTGGGCCCGGGGTAGGGCCCGAAATCGAGTTTCCCTGCGGCTTTTCTGCAAAACTTGTATTTAATTTAGTGCGACATTCTCGAGCCCAATGTTTTCCCTTCTTACATCGTGGACAAATTCCAGGTCCGCGCCCTTTGTCAGGTTTCTTTTCTTTACAGTTCCTTTTCAAATGCCCTAATTGACCGCAACCAAAACATTTCATGTTCTCGAGTTGCTTAGATTGCAAGGAATGCCAGGTAGTGGCCATTGTTTCAGCAAACAGCTGCATCTTTCTACTCTCTGATGTAACATCCTTACAGGCCTTCATGAAAGCATTAATATCTCCTGTATCTTTAATAGGCAATATAATTCTCTTACAATCCTCATTAGCATTTTCATATGCCAGCAGTTTTAACAGCTGCTGTCTAGCTTCTTCCCCTATGACAGTTCTCTCCAAGGTTAATTTTAATCGTGATAAGAACTCGACATAAGGCTCGTTAGTCTTTTGAATAACCTTAGTCCAAGATCCATAATGTTCTCCTTTTGGGTGAATACGATCCCAAGCTTCTAAACTAATTTCCCGTAATTGATCATGGATTTCTTCAGGGGTAATAACTTGAGCAGCAATATCAGAATATTGACCTATTCCCGCCAACATTTGATAAGTTATAGCCTGGACCCGAGGATTGTTACTTAAAGCGTTCTGACGAGCCTGATCCATACAGAGCTCGGAGAACCACATCTGCCATTGCAGATATTCAGGCTCCTTTAAGAGAGCTCTACAAAGGACTCTCCAATCTTCTGGAGCAAAATTATTATAATGTCGAGCTATACCTAGAAGTAGCTCTTTGACATAATGTGATTGCGGTCCATATAGAGTCACTGCCTTTTTCAAGCGACCAATATCATCTATTGAAATACCTTCATAATATGGTGCTTGTGCTACTCCCTGGACCGGGGGAGGCCTAATAACCGGAAAGGCAAAGATAGGTCTGTCATCCTCACTCTCATCGTCATTATCCTTTAACGCATCAAGCTCAGCTAAAGCAGCAGAAAGAAAAGGATTTTTGGGAGAAAAGGCTAGCGCGGGCGGCAAAGGCGGAGCGGAAGGCCTTTTCTTAGATTCCCCCGCCATGGTCATGACCCGCTGAAAAACCTTCCATAAGTGCTCGGTCTCGGGATCCGATGTTACTTTCAGTTTCGATTCATCGCTATCGCACTCATTAGGTTCGCGAGGCAGTGCAAGCTTAAAGGCATCCTTTTCTATTGCCTTTTTCTCATCTGTATCAAGGGGAAGGTCCTGTATCGAAGGAGCCACTTCCTTCTGAAAATTCTCAACCGTGCGATCATCCTCCATTGCTCTTAACACTGTAAATATAATCGACCAGATGGACCAAAATCGTACAGGAATCTTTTCCCCCTGCCTCATGGCCTTTTCTACATTATGGCGGACCCGCCGCCAATTATCCACCTCCAGGGAGCCCTCCTCGGGAAACCAAGGATTCCAGTCTCGAACCACTTTCAAACACATCTCAATATCAGTAGAAGCGACAGTAATGCCATAGACAGCAAGTGAATGCTTCAGCATTCGAACATAAGGAGTAGAGGTTTCTTGTCCCATGACCCTGTATTGTATTAAATTACTCACCCTTCCTGAACGTCCTTCAGGGTCCCTGTTCGGGCGCCAATTGTCAACGTCTAGTGCGTTGGGGTCCCTGGGTAAGGGTCGCGAAATCACCGGGACACAGGGGATGCAGAGCAAAGGCAGCACTTGCAACTGCATACTGCCGTTTATTTCTTGACATCTTTTATGCTCTTTACAATCAAAATATATTGTTACTGATTAACAATGTAAGCATTAAGATATCCCGATACTTCTTTACGCAAGAGAGGACAAAATCAAATTCGGTTGCACCGGAATAATTACATATCTTAAGTAAATCTCATTCTCTGATCAGTTCTTATGCAAAGGTACCTTATGACCCATTCCCCGAAACTACATAAAATCAAACCCTATGCAGGAATGCTGAGATCAGACAACACCCCGCATATACATTTGAAGCAGGATGTTATCTGATCATCACATCCCCGCACACGAAGCCACTCTCCTCGGTGGGCGTCACAAGGAACAATGTGCCCAAGATTACTCAAAACATCATGAGCCATTTCTCAGCTGACCGGATGCCTGAGGCATAGGCACACAACAAGGCGAGGGAGACTTTTCCCCCTCTCAGGCCTGGGCGTTCCCGACCTTACCCTGCGTGCGCCACAGCACACAAACAATTCCGGCCACAGAGGGCTCACATGCCTATGTTGGCCTCAATCACCTATGTAAATGCAAAGTGAGTGCTCAGTTTATGCCCATCATAAGCCAATTACATTATTACCTCATCCATATTTAAGTAATAAACCTCAAGGTATCAATAAGGTCCTTGCATTATTGAAACTGACATATGAATTTGAAACAATTAGACCGTATTATCTTGTAGTGGACATTTCCTTTTTTTCAGGACCCAGAAACCACTTTACTTTCTTGAGATATCCTGATTTTACTCTCAGTCCATGTACTTCAGGTGAAACTGATTCCAATATAAGCTCTAAGGATGCAAATTATGGTACAAGGCTATAATAATCATTACTTTCCATCCCCCTGTCTACGGCTTTTGGTTTAAGATTGAGCCCATGACCAAGATCAGACCAATTAAAAACAATGACACTCAATTTCTGGACATTTGTTGACATAGTTAAGAAATCAAACATTCTCTCCACACTGGAATTTATCTAGAATTAACATAGTCATCTTATCACTATGAGTAAAGAATCAATATGAGATTAAAATGATCCCAGAGAAAGTGGTGCAAAAAAATCTATAGAAACTAAATTAAGAGATAGTCCAAGATGGTAGAGGAGTAGGAGACCTTAGTTTCATCTGGTCCCAGGAATTCAGCTAGATAACTATCAAATCACTCTGAACACTTGCAAACTCAACTGGAGATCTAAGAAAAGAATAGCTGTAATTCCACAAATAGAAAAGTGACCACTTTCTGCAAGGTAGGAGGCATAGAGAAGTGAATCTGAGGTGATATATGGGAAGATAAACTGCAGGGGGAGGGCGCCTCCATCAGCCAGCACCAGAAAGTGATATAGCAGTGGAGTACAAAATCAGATCTTTTAAAAGTCTGCTCCAGTGAGGGACATCCCTGCCTGAAAGGTGCTCAGGTGGTGAAACAAGGCAGAATCCTAGATGGGACAGCATGGTCTCAGAATCCCCAGGGGTCACAGGAAGACTGGGGTGCCTGAATGTGGCAGAATTCCCAGGCTTCAAAGCGGGGAAGCCGGATGCAATCAGTGAGCCCAGGAGTGGGCTATTAGCTCAGGGTTGCTACATACTGCAAACCAGGGCATGGTCAGGCAACTACTCTCTGATCAGGGCCCCAGCAAGTGGCAGAACCACTACAAGAACCCCCTTCCCTCCCCCAGGAGGAGCAGCGTGGGAGCATGCCAGAGAAGTTTGCAGAGCCGAGAGCCTGAGATAGAAATACTTGGTCACAGACTGGGTTAGCAAGAGTGTGGATGGAGACCAGGGAGAGAGGAGTGATTGACTGTTTTTCCCTGAGGGTGCACTGAGGAGTGGGGCCCTGAGCTTTTGGCTCTAGGACTGGAGACTGGGAAGCCACCATTTTCATTCTCATCCTCTAAAGCAGCATGGAACACCTTCAGGGAACAAAAGCCACATAGAGCAATCCGGAGCAGCTTACTTAGCTTGGCCGCCTGGCAAGGGAAGTGCAGTTCTGCCTGGGGGAAAGACACCAGAGAAGCAGCACAACAGCCCCCCCCCCCCCCGCAAGAAGATCAGCAAGAACATCCAGCTACAACCAAGTTTACAGATCATAGAGAACTGCAGAACTCCAGTGCTAGGGGGAAAATGGTATATAGAATTCATATTTTTTTCCCACAATTCTTTAGTCTTTCAACTTTAATTTTTCTCTCTTTCCTTTTCCAACCAATTTCATCTTTTATTAACTCTTTTTTAAAATCTTTTTTTTTATTTTTCATTTTTACACTTACAGTTTATCTTTTCATTGTATTTAATTTTATTTATATATAACTTTTTCTTTCATTACAATTTTGGGATGCAGTTTCTTCTAACAGACCAAAATACACCCAGAATCTAGTGTATTGCTCTGTTCTCTTCACCTGTCTGATCATATTTTCACTCTTTTTTCTTCTTCTTTTTTTTAGTCTTTTTAATTTTTTTTTAAAGATTTTATTTATTTTTTTGACAGAGACATAGAGAGAGAGGGAACACAAGCAGGGGGAGTGGGAGAGGGAGAAGCAGGCTTTCCACTGAGTGGGGAGCCCGATGCGGGGCTCGATCCCAGGACCCTGGGATCATGACCTGAGCCGAAGGCAGACGCTTAATGACTGAGCCACCCAGGCGCCCCTTTTTTAGTCTTTTTTAAATTTTCATCTTTACAATTATATTTGATCCCTTCATTGTATTTAATTTTATTTTTGTATTTATATGTTTTTCTTTTGTTACAATTTTGGGATGTAGTTTCTTCTAACAAATAGGCCAAAAGACACTCAGGATATAGTGTATTGCTCTATTCTGTTCACCTGTCTGTTTATATGGCTTTTTTTTTTTGTCTTTTAATTTTCATTTCTGCAGTTACATTCTATCATTTCAATGTATTTAATTTTACTTTTGTACATACATAAGTTTTTTTTCTTTACAATTTTGGGATTTAGTTTTCTAATAAACAGAGCAAAAGACACACAGGATCAAGTGTATTCCTCTGTTCTGTTCACCTCTCTGATTATATTCTCTTTGTTTATTTTTAATTTGTTTTTAATTTTTTTTGTTTCATGTTCTTCTAATTTGTTTAATGTATATATCTCTCGCATTGCTGCCATTTTAGTATTTTGTTTTATTATTCATCTATTCTTCTCTGGACAGAATGACAAGACAGAAAAACTCACTTCAAAAAAGAGAACAAGAGGTGTACTGACTGCCAGGGAACAAATCAGTATGGACATAAGTAACATGCCAGAACTAGAGTTCAGAAAAAAGATTATAAAGATAATAGCTGAGCTTAAAAAAAAAAAAAAAAAAAAAAAAAAAACAAGCCTAGAAGACACTAGAGAATCCCTTTTTGGAGAAATAAAAGAACTAAAATCTAATCAAGTCAAAAACAAAAAGGCTATTAATGAGATGCAATAAAAATGAAGGCTCTACTTGCTAAGACAAATGAGAAAGAAGAGAGAATTAGTGATACACAAGACAAAATGATGGAGAATAAAGAAGTTGAGAAGAAGAGAGATAAACAACTACTGAACCCCGAGGGGAGAATTCGAGAGAGAAGTGATACCATGAAGCAAAAAAATATTAGAATAATTGGGATCCCAGAAGAAGAGGAAAGGGATGGGGGAGAAGGTATATTGGAGCAAATTATAGCTGACACCTTTCCTAATCTGGGGAAGGAAACAGGCATTCAAGTCCAGGAGGTACAGTGAACCCCCTTCAAAATCAATAAAAAATATATAATAATGAAACCTTCAAATCTCAGAGACAAAGAGAAAATCTTGAAAGTAACTCTGGACAAGAGGTGCATAACCTAGAGGGTAGAAACATTAAACTGACAGCAGCCCTATACACAGAGACCTGGCAGTCAAGAAAGGACTGGCATGATATATATATATTCAGGGTAATAAATGAGAAAAATATGCAGACAAAATACTTTATCCAGCAAGGATGTCATTCAAAGTAGGAGAGAAATAAAGCTTCCCGGAAAAACAGAAAGTAAAGGAATTTGTGAAAATTAAATCAGCCCTGCAAGAAATAATGAAGGGGATCCTTTAAGTGAAGAGAGAGCCAAAAAGTAACATAGACCAGAAAGGACCAGAGACAATTCACAGAAACAGTGACATTACAGGTCACTGGAAGTAAATTCATATCTTTTAATAGTTACTCTGAATGTAAATTGAATAAATGCCCCAATCAAAAGACACAGGATATCAGACTGGATAAAAAAGAAAGACCCATTGATATGACCCAGAGACATATCCAAATTGAATGAGGAGGTGGAAAACTATTCATCATGCTAAGAGCCATCAAAAGAAAGCTGGGGTAGCAATCCTTATATCAGACAAATTAGAATTTAAATGAAAGACTGTAATAAAAGATGAAGAAGTACACTATATTATAATTAAGGGGTCTACCCTACAAAAATATCTATCAATTGTAAACATTTATGCCACTGAGATGGGAGCAGCCAATTATATAAACCAATTAATAACAAAATTAAAGAAACACATCAATAACAATACAATAATAGTAGGGGACTTGAACACCCCACTCACTGCTATAGACAGATCGTTTAAGCAGGATATCAAGGAAACAAGGGCTTTGAATGACACACATGGACTTCACAGATAAATACAGAGCATTCCATCCTAAATCAACAGAATACACATTCTTCTTGACTGCACATGGAACATTCTCCAGAATAGGTCACATACTGGATCACAAATCAGGTCTCAACTGGTACCAAAACTGGGATCATTCCCTGCATATTTTCAGGCCATAATGCTATGAAACTTGTACCCAATCAAAAGAGGAAATTTGGAAAGAACTCAAATACATGGAGGCTAAAGAGCATCCTATTAAAGAATGAATGGGTCAACCAAGAAATTAAGGAAAAATTTTAAAAAAATACATGGAAACAAATAAAAATGAAAACACAACTGTTCAAAACTTTCAGAATGCAACAAAGGTGGTCCTAAGAGGGAAATACATAGCAATACAATTCTTTTTCAAGTAACAAGAAAAGTCTCAAATATACAACCTAAACTTACACCTAAAGGAGCTGGAGAAAGAACAGCAAATAAAGCCTAAACCCGGCAGGAGAAGAGAAATAATAAAGATTAGAGCAGAAAACAATGAAATAGAAATCAAAGGAAGAGTAGAACACATCAAGGAAATTAGGAGCTGGATCTTGAAAGAATTAATAAGATTGATGAACCCCCAGCCAGACTTATCAAAAACAAAAGCGCAAGGACCCAAATAAATAAAATTATGAATGAAAGAGGAGAGATCACAACCAACATCAATGAAATACAAACAATTATCGGAACATATTATGAGCAACTATATGGCAACAAATTAGGCAATCTGGAAGAAATGGATGCATCCTAGAGACGTATAATCTACCAAAACTGAACCAGGAAGACATAGAAAACCTGAACAGACCCATAACCAGCAGGGAAATTGAAGCAATAATAACAGATCTGCCAAAAAACAAGAGCCCAGGGCTGGATGGCTTCCCAGGGGAATTCTACCAAACATTTAAAGAAGAAATAATATCTATTCTACTGAAGCTGTTTCAAAACATAGAAATGGAAGGAAAAATTCCAGATACTGCCTAGGATGCTAGCGTTACCTTGATCCCAAAACCAAAGACCCCATGAAAAAGGAGAATTACAGACCAATATCCCTGTTAAACATGAATGCCAAAGTTCTCACCAAGATACTAGCCAATAGGATCCAACAGTACATTAAAAGGATTATTTACCATGACCAAGTGGGATTTATCCCTGGGATGCAAGGCTGGTTCCACACCCTCAAATCAAACAATGTGATACACTACATGAATAAAAGAAAGGACAAGAACCATATGATCTTCTCAATTGATGCAGAAAAAGCATTTGACAAAGTACAGCATCATTTCTTGATTAAAACTCTTCATAGTGTAGGGATAGAGGGAACATACCATAATAGCATAAAAGCCATCCATGAAAAGCCCACAGCGAATATTATTCTTAATTGGGAAAAACTGAGAGCTTTACCCCTAAGGTCAGGAGCACAACAGGGATGCCCCCTCTCACCACTGTTGTTCAACATAATACTAGATATCCTAGCCTCTGCAGACGGCCAAAATAAATAAAAGGCATCTGAATCGGCAAAGAAGAAGTCAAATTCTTACTCTTTGCAGATGACATCATACTTTATGTGTTAAACCCAAATATCCCACCCCAAAATTGCTAAAAGTCATACAGGAATTCAGCAACATGGCAGAATATTAAATCAATGCCCAGAAATCAGTTGCATTTTTATACACTAACAATGAGACAGAAGACAGAGGATTTAAGGAGTCAATCCCATTTACAATTGCACAAAACCCATAAGATACATAGGGATAAACCTGACCAAAGAGATAAATGATCTGTACTCAGAAAACTATAGAACACTCATGAAAGAAATTGAGGAAGACACAGAGAAATAGATTGGAAGAACAAATATTGTTAAAATGTCTATGTTAGGGGCGCCTGGGTGGCTCAGTCGTTAAGCGTCTGCCTTCGGCTCAGGTCATGATCCCAGGGTCCTGGGATCGAGCCCCACATCAGGCTCTCTGCTCCGCGGGAAGCCTGCTTCTCCCTCTCCCGCTCCCCCTGCTTGTGTTCCCTCTCTGGCTGTGTCTCTCTCTGTCAAATAAATAAAATCTTTAAAAAAAAAAAAAATGTCTATGTTACCTAGAGCAATCTATACATACAATGTCATCCCTATTAAAATACCATCAACTTTTTTCACAGAACTGGAACAAATAATCCTAAAATTGGTATGGAACCAGAAAAAAAAACAAATAACTGGAGGAATGTTGAAAAAGAAAACCATAGCTGGTCGTATCACAATGCCAGACTTCAAGCTCTAATACAAAGCTGTAATCATCAAGATGGTATGGTACTGGCACAAAAAGACACACATTGATCAATGGAACAGAATTGAGAACCCAGAAATGGACCCTCAACTCTATGGTTAAGTAATCTTCGACAAAGCAGGAAAGAATATCCAATGGAAAAAAAGTCTGTGTCTTCAACAAATAGTGTTGGGAAAATTGGACAGCTACATGCAGAAGAATGAAACTGGACCATTTCCTTATACAATATGCAAAAGTAGACTCAAAATGGATAAGATACCTAAATGTAAGACAGGAATACATCAAAATCCTAGAGGAGAACACCAGCAGCAACCTCTGTGACTTCAGCCACAACAACTCCTTGCTAAACATGTTTCCAAAGGCAAGGGAAACAAAGGCAAAAATGAACTATTGGGACTTCATCAGGATGAAAAGCTTTTGCACAGCAAAGGAAAGAGTCGACAGAACCAAAAAACAACTGACAGAATGGGAGAAGATATTTGAAAATGATATATCAGATAAAGGGCTAGTATCCAAAATCCATAAAGAACTTATCAAACTCAACACCCAAAGAACAAATAATCTAGTCAAGAAATGGGCAAAAGCCATGAATAGACATTTCTGCAAAGAAAACATCCAATGGCCAACAGACACATGAAGAAATGCTCTACATCACTCGGCATCAGGGAAATAGAAATCAAAACCACAATGAGATACCACCACACACCAGTCAGAATAGCTAAAATTAACAAGTTAGGAAATGACAGTTGTTGTCAAAGATGTAACTCTGTTGGTGGGAATGCAAATTGGTACAGCCACTCTGGAATATGGTATGGAAATTCCTCCAAAAGTTGAAAATAGAGCTACCCTACAACCCAGCAAATGCACTACTAGGTATTTACCCCAAAGATACAAATGTAGTGATCCAAAGGCGCACCTGTATCCAAATGTTTATAGCAGCAATGTCCACAATAGCCAATCTATGGAAAGAGCCCAGATGTCTGTCAACAGATGAATGGATAAAGAAGATGTGGTACATATATACAATGGAATGCTACTCAGTCATAAAAAAATGAAATCTTCCCATTTGCAATGATGTGAATGGAACTAGAGGGTATTATGCTAAAGTGAAATAAATCAGAGAGACAATTATCATGTGATCTCTCTCATATGTGGAATTAGGAAACAAAACAGGATCATAGGGGAAGAGAGGAACAAGTAAAACAAAATGAAATCAGAGAAAGAGAGACAAACAGTAAGAGACTTAATCTTAGGAATCAAACTGAGGGTTGCTGGAGGGGATGGGGGTGAGGGATGGGGTAATTGGGTTATGGACATTAAGGAGGGCATGTAATGCAATGAGTACTGTGTATTATATAAAACTGTTGAATCACTGACCTCTATTCTGAAACTAATAATACATAACATGTTAATTAATCGAATTTAAATAAAAGAATAAACATGAAGGAATGTAAATGAAAAGTGGTATAAACATTATGGCAGCATGAGTCATTCCTTTTTCCTCTCTCCTCTTTGATTTACAACTAATGGGATGGACATAATCAAACAAAAGTGCCTCTGCACAGTACACCAGGACACCTGAAAGAACCATCCATATGTGAATCCAAAAGTGGATGTATTTTAACTCAGAGGAGGCTATGGAGCCAATGGAATCATGGCAACAGAAACAGCAGCACCAGAAGCATGGGTGGCAGGGGTCTTGAAAACTGGCACTGGAAGCAAAGGAGATGGAAAGTGAAAGGGGTGAGTAAAATTCTGCCCACCTGAATAGATTGAAGTTGGAGGGTCCAATTGTTATTCTGCAAAACTTAGATTTCTGAAGAGACTTCCATGCTTGGAGAGGAGGGAAAAAGGAAGAAGGCAGACGAAAGGAACACTTTCCCTGCTGTCTAACCCCAGGATTCCAGCGAAATGCCTTCACAGAGACCCCTGCAATTCTCTCACTCAAGAATCCCCTTACCAGGCTCTGGGCACACCCAAAGCCCCAATTGCTAAGCACACACCTGTCTCTACTCTGTTGCCAGCTTTATTTTTCCTCCAGCTTTTTTATGCACTTGCTCCCAACTTTAGAAACAATCAGCCAGGGCAAGAAAAACCAAAAAAATTGTATTATAGTGCCACCTTCTGGGAAACAAGAGAAAGGCTTCTAATTGCCAATTTGAATGGTTAGAATCAAAGAAAACAAAACCTTATCTAAATAAGAAAGATATTCAGTACTTCAAGTGCAGCAGCAGAGGCACATTTCATCAAATACTATGAAAAATCACAGTAACATAGTATCATAGGAAGAAAATAAAAATTCTTTAGCAACCAAATGCAGACACATGAATATTGTGATGTAAGTCATAAAGGAATTCAAAAGCTGTTATGAAGAAATTCAATGAGCTACAAGAAAATTCAAAAGGCAATTCAACTTAGATATATGATTAATAAGGAGGAGTGCTTTATTAAAAATATTGAAATAGTAAAGAAGAACCAAACAAATTCTGGACCTGAAGAACCCAATAACTGATATAAAGAATGCATTAGATTTTCTCAGGGGAAGATGGTGATTGAGTAGGAGGACCCTAGGCTTGCCTCATTCCATGAACAAAATTACATAAAATTCAAATCATCCTAAATACCCCAGAAATCCACCTGAAGACTGACAGAAGAAACTACACAACTAAAGGGAGAAAAGAGGCCACATCAGAAGGTAGGAAGTGCAGAGACATGGTTTAGGGGAGAAAGATTTCATAGGTGCTGTGAAAGGAAGAGGGTGATGGTCATGGAGAAGGGCAAGAGAGAGAGGAACACACAGGAGAATGCATGAAGAGAATGTTTTCCCCAAAGCCATTGGATTGGAAAATGAGAGGTGCTGAATTTGTGAATTTTTGCAACTAGCTGGACATTTGCAAATATCTTCTCCCATTCTGAAGATTATCTTTTAGTTTTGTTGATTGTTTCCTTCATTGTGCAGAAGTCTTTTATCTTGATGAACTCTCAAATCAATCAATGTGAATATCACATTGATAAAAGAAAGGATAAGAATCATACATTCCTCTCATCAGATGCAGAAAAAGCATTTGACAAAGTACACCATCCTTTCTTGATAAAAACCCTCAACAAAGCAGGGTTAGAAGAAATATACCTCAAAATCATAAAGACCACATATGCAAAACCCTCAAATAATATTATCCTCGGGGGGAAAAACTGAGAGCTTTTCCTCTATGGTCAGGAACAAGACAGGGATATCCACTCTCACCACTGTTATTTAACATAGTGCAGGAAGTACTTAGCAGTCAGATAACAAAGAGAAATAAAAGGCATCTGAAGAACAAGGAAGAAGTTAAACTTTCACTATTTGTACAGTACATGATACAGTATGTAGAAAACCTAAAAAACTCCACCAAAAAAAAAAAAATTGCTAGAACTGATACACGCCTTCAGTAAAGTCGCAGGATACACAACCAATGTACAGAAGCTGTTGCATTTCTATACACTAATAATGAAGCAGCAGAAAGAGAACTCAAGGAATCAATTCCATTTACAGTTGCACCATAAACCATAAGATACCCAGGAATAAATCTAACCAAAGAGGTAAAAGATCTGTACTCTGAGAACTATAAAACACTTATGAACAAAATTGAAGAAGACACAAAGAAATGGAAAAACATTTAGTGCTCATGGATTGGAAGAAAAAATATTGTTAACATGTCTATACTACCCAAAGGAATCTACACATTTAATGCAGTCCCCCCTATCAAAATACCACCAGAATTTTTCAGAGAGATAGAACAAACAATCTTAAAATTTGTATAGAACCACGAAATACCCTGAATAGCCAAAGCAATCTTGAAAAAGCAAAGCAAAGCTGGAGGTATCCCAATTCTGGACTTCGAGTTATACTACAAAGCTGTAGTGATCATGATTGTATGGTACTGGCACAAAAACAGACATGTAGATCAATGGAACAGAATAGGAAACCCAGAAAGGGACTCATAATTTTATGGTCAACTAATCTTTGACAAAGCAGGAAATAATGTCCAATGGGAAAAAGACAGTCTTTTCCAGAAATGGTGTTGGGAAAACTGGACAGCAACATGCAGAATGAAACTGGACCACTTTCTTACACCATATACAAAAATAAAATCAAAATAGCGGAAAGACATAAATGTGAGTCTGGAAGCCATCTAAATCCTAGAGGACTCTCAAATGTCCATTGGCCTATGAATGGTTAAAGAAGATGTGGTATATATAAACAATGGAATATTACTCAACCATCTAAAAGAATGACATCTTGCCATTTGGATCGACATGGAGAGAGCTAGAGTGTATTATGCTAAGCAAAACAAGTTAGTTAGAGAAAGACAAATACCATATGATTTCACTCATTTGTGGAATTTAAGAAACAAAATAGATGGGGCCACCAGTGTAGCTCAGTCAGTTAAGTGTCAGACTTTGGGTCAGATCATGATTTCAGGGTCCTGGGATTGAGTCACACATCAGGTTCCATGCTCAGCAGGGAGTCTTCTTCTCCTTTTCACTCTCCCTCTGCCCCTGCTCCGGCTCATGCTCTGTCTCTGTCTCTCTCTCAAATAAGTAAATAAAATCTTAAAAAAACACAAAATAGATGAACTAGGGGAAGGGGGAATAAAGAGAGGGAGGCAAACTATAAGAGACTCTTAAATATAGAGAAAAACTGAGGGTTAATGGAGTGGAGGTAGGTGGGGGATGGGCTAAATGGGTGATGGCTATTAAGGAGGGCACTTGTGATGAGCACTGGGTGTTCCATGTAAGCAATGAATCACTAATTCTACTCCTGAAGCCAATATTACACTGTATGTTAAATAACTAGAATTAAATAATAACTTGCGGCAAATAAATTAAAAATAAAATAAAATCAATTCCTCGGTATCTACAAAACAAAACAAAACAAAAACACAAACTTTTGTGATGTCAATAAATCTATTTGTGGGAAAAAAAATCCTAAAGAAGAACACAGCCAGTAACCTCTTTGACATCAACTGTAGCAACTTCTTACTAGATATGTCTCCTGAGGTAAGGGAAACAAAAGCAAAAACAATTCTGTGCTATTTTAATTTATTGGTCTGTTTCTATTTGCATGCCATTACCATACTCTATTTACTACTATATCTTTGTAATATCATTTGAAATCAGGAAACATGATGCATCTGACTTTGTTTTATTTTTTTTTTTTAATATTGCTTTTGCCATTAGGGGTCTTTTGTAGCTCTATACAAAATTTGGAATTGTTTTTTCTATGCCTGTGAAGAATGTCATAATATATTTATAGGGATTGCATTGAATATGTAGATGGCTTTGGGTATTATGGACATTTTAACAATATTAATTCTAATGATCCTAGAACATGAAAGTTTTTCTATTAGTTTGTGTGTTCTTGGATTTGTTAACATTTTTTGTAAATATTTATTTATTTATTTATTTGAGAGACAGAGACAGAGAGCTCAGGAGGGTGGGGCAGAGAGAGAGGGGGAGAGAGACAATCCTCAAGCAGACTCCCTGCTGAGCACAGAGCCCAAAGAGGGGCTCAGGCTCACAACCCATGAGATCATGATCTGAGCTAAAACTGAGATTTGGATGCTTACCCGACTGAGCCACCCAGGCACAATAAGGTCCTATAGTTTTCATTTTATAGAATTTTTAATTCCTTTGTTTAATTTTTTTCTAGGTAGTTTATTGTTTTTGATGCTTTTGTGAATGTGGTAGTTTTCTTTATTTCTCTTTATGATGCATCATTTTTAGTGTAGAGAAACATAACATATTCAAGTTGATTTTATATCTTTCAACTTTATGAATGTATTTTTTAGCTCCAATTGTATTTTTTTTTTTTTTTGCTTTAGTCTAGGGATTTCCTAAATAAAAAATCATATGGTCTGCAAATAACGACAATTTTACTTCTTCCTTTCCCATTTGGATTTGTTTTATTTTTTAGTCTTCCCTAGTTGACCTAGGTAGGATTTCCAATACTATACTGAATAAGAGTTGTTAAAGTGGGCACTATTTCCTTATTCCTGATTTTAGAAAGAAACTGTTCAGATTTTTACCATTGAGTTTAATGCTAGCTGTAGGTCTGACATATATGGTGTTTATTATATTGAGTTATGTTCCTTCTCTATCCAGTCTCTTGGGGGGTTTCATTATAAAATGATGTTGAATTTGTCAAATGCTTTCTGTTCATCTATCACGATGTTTATGCATGTTTTATCTTTTATTCCATTACTGTGATTTATTACATTTATAGATTTGCATATGTTGAACCATACTTGCATCCCAGGAATTGCTCTCACTCAGTCATGATTTATCTTTTGAATGTGTTCTTGAATTCGGTTTGCAATATTTTGTTGAGAATTTTTACACATATTTATCAGGGATATTGATCTATAGTTCTTTTTTTCTGTACTTTTATTTGATTTTGTTATCAAAGTCATACTGGCCTTATAGAATGACTTGGGAAATGATTCCTCATCTTCAATGTCTTGAAACTGCATGGGACAAATTGATGCTAATTATTCCTTAAATGTTTTTATAAAATTTGCTAATGAAGTTGTGTGGTCTTGAGGTGTTTTTTGTCTTGGGAAATTTTTGATGATTGTTTCAATCTTTTTACTCATTATTGGTCTGCACAAATTTTCCATTTCTTCCTGATATCTATTGAGGTGGAAGGATAATTAGACCCTAGATGATAAACTTTAAAAAGCATTTACAAATTTTGATGATAAACCAGATATGTAGTGCACATTGAAGGAGATTTTTTTTTTTTTACTTCACTGAAAATGTAAGGTTTTTGGTATGAGGGAATTAATTGAGAAGTGGCCTTTGATTTCATGCAAATTTTCCTCTAATACTTATCATAAATAATTGTCCTTATGCTTCTATAAAGTATTTCTTAATTGGGATGTTGAGATGCTAATTAAATGAATTTATATATTTTTTTCTAATTTGGAGAAATAGCCCTTGAAGATTCCTTGTGTTGTCCCTTCCTTTCCATGAAGAGGTCTATCTAAGCCATCTGGCAATTTTCTCACTCAAAACAAGGACAAAAGAGTAAAAAGAGTTACTCTATATTCATTAATTCAAGTAATATTGATTGTGGGGAATGAAGAGACAAGGGTCTTCTCAGCAAAGGGCTCATATTTAGTGAGAGAAAGACATGGACAAAATGAACTCTTATAATGTAATGATAAACATGTAAATGAAATTAGGAGAAAATAAAAACACATGTATTATCTATTTTTACTTCACATATTGATTGTTACTGAGAGTTTCCAAACTGTTAGTTCACCAACTGGATCTCCATTATCACAAAGGTCATCCTGAATAAATATGCTGAGATTAATAATCTTAAAAATTAAAGTTATTGTGTCATTCTTTCTCCAATTTGGTCACATGCAACCAAAAATAGCTTTTAGAATAATGTTCCATAACATAATTAATAAGTTTTCCAATGGATAGAGTAGATCTCCTTACTCGGATTCTTTTAAGACTATATTTTGCCTGAGGAAAAAAGAAATATCGCTGTTGATGAAAACATGTCCCAGAATGTTTTTGGAGATGCACAATTCAAATTTGTTATGAATAAGATATGCTTCAAAAACAAGAATTAGGGCGCCTGGGTGGCTCAGTTGGTTAAGCGACTGCCTTCGGCTCAGGTCATGATCCTGGAGTCCCTGGATCGAGTCCCGCATCGGGCTCCCTGCTTGGCAGGGAGTCTGCTTCTCCCTCTGACCCTCCCGACCCTCCCCCCTCTCATGCTCTCTCTCTCTCAGTCTCTCTCTCTCAAATAAATAAATAAAATCTTTAAAAAACAAACAAACAAACAAACAAGAATTATGTTATACTTACATGACTGATTTTTTATCTGGCTTTATTAAGACATAATTGTCATGTAACATGAGTAAGTTTAAGGTATGCATTGTGACAATTTCATACATGTATATATTGCAAAATGATTATGATAATAATTAGCATCTCCACCACCACACATATTTACCATTATTTGTATTGATAGCATTTAAGATCTACTCTCTGTAACTTTAAAGTATGTCATACAGAATTGTTAAATATAGTCACCATGCTGTACATTAGATCCCCATACTTATTCATTTTATACCTGTACATGTGTAACTTTTGAAAAACATCTCCCTATTTCTCATAACCTCTAGCCTCTGGCAATCACCAATCAACTCTGTATGAGTACTTTTTAGATTCCACATATAAATGATATCATACACAATTTATCTTTGAAAATTTTACTTATAATGTCAAGGTCCATCCATGTTGTCACGAATAACAGGACTTCCTTCCTTTATTGTGAATATTTAATATATATATTCATATAATACATATTTATATATTCATTCATGGACACTCAGGTTGTTTTGTGTCTTGTGAACAATGCTGCAATGAACATGGTGGTACAAATATTACCATGGTGATTTTATTTCCTTCTGATATGTATCTAGAATTAAGTTGTTGGATCATGTAGTAGTTCTATTTTTAATTTTTTGAGGACCCTCTGAAACTGTTTTCCATAGCAGCTGCACCAATTCACATCCCCTCCAAAAATTCAAAAATGTTCCAATTTTTCTACATCATTGCTAACAACATTTTATCATTTTGTTTTCTATAATGGCCACCCTAACAGTTGTAAGGAGATATCTAATTGTGATTTTAATTTAAAACCCCCTGATTAGTGATATTGAACATCTTTTCATGTAACTGCTGGCCATTTGTATGTCTTTTCTGGAAAAAAAAAACAACAACGTCTATTTGGGTTCTTTTCCTATTTTTAAATCAGAATATTTAGTTGTTCTTTTTTTTTTTTTTTTGCTAATGAGTTATGAGTTCCTTATATATTTTGAATATTGATGGACTCATCAAATACATGGTTTACAAATATTTTCTTCCATTCTATAGTTTGTTCATCTTGTTGATAGTTTTTTTTTACTGCAGATTTTTTTTTTTAATTTGATATAATCCTACTTGTTTATTTTTGCTTTTGTTGTCTGTGCTATTGGTATCATATACAAAATATCATTGTTAAAACCAATGTCAAACTTTTTTGTATGTTTTTTTCTAAGACTTTTATGGTTTTGGGTTTTAGATTTTAGTCTTCTATTTGAAGTTAATTTTTGTGAGTGGTATAAGCTAAGGGTCCAATTTCATTTTTTCTGCATGTGGTTGTCAAGTTTTTCCAGTATCATTTATTGACGAGATTGTCCTTTCCCCATTAAATATTCTTGGCTCCCTTATCAAATATGAGATGATCATCTATGCTTCAGTTTATTTGTGGGCTTTCTATTCTGTTCATTTGGTCTATGTATCTGTTTTATGCCAGCATCATACTGTTTTGATTGTTACAGCTTCATAGTACAATTTGAAATCAGGTAATGTGATGCCTGCAGCTTTGATCATCTTTCTCAGGATTGGTTTGGCTATTAGGATTTATTTGCCACTCCTTACAAATTTAGTATTTTTAAATTTTTTTATTTTAACTTTTAAAAATTTATTTCATTTTATTTTATTTAATTTTTTATTATGTTAAGTTAGCCACCATACAGTACATCATTAATTTTTGATGTAGTGTTCAGTGATTCATTAGTTGTGTATAACACCCAGTCCTCATTACAACACATGCCATCCTTAATACCCATCACCTGGCTACCCCAACCCCCCACCCCTTCCACTCTGAAACCCTCAGTTTGTTTCCCAGAGTCCATAGTCTCTCATGGTTTGTCTCCGCCTCTGATTTACCCCCTTTCAGTTTTCCCTTCCTTCCCTGAATGTCCTCCGTGCTATTCCTTATGTTCCACATATAAATGAAACCATATGATAATTGTCTTTGTCTACTTGACTTATTTCACTTAGCATAATCCCCTCCAGTTCCATCCATGTTGAAGCAAATGGTGAGTATTCATCCTTTCTGATGGCTGAATAATATGCCATTGTATATATGAACCACATCTTCTTTATCCACTCATCTGTTGAAGGGCATCTTGGCTCCTTCCACAGTTTGGTTCCTGAGAACATTGCTGCTATGAACCTTGGGGTGCCATGTGCCCTTTCTTTTCACTGCACTTGTATCTTTGGGGTAAATACCTAGTAGTGCAAGTGCTGGGATATAAGGTAGCTCTATTTTTAACTTTTTGAAGAAACTCCATACTGTTTTCCAGAGTGGCTCTACCAGCTTGCATTCCCACCAACAATGTAAGAGGGTTCCCCTTTCTCTGCATCCTTGCCAACATTTGTTTCCTGTCTTGTTAATTTTTGCCATTGTAACTGGTGTAAGGTGGTGTCTCGTTGTGGTTTTGATTTGTATTTCCCCAATGCTGAGTGATATTGAACATTTTTTCATGTGTTTGTTGGCCATTTGTATATCTTCTTTGGAGAAATGTCTGTTCATATATTCTGCTCATTTCTTGACTGGATTATTTGTTTTTTGGGTGTTGAGCTTGATAAGTTCTTTATAGATATTGGATACCATCCCTTTTTCGGATAAGACATTTGCAAATAGCGTCTCCCATTCCACAGGTTGCCTTTTAGTTTTGTTGACCATTTCCTTTGCTGTGCAAAAGCTTTTTATCTTCATTAATTCCCAATAGTTCATTTTTGTTTCTCTTGCCTTTGGAGACACGTTTAGTAAGAAGTTGCTGTGGCCAAGGTCGAAGAGGTTGCTGCCTGTGTTCTGCTCTAGAATTTTGACAGTTTCCTGTCTCACATTTAGGTCTTTAATCCATTTTAAATTTATTTTTGTGTATGGTATAAGAATGTGGTCCAGTTTCATTCTTCTGCATATCGCTGTCCAATTTTTCCAACACCATTTGCTGAAGAAACTGTATTTTGCCCATTGGATATTCTTTCCTGCTTTGTTGAAGATTAGTTGACCAAAGAGTCCAGGGTCCATTTCTGGGTTCTTCATACTGTTTCATTGATCTGTTTGTCTGGTTTTGTGCCAGTACCACACTGTCTTGACAATTACAGCTTTGCGATACAGCTCGAAGTCCGGAATTGTGATTCCTCCACCTTTGGTTTTCTTTTTCAACATCCATATGACTATTGAGGGTCTTTTCTGGTTCCATACAAATTTTAGGTTTGTTTGTTCGAGCTCTGTGAAAAATGCTGATGGTATTTTTTAGGAACTGTGTTGGATGTGTAGATTGCTCTGGGTAGCACAGACCTTTTAACCATATTTGTCCTTCCAATCCATGAACATGGAACGTTTTTCCATTTCTTTGTGTCTTCCTCAATTTCTTTCATAAGTATTCTTTACTTTTTAGAATACAGATCTTTTGCCCCTTTGTTTATGTTTATTCCTAGGTATCTTATGGTTTTTGGTGCAGTTGGAAATGGGATCAACTCCTTAATTTCTCGTTCTCCTGTTTCCTTGTTAGCGTATAGAAATGCAACTGATTTCTGTGCATTGATTTTATATCCTGCCATGTTGCTGAATTCCTGTTTGAGTTCTAGCAATTTTGGGGTGGAGTCTTTTGGGTTTTCTACATAATATATTATGTCATCTGTGAAGAGTGACAGTTTGAATTCTTCCTTGTCAATTTGATTGTCATTTATTTATTTTTGTTGTCTAATTGCTGAAGCTAGACTTCTAGTACTATGTTGAACAAAACTGGTGAGAGTGGACATCCCTGTCATGTTCCTGACTTTAGGGGAAAAGCTCTCAGTTTTTCCCCATTGAGAATGATATCCACTGTGGGTTTTTCATATATGGTTTTTATGATATTGAGGTATGTTCCCTCTATCCCCAATGATGGAGAGTTTTTATCAAGAAAAGATGTTGTATTTTGTCAAATGCTTTTTCTGCATCTATTCAGAGGATCATATGATTTTTGTCCTTTCTTTTATTAATATGGTGTATCACATTCGTTGATTTGTGAATGGTGAACCACCCTTGCCACCTAGGAATAAATCCCACTTGGTTGTGGTGAATAATCTTTTTAATGTACTGTTGGATACTATTGGCTAGGATCTTGTTGAGTATTTTGGAATCCATGTTCAGCAGGGATAGGGGTCTGTAATTCTCCTTTTTGATGGGGTTTTTGTCTGGTTTTGGGATCAGAGTAATGCAGGCCTCATAGAACGAGTTTGGAAGTTTTCCTTCAATTTCTATTTTTTGAAACAGTTTCAGAAGAATAGATATTAATTCTTCTTTAAATGTTTGATAGAATTCTGCTGGTAGTCCATCTGGTCCTGGAGATTTGTTTGTTGGGAGATTTTTGATTATTGCTTCAATTTCTTTGATGGTTATGGGTCTGTTCACGTTTGCTTTTTCTTCATCTTTCATTTTTGGTAGTTTATTTGTTTCTAGGAGTGTATATATTTTGTCCAGGTTGCCTAACTAGTTGACATAAAATTGCCTATAATATTCTCTTATACTTGTTTGTATTTCTTCAGTGTTGGTTGTGATCTCTCCTCTTTCATTTGTGATTTTATTAATTTGGGTCCTTTCTCTTTTGTTTTTGGTAAGTCTGGTTAGGAGTTTATCAATCTTAAAATTCTTTGAAAGAACCAACTTCTAGTTTTATCTGTTCTCCTGTTCTTTTGGTTTCTATTTAATTGATTTCTGCTTTAATTTTTATTAATTCTCATCTCCATCTTGGTTTAGGCTTTGTTTGCTGTTCTTTCTCCAGCCCTTTAAGGTGTATGGTTAAGTTGTGTATTTGAGACTTTCCATGATTCTTGAGAAAGGCTTGCATTGCTATGTACTTCCTTCTTAGGACCGTCTTTGCTATATCCTAAAAGTTTTGAATGGATGTGTTTTCATTTTCAATTTTCTATGAATTTTCTAAATTCTTTCATTTCCTGGTTGACCCATTCATTCTTTAGTAGGATGCTCTTAACCTCCAAGTATGTGAGTTCCTTCTAAATATCCTCTTGTGATTGGTTTCAAGTTTCAAAGCACTGTGGTCTGAAAATATGCATGGAGTAATCCCAACCTTTTGTTAATAGTTGAGACCTGATTTGTGACCCAGTATGTGATCTATTCTGGAGAATGTTACTTATCCACTAGAGAAGACTGTGTATTTTGTTACTTTAGGGTGAAATGTTCTGTATATATCTGTGAAGTTTATCTGGTCCAGTGCATTATTCAAAGTCCTCGTTTCCTTGTTGATCTTCTTCTTAAATGATCGGTCCATTGCTGTGAGTGGGTGTTAAATTCACCTACTATTGTATTAATTATCAACTTGTTTCTTTACTTTGGTTATTAATTAGTTTAAATAACTGGTGGCTCTCATGTTAGGATTGTAAATATTTACAATTGTTAGATCTTCTTGTTTGATAGACTGTTTAAGTAAGATATAGTGTCCCTCTTCATCTTTTATTACAGTCTTTGGCTTAAAATATAATTTGTCAGAGAGAGGAGGCAAGATGATGGAGGAGTAGGGGATCCCATTCCAACTGGTCCCCTGAATTTAGCTAGATATCTATCAAACCATTTTGAACACCCACAAAATCAGCCTGAGAGGTAAGAATATATATCTAGATCTCTACAAGCAGAAAAGCAACTGCTTTTTGCAAGGTAGGACGTATGGAGTTGTGAATCTGTGGGGAGTTATTGGAAGATAAACGGAGGGGGGAGGGCGCCACCATAAGCTGACTCCTGGAAAGTGATATAACACCAGAGCACAAAATCAGAACCCTTAGAAATCTGCTCTAGTAAGAGACATCCCTCTCTGAAGTGAGCTCTGGAAATGAAAAGGAAGAATTCTAGGTAGGGTATTGTGGTCTCAGGTTACAAGGGACCACAGAGCAAAAGAGATTCTTGAAATAGTAGAGGGCTTGAGCATTGGAGCCAGGAAGCAGTTTATGATCAACAATCCCAGGAAGGGACTTTCAGCTCAGATCCTCATAAATTGCATGCCAGGCCAGTTGATAACTGCTCTTTCCTTGCATGAAAAAATCTGGAACCTGCACCCATGACCAGGCAAAAACTCGCAGAGCGGTAGTGGCGGGGAAAGGGCTTTAGGGCAGAACCTAGACCTGATTTCAGAGTTTTGGGTGCGTGTGTGAGCCCACAGCTCCTGGCAGTTTTAGAATCACAAAGGGCAGAGACAGTCCCAGCTCCTGAGATTACCTCTGAGAGAGTTTCTGGGTGCGCACACTGTGGGAGGCTGTGGTTTTCAGTGGTGCATGCAGAAAGGGAGACTTTGTCCTCAAGGGTTTATTAAAGAGAACAGACTGATATTTTTTGCTCTGGGCCAGAGGTTTGGCTGCAGTCATATTTGCTCTGATCCTCTGAAGAGGCAGAAACCACCCAGGGAAAAAAAGACACACAGAAGACGGGTTTCCACTGAGTCCATCTCCCTGGCAAGGGGTGGGGCAACTCTGCACAGGCAGCGTTACATGAGAAACAGCAAGGCAGGGTCTTATCCCAGAAGACAGGCTGGAAGAAGAGGTGGGTGACAATCCTATGGACCTATAAGACTGTAAAATACCAACACCAAGGGAAAATTGTATATTGAGCTCCATGTGTGGTCTCACAACTTGTGTATTTTTCAGATATAATTCTGCTTTCCTTTTCTTTCTTTATTTTTTTATTCCTTTTCTCATGCTTTTGTCTCTGTTGTATTTTTTTTTACCTTGTCCTCATTTCAACTAGATGTCTATTATATCAATTCATTTTTCATAGTTGCTTTTTAACTTGTATTTTTACAAACATATTTTTTAATAGATATATGCTTTATTTTAACCCATTTTATACTTTATTCAGTTTTACCCTTTTATATACACATTTTAATTTCCTTGTAATTTTGGGACATAGTGTCCTCTAACACACAGACCATAATACACCCAGGAGCAACTGAAACACACTGCTTTGTCCACACTGAGAGATTATAGCCCCATTACCCACCTTTCTTTAAAATTTTTCAATGTTTTAATTTTATTCTTGTGTTTCATTTTGGCTTTTTTTTTTTTTTCCAGTGTGGGCATCTGACCACTCCAGATTTTGCTAGGGTGCATCTAGATTGGGTCGTGGATGATATTTTGGACCCTGTTCATTTGCTCAACAATCCCTGGACAGAATGACTAGGAGGAGGAACCCTCAACAAAAAAAAAGAACCAGAGACAATGTCCTTTGCCACAGAACTGATGGATATGGATATAAGCAAGATGTCAGAGATAGAATTCAGGATAGCAATCATGAAGTCAATAGCTAGGCTTGAAAAAAGCATTAGTGACAACACAGAATCTGTAAGGGCAGAAATGAGTTCTAATCAGGCCGAACTTAAAAGTGCTATGAATGAGATGCAGTCTAAGCTGGATACTCTAACAGCGAAGTAAATGAGGCAGAAGAGCAAATCAGTGATCCAGAAGATAAGCTGATAGAAAGGAAGGAAGGTGAGGAAAATTGGTGTTGGCAGCTAGTAGCCCATGAAAATAGACTTAGGGAGATTAATGATGCCATGAAACGTTCCAATGTCAGAATTATTGGGATCCCCAAGGGGGTGGAGAGAAAGATATGAGGAAAAAGTATATTTGAGCAAATCATAGCTTAGAACTTCCCTAATCTGGGGAAGGAAAGAAGTATTGCATCTAAGAAGCAGAGAGGACCCCTCCCAAAATCAATAAAAATAGATCAATGCCCTGAAATATAAGAGTGAAGCTTGCAAATCTTAGAGCCAAGGAAGCTATCCTGAGAGCAGCTAGGAGGAAGGAGATTTCTTACATACAGAGGGAAGAACATCAGAATAACATCATACCTGTCCACAGAAACCTGGCAAGCCAGAAAGGGCTGGCAAGACACATTCAGGGTACTAAAGGAAAAGAACATGCAGCCAAGAATATTTACCCAGCAAGATTATCAATCAGAATGGCTGGAGAGATAAAGAGCTTTCACAACAGGCAGAAACTGGAAGAATATGTGACCACCAAGTCAGTCCTGCAAGAAATATTAAGGAGGATTCTGTAAGTGAAGAGAAACCCAAGAGTCACATAGACCAGAAAGAAACAGAAAATCTACAGAAACAGGGACTTTATAGGCAATATGATGGTACTAAATCCATATCTTTCAATAGTTATTCTGAATGTAAATGGGTTGAATGTTCCCATCAAAAAACACATGGTTTCAGATTGGATAAAAAAGCAGGACCCATCCATATGTTGTCTACAAGAGACTCATTGTGAAACTAAAGACACCGCCAGATTGAAAGTGAGGGGATGGGGAATCATTTACAATGCTAATGGACCTCAGAAGAAAGCTGGGGTAGCAATACTCATATCAGGCAAATTAGATTTTAAACCAAAGCCCATAGTAAGATATGTAGAGGGACACTATATCAAACTCAAAGGGTCTATCCAACAAGAAGATCTAACAATTGTAAATATTTATGCTCCCATTATGGGAGCAGCCAATTATATAAACCAATTAATAACCAAATTAAAGAAACATATGGATAATAATACATTACTAGTAAGAGACCTAAACACTCCACTTAGCAATGGACAGATCATCTAAGCAGATCAACAAAGAAACAAGAGCTTTGAATGACACACTGGACCAGACGGACCTCATAGATACATACAGAACATTCCATCCTAAAACAACAGAAAACTCATTCTTCTCGAGTGCAAATAAAACTATCTCCAGAATAGACCACATACTGGGTCACAAATCAGGCCTCAACTGATACCAAAAGATTGAGATTATTCATGCATATTTTCAGATCACAATGCAGTGAAACTGGAACTCAAACACAAGAAGAAATTTGGAAGGAACTCAAACATTTGGAGGCTAAAAATTTCCTGCTAAAGAATGATGGGGTCAACCAGGAAATTAAAGAAGAACTTAAAGAAGTCATTGAAACCAATGAGAATGGAAACACATTGGTCCAAAACCTATGGGATACTGCAAAGGTGATCCTAAGAGGGAAATACATAACCTCCAAACCTCGTTCAAAAAATTAGAAAATCCCGAATGTACAAGTTAACCTTAAACCTAAAGGATCTGGAGAAAAAATAGCAAGTAAAGCCTAAACCAAGCAGGGGAAGAGAAATAATAAATATTAGAGCAGAAATCAATGAAATAGAAACCAGAAAAACAGTAAAACTGATCAATGAAACTAGAAGCTGGTTCTTTGAAAGAATTAATAAGATCAATAAACCTCTGGCCAGACTTATCCAAAAGAAAAAAGAAATGACCCAAATTAATAAAATCATGAATGAAAGGGGACAGATCACGACTAACACCAAGGAAATAGAAACAATTATTAGAAATTATTACCAGCAACTATAGGCCAAGAAACTAAGCAATTTGGAAGAAATGGATGTATTCCCGGAAACCCCCAAACTCGTTCTATGAGGCCTGCATTACCTTGATCCCAAAATGAGATAAAGACCCCATCAAAAAGGAGAATTACAGACTCCTAACCCTATTGAACAAAAAGTTAAAAATAGAACTACCCTACAGTCTAGGAATTGTACTACTAGGTATTTACCAACAAATGCAAAAATACTGATTTTAAGTGATATATGTACCCCGATGTTTATAGAAGCATTATCAACAATAGCCAAATTATGGATAGAAACCAAATGTCCCTTCTCTGATGGATGGATAAAAAGGAGATGGATATAATTGAATATTACTCAGCCATCAAAAAGAATGAAATCTTGCCGTCTGTTAAGACATGAATAGAGCTAGAGCATATTAGCTAAAGGAAATAAGTCAGTCAGAGGAAGAGAAATACCATATGATTTCATATGTGGAGATTAAGAAACAAAACACATGAACATGGGGGCACAAAAAAGAAGGAAATCAAGGAACATACTCTTAAGTGTAGAGAACAAGTGATCATTACTGGAGGGAGGTGGTGGAGGGGATGGGTTATACAGGTGATTGATATTAAAGAGGGCACTTGTGATGAACACTGTGTATGTACGTAAGTGTTGAATCACTAAATTCTACACCTGAAACTAATATTTCACAGTATGTTAAGTAGCTGTAATTTAAATAAAACCTCAGAAAATCATATGGGAAAATTGAAAAATAAGTAAATAATGAAAAAATACAAAATAAGAAAAAAATCAGCATGACTTAATTCTGGGATCTTTAAAAATAATTGTAGCTTAACTCTAGGAAAGTTAGAAGGGCATAAGAAACTGAATTTCCACCCTTAAAGGGCCAATACCCTAAGTAAACTGGACCAAGACGTGTCATAGAAGCAGTAGTTTGAAAATTGCCTGTGGTATACTTGAAAGTTTATTGGCTAATTTTATGCTATATTCCAGATAAGCAGGGATCTGTGGGAGGTTTCTCTCTGAACGAACATGCTCTGGGTGGCAGTTTTCTTGCCCTCCCCCACTCTAGATAGCTGGAGGCTTTTGTCAGTCAATTCTAACATGCTCCATTAATCTTGCTATCACTGCATGCCCTGCCTCCATGTTCCAATGTGGATCTGCCCCACCCAACATTTCCATCCTTGTGGGAGCCCCTCCAAAGCTGGGTCCTATACTGTCACACACAGCTCACTTCAGACAGATGGGACAATCCAGTCTCACCCACCAGCAAGACTTCATTGTCTAAAGCCAGGCTTATCTGCTAATGGTATGGAAACAAAACCAGTCATAGCAGCTCATTTCAGAGAGGCATTCTGAGTGCTGGGTCAATCCACCAAAGTGACAAGAGTTGCTGTAGCCTGGCCCCTAAGCCAGCAGCATGGGGAGAAAACCTTGTTCACAAGTGCAAGTGCATCCATGGTAGCTTCAAGCCAGATGCACAAGCAGTAAGCCCTACCTACCAGTACACCCACAGATGTTGCTCAGCCACTAAAGGAATGTTCATGCAGCCCACAAAAGAAGACAGCCCTGAAATGAATTTGGTTCTCTTCATTACGGACACCACTGGAGGCCTTCTACACAAAGTCACTTCTTTTAAGACCAGGACACATAGGTGACCCACGTAATACCTAAAAACAAATAGAGATTTAGAGAAATTGAGGAGACAACAGAATTTGTCCCAGATGAAGGAAAAAGACAAAATCACAGCAAAAGAGCCAAACAAAACAGTTGTAAAAATATGCCTAATAAAGTTCAAAATAATGGACATAGGCTGTGTAGTTTATTTGAGAGAAGAGTGGACAAATTCAATGACAATTTCAACAAAGAGATAGAAAATTAAAAAAAAAAAAACTAATCATATCCAAAGAATACAATAACTGAAGTGAAAAATAAACTAGAAGAAATCAACAGCAGTTTAGACGATGCAGAAGAATGGTTTGACAATCTGGGTGACATGATAATGGAAGGCAAACAAGCTAAACAGCAAAAGTTAAAAACATTATAATAAAAAATGAGGAGGATAGTTTCAGAAAACTCAGTGACATCATCAAGCATAATAACATTTGCATTATATAAGTTCCAGTAGGAGAAGAGAGATAGAAGGAAGCAGAAACATATTTGAAGAAATAATAGGTAAGATTTTCCTACCTGAGGAAGGAAATTGATATCTAATTCCAGAAAGCATTAAGAGCCCCAAACAATAAAAAAAAAAGAAAATCCACATCAAGACACAAATTAATTAAAATGGCAAAAATTAAAAATGAAGAGAGAAACTTAAACACAGCAAAAGAAAAGACAGCACTTACATAAAAGGGAAGCCCCATAAGATTATCAGCTGACTTTTCAGCAGAAACTTTGTAGGACAAAAAGACAGTGCCATTATATATGCAAAGTGTTGAAAGGATCAAAATAAAAAGCTTTTGCACAATGAAGAAAACCATCAACAGGATGACAAGGCAACCTACTGAATGGGAGAAGGTATTTGTAAATGATATATTTGATAAGAGGTTAATATCAAATATATATAAATAACTTATACAACTCAACACCAAAAAAAACACAAATAACTCAATTAAAAAAGGGCAGAGAACCTGAATGTTCTTTTTTTCCAAAGAAGATATACAAATGTCCAACAGACACATGAAAAATTCCCAACATCACTAATCATCAGGGAAATGCAAATTAAAACTTCAATAAGATATTACTTTATACCTATCTGAATACCTAGAATCAGAAAGACAAGAAATCACAAGTTTTGGCAAGGATATGGAGAATAAAGAAACTTGATGCCCTGTTGGTGGGATTGTAAATTACTGCAACCACTATGGACACTAGTATGGAGGTTCTTCAAAAAATTGAAAAAAAAAAAAAAAAGAATTACCATATGATTCAGCATTTGCACTACTGGGTACTTACCCAGAGAAAACAAAAAACACTAATTCAAAAAATATATATAGCCCTATGTTTATTGCAGCATTATTTGTAATAGCCAAGATATGGAAGCATCCCAAGTGTCCATCAGTAGATGAATGGATAAAGAAGATATGGTGTATATTGATAATGGAATGTTACTCAGCCATAAAAAAGAATAAGTCTTGCCATTTGCAACAACATAGATGGACCTAGAGGGTATAATGGTAAGTGAAATGAATCAGAGAAAGGCACATACCATGCAATTTCATTCATAATTTAAGAAACAAAACAAATGAACAAAGAGAAAACAAGAGAAAGAAAAGGAACAGACTCTTAAATACAGAGAACAAATTGGTTGTTGCCAGAGGAAAGACGGATGGAGGGATGGGTGAGATAGGTACAGGGGATTAAGAGTACACTTATCGTGATAAACACTGAGTAATGTATACATTTGTTGAATCATTATATTGTACACCTAAAACTAATATAACACTGTATGTTAATTGTACTTCAATAAAAATAAATTTAAGAGGGGCTGAAAAGAAAATAAAACCCTATGACCTGGAATACTCTACCTAGCAAGATTATCATTCGGAATTGAAGGAGAGGTAGAGTTTCCTAGACAAATAAAAATTGAAGGAGTTCATCACCAGTAAACCAGCCTTACAAGGAATATTAAAAGGAACTCTAAGTAAAAGGAAAAGACCATTCTTAGAAGTGAGAAAATTATGAAAGAAAAAAAAAATACTGGCAAAAGTAAATATATAGTAAAGATGGAAAATCAATCACATAACAAAACTAGTAAGAAGGTTAAAACACAAAAGTAGTAAAATCAATTATATATACAAAATTTAGTCCAGGGATACACAAAGTGAAATGATATGAAATATGACCTACATAAATCATGGAGAAGGAAGTCAAAATTTACTGTTTTATAATGTGTTTGAACTTAAGGAATCATCTACTCAATGTAGACTACAAACATGTAGGGTACAATACATGAAACCCATGGTAACCATAAACCAAAAACATAATAGATAAACACACACAAAAAGAAAGAAATCGAAGCATAACACTAAAGAAAGCCATCAAGCCACAAAGGAAGAGAGCAAGAGGAAAAGAAAGGAATAAAGGATAACTACAGAAATGACAAGAAAACAATTAACAAAATGGCAATAAATTAATACCTATCACTTGTATGTACCCTTGCTACCCAGGAATGTCTAGACTCAACTATAATCAAGTGTTCAATCCCCTAGAGTGTTTACCAGAAAGGTTCTGTTCTTTAACCTGCCAGGTTTTGTGAGACAACTCAGAGAAAATACTCTTGTTGTCATGCCACTGGATGGGCACCACTTGCCTCTGTGTAGAGATTCTTAGAACAAGAGATTTAGAGTGGCTGAACTCTCTTCAAGGGGGTAGTACAGACCCCAAGAGGGGAGAGTCCCCTCCAAGGATTCCAACCCTAGTTCCAGTAGCTTGAATGGGTTAACCCAGGTGTGCTGCCATTGCCCACTGCTCTGTCCATTGGAAACCAGGAAACTGTAGGGCAGAAACTTAGAAAGACAGTAGTCCCATCTGCATTACGAAATGTGTAAACAAACTAATCTGAGTTTTTTCTTTGGTGAATCACAGAAACTACACCGGGTGGAGTTGTCACAGAAAGTAAAATTTATTTGCATAAAATAAGATCATGGGGAATAACTTCCAAAGCCACAACTCCCTGAGTAAGGGTGGATAGGTTTCTTTTATTTAGGGTTAGAATGGATATATAAAAAGAGGATCCTTGTCATCATATGTAGAGGCAGGCATAAGATTGTGCATGCACTTTAAGGAAACATGCCTATACATATATTGTATGTTATGTAAATGAGGCTTGTGCTCCTTCTTGTGTTGCCAGGTGAACTGTGGAGACTCCAGGCCCTGAGGTCAACGCAGTCCATTCCAAAGGTATCACCAAAAGTTCTGGGTCTTGTCTCAAGAAAGAACTTAAGAACAGACATGAAACAGAGCAGACAAGTGACAAAAGTGGGAAAATTTATTAGAGCATAAAGTATACTCTTGAGATATGAATGTGGGCAAGCTTGAGAGAATGAGAAAGGGAGAGAGAGAAAGAGTTGTGTCTCTAAGGATCAGGTTTCTATCTTTCATCAACAGTTGTTACCTAGGGGTTGAAATATTCATTAGTTGGGGTAGGGAAGCAGGGTTTTATACCTTTTCTTCCTTATATGGTCAGGAGTTTTCTTTCATGGCATCTGCCATCTTGGGCCTGACTGATTTGATCTGGCATCTGTGGAGTGCTGCCAGGACAAGCCTTTAACTTTCCTTTTTTTGTTTGTTTGTTTGTTTGGGTTTTTTTAGGATTAAAGAGAAATTTATTTTTTGATTCTCACAAATATAGCTCATTATTTTAATATTAAGATTTTGGGTCACATTGGGAATAGTGTCTTTTATTTACTTTTGAAATTCTTTTTGGGAATAACTTCCTTTATTAAAGAAAGATATTTGCCATGCTTTATCTCTTAAAGAATCTATAAACAGAACAAAAGAGCATAAGTTGAAGAATTAACTAGTGATCACTAGCTATTCTAAAGTTCAAATTGTCTCTTCACCAGATGCCTCTTAGCCAGGTAGAAGTCCTAGAGTTTCCCTAATTCTAAATATATTTAAAAGAAGTTGACTATTATTCATTAACAAATAGGTATTTGTAAAGAAAATATAAATGAAACCTAAACCAAAGAATCTTAACCAAAATAATTTGTGTTTTAGCCAAGTCTTTTTGATTGCCTCAATGAGAGTATCTGATATACTTTTGGAGAAAGATTAAATGCTGACCCTCCCCCACCCATTTAAGAACTGATAAATTTTAGTCAAAAACTAGGACATAACTTACAGAACAAATAATTTGATTTACCAGCTAACAAGTTAGTTACTTATGCTGTACCATGAAACCTTATTAACAAAATTCTAAGAAAATACTTCTGCCTATATAGTATATAAGTATATTAGATTATTCAGGTTACTTTGGATTTTATGTTTGTAATTAAGTCTCTTTAGTTCAAATCTAAAGAATATATTATATCCCTACATACCTTTCAAAGATATTATGTTTCTACTAGGAGAAACAAAAAAGCTGAAAAAAGAACTGGAAAACTTTGATCCTTCATTTTTTGAAGAAATTGAAGATCTGAAGTATAATTGTAAAGAAGTGAAAAAGAATATTTTTTTAGAAGAAAAGTTAAAAAAAACTTTCTGAATAATGTGGAGTTGAATTAACTAGTCCTGTTGCTGCTTCTGAACAGTTTGAAGATGAAGAAGAAAGTCCTGCTGATCTCCCCATTTATTAAGGACTACCTATACTTGTAGTTTTATTTAACTACTAACTTTATAAGTTAAAACTTAATCTGGAAATCAAACAGGTCTCTGACCTACATGATTTCCTTCTTCATACCCTGTACCTTTACTAAATACAAGTTTTAGTAAATAAAATTATATGAAATTTTAAACATAATAGAAAAGTATTTTTTGATGACTTTAGAGTAAGTTATGACTATCAAATAAGCTGTGATGAATTTCTGTATACATAATGTTTAAGTTTTTTAAAGAGTATGGGGTGAGCTTTAATAACTTTTAACATTTAAAATTGGGGTTTTATATATACTTATTTACATGTGTGTTAAGACTCTAGTTTTATATATATGTACATGTATATAAACATAAGGTTACAGCCATATGTTTTAAGTGTTAGAACAAATTCATCTTGAACTATTTAATTTTTAAAGTTAATGATCCAGAATTGTTGGTTTAATTGTTGTCTTTATCCAACTTTTGTACAAGGTAGGGAGCTTATTATTATATTTCTAAGTCTAGTGGTTGAAATTCGTTTGGTGGTTCTAAAAAATTTTTTGAATAGACCTTTGCAACAGGGAAATTCATTTCTTCAAACGCTAGAAGACATATTGCTCTATTAGACATGGAACCTTGAGATTTTTTTACCTTCCACATATGACAGAATATTCAAGATTCAAAGATAACAATAAAGCTGGTTCTTAATTGCATTTCTAGTTTATACATCAAGTATTATATCTTTGAGTTTACCAAATTTCTGATTATCTATTTTTGAAAAAAGACTAAACAAACAGTATCAAAGGCATGGTCATACTTGTTCAGGTTCATGTTGATAATAACTGGTTTTGAATTCATGTAAGTATCTGGAATTGGCCAGCCTAAACCAAGATGATGGCGATGAACCTTGATTAAACAGCCATCATTGCAATTACATAATATTCCTTCAATTTTACCCTTTCTGCAACCTTCAAACCAGGATAATAGATCATTGTGCTTCAAGGTAGGTTGATTTCGGATTTGAAATGTCCCATGTGGTATAAGAAGATGTAATGGATGCTTCTTGCTTCCTAACCCATATGGGTTTCCATTAATATTTGTTCATATAAGCTCTAGTGTTTGTTCTAGGAGATCTGAGAGTGGTACTGCACTAATTTCCAGAAGCCCAGGACCACCAGGATGATGCTTCAGTACCAGGGCAACTTCGAATTAGTAATTAACTTCAGAGGAATGTCAGTAGTACTGTTTGTTGTGTTTCTCCACTGGTACCCAACCAGGAATGTGTCCATTTTCATCAGGCATTGGATTCCTGTTTAATTGTTCTATTTCCTTCGCTGGTATCCAGCACTCTGGAACAGGTTTGAAGTCCTCCTCAACATTCCAAAAAAAATCTTTTAAGTTTTGTTTTGAATGTAAATAATTTTTAAATCTTTTCTCAGCTAATTTGTTAGGTTTTCTATCTAGCCGAGCCCAAAGGTATGGCTGACCTTTGTAGGTAGTAATATAACAACATGTTTCATCCACTTTTTCTGTTGGAATTGCACTGTATATATCTGCATCTAATGCCTTGTGACTTAGAGTTTCAGTTGCCAAAACTTTAAATGGCTGATGCTCCCTTTTGGTGGAGGGCTCCTCTTTCACCTCTGTCACAAACACACAGGCATTTTCTGCTGCACCAAATCTAGGCGCCTCATGGTGGGCCCAACAGGCAATGCAAATGCAGAAGATACTTCCAAACAGCTCTGCAGCCAGGAAAGCATCCCCAGCAGTCACACACACTGCTCAAACCACAAACACTGCCTGCTCAGCACCCTTAACTTTCCTGATAGTTGTCCATGACTTCCTCATTGTTGGCCTCCAGGTATCCTGTTAGAACCTAACTAACTGCACACTCTAACACTTTGGTGGAGATTTTAGTATTATAATGAAGTAAATGTAGTTATCCGTCATTTTAGAGTTCATTCCATGGCCCATTTATGCAGGGATTATGTTCAAACTGGTCTGGGTGGTCTGGGCCAGCTGGAGGTCTTGTCAAGGCAATCACTATCACTTAAGGGGTGGTTTTGGTTTCCATTTGCATGAATTAAGAGATAAGCTGGAAAGAAGAGCTTAAGGGAAAATATGGGACAAAAGTCAGTGAATACAAGCATGTGGGCAGTAAAGATCAGGTATTAGGGTCTAGCTGGCCATAAAAAAGAATGAAATCTTGTCATTTGGAATGACATGGATAGAGGTAGAGTGCATTATGCTAAGCAAAATAAGTCAGAGAAAGACAAATACCATACGATTTTACTCATATGTAGAATTTAAGAAACAAAACAGATGAACATAGAGTAAAAAAAAAGAGAGAGAGAGGCAAACCATAAAACAGACTCTTAACTGTAGAGAAAAAACTGAGGGTTGATGGAGGAGAGGTGGGTAGGAGATGGGCTAAATGGGTGTTGGGTATTGAGGGCACTTGTGCTGAGCATTGGGTGTTATATGTAAGTGATGAATCACTAAATTCTACTCTTGAAACTAATATTACACTATATGTTAACTAACTAGAATTTAAATAAAAAGTTGAAAAAAGAGAAATAGAAATTAAAAAGAAAAAAGACTAAGACAAATTCTCTTTCAGAATGTCTTTGAGCTGAGATATCAATCTTCTCCTGCCTTCAGACTCTGACTTGAACTGGAACTTGCACCTTCAACTCTCCCGGTTCTCAGTCCTTTAGACTCAGACTAGAAGTATACCATCAATCTCCCTGGGTCGCCATCTGCAGATCTTGGGAATTCTCAGCTGCCATAATGGCATAAGCCAATTCCTTAAAATAAGTCAATCATATACATATACATATAAGCATACATATATAGGCATCCCTCACTTTACTGTGCTTTGCAGATACTGTAATTTTTAAAAATTGTTTGTGGCAACACTGCATTGAGTAAGACTACCAGTGCCATTTTTCCAATGGCATTTTCTCACTTGTGTCTCTGTCACATTTGGTAATCTTCATTATATTTCAAATATTTGCATTATTATTATATTTTTATTGTGATCTATGATCAGTTATCTCTGATGTTACCATTGTAATTGTTTTGTGGGGTCATGAACCATGCATGCCCATATAACATGACAAACTTAATAAATACTGTGTGTGTTCTGACTACTCCACCAACTGGTCATTCCTCCATCTCTCTCCCCCTTCTTGGGCCTCCTTATTCCCTGAGACACAACAATACTAAAATTAGGCCAATTAATAATCCTATAATAGCCTCTTAGTGTTCAAGTGAAAGGAAGAGTCAAACATCTTTCACTTTAAATCAAAAGCTAGAAATGATTAAGCTTAGTGAGGAAGGCAGGTCAAAAGCTGAAATAAGTCAAAAAGTAGACATCTTGCACCAAACTGTTAGTAAAGTTGTATATGCAAAGGAAAAGCTTTTGAAGGAAATTAAAAGTGCCACTCCAGTGAACACAAAAATGATAAAGTGAAACAGGCTATTGTTAATATAGAGAAAGTTTTAGTGGTCGTGATAGAAGATCAAACCACCTATAACATTCCCTTAAACCAAAGCCTAATCTAGAGCAAGGCCCTAACTCTCAATTCTAGGAAAGCTGAAAGAGGTGTTGAAGCTGCAGAATAAAAGTTTTGAATCTAAGAGAGGTTAGTTCATGAAGTTTAAGGAAAGAAGCCATCTCCATAACAAAGAAGTACAAGGTGAAGCAGCAAGTGCTGATGTATAAGCTGAAGCAAGTTTTGCAGAAGATCTAGGTAACATAATGAATGAAGGTGGCTACACTAAGTAACAGATTTTCAATGTAAATGAAACAATCTTCTATTGGAAAAAGATTCCAAGACTTTTGTAGCTGGAGAGGAGAAGTCAATGTCTAGTTTCCAAGCTTCAAAGGACAAACTGACTTGTTAGAGGTTATTGTAGCTGGTGACTTTAAGTTGAAGTCAATGCTCTTTTATCATTCCAAAGGTTCTAGGGACTTTAGGAATTATGCTAAATCTACTATTCCTGTTCTCTATAAATGAAATAATAAAGCCTGGATGACAGTACATCTGTTTACAACGTGGTTTACTGAATATTTTAAGCCCTCTTTTGAGACCTACAGCTTACAAGAAAATGTTCCTTTCAAAATATGACTGCTTATTGACAACACACTTGGTCACCCAAGAGCTCTGATGGAAATGCACAATGAGATTCATGCTGTTTTTAATGCCTGCTAATACAGGATCCATTTTGAAGCCTGTGGATCAAGGGAAAATTTTGAATTTCAATTCTTATTATTTAACAGATAACATTATTATTTAACATATTAACAATTTGTAAGGTTATAGATGCCATAGTGATTCCTCTGATGGATCTGAAAAAAATAAATATAAAACACTCTCAGAAGAATTTGCCATTCT
Organism: Halichoerus grypus; assembly: GCF_964656455.1. NCBI lineage: Eukaryota > Metazoa > Chordata > Mammalia > Carnivora > Phocidae > Halichoerus > Halichoerus grypus. The sequence continues at coordinate 61,704,968 of NC_135727.1, read as the reverse complement.
AGATGCCATTAAGGTCATTTGTGATTCATGGGAAGAGGTCAAAATATCAACATTAACAGAAGTTTGGAAGAAGTTGATCCCAAACCTCATGGATGACTTTGACAGGTCCAAAACTTCAGTGGAAGAAGTAACTGCAGATGTGGTATTAATAGCAAGAGAACTAAAATTAGAAGTGCAGCCTGAAGATGTAACTGAATTGCAGCAATCTTATGATAAAACTTTAACACATAAGGAACTTCTTCTTATGGATAAGCAAAGAAAGTGGTTTTCTGACATGGAATCTACTAGAAGAGATGCTGTGAAGATTGTTGAAATGACAACAAAGGATTTATAATATTACACAAACTTAGTTGATAAAATAGCAACAAGGATTGAGAGGACTGACTCCAATTTTGAAAAGAAGTTCTAGGAAGAGAAAAGATGGCAGAGGAGTAGGGGACCCTATTTCAACCAGTCCCCTGAATTGAGCTGGATATCTACCAGACCATTCTAAACACCCACAAAATCAGCCTGAGATGTAAGAAGATATATCTGGATTTCTACAAACAGAATATCTCCTGTGGTTGGTCTCAAGGTATGAAGCCAGGAGCCCTGATGTTGCAGGCAGATATCGGAAGATAAATGGAAGGGGGAGGGAGACTCTGGGATCTTGCACTGCCTGGGTGCAAAAGCCTCCCATGCTGGGAACAGGGCACAGACTCGCAGACCTGTAGCAATGGGGAAAGGACTTCAGGGCAGCCCCCCAGACTGAAACCTGGAGCTGCGGGGGCACGTGTGTGAACCAGGGGTGGCTTGCAGTTTGAGAAGCACAAAGGGCAGAGATGTGCCTGGACATGGACATGAGGGCTGGAAGTGCTGCTGTGGGGTGCACAACCCAGGAACCTGCAGTTTTTAGCCGCACAGACAGAAATGGAGACAGTGTGGCCTGGAGAGCTCAGTGAAGATCAGACTGCGATCTCTCTATTCTGAAACAGGGGTTTGGATACATTCACTTCTGCTCTGACTCTCGGAAGAGACACAGAAAGCCACCAGGGAAAGCCGTCAGAGAACAAAAGCCCTAAAAAAACCATTTTCACTGAGCCCACCCACCCCACAAGGAGCAGGGCAACTCTGCCCAAACAGGGGTTGCTTGAGTAACAGCATGGCCGGCCCTTTCCCCAGAAGAAAGGCTGGAAGAACAAGAGGCAGACAACCTTAAGGTCCCTATAAAACAGGTGCATCTTCCTTGGGTTGTGGTTAATAATTTGAACTCTGTACATTCCCCCAACCACCCCTCAACAGAATGACTAAGAGAAGGAACCCCCAACAAAGGAAAGACTCGGAGACTGTGGCCTCTGCCACAGAACTAATATATATATATATATATATATATATATATATATATATATATATATATATATAATGGATATAATGGATATAACCAAAATGTCAGAAAGTGACTTCAGAGTAACAATTATCAAGGTGATATCTAGCCTTGAGAAAGATATTAACAACAATATAGAATCTCTAAGGGCAGAAATGAGATCTAATCAGGCCCAACTTAAAAATGCTATGAATAAAATGCAGATCAAACTGGATAATCTCACTGCCAGGGTAAATGAGGCAGAAGAATGAATTAGTGAGAGAGAGGATAAAATGATAGAAAAGAAGGAAATTGAGGTGGCATGGGAAAAACAAATTAAAACCCAAGGAATCAAACTGAGAGAGATTATTCATTCAATGAAACATTCCAATATCAGAATTATTGCGGTCCCTGAGGGGGTGGAGAGAGAGAGAGAGGTCTAGAAGATATATTTGAGCAAATTGTAGCTGAGAACTTCCTTAATCTGGGGAAGGAAACAAGCATTTGTGCCCAAGAGGCAAGGAGAACCCCTCCCAAGATCAATAAGAACAGACTGACGCCATGACATATAATAGTAAAATTTGCAAATCTTAGATCCGAGGAAACAATCTTGAAAGGAGTGAGGGGGAAGAGATTTCTATGTACAGAGGGAGGAACATCAGAATAACGTCAGACCTATCCACAGAGACCTGGCAAGCCAGAAAGGGCCAGCAAGACAAATTCAGGATACTAAATGAAAAGAATATGCAGCCAAGAATACTTTACCCAGAAAGGCAGTCAAACAGAATGGATGGAAAGAAAAGGAGCTTCTAAGACCAGCAGAAAATGAAAGAATATGTGACCACCAAGCCGGCCCTGCAAGAAATATTAAGAGGGGATCTATACAAGAAGAAAGACCCCAAGAGTGATATAGATCAGAAATTTACAGAGACAATCTATAGAAACAAGGACTCCACAGGCAACATGATGATAACAAATTCATATCTTGCAATAATCACTCTCAACGTGAACGGCCTAAATGCTCCCATGAAATAGCACAGGGTTACAGATTGGATAAAAAGACAGGACCCATCCATATGCTGTCTACAAGGGACTCATTTTGAACCTAAAGATACACCAAGAAATAAAGTGAAGGGAGGGAGAACCATTTTTCATACCAATGGACCTCAAAAGAAAGCTAGGGTAGCAATTCTTATATCAGACAAATTAGATTTTAAGCTAAAGACTGTAATTAGAGATTCAGAAGGACACTATACCATGCTAAAAGGGTCTATCCAACAAAAGGATTTAGCAATTGTTAATATCTATGCCCCCAACATAGGAGCAGCCAACTACATATGCCAACTGTTAACAAAATAAAGAGACATAATACGCTAATAGTAGGAGACTTCAACAATCCACTATCAGCAATAGACAGATGATCTAAGCAGAAAATCAACAAAGAAACAAGAGCTTTGAATGACACACTGGACCAGGTGGACCTCATAGATATATACAGAACATTCCACCTTAAAACAACAGAATATTCATTCTTCTCAAGTGCACATGGAACTTTCTCCAGAATAGACCACATACTGGGTCACAAATCAGGTCTCAACCGGTACCAAAAGACTGAGATTATTCCCTGCATTTTCTCAGACCATAATGCTTTAAAACTGGAACTCAACCACAAGAAAAAATTTGGAAGAAATTCAAACACTTGGAAGCTAAAGACCACTCTGCTCAAGAATGTTTGGGTCAACCAGGAAATCAAAGAAGAACTTAAACAATTCATAGAAAACAATGAGAACAAAAACACATTGGTCCAAAACCTATGGGATACTGCAAAGGAGGTCCTAGGGGGGAAATACATAGCCATCCAAGACTCACTCAAAAAAACAGAAAAATCCTGAATACACAAATTAACTTTATACCCTGAAGCCCTGGAGAAAGAACAAATAAACCCTAAACCAGGCATCAGAAGAGAAATAATTAAGATTAGAGCAAAGATCAATGAATTAGAAACCAGAAATACAGTAGATCAGATAAACAAAACTAGAAGCTGGTTCTTTGAAAGAATTAATAAGATCAATAGACCACTGGCCAGACTTATCCAAAAGAAAAGAGAAAGGACCCAAATTAAAAAATTATGCATGAAAGGGGAGAGATTACGACTAACACCAAGGAAATAGAAACAATTATTAGAAATTAGTATCAACAACTGTAGGCCAATAAAGTAAAAAACCTAGAAGAAATGGATACCTTCTGGGAAACTTATAAACTACCAAGACTGAAACAGGAAGAAATTGACAACCTGAACAGACCAATAACCAGTAATGAGATTGAAGCAGTGATCAAAAACCTCCCAAAAAAACAAGAGTCCAGAGCCTGATGGATTCCCTTGGGAATTCTACCAAACATTCAAAGAAGAAATCATACCTATTCTCCCAAAGCTCTTTCACAAAATAGAAAGAGAAGGAAAACTTCCAAACTCATTCTATGAGGTCTGCATTACCTTGATCCCAAAACCAGGCAAAGACCCCATCAAAAAGGAGAATTTCAGACCAATATCCCTGATGAATATGGATTCCAAAATTCAGAACAAGATCCTAGCTAATAGGATCCAACAGTACATTAAAAGGATTATCCAGGGGTGCCTGGGTGGCTCAGTCCATCAAGCATCTGCCTTCATCTTGGGTCATGGTCACAAGGTCCTGGGATCAAGCCCCATATCAGGCTCCCTGCTCCATGGGGAGCCTGCTTCTCCCTCTCCCTTTGCCTCTCCTCCTGCTTGTGCTCTCTGTCGCTATCTCTGTCACTATCTGTCTCTATCAAATTAATAAATAAAATCTTTAAAAATAAATAAATAAATAAATAAATAATAAATAAAATAAAATAAAAGCATTATCCATAACGACCATGTAGGATTTATCCCTGGGATGCAAGTGTGGTTCAACATTCACAAATCAATCAATGTGATAGAACACATAAATAAGAGAAAAGAATCACATGTTTCTCTCAATTGATGCAGAAAACGCATTTGACAAAATACAGCACCCTTTCCTGATTAAAACTCTTCAGAGTATAGGGATAGAGGGAACATTCCTCAATTTCACAAAACCCATCCATGAAAAGCCCACAGTGAATATCATTCTCAATGGGGAAAAGCTGATAGCATTTCCCTGAAGATCAGGAACACAACAAGGATGCCCACTCTCACCACTATTGTTCAGCATAGTACTGGAAGTCCTAGCAAGAGCAATCAGACAACAAAAAGAAATAAAAAGTATTCAGATTGGCAAAGAAGAACTCAAACCCTCACTCTTCACAGATGACATGATACTTCATGTGGAAAATCCAAAAGTCTCCACCCCCAAATTGCTAGAACTCATACAGCAATTCAGTAATGTGGAAGGATACAAAATCAATGCACAGAAATCAGTTGCTTTCCTATACACTAACCATATAACTGTAGAAAGAGAAATTAGGAAATCTATTCCATTTATAATAGCACCAAAACCCTTAAGATACATTGGAATAAACCTAACCAAAGAGTTAAAGGATCTATACTCTTGGAACTACAGAACACTTATGAAGGAAATTGAAGAAGACACAAAAAGATGGAGAAACATTCCATGCTCTTGGATTGGAAGAATAAAGCTTGTTAAAATATCTTTGCTGCCCAGAGCAATCCATACTTTCAATGTAGGGAAAAGAAGGGGGACATACAGCCCAAGTTACATAGCAGCAATGTCCACAATAGGCAAACTGTGGAAGGAGCCAAGATGTCCTTCAAGAGATGAATGGATAAAGAAGATTTGGTCCATATATACAATGGAATATTACTCAGCCATCAGAAAGGATGAATACCCAGCATTTGCACTGACATGGATAGAACTGGAGGGCATTATGCTAAGTGAAATAAGTCAAGCAGAGAAAGACAATTATATGGTTTCACTTATCTGTGGAACATAAGGAATAGCATGGAGGACATTAGGAGAAGGAAGGGAAAAATGAAGGAGGAGGGTCAGAGGGGGAGATGAACCATGAGAGACTATGGACTCTGGGAATCAAACTGAGGGTTTTAGCGGGGAGGAGGTGGAGGGATGCGTGAATCAGTTGATGGGTATTAAGGAGGACACATATTGCATGGAACAAGGGGTGTTATATGTAAACAATAAATCATGGAACACATATCAAAAACTAATGATCTACTGTATTGTGACTAACATAACATAATAAAAATAAATAAATAAATAAATAAATAAATAAATAAACAAACAACAGAAAAAAAAAGAAAAGAAGTTCTACTGGGAGGAAAATGCTATTAAACAACATGACATGCTACAGAGAAATTGCTAATGAAAGGAAGCATCAATCAATGTGGCAACATCATTGTCTTATTTTTATTGCCACAGCCACTCCAAATTTCATCAACCACCACCCTGAAGAGTCAACAGTTTTCAACTTTGAGACAAGTCCTTCTACAAGCAAAAAGATAATATTTGATGACAGTGCAAATTATAGTTAGCAATTTTTATCAATAAAGTATTTTTAATTAAGGTATATACATTATTTTTTATACATAATGCTATTTTACACTTAGTAGACCTCAGTATAGTGTAAACAATTATTTTATTTGTTTTTTGTTTTTCGTGGACCAATCTAAGTTATTTATTTAAGCCATCTCCTGCCATAAGCAAAGGGATGGAAGATCCGTATACTGGTCATCATTTGATACAAGTAAGGAAGGTGAGCTTAAGGTCCCATAGACTTTTCTGGTCCGTGTGCAGAGTCATGGTCTAAACCAGTGCTGTAGTCCCCCTGGGTGGTGGTCCAGGTTCTCTTTATTCATCTTCATAGCCGATTGGAAGTGGATTCACGTGAGAGTTATGGAATAGAGTATGATTACCATCTCCCCAGGGAAAGGGCTTGGACCTGATGTGGAGATGGTGGTAGGCGACGAACTCGGGTCTCTCATGCTTTCTGTGATGCGACCTCAGGAAGACATTCAGCATGCTCACATCTATGCCAGGGAGCACTGCGAAGTAGGTGAGAGCCTTCCACATGTGAGCTGAGCCCTCCTCACCGTGGGCGCCACTTGACATGGACAGCCCCAGCCGTGCCCCGGACCAACCTAGCAGCCCAGACAGATGGGACACAGCTACCACGCCACTGCCATTTTAGATAGTGTAAACAACTTTTACATGCTCTGGGAAACTGAAAAATTAATTTTGCTAATTATTGCAATATCCACTTTATTGCAATGGTTTAGAACCAAACTTCCAATATTTGAAAGGTATGCTTTAGACACACACATATACAATCTTCTATTGGCTGTGTTTCTCCAGAGAACCCTAAGTGATACAGATCTTGATACCAGGATGAAGTCCTTAAATATTTAAGTCACATATTTGTGCTTTCAGGGCCTGCTTGGACCTGATCATATATATATCACCTCTACTTGGTGATGGATTGTTGTTGCACACATTGAAGTTTATGTCTTGATGGGTCAGATAAAACCCAGTTCATGATGGACAGTTCAGATAACATGGTAAGAAGGTAGCCCATGGTTAAGCATTCAGTCTACTAAGGTCCAGTAGCCAGCCAAGAGCATTTCTCAAAAGCATATTAATTATTCATGGATGATGTCAAGGCTTTGATCCAAAAACCTATTGTCCTGCACTCCAATTCAACTATGGCACCTGCCAAATACCCAAACATTGTCCCTATCTGCCACTGATACTTTTAGCAACTATGCATCTACTGAATTATATGGCTGAGTGACAGAGCAGCTTGCATCTTATTGTGGGACCCACTCAAAAGTAGCAGGCTTTTTGGGTCACGTGGAAAATTAGTGAGTCATAGCCAAACACTTCTGCCATAAGAAGTGGCTGTGCAAATCTCTTAAATATAGACCACATCTTGGCTTCTGAAATTCAAGCAAATTTATCACAATATCCTTCTAAAATAGAGAAGACTTGTTATCTTTTCCACATCTATTCCCAGAGAGAGGATAATCTATCAGGGAATGTGAAATGAGACCCCAGCCCCAGAATTGTTTTTAAATTAACATTTATTATATCTTTTTCTTACTTTTATCTTTATTTTTTATTTATTTTTAATTTAATTTAATTTTATTATGTTATGTTAGTCACCATACATCATTAGTTTTTGTTGTAGTGATCCATGATTCATCGTTTTTGTATAACACCCAGTGCTCCATGAAATATGTGCCCTCCTTAATATCCATCACTGGGCTAACGATACCCCCACACTCCTCCCCTCTAAAACCCTCAGGTTGTTTCTCGGAGTCCATAGTCTTTCATGGTTAGACACACCCTCCGATTCTACCCCCTTCATTTTTCCCTTCCTTCTCCTAATGCCTTCCATGCTATTCCTTATATTCCACAAATAAGTGAAACCATATGATAATTGACTTTGGCTGCTTGACTTATTCCACTTAGCATAATCTTCTCCAGTCCCATCCATGTTGATGTAAAAGTGGGGTATTCATCCTTTCTGATGGCTGAGTAATATTCCATTGTCTATATGGACCACATCTTCTTTATGCATTCATCTGTTGAAGGGCATCTCGGCTCTTTCCACAGTTTGGGTATTACAGACATTGCTGCTATGAACACTGGGGTACATATGGCCCTTCTTTTCACTACATCTGTGTCTTTGGGGTAAATACCCAGGAGTGCAATTGCTGGGTCATAGGGTAGCTCTATTTTTAAATTTTTTGAGGAAATTTCACACTATTTTCCAAAGTGGCTACACCAACTTGCATTCCCACCAACAGTGTTAGAGGGATCCCCTTTCTCCACAATCTGTCCAACATTTGTTGATTTTGCTTTGTCAATTTTTGCCATTCTAACTGGTATAAGGTGGTATCTCAATGTTTTCATTTGAATTTCCCTGATGGCTAATAATAATGAACATTTTTTCATATATCTGTTAGCCATTTGTATGTCTTCTTTGGAGAAGTGTCTGTTCATGTCTTCTGCCCATTTTTGACTTGATTATTTGTTTTTTGGGTGTTGAGTTTGAGAAGTTCTTTATAGATCTTGGAAATGAGCGCTTTGTTGTAGTGTCATTTGCAAATATATTCTCCCATTCTGTGGGTTGACTCTTTGTTTTATTGACTCTGCCATGCAGAAGCTTTTTATCTTGGAGAAGTCCCAAAAGTTCATTTTTGCTTTTGCTTCACTTGCCTTTGGAGATGTATCTTGAAAGAAGTTGCTGTGGCCAAGGTCGAAGAGGTTACGGCCTATGTTCTCCTCTAGGATTTTGATGGATTCCTGTCTCACACTGAAGTCTTTCATCCCTTTTGAGTTTATCTCTGTGTAGGGTGTTAGAGAATAATCGAGTTTCATTCTTCTGCATGTGGCTGTCCAATTTTTCCCAGCACCATTTATTAAAGAGACTGTCTTTTTTCCATTGCATATTTTTTCCTGCTTTGTTGAAGATTATTTAACCATAGAGTTGAGGGTCCATATCTGGGCTCTCTATTCTGTTCCATTGGTCTATTTGTCTGTTTTTGTGCCAGTACCCTGCTGTCTTGGTGATCATTGCTTTGTAATATAACTTGAAATTGGGCAACGTGATGCCCTCAGCTTTGTTTTTCTTTTTCAACATTTCTTGGTGACTCAGAGTCTTTTCTAATTCCATACAAATTTTAGGATTGTTTGTTCCAGCACTTTGAAAAACGTCATTGGAATTTTGACTGGGATGGCATTGAAGGTATAGATTGCTCTGGGTAGCATAAACATTTTAACGATGTTTATTCTTCCAATCCATGAGCATGGAACGTTTTTCCATCTTTTTTTGTCTCCTTCAATTTCTTTCATTAGTGTTCTGTAGTTCCTAGAGTATAGATCCTTTACCTCTTTGGTTAGGTTTATTCCAAGGTATCTTATGGTTTTTGGTGCTATTGTAAATGCAATCGTTTCTTTAATTTCTCTTTCTACAATTGCATTGTTAGTGTATAAGAAAGCAACTGATTTCTGTGCATTGATTTTGTATCCTGCCACATTACTGAATTGCTGTATGAGTTCTAGTAATTTGGGGGTGGAGTCTTTTGCGTTTTCCACATAAAGTATCATCTCATCTGCGAAGATAGAGAGTTTGACTTCTTCTTTGCCAATCTGAATACCTTTTATTTCTTTTTGTTGTCTGATTGCTGTTGCTAAGACTTCTAGTACTATGTTGAACAATAGTGGCGAGAGCGGGCATCCTTGTCGTGTTCCTGATCTTAGTGGAAAGGCTCTCATCTTTTCCCCATTGAAGATGATATTCTCTGTGGGTTTATCATAGATGGATTTTACGAACTTGAGGAACGTTCCTTCTATCCCTATACTCTGAATTGTTTTAATCAGGAAAGGATGCTGTATTTTGTCAAATGCTGTTTCTGCATCAATTGAGAGGGCCATATGGTTCTTCTCTCTCCTCTTATTAATGTGTTCTATCACATTGATTGACTTGCGAAAGTTCAACCACCCTTACATCCCAAGGGTAAATCCCACTTGGTCATGGTGGATGCTCCTTTTAATGTATTGTTCGAATCTATTAGCTAGGATCTTGTTGAGAATTTTGGAATCCATATTCCTCAGGGATATCGGTCTGAAATTCTCCTTTTTGATGGGGTCTTTGCCTGGTTTGGGGATTAAGGTAATGCTGGCCTCATAGAATAAGCCTGGAAGCTTTCCTTCTGTTTCTCTTTTTTGAAACAGCTTCAGAAGAATAGGTATCATTTCTTCTTTGAATGTTTGGTAGTATTCCCCAGGGAATCCATCAGGCCCTGGACTCTTGTTTTTTGGGAGGTTTTTGATCACTGCTTCAATGTCATTACTGGTTATTGGCCTATTCAGGTTGGCCATTTCTTCCTGTTTCAGTCTTGGCAGTTTACAGGTTTCCAGGAAGGCATCCATTTCTTCCAGGTTGCTTAACTTATTGGCATAGAGTTGTTGATAATAATTTCTAATAATTGTTTCTATTTCCTTGGTGTTAGTCCTGATCTCTCCCCTTTCATTCATGATTTTATTAATTTGAGTCCTTTCTCTTTTCTTTTGGATAAGTCTGGCCAGTGGTTTATCGATCTTATTAATTCTTTTAAAGAACCAGCTTCTAGTTTCGTTGATCTGATCTTCTGTGTTTCTGGTTTTTAATTCATTGATCTCTGCTCTAATCTTAAGTATTTCTCTTCTAATGCATGGCTTAGGCATCGTTTTTTGCTTTTTCTCTAGTTCTTTAAGGTCTAGAGTTAGTTTTTAGGATTTTTCTATTTATTTGAGGGAGGCTTGGATGGCTATGTATTTCTCCCTTAGGACTGCCTTTGCAGTATCCCATAGGTTTTGGACCAATGTGTTTTTGTCCTCATTGTTTTCTATGAATTGTTTAAGTTTTTGATTTCTTGGTTGACCTAAGCATTCTTGAGCAGAGTGGTCTTTAGCTTCCAAGTGTTTGAATTTCTGCCAATTTTTTTCTTGTGATTCAGTTCCAGTTTTAAAGCAGTATGGTCTGAGTATATGTAGGGAATAATCTCAATCTTTTGGTATCAGTTGAGACCTTATTTGTGACCCAGCACGTGGTCTATTCTGGATAATGTTCCATGTGCGCTTGAGAAGAATGAGTATTCTGTTGTTTTAGGGTGGAATGTTCTGTATATATCTATGAGGTCCATCTGGGCCAGGGTGTTATTCAAAGCTCTCGTTTCTTTGTTGATTTTCCACTTAGATGGTGTGTCTATTGCTGAGAGTGGAGTATTCAGGTCTCCTCCAATTAATGTATTACTATCCATATGACTCTTTTTTTGGTTAACAGTTGGCTTATTTTGATGGCTGCTCCCATGTTGGGGGCATAGATATTTACAATTGTTACATCTCCTTGTTGGATAAACACTTTAAGAATGATATAGTGCCCTTCTGTGTCTCTAACTACAGTTTTTAGCTTAAAATCTAATTTGTGTGATATAGGAATTGCTACCCCAGCTTTCTTTTGAGGTCCGTTGGCATGGAAAATGGAGTTCCATCCTTTGCTTTCAGTCTGGGTGTATCTTCATGTTCAAAATGAGTCTCTTGTAGACAGCATATGGATGGGTCCTGCCTTTTTATCCAATCTGCAACCCTGTGCCATTTCATGGGATCATTTAGGCCATTCACATTGAGGATGATTATTAGAAGATATGAATTTATTGTCATCATGTTTCCTGTGAAGTCCTTGTTTCTATAGATTGTCTCTGTAAATTTCTGTTCTATTTCACTCTTGCAGTCTTTCTCCTTTTATAGAACCCCTTTTAATATTTCTTGTAGGGCCGTATTAGTGGTCACATATTCTTTCAGTTTTTGCTGGTCTTGGAAGCTCTGCATCTGTCCATCCATTGTAAATGACAGCCTTGCCAGATAAAGTATTCTTGGCTGCATGTTCTTCTCATTTAGTACCCTGAATATGTCTTGCCGTTCTGGCTTGCCAGGTCTCTGTGGATAGGTCCAACATTATTCTGATGTTCCTCCCTTTGTAGGTAAGGAATCTCTTCCCCCTTAACTGCCCTTAAGATGGTTTCCTTGGTTCTAAGATTTGCGAGTTTTACTATTACATGCCGGTTCATTGGCCTGTATTCCTTGATCTTGGTGGGGGAGGTCCTCTCTGCCTCTAAGACATGAATGTTTGTTTCATTCTCCAGATTAGGGATGTTCTCAGCTATGATTTGCTCAAATATTTCTTCTAGTCCCCTCTCTCTCCCTCCATCCCCTCAGGGATCCTTATAATTTTGACATTGGAACGTTTCATGGTGTCACTTATTTCTCTAATTCTGTTTTCATGGATTTTGAGTTTTTTTTTTCTCCCTGGCCTCCTCTTTATCCTTCTCTTCTATCAACTGGTCTTTTAGATCACTAATTCATTCTTCTGCTTCACTTTCCCTATTTGTTAGATTATCTAGATTAGATTGGATCTCATTGATAACATTTTTACGTTCTGCCAGTTCAGCTTTCATTTCTAACCTTAAAGACTCTATGTTGCCATTAATTGATTTCTCCATTCTAGCTATTGTCTTCACAACTGCTACCCTGAATTCCATTTCTGACATCTTATATCTGTGTCCATTTGTAAATTTGTGGCAGAAGTCTCAGTCTCTAAGTCTTTTCTATTTTGGGGGTTCCTCCTCCTAGTCATTCTGTTGAGGGCTGGTTGAGGGAATGTACAGAGTACAAATTATTGACCACAACCCAAGCAAGATGCACCTGTTTTATAGGGAATTTTGTGTTGTTGGCCTCTTGTTCTCCCAGCCTGTCTTCTGGGGGAAGGAGCTTGCTGCACTGTTACTCAGGCAACCCTGTTTGGGCATACTTGCCTTGCCCCCTGTGGGGGGAATGGGTTCAGTGAAAACCAGTTTTTTGGGGCTTTTGTTCTCTGGCGGCTTTCCCTGTTGGCTTTCTTCATCTCTTCCGAGAGTCAGAGCAGAAGAGATCTTTTCCCATCCTCTGCCTCAGAACAGAGAGATAGCAGTGTATCTTCAGTGAGCTCTCCAGGCCACACTATCTCTGTTTCTTTCTGTGCTGCTAAAACTGCAGGGTCCTGGGTTGTGCACCCTTCAGCAGCATTCTCAGTCCTCACCTCCAGGTCAGGGCACATCTTTGCCCTTTGTGCTTCTAAAACCTCCAGCCACCCCCAGTTTGCATGCACGGCCCCGCCCTTCAGGTTTCATTCTGGGGGGCTGCCCTAAAGTCCTTTACTCGCCCTACCATTCTGTGATTCTGTGCCTTGTCCCTAGCATAGGAGGCTATCACTCCCCAGTGGTGCAGGATCTCCATGGCTCAGCTCCCTCCCCCTTCCTTTTATCTTCAGATATGTGCCTGCAGAATCACGGCTCCCAGCTTCATACCTTGAAACCAACCACCTGTGATATTCTGTTTGTAGAGATGCAGATCTATCTTCTTACATCTCAGTCTGATTTTGTGGCTGTTCAGAGTGGTCTGGTAGATATCCAGCCCAATTCTAGTGACTAGTTGGAATAGGGGCCCCTACTCCTCCGCCATCTTTTCCTCTCTTTTATCTTTAGTAATAATAGAAATGCATTGGAAGCACGACTATTAAGAAGGAGAGGTTTGCCTTTAAGAACATATTCACAAGTAATTGTGGGTCTTCACAAACCTAATAGAGTTTCGTGTGTCTATGCACTGAAACAAGTATTTTATATGTTTCAATTCCAAAATAAATACATGCCTGTTATTTAAAGTTTTTAAAAAGGGAAAGTAGGAAAAAGGAAAAAAAATCTCTTACATTTCTTATTATCCTGTTTATACCTTATTTTTTCTTCTATCTAGTTATTTTGTATCATCTTTAATTTATTTTTGATTGGGCTAAATCAGACGCTGTTTTTGAAGTTATTCTCTGAAATAAACTACTTAGCCAAGCACAGCTATTAGTCCTTAGAATCAAATGAAGGGGATATTTTAATATTTCAAATATTTTGTATAGGATGACACTTTATGGTAGGTTGTATGTTTATGCTTAACTGAGATTCCTTTTGGAACATAATGTCTTTTTTCAAAGACAATTTTTTTAGCTTTAAAGAGAAACTAATTTTTAATTTTTAGTTCACAAAACTATTGGAGCACATTATTTAAAACCATAACTATCTATTAAATATATTCTTAGCCACTCTATAATTTGGAGATTGCCACTTGACTAATGAAACTGTACACTAAAGTAAGTGAATTCATGACTTTTTATTGTAAAGAGGTTGCTCAGATGCAAATCCAAAAGGAGCATACATTTTACAGCTGTACTTATTGGGTTAAAGTTTAGTGCAAACTCATGTGGGTGAAATTTAGTGAGATAATTTAACAAAAGTAATTAATTTGTAAAGTAGAGGGATAGATTAAATAAACAACATAATGTGTGTCACAATCAGGACTGCTTCAGGTAAGGACTGGAGTAGTTACTACTGTTAAACTCCAGACCTCTCTAGATGAATATCAAATGTGAGCCCACAGAGACAGAGATCCTTTCAAATCATTCCAGGCTAACTAAAATGAAGTCATGGTTTTTAGATTGGTGATATCTTTGGGTAACACCTAGGATTCTGACTGCTTTGGGAATTCAGTAAAGTTGCTGGTGAACCTCTGAAGGGTTAAAGAAAACTGCTTGATCTGGGACATTCCAAAATTGTCTTTTTATTTTTTTATTTTTTTACTTAAATTCAGTTTAATTAACACATACTCTATTATTAGTTCCAGAGGTAGAATTTAGTGATCCATCAGTTGCATACAACATTCATTGCTCATTATTTCAAGTAATACCACAAATACATGGAAGTTAAATAACATGCTACTAAACCATGAATGGATCAACCACAAAATCAAAGAAGAAATAAAAATGTACATAGAAACAAATGAAAATGAAAACACAACTGCCCAAAACCTCTGGAATGCAGCAAAAGCAGTTCTAAGAGGAAAGTTTGTAGGAATACAGTCTACTTCAAGAAGCAAGAAGAATCTCAAGTAAACAAAACACCCAAAGGACTTATAAATAACAACAACAACAAAACAAAACCTAGGACCAGCATAAGGAAGGAAATAATAGAGATTACTGCAGGAAAACCTGGGTGGCTCAGTCAGTTAAACATCTGCCTTCAGTTCAGGTGATGATCTTGGGGTCCTGGGATTGAGCCCCGTGTCAGTCTCAAAGAAGAGATCAATGAATACAGGAGCTGGTTCTTCAAAAAAAAAAAAAAACAAAAACAATAAAATTAATCAAATTCTAGCCAGACCTATCAAGAAAAAAATAGAAAACACTCAAATAAATAAAATCACAAATGAGAGAGGAGAAATAACAATCAACACTACAGAAATACAATCATAAGAGAATATTATGAGAAACTCCATGGCAAAAAATTGGACAACCTAGAAGAAATAGATAAATTCCTAGAAACATATAAACTATCAAAATGGAAACAAGAAGAAATAGAAAATTTGCACAGACAGATAACCAGCAAAGAAATTAAAAGAGTAATAAAAATAATTCCCAACAAACGAAAGTCCAGAGCCAGATGGCTTCATAGGCAAATTGTACCAAGCATTTCAAGAAAAGTTAATACCTATTCTCCTTAAACTATTTCCCAAATATATATATATATATATATTTGGCATATATATATATATATTAGATATATCTAATATATATATATATTAGAAGGAAAACTTCCAACTTCATTATAGGAGGCCAACATTACCCTGATACCAAAACCAGATAAAGACACCACTAACAAAAGAATAACAGGTCAATATCTCTGATGGACAGAGATGCAAAAATTGTCAAAAAATACTAGCAAGCCAAATTCAACAATACATTTTTTAAAAAGTCATTCTTCTTATTCAAGTGAGATATATTCTTGGTTTGAGGGGGTGGTCCAACATTCACAAATCAATTGTTGTGATACATCAGCTCAATAAGATAAAGGATAAGAACCATATGATATTTCAATAGACCCAGAAAAAGAATTAGACAAAGTTCAACATCCATTCATGATAAGAACCCTCAACAAAATAGGTTTAGAGGGAAAATACCTCAGCAAAATAAAGTCTATTTACGAAAAACATACAGTGAATATTATCCTTAATGGCAAAAAACTGACAACTTTTCCCCTAAGGTCAAAAACAAGACAAAGATATCCACTCTCACCACTTTTATTCAACATAGTACTGGAAAACCAGCCACAGCAATCAGACAACAAAAAGAAATAAAAGGAATCTAAATGGGTAAGGAAGAATTAAAACTGTCATTATTTGCAGATGGCATGATACTATATATAGAAAACCCTAAAGTCTCTGCCAATACACTACTAGAATTGATAAACAAATTTGGTAATGTTGCAGGATACAAAATCGATATACATAAATCTGTTGCATTTCTATACACCAATAATGAAGCAACAGAAAAATAAATTAAAAGAAAAATTGTACTTACATTTGCACTCCAAATAATGACATAACTAGGAATAAACCTAACCAAAGACATGAAAGTCCTGTACTCTGAAAAGTACAAAACACTAATGAAAGAAATTCAAGACGACACAAAGAAATGGAAAGACATCCCATACACATGGCTTGGATTACCAAACATTGTTAAAATGTGTATACAACCCAGAGCTTTCTACATATTCAATGCAATCCTTATCAAAATATCATGAGCATTTTTCACAGAACTAGAACAAACTATCCTAAATTTTGTATGGAACCAGAAAAGACCCTGAATAGCCAAAGCAATCTTGAAAAAGAAAAGCAAAACTGAAGGCATCATAATTCTGTACTTCAACTTATATTATGAGCATAGTAATCAAAACAGTATGGTACTGGCACAAAAATAGACACATTAATCAACAGAACAGAATAAAAATCCAGAAATAAACCCACAATCATATAGTCAATTAATTTTTGACAAAGCAGGAAATAATATCCAATGGGATAAAGATAGTTTATTCAACAAGTGTAGTTGGGAAAACTGGACAGCTACATGCAAAAAGAATGAAATGGGAACATTTTCTTACACCATACACAAAGATAAATTCAAAAAGGATTAAGGTCTTAAATATGAGACCTGAAACCATCAACATCCTAGAGGAGAACAGAGTCAGTAACTTCTCTGACATCAGCCATAGTAACACCTTTCTAGATAGGTCTACCAAAGCAAGGGAAACAAAAGCAAACATAAACTACTGGGACGACTTCAAAATAAAACGTTTCTACACAGTGAAAAAAAAAGGCAACTTATGGAATGGGAGAAAATATTTACAAACGATGTATCCAATAAAGGATTAGTATCTAAAAGAACTTATGAAACTCAACACCCAAAAACAAATAATCCAATTCAAAAATGTGTAGAAGACATGAACAGACATTTCTCCAAAGAAGAAATCCATGTGGCCAACAGATACATGAAAAGATGCTCATCATCACTTATAATTAGGGAAATGCAAATCCAAATGACAATGAGGTATCACTTCATACTTGTCAGAGTGGCAAAATGAGAACAAAACAAAACAAAACAAAAACAAAAACAAATGAAAAAACTCAAGGATCAATAGTTGGCAAGGATGTGGAGAAAAAAGAACACTCATGCACTGTAGGTGGGAATGCAAACTGGTACAACCACTGTGGAAAACAGTATGGCGATTCCTCAAAAAGTTATAAATAGAACTATCCTACTACCCAGAATTACCCTCCTGGGTATTTACACAAAGAATATGAGAACACTAATTCAAAGGGATATATGAGCAGCATTACTTACGGTAACCAAGATGTGGAAGCTGCCCAAGTGTCCATCAATTGATTAGTGGAAAAAGAAGATGTGGTATATATATATATATATATATATATATATATATATATATATATACACAATGGAATATTACTCAGCCATAAGAATGTATGAATCTTGCCATTTGCAACAACATGGATGGTTCTAGTGGGTATAATGCTAAGAGAAATTATCAGAGAAAGATAAATATCATATGATTTCACTGATATGTAGAATTTAAGAAACAAAACAAACAAGCTAAGGGGAAAAATGAGAGAAACAAAGCAAGAAACAGACTCTTAATTATAGAGAACAAATTTGATGGTTACCAGAGCAGAGATAAGTGGGGGGTTGAATTAAATAAGTGACAAGGATGAAAGAGTGACTGGTGATGAGCACAGGGTGATGTATGGGACTGCTGAGTTACTATATTGTACACTTGAAACTAGTATAATACTGTATGTTAACTAACTGTAATTAAAATAAAAAATTAAAAAAAAAACTAGTGAAATAAGGAAGAAAATAATTGTCTAAAATTTCTGTAAGAAAAACCTGTATGTAGCAGGGCAGGGAACAATGAAACATATTAAAAAATGTGCCTTGTGAGGCAAATAATGAGACATGACTTTTAGTAGTAAACATCTTAAATATTGGATTTGAAACTTAGAATAAATCCTGAAACCAGTCCTTAGCCCTCTCATATTCCGAGATTTTAGGCATGTGGTATTTCTTTTCTTTCTTTAATATTCTTTGATCCCATTTGTTTCCAATATACTATGTATATATGTCACCAATGGGGGTGGTTTGCAAAAGTAAAAATTAATCGGAAACATTTTTGCCAAATCACATTTGAAATCTCACTGTCCTTTTACCCATATGCAAAGAAATGTCTTGCTAGAGAGGCTGCTTATCTATGGAATGCCATGTTTCTAGATTCCACCTTTTGGGATTTTATCCAAATTTCAAGGCCCAGATCAAATTCCAATTATTTCATAAAACTCTACCTGATCATTCTTATTAGATATGATCTTTTCCTTTTCTGAACCCCTCCCCAATACATCTTTTAACTGACTCTTATGAGAGCTACTAGTGATTTTGTGTACTAGTTAATCCTCTCGTAAATATTCCTAATTGCTTCCTTTACTGAACTTTTACTGTATGCTATTCATTTTAAATACACTAGGCACATTTGGAACATATTTAAATATCTTTGACATAAATGTAATACTATTTACATTTCAAAAATAGGAATTCAAAAATACATAGAGATTAAGAAAATATATGCAATATTTCAAAGTTTGTAAAGCATGGTACCTGGATTGAAATCTATGACATATGGATTAAAATCTAGGATTGTTCATGTTTTCCTATTACTATGTATGTATGTATTTAATTTTTAAGCTAAGAACTGGAAAACTTTTATTATCACTGAAAATTTTATTTTATTATTTACCATTAAAATTGTCACTAGATCCCAATGAGTTCTAGCTTTTACTTATTTTTTTAAATTAACATATAATATATTATCCATTTCATGGGTACAGGTCTGTGACTCATCAGTCTTACTCAACACCCAGCACTCACCATGACACATACGCTCCCCAATGTCCATCACCCAGCCACCCTATCCCCCCACACCCCTCCCCTCCAGCAACCCTCAGTTTGTTGCCTAAGATAAGAGTCTCTTATGGTTTGTCTCCCTCTCTAATTTTGTCTTGTTTCATTTTTTCCTCTCTTCCCCTTTGATCTTCTGCCTTGTTTCTTAAGTTCTGCATATCAGTGAGATCATATGATAATTGTCTTTCTCTGATTGACTTATTTCACTTAGCATAATACCCTCTAGTTCCATCCATGTCATTGCAAATGGCAAGATTTCATTTTTTGATGGCTGCATAATATTCACACACACACACACATACACACACACACACACACACACCACATCTTCTTTATCCACTCACCTGTTGATGGACATCTGGGCTCATTCCATAGTTTGGTTATTGTGGACATTACTGCTATAAACACTGGAGTGCAGGTGCCCCTTCAGATCATTCACTACCTTTGTATCTTTGGGGTAAATACCCAGTAGTGCAGTTGCTGGGTCATAGGGTAGCTAAGTTTCCAACTTTTTGAGGAACCAAAATATTAGCCAATAGGATCCAACAGTACATTAAAAGGATTATTCACCACAACCAAGTTGGATTTATTCCTGGGCTGCAAGGTTTGTTCAACATCTACAAATCAACCAGTGTGACACACTACATAAATAAAAGAAAGGACAAGAACCATATGATCCTCTCAATAGATGCAGAAAAAGCATTAGGCAAAATACAGCATCCTTCCTTGATTAGAACTCTTCACAGTGGGGAGATAGAGGGTGCATACCTCAATATCATAAAAGCCACCTATGAAAAGCCCACAGAGAATGTCATTCTCAATGGGGAAAAATGGAGAGCTTTTCCCCTAAGGTCAGGAACACAACAGGGATGTCCACTATCACTACTGCTATTCAACATAGTACTAGAAGACTTAGCTTCAGCAATCAGACAACAAAAAGAAATAAAACCATCCAAATAGGCAAAGAAGTCAAACTCTCACTCTGCAGATGATATGATACTTTATGTGGAAAACCCCAAGGACTCCACCCCAAAATTGCTGGAACTCATACAGAAATTCAGTAAAGTGGCAAGATATAAAATCAATGCACAGAAATCAGTTGCATTTCTATACCCCAACAATGAGACAGAAGAAAGATAAATTAAAGAGTTGATCCCATTTACAATTGCAACAAAAACATAAGATACCTAGGAATAAACCTAACCCAAGAGGCAAAGGATCTGTACTCAGAAAACTATAGAAAACTCATGAAAGAAATTGAGGAAGACATAAAGAAATGGAAAAACTTTCCATGCTCATGGATTGAAAGAACAAATATTGTTTAAATGTCTCTGCTACCTAGAGCAATCTACATAGTCAATGCAATCCCTATCAAAACACCATCAACTTTTTTTCACAGAACTGGAACAAATAATCCCAAAATTTGTATAGAACCAGAAAAGACCCTGAAAAGCCAAAGGAATATTTAAAAAGAAAACCAAAGCTGGTAACATCACAATTCCAGACTTCAAGCTCTATTACAAGGCTGTGTACAGCAAGACAATATGGTACTGGCACAAAAACAGACACATAGATCAATGGAACAGAATAGAGAACTCAGAAATGGACCCTCAAATCTATGGTCAACTAATCTTCAATAAAGCAAGAAAGAATATCCAATGGAAAAAAAGAGTGTCTCCAACAAATGGTGTTGGGAAAATTGGACAGCCACCTGCAGAAGAATGAAACTGGTCCATTTCCCTACACCATACACAAAAGTAGACTTAAATGGTTGAGAGACCTAAATGTGAGACAGGAATCCATCAAAATCCTAGAGGAGAACACAGGCAACAACATCTTTGACCTCTGCTGCTGCAACTTCTTTCTTGACACGTCTCCAAAAGGCAAGGGAAACATGGGACACCTGGGTGGCTCAGTCCATTAAACATCTGCCTTTGGCTCAGGTCATGATCCTGGGGTCCTGGGGTCGAGCCCCACATCAGGCTCCCTGCTTAGCCTGCTTCTCCCTCTGCCTCTGCCTCTCCCCCTGCTTGTGCGCTCTCTCTCTCTGTCAAATAAATAAATAAATAAATAAATAAATAAATAATAAATAAATAAAATCTTTAAGAAAAAAAGAAACAAAGGCAAGGGAAACAAAGGCAAAAATGAACTATTGGGATTCATCAGGATAAAAGCTTTTGCACAGCAAAGACAGAACTAAAAGACAACTGAGAGAATGGGAGAAGATATTTGCAAATGACATATCAGATAAAGGGCTAGTATCCAAAATCTATAAAGAACTTATCAAACTTAACACCTAGAGAACAAATAATCCAATCAAGAAATGGGCAGATGACATGAACAGACATTTCTGCAAAGATGACGTCCAAATGGCCAACAGACATATGAAAAAGTGCTCAATTTCACTCAGCATCAGGGAAGTACAAATCAAAACCACAATGAGATACCACATCACACCAGTCAGAATGGCTAAAATTAATAAGTTGGGAAATGACAGATGTTGGCGAGGATGCAGAGAAAGGGGAACCCTCCTACACTGTTGGTGGGAATGCAAGCTGGTGTAGCCACTCTGGAAAACAGTATGGCGATTCCTCTAAAAGTTGAAAATATTACTCTGTATTTATAAAATTATGGCCTAATATGCTCTGTGTACATAGAAGACAGATGCATAACCCAATAAAGTGGGGAAAGGAAGTTTATCCAACAAGTATTCCTGGAAGGAAAAAAATATATAGGCTCCTTAAGAGGCCAGAATTGTTTCATAGTCATCCTTGAAATTTTTGCATTGCTTAACTCAACATCTTTTGGATAGCGGGTGCTTAAAATTACTTTTTTGAGTTAGATCAAATGGTATTATTTTTCCCCCTGGGTTTTCCACTGAGGTAGTTGAACTTTGATTTTCATTTGAGCAATATTTCTCTACATACATGAATGAGTATCAGTACCAGCTTTATAGAAAATGTCAACAGAGGTAAATGCCTTTCCCACTTGCTTTCTTAGTAGCACCAATCAACTCGAAAGACTTGTAGATATAGTGAATTGGCACTCAACATCCATTCCAACATTTCTATACTGTAGAGGTTGGAAAGTTAGAAATAATCTAAAAACAACAGTAAGATACCACTACATACCAGTTAGACTGTATTAAAAAAAAATTCAAAATAACAATTGTTGGTAAGGATGTGGACTTACAGAAATTCCAATTTGTTGCTAGTGGGAATATAAACTATACAGCTACTTTAGAAGGCAATATAACAGTTTCTTATAAAGTTAAACCTAGGGGTGCCTGGGTGGCTCAGTCAT
Source organism: Halichoerus grypus (assembly GCF_964656455.1). Classification (NCBI taxonomy): domain Eukaryota; kingdom Metazoa; phylum Chordata; class Mammalia; order Carnivora; family Phocidae; genus Halichoerus; species Halichoerus grypus. The sequence continues at coordinate 61,682,428 of NC_135727.1, read as the reverse complement.
TAAGCGTCTGCCTTCAGCTCAGGTCATGATCCCAGGGTCCTGGGATCGAGCCCCGCATCGGGCTCCCTGCTCCGCGGGAAGCCTGCTTCTCCCTCTCCCACTCCCCCTGCTTGTGTTCCCTCTCTCACTATATCTCTCTCTGTCAAATAAATAAATAAAATCTTAAAAAAAAAAAAAAAAGTTAAACCTAATCTTACCATATGGCTCACAAATCCCACTTCTACATATTTACCCTAGTGAATTGAAAACTTAGGTTTACACAGAAACTTGAACACAAAAAGCTGCTGTTAATAGTAACTTTATTGTCACCAAAACAGGAAGCAATTGGGTGAATTGATAAACAAACTGATACATCCATACAATGAAATACTGTTTATTAATAAAAAAGAGTAACTCAACAACCAAAGAACAAATGATCCAATCAAGAAATGGGCAGAAGACATGAACAGACATTTTTCCAAAGAAGACATCCAAATGGCCAACAGACACATGAAAAAGTGCTCAACATTGCTCGGCATCAGGGAAATCCAAATCAAAACCTCAATGAGATATCACCTCACACCAGTCAGAATGGCTAAAATTAACAAGTCAGGAAACGACAGATGGTGGGGATGCAGAGAAAGGGGAACCCTCCTACACTGTTGGTGGGAATGCAAGCTGGTGTAGCCACTCTGGAAAACAGTATGGAGGTTCCTCAAAAAGTTGAAAATAGAGCTACCATTCGACTCAGCAATTGCACTACTGGGTATTTACCCCAAAGATCAAATGTAGGGATCTGAAGGGGTGCGTGCACCCTGATGTTTATAGCAGCAATGTCCACAATAGCCAAACTATGCAAAGAGCCAAGATGTCCTTCGACAGATGAATGGATAAAGAAGAAGTGGTATATATATATACAATGGAATATTATGCAGCCATCAAAAAGAATGAAATCTTGCCATTTGCAATGACGTGGATGGAACTGGAGGGTATTATGCTCAGTGATATAAGTCAATCAGAGAAAAACATGTATCATATGACCTCACTGATATGAGGAATTCTTAATCTCAGGAAACAAAACTGAGGGTTGTTGGAGTGGTGGTGGGTGGGAGGAATGGGGTGGCTGGGTGATAGACATTGGGGAGGGTATGTGCTATGGTGAGTGCTGTGAATTGTGTAAGACTTTTGAATCACAGACCTGTACCTCGGAAAGAAATAATACATTATATGTTAAAAAAAAAAAAGAAGAAGAAGAAGACAGTAGGAAGGGAAAAATTAAATGGGGGATATCGGAGGGGGAGAAAAACCATGAGAGACTATGGACTCTAAGAAACAGACTGAGGGTTCTAGAGGGGAGGGGGGTGTGGGGATGGGTTAGCCTGGTGATGGGTATTAAAGAGGGCACGTACTGAATGGAGCACTGGGTGTTATACGCAATGAATCATGGACCACTACATCAAAAACTAATGATGTAATGTATGGTGATTAACATAACATAATAAAATAAAATAAATAAATAAAATAAAGAAGAGTAAACTATCAATCCACATAAAATGTAGATGTATCTTAAATGCATTTTTTTCAAAGTGATAAGAGATAGTCTGAAAATGCTACATACTCCATGATATTCATTTACAGTCCATATTCTATTTATATAATATTCTGGAAAAGACAGTATATAAGGAGAGAACACAGATAAGTAGTTGCCAGGGTTTCAAGGAGGAGTTAATGCATGAGAAGGAGAAGTACAGAGAATTTGTTTTAGAGCAAATAGAGCAAAACTAATATTCATGGTACAGTAATGGTGGGTACATGATATATGCATTTGTCAAAACCCAAGGACCTTTATAGTACAACACTGTAAATGTTAATGCAAGTAAATTAAAGAAAAAATACATTAGGAGGTCAAAATATTTCAGGATGGAATGTGAATTATGAAAAAAATTATTTAGGGAGGGGTGTACAAGATGGCAGAGTAGGAGAACCCTAAGCTCACACCATCCCACTTTACAACTAGATATCACTCACATCCAGTTCATTAAGCCAGAGAGCAATCTGAAGATATTTGGCAAAAGAAACTTCACAACTAAATGTAAAGAAGGTGCATCAGAGAAGTTAGGAAAGGCAGAAATGGTGGTCTAGAGCTGCCTGCAGGAGGGAGGAAGCTGCAGTTGTTGAGAGGGGAAAGAACCAGGGAGCCCATACAAAGAAAGGAATCTCCATAACTTCTGGCCTTGAAAACCAGGTGTGCTGAATTCTGTGAGTTTGCATAACCAGTGGGACTTGGAGCTTGGAACTGTAAAAGTCTGCCAATGCAGCGCTGGGTGAGATGGGAGGGAGTCTGGAGGCCCAGTGATAACAGGATCCCTGCCTTTAAAGAGAAAACAGCCTGAGGAGAGGAAACATAGAAGCCACATCTTGTACAATGGCAAAGAGATCTGTTTATACTGATTTTGGAGTATGTTGGGGGACTTCTCAGGGAACAAAGGAGCTGGAGGGCACCATATTAATCCTCCACCCCTCAGCATAAACACTGAGCCACCTGCAGGAGACAGCACTGCACAGACACTTGCTACGAAGCAGCTAGAAGTGCATGCCCCATGAGTTCTCCTGAAGACTCCCCAACCTCAAGCCTGCTGACCTTTGCTGTGGGCTCAGCACAAACTTTGCTAACACCGTGGCACACCCTGCCCAGTCAACCTCATGTATGGACATCCCGTATGTAGTAGCCTCGCTCAGTGTCCAACAACCATGCACACAAATGCCACTTGCTGTGCTTTGCCACTGGGCACACAGATGCCTTACCCAGCTGCTCCTCACACAGATACTGCATGCCCCAGCTATTGCTGTTGCTGTGCACCACACCCTAGGCTACCACTGAGCTTTGAAAATTAGTGTTAGGACTAGTGTCTCAGTGCAATTTTATTAAGGCTGCTTGAACCCACGCAGCTGCCACACACCCCCAGCCACCTCTGCACTCCTTGCCTAGCCTCAGGATGCACAAATGCTGTGAACAGCACCCAGGCCCTAATGTGCCCCTCCCTCAACGCTCTCAGCCATGTGCCTTGCCCGCTGCCACTGTCACTGACAGGCACAGTGCCTGTGCCCACCACTGAGCTTAGGGGAACCCAGCCTGGGACTAGGGATTCAATGTAAATATTTCTAACCCTACTACCTGACTCTGGAGCTGCCCAGTAGTCTCTCCCTCTCAGAGCCAGCCTGCTGGGGACTCATTAACACCACAGAGAGGAAGTGCAGTCTACAACAGGTAGACAGTCAGTGCAGAAGTCTGTACTGTGTTGTGATGAGCACTGGGTGTTATACACAACTAATGAATCATTGAACATTATAACAAAAACTAATGATGTACTATACTGTGGCTAATTGAACATAATAAAAAATAAATGCATTAACCATTAAAAAAATGAAAGGGAGAGCTACACGGACACAATAGCAGCACACTAGCAACACACATAAGAGACTCCCTGGAAATACCAGGTTGTGGTGAACAGGGCACACAGAACTACAAAGCACTACAGAACCTCTTCTTCATAAAGCCACTACTTTCAAGAGCAGAGGATGTAGCTGACACTCCTAACATACAGAAACAGACACAGAGATACAGAACAAAAAATTAGAAAACAGAGGAATTTGTCCCAAATGACAGAACATGACAAAATCATAGCAGGAAATCTAAGCAAAAAAGAAATAACTAGTATGCCTAATAGAGAATTTAAAGTAATGATCACAAAGATACTCACTGGACTGGAGAAAAGAGTAGAAGACTTCAGTAAGACTCTTAACAAAGAGATAAAAAATAACTTATCAAAGATGAAGAAATAAATAAATGAAATTAAAACAATAGATGGAGTAATCAGTAGGCTACAGGAAGCAGAGGGACGTATCTGCGTACTGGAGGATAGACTAATGGAAAGTAATCAAGTTGAATAGATGAGAGACAACAGATACTACATAAAGAGAATAGACATAGGGAACTCAGTGACTCTATCAAGCATAATAACATTCACATTCTAGGGATCCTAGAAGGAGAAGAGAGACAAAGGTTGTCATAAAATTTATTTGAGGAAATAGTAGCTTAAAACTTCCCTAATCTGGGGAAGGAAACTGGTATCCAGATCCAAGAGGCACAAAGAAATCCCAACAAAATCAACAAAAGCAGATATCCACATCCAGACATACTGTAATTAAAATGTAAAATGTAGTGATAAAGAAAAACAAAATAAAAGCACAAGACGAAAGAAGACAGTCACATGCTAGAGAAAACCCATGAGGCTATCAGTGGTTTTTTTGTTTGTTTGTTTGTTTGTTTTTTGTTTTCTGTTGTTTTTTTTTTTTTCCCCAGCAGCAAATTTGCAGACCAGAAGGGAATGGTATGATATATCAAAGTGCTGAATGGGAAAAATCTACAAGCAAGAATGCTCTCTCCAGCAAGGCTATCATTCAGAATAGAAAGAGAGATAAAGAGTTTCTCAGACACAAACTAAAGGAGTTCATGACCACTGATCCAGCCCTTCAAGAAATATTTAAAGGACACTTTGAGTGAAAAGTAAAGGCCACAAGGGAAATTATGAAAAGTAAATAACACAAATGCAGTAAAAATATTTTTTTTTGTAAAATAACAAGAAAGAAACTCACAAAGTAAAAGGATATAAAATATGACACGATATACCTAAAAGGTGAGGAGGAGAGGAGTAAAGAATGGGATCAAACATAAATGAACATCAACTTAATATAGACTGCTACATGCAAAAGATATTATATAGAAGGCTAATGATAAACACAAATCAAAAATCACTAATAAATATTCAAAGAATAAAGGGAAATAAATCCGGGCGCCTGGGTGGCTCAGTTGGTTAAGCGACTGCCTTCGGCTCAGGTCATGATCCTGGAGTCCCGGGATCGAGTCCCACATCAGGCTCCCTGCTCAGCAGGGAGTCTGCTTCTCCCTCTGACCTTTCTCCCTCTCATGCTCTCTGTCTCTCATTCTCTCTCTCGCAAATAAATAAAATATTAAAAAAAAAAAAAAAAAAATTTAAAGGGAAATAAATCCAAATATATTGCTAAAGTAAATGAGCAAACCATGAGAGAAAGATAAGAAAAGATCAGAGAAAAACTACAGAAAAAACCATAAAACAAGTAATAAAATGGCAATAAATATATACCTATCAATAATTACTTTGAAAGTAAATGGACTGGGGTGCCTGGGTGGCTCAGCTGGTTAAGCATCTGACACTTGGTTTTAGTTCAGGTCGTAATCTCAGGGTCATGAGGTCAAGCCCCATATCAGGCTTCATGCTGGCTTGTGGAGCCTGCTTAAGATTCTTTCTCTCCCTCTACCCCTGCCCCTCCCCCGACTCTCTCACTATCTCTCATTTCCTATAATAAATAAATAAATGTATGTAAATGGGCTAAACATTCCTATCAACAGACATAGGTGACAGAATAAACAAAAAGACCCATCTATATGCTGTTTAGAGGAGTCCCATTTTAGACCTAAAGAAAACTGCAGATTCAAAGTGAGGGAATTGAGAAATATTTCTCATTTAATGGATGTCAAAAGAAAGTAGAAGTATCAATACTTATATCAGAAAAAAAAATAGATTTTAAAAAGAGTACAGTAACAAGAGAGAAAGAAGGACACTATATAATAATAAGTTGACAACAAGAATATATGACAATTGTAAATATTTATGCTCCCAACATGGGAGAACTCATATGTAAGAGATAATAACAAACATAAAGGAATTAATCAATTGTAATACAATAAAAGTAGGGTATTTTAACACCCCAATTACATTGATGGATAGATCATCCAACCAATAAATCAACAAGGAGACAGTGGTTGTAAATAACACACTGGACCAGATGGATTTAACAAATATATAGAGAACATTTAATCCTAAAACAGTAAAATACACATTATTTCAGGTTCACACCAAACATTCTCCAGAATAGATCACATATTCGGTCACAAAATAAGTCTCAACAAATTCAAAAAGATCAAAGTTATAACATGCCTCTTTTCTGACTACATCACGATGAAACTAGTATAGTCAGTTACAAGAAAAAATCTGGAAAGACCACAAAAAACACTGGGGTAAATACCATTCTACTAAACAATGAATGGGTTCTGCAAGAAATCAAAGAAGAAATTAAAAAGTACATGGAAACAAATGAAAATGAAAATACAGTAGTCCAAAATCTTTGGGATGGGGCAAAAGTGGTTCTAATAAGAAAGTTTATAGCAATACAGGACTACCTCAAGAACCAAGAAAAATCTTGAATAAACAACCAAACCTTACACCTAAAAGAGCTAAAACAAGAAGAACAAACAAAACCCAAACCAGCAGAAAGAAGGAAAAATAAAGATTAGAACAAAAATAAATTATATAAAAACTAAACAAACAAAAACCAGTAGAAGAGATCAATGAAACCAGGATCTGGTTCTTTGAAAATATAGACAAAATTCATAAAACTCTACCCAGATTCATTTAAAAAAATTTAAACAGGACTCAAATAAAATTACAAATGAAAGAGGAGAAACAACAAACACCAAAGTAATACAAAGAAGTATAGGAGAATAGTATGAAAAATTATATGACAACAAATTAGACAATATAGAAGAAATGGGTAAATTCCTACAAACATACTGCATACCAAAACTGAAGGAGGAAGGAATAGAAAACTAGAATAGACTAATTACCATCAAGGAGATTGAGTTAGTAATCAAAAAGCTACTAATGAGAAAAAGTCCAAGACCAAACAGGTTCACAGGTGAATTCTACCAAACATTTAAAGAAAAGATAATACCTATTCTTCTCAAACAATTTCAAAAAATAGAAGGAAAGGGAAAATTTCCAAATTCATTCTATGAGGCCAATATCACCCTGATAGTAAAAACCAGATAAAGACACCACAAAAAAAGAGGAATGAAGGCCAATATCTTAGATGTGCATAGATGCACAAATCATAAAAAAAACTACCAAACCAAATCCATGAATACATTAAAAACAATATTCACCACGATCAAATGGGATTTATTCCTGGTATGCAGGACTTATTCAATACTCACAAATCAAACAAGATGATACATCAGAACAATAAGAGAAAGGATAACAAGCATATGATCATTTCAATAGAGGCAGAAAAACATTTGACAAAGTACAGCATCCATTCATGATTAAAGCCCCAACAAAGTAGGTTTAGAGGGAACATAATTCAACATAGTAAAGGTCATATATGAAAAACTCAAAGAGAACAACATACTCAATGAGGAAAAACTGAGAGCTTTTCCCTTAAGTTCAGGAACAAAACAAGGATGTCCACTCTCAGCACTTTTATTCAACATAATACTGGAAGTCCTAGCCACAGCAGTTAGACAACAAAAAGAAATAAAAGGCAAACAACTTGGTAAGGAAGAAGTAAAACTTTCACTACCTGCAGAAAACACGGTAAGATATATAGAAAATGAAAAGATTACATGAAAAAAAACTACTAAAATAAATGAATTCAGAAACACTGCAGGATAAAAAAAATCAATGAGCAAAAATCTGTTGCATTTCTATTTACTAATAATGAAGCAGCAGAATAAGAAGTCAAGAAAATAATCCCATTTACTACATTTTTTAAAAATTTAAAATCAATTAACATACAGTGTATTATTAGTTTCAGAAGTAGAGTTTAGTGATTCATCATTTGCAAATAACACCCAATGCTCATTACATCAAATGCCCTCCTTAATGCCCATCACCAGTTACTACATCCCACCCACCCACCTCCCTCCAGGACCCTTCAATTTGTTTCCTAGAGTTGAGAGACTCTTATGGTTTGTCTCCCTCTCTGATTTCATCATATTTTATTTTTCTTTCCTTCCCTTATGTTCATCTGTTTTGTTTCTTAAATTCCACATATGAGTGAAATTATGATATTTGTCTTTCTCTGACTTATTTCACTTAGCATAATACCTTCTAGTTCCATCCACATCATTGCAAATGGCAAGATTTCACTCTTTTTGATGGCTGAATAATAGTCCTTTATTTATTTATTTATTTATTTATTTATTTATTTATTTATATACACACCACATCTTCATTATCCATTCACCTGTTGATGGACATCTGGGCTCTTTCCCTATTTTGGTTATGGTGAGCATTGCTGCTATAAATATTGGGGTGCATGTACACCTTTATTTACTATGTTTGTATACTTTGGATAAATACCTAGTAATGCAAATCCTGGGTTGTAGTGTATCTCTATTTTTTAACTCTTTGAGGAACCTCCATACTGTTTTCCAGAGTGGCTGTATCAGTTTGCATTCCCACCAACAGTGTAAGAGTGTTCTCCTTTCTCCACATCTTCACCAACATCTGTTGTTTCCTGAGTTATTCATTTTAGCTATTCTTACTGGTGTGAGGTGGTATCTCATTGTGGTTTTGATTTGTATTTCACTGATGCTGAGTGATGTTGAGGATTTTTTGATGTGTTTGTTGGCGATTTGTATGCCTTCTTTGGAGCAATATCGGTTTATAAATTCTGCGCATTTCTTGACTGGATTTCTTGGTTTTTGGGTGTTGAATTTGATAAGTTCTTTAAAGATTTTGGATACTAGCCCTTTATCTGATAAGACATTTGCAAATATCTTCTCCCATTCTGTAGGTTGTCTTTCAATTTTGTCGACTGTTTCCTGTGCTGTGCAAAAGCTTTTTATCTTGATGAAGTCTTAATAGTTCATTTTTAATTTGTTTTTCTTGCCTTTGAAGAGGTGTCTAGCAAGAATTTGTTGTAGCCGAGGTCAAAGTGATTGCGGCTCCTTCCTCAGCAGGGAGCCTGCTTCTTCCTCTGCCTGCCGCTCCCTCTGCTTATTAAAAAAAAATTAAAAAAAATTCTTTTTGGGGCTTTCGTATATGGCTTTTATGATATTAAGGTATTTTTCCTCTATCCCTACACTGCAGAGAGTTTTTATCAAGAAAGATACTGTATTTAGACAAATGTTTTTTCTGCATCAATTGAGAGGATCATATGGTTCTTGTCCTTTCTTTTATTAATGTGGTATACACATTAATTGATTTGTAGATTTTGAACAACCGTTGCAGCCCAGGAATAAATCCCACTTGGTCATGGTGAATAATACTTTTAATGCACCATTGGATCTTATTGGCTAGTATCATGGTGAGAATTTTTGCATCCATGTCATCAAGGATATTGGTTTGTAATTCTTTTTGATATGGTCTTTGTCTGGTTTTGGTATCGAGGCAATGCTGGAATCATAGAATGAGTTTGGAAGCTTTCCCTCCATTTCTATTTTTTGGAACAGCTTCAGAAGAATAGGCATCAATTCTTTAAATGATTGGTAGAATTCTGCTGGAGGAGCATCTGACTCTGGACTCTTTGTTGGGAGAATTTTGATTTCTGCTTCAATTTCCTTGCTGGATATGGATCTGTTCAGGTTTTCTAGTTCTTCCTGTTTCAGTTTGGGTAGTTTATAGGTTTCTAGGAATGCATCTATTTCTTCCAGATGCCTAATTTGTTGGCATATAATTGCTCATAATATTCTCTTATAATTGTTTGAGTTTCTTTGGTGTTGGTCGTGATCTCTCCTCTTTCATTTATGATTTCATTAATTTGATTCCTTTCTCTTTTCTTTTTATAAGTCTAGCTAGGGGGTTATTGATCTTAATTTTTTTCAAAGAACCAGCTCCTAGTTTCATTGCTCTGTTCTACTATTCATTCACTTTCTATATCATGATTTCTGCTCTAATTTTATTATTCCTCTTCTTTTCCTGGATTTAGGCTTTATGTGCTGTTCTTTTTACAGTTCCTTTAGGTGTAAAGTTAGATTGCGTATTTGAGACTTTTCCTGTTTCTTGATAAAGGCCTGTATTGCTATATACTTCCCTCTTAAGACAACCTTTGCTTCATTCCAAAGGTTCTGAACTGTTGAGTTTTCATTTTCATTTGTTCCCATATAGTTTTTAAAATTCTTCTTTAACTTCCCAGTTGACCCATTCATTCTTTAGTAGGATTCTTTTTAACTTTAATGTATTTTGTGTTCCTTACAGATTTTCTCTTGTGACTGAGTTCAAGTTTTAAACATTCTGGTCTGAAAATATGCAGAGAATAATCCCAACATTTTGGTAACAGATGAGACCTGATTTGTGACCCAGGATGTGATCTATTCTGGAGAAAGTTCCTTATCCACTAGAGAAGACTGTGTATTCTGTTGCTTTAGGATGAAATGCTCTGAATATATCTGTGAAGTCCATCTGGGCCAGTGTGTCATTCAAAGCCTTCATTTCCTGTTGATCTTCTGCTTAAATGATCTGCCCAGTGCTGTGAGTGGTGTGTTACAGTCCTCTACTGTTTTTTTATATTATTATCAATGTGTTCTTTTAATTTTGTTATTAATTGGTTCATATAATTGACTGCTCCCATGTTAGGGTCATAAATATTTACAATTGTTAGATCTTATTTTTTGGATAGACCCTTTTATTATGTTATAGTGTGCTTCTTCATCTCTTATTAGAGTCTTTGTTTTAATAATTTGTCTGATATAAAGATTGCTACTCCAGCTTTCCTTTGATGTCCTTTAGTGTGATAAGTGGTTCTTCACCCCCTCATTTTCAATCTGGTGGTGTGTTTGTGTCTAAAATGAGTCTACTGTAGACAGTATATTTATGGGTCTTGTTTTTTTATCCACTCTCATACCCTGTGTCTTTTGATTGAATCATTCCATCCATTTACATTCAGAGTAACTATTGAAAGATATGAATTTTGTGCCATTGTATTACCTGTAAAGTTTCTATAGAAACTTTTTTGTTACTTTTGGACTCTCTCTTCACACAAAGGATCCCCTTTAATATTTCTTGCATGGCTGGTTCAGTGTTCACAAATTCCTTTAGTTTTTGTTTGTCCTGGAAACTCTTTATCTCTCCTTCTATTCTGAATGACAGCCTTGCTGTATAAAGCATTCTTGGCTGAATATTTTTCCCATTTAGCATTTTGAAAATATGCCAGTCCTTTCTGTCCTGACAGGTCTCTGTGGGCAGGTCTGCTTCCAGCATTATGTTTCTACCTTTGTAGGTTAAGGACTTCTCATCCTGAGCTGCTTTCAATGTTTTCTCTGAAATTTGCAAGCTTCACTACATGTGCAGGTGTTGACCTAATTTTGTTGATTTTGATGGGGGTTCTCTGTGCCTCCTGGACTTGAATGCCTGTTTCCTTCTCCAGATTAGGGAAATTCTCAGCTATAATTTGTTCAAATAAACCTTCTGCTCTCCCCTCCTTTTCTGGAACTCCTATTATTCTATTACTATTTTGCTTTATAGTATTCCTGATTTCTCCAATTCTCTCTTAATGATCCAGTAGTTAAACACTCCATCTTTTTGTCATTATATCACTGACTTTTCTTCTGCCTCTTTTATCCTAGCAGTTAGAACCTCCATTTTTGACTACATCTCACTAATATTATTTTTAATTTTGGCTTGATTAGATTTTATTTCTTTTATTCTACTGTAAAGGATTCTCTACTGTCTTCTATGATTTTTTCAAACTCAGGTAGTATTTTTATAATCATTGTTTTGAATTCTAGTCCTGACATATTACTTATATCCATATTGACTAAATCCCTATGTGAGTACTGTCTCCTGTTCTTTCTTTTTGGGTGAGTTTCTTTGTCTCCTCATTATGTCCAGACATTAATAAATGAAAGAGAGAGAAAAGACAAAAATAACAACAACAACACCAGAAAAATATGAACAAAACAAACCAGAATAATACAGAAACAACACAAAATAAGAGAAAACAAAAAAGAAGTAAAACAGAACAAAACAATAAACTAGATCCTGGGTGTATTTTGGTCTGTTTGTTCAAAGAAACTAGATTTCAATAGGAAAGAAAGAAAAACTTACATATTTACAAAAATAAATTAAAATGCAATGAAAGGAAACCAAAACTTAATGTACATTAATTTTTGGAAACAGTAATATAAGAATAAAGTTTAAAAAGAATTTAAAAAGAAAGAATTGATATAATAAGAAAGTAACTGAAGAAAAAACTAAAACTGAAAGACTAATAATAATAATAATAATAAAAGCCCATGAATGTTATATTCTGTTTCCCTAAGAGTTGAAGTTTTGCAGTTCTCTATGATCAGTAAACTTGGTATTAGCCAGTTGTTCTTGCTAGTCTTCTGGGCGAGGGACCAGTTGCACTGATTCTCAGGGGTCCTTGCCCTAGTGAAATTGCACCCCCCTTGCCAGGGGGCTGTGCTCAGTGTAAGTGACTCAGGATTTCACTGTGGTGCTGTTTTGTTCCCTGAAGGTTTTCAGCACTGATGGAGGATGAAAATGGTAATGCCCCAATCTCTAACCCAGGAGCTGAAAGTTCATGCCCCCCCACTCTTCAGTGAGCCCCCACACAAAAGCAGTCAATCACTCTAGTCTCCCTGGTTTCCATCCAAACTCTGTAATCACCCAGACTGTGACTGTTTTTATCTCAAGCACGTGACCCAGTTTCAGCATACTTTGTGTAAAAAACCTGAAAGACTCCACCAAAAAATTGTGAGAACAAATGCATGGATTCAGCAAAGTTGCAGGATATAAAATCAATGTACAGAAATTTGTTGCATTTCTATACACCAATAAGGAAGCAGAAAAAAATAAATAAAGGAATTGATCCATTGACAATTGCACCAAAAACCATCAGATACCTAAAAATAAATCTAACCAAAGAGATAAAAGATCTGTACTCTGAAAACTATAAAACACTGATGAAAGAAATTTAAGAGGACACAAAGAAATGGAAACAACATTCCATGCTCATGGATTGGAAGAACAAACATTGTTAAAATGTCTATGGCATCCAAAGAAATCTACACATTTAATGCAATCCCTACCAAATACTACTAGAATTTTTCACAGAGCTGGTAAAAACACTACCAAAATTTGTATGGAAAAACAAAAGACCCTGAATAGCCAAAGAAACCTTGAAAAAGAAAAGAAAAGCTGTAGGTATCACAATTCTGGACTTCAAATTATATTACAAAAATGTAATGGTCAAAACAGAATGGTACTGGCACAAAAATAGACACATAGATCAATAGAAGAGAATAGAAAACCCAGAAATCAATCCACAACTATATCATCAATTAATCTTCAACAAAGCAGGAAAGAACATTCAGTGGGAAAAAAAAGACAGCTTCCTCAACAATGGTGTTGGGAAAACTGGAGGGCAGCCTGCAAAAGAATGAAACTGGACTGCTTTCTTACACCATACATAAAAATAAATTCAAAATGGATGAAAGACCCAAATGTGAGACAGGAAACTAAGTCCTAGAGGAAAACACAGGCAGTAACCACTTTAACACATATGCACCAATATGCAGAGATCTGAAATATAAGTACATATTGATAGAACAAAAGGGAAATGGGCAACTCTATAATAAAAGCTAACAACATCAATACCCCACATTCAATAACAGAAAGGACAGACAGGAGAACAATAAAAAAATGGAGGATAAGAACAATACAATTAAGCAATTCAACCTAATAGACATATACAGAACACTCCACCAAATCACAGCAGAATATGTATGTTTTTTCTAAAGTAGATATGGAATATTGTTTAGGATTGGCCATATGTCAAGCCAACTAATAAGTCTTAAGAAATTTAAGAAGCTTAATTTATACAATGCTGCTTTTCTGAACACAATAGAATAAAACTAAAATTACTATGGAGATAAATCTGGAAAAAAATTTAAACACTATGTAAAGACAAAACAAATCACTCTTAACAAATGGGTCAAATAACTTACAATAGAATTTAGGAAAAAATAAATTTTAGAAAATAACTAGAGAAAAATGAGAACAAATTTAATATACCAAACTTATGGGATGCAGCTAAATATTTGTTAAAAGGAAACATGTAGGTACCTACACTTACACTGAAGAAGAAAAAACTACTTTAAATCACTACTTTAATTTACACCTTAAAACACTCCTAAAAAAACTAATAGAAAAAATGAAATAATAGATAGACCTGAGATATATAAAAAAGAAAAAAAATGGGAGAGAAGATGGCAGGGGAGTAGAAGGACTCTAGGCTCACCTTGTCACAGGAACACAACTAGATAACCATCAAAATATCCTAAATACCCCAGATATTGAACTGAAGACTGACAGACCAAACTCCACAACAAAAGGGAGAGAAAAGGCCACATTAAAGAAGGTGCAAGAGACATAACTAGCTTTTCTAACAGACAGAAGGAGTCAGAGACTTAGACAAAATAGGAAGATAAAGGAATTTATCCCAAATGAAAAAAACAACATAAGGCCACAGCCAGAGATCTAAGTGAAACAGATATAAGTAACATGCCTGATGAAGAATTTAAAGCAACGATCACAAGTATACTCACTAGGCTTTAGAAAAGAATAGAAGACATCAGGGAGACCCTTAACACAAAGATAAAAATGTTAAAAAGAATCAATCAGAAATGAAGAGTGCAATAAGCGAGATTGGAAACAGACATGATGCAATGAACAGTAGGCTGGAAGAAGCAGAGGAATGAATTAGTGATGTACAAAATAAAATAATGGAAAGTAATGAAGGTGAACAAAAAAGAGAAAGAAGAATTTTATAACACAAGAATAGACTTAGGGAACTCAATGACTCCATCAAACATAATAACATTTATATTATAGGAGTTACAGAAGAAGAGAGAAAAGGGAGCAGAAAATATTTTTGAAGAAATAATACCTGAAAATGTCCTTAATCTGCAGAAGGAAACAGATATCCAGATCCAGGAGGCACAGAGAACTTCCATCAAAATCAACAAAAGCAGGCCAACACCAACACATATTGTAATTAAATTTGCAAAATATAGTGATAAAGAAAAAAATTGAAAACCAGCAAGACAAAAACAAAAACAAAAACAAAAAAAAAACAGCAAGACAAAAGAAGTCATTTACTTACAAGGGAAAATCCATAAGGCTAGCTGGAGATTTCTCAACAGAAACTTGGCAAGCCAGAAGGGAGTGGCATGATATATTCAGAGTGCTGAATGGGAAAAATCTGTAGTCAAGAATACTCTATCCAGCAATGTTATCATTTAGAATAGAAGGACAGATAAGTATTTTCCCAGAGAGGCAAAGCTTAAGGAGTTCATGGCCACTAAACCTGTCTTGCAAGAAATATTAAAGGGGACTCTTTGAGAACAGAGACCAAAAGTGACAAAGACAAGAAAGGATCAGAGAAAATCTCCAGAAACAATGATATAACAATTATAAAATGGCAATAAATACATATCTGTTAATAATTACTTTGAATGTAAATGGACTAAAGGCTCCAATCAAAAGACATAGAGTGTCAGAATGGATAAAAAAAAGCAAGACCCATCAATACACTACCTACAAGAGACTCACTTCAGACCTAGAGACACCTGAAGATTGAAAATGAGGAGATGGAGAAATATTTATCATGCAAAAGAAAGTCAGAGTAGCAATACTTATATTGGACAAACTAGACTTCAAAACAAAGACTTTAACAAGAGACAAATAAAGGCACTATATATCATAAAGGGAGCAATCTACAAGAAGATACAACAATTATAGATATTTATGCACCCAACATGGGAGCATCCAAATATATAAAACAATAATAACAAACATAAGTGAACTAATTGATAATAACACAATAATAGGGAAATTTAACACCCCGCTTTCATCAATGGACAGATTATCCAGGAAATCAATGAGGAAACAATGGCCTTGAAGGACACACTGAGCCTGATGGACTCAACAGATTATATGTAGAACATTTCATCTGAAAACAGCAGAATACACATTGTTTTCTAGTGCACATGGAACATTCTTCAGAATAAATCACATATTAGGTCACAAAACAGGCCTCAAAATATACAAAAATATTGAAATCATACCTTACCCCTTTTTTTTTTACCAGAACGCTATGAAACTTGAAGTCAACCACAAGAAAACATTAGAAAGGCCACAAATACATGGAGACTAAACAGCATGCTACTAGAGAATGAATGGGTCAACCAGGAAATCAAAGAAGAAATAAAATAAACATGGAAACAAATAAAAATGAAAACACAATGATCCAAAAACTTTGGGATGCAGCAAAAGGATACCAAGAGGGAAATTTATGGCAATAGAGGCCTACCTCAAGAAGAAAAATCTGAAACAACCTAACATTACACCCAAAGGAGCAAGAAAAGGAACAAAAAATAAAGCCTAAGGACAGCAGAAGGAAGGGAGTAATAAAGATTAGAACAGAAAGAAATGATATAGAACCAACAAAAACAAAAACAAACAAACAAGAGAACAGATAAATGAATCTAGGGGCTTGTTCTTTGAAAAAAATGAATAAAATTGATAAACCTCTAGCCAGACTTATCAAAAAGAGAGAGGACCCAAATAAATAAAATCACAAACAAGAGAGGAGAAAAAACAATCAACACCACAGAAATACAAACAATCACAAGAGATTATTATGAAAAAGTATATGCCAACAAACTGGACAGCCTGGAAGAAATCGATAAATTCCTAGAAACATATAAACTACCAAAACTGAAACAGGAAGAAATAAAAATTTTGAACAAACCAAGAAACAGCAAAGAAACGTAATCAGAGGGGAGATGAACCATGAGATACTATGGACTCCGAGAAACAAACTGAGGGTTTTAGAGAGGAGGGAGGTGGGGGATAAGTTAACCCAGTGATGGGTATTAAGGAGGGCATGTACTGCATGGAGCACTGGGTGTTATACAAAAACAATGAATCATGGATCACTACATCAAAAACTAATGATGTATTATATGGTGACTAACATAACATAATAAAATAAAATTAAACTAAATAAATAAAAAAAAAGTCCAGGATCAGATGGCTTCACAGGCAACTTCTACCAAACATTTAAAGAAGAGATAATATCTATTCTTCCCAAACTATTCCAAAAAATAGAATGGCAAAGAAGCCTTCGAAATTCATTCTATGAGGCCAACATTACCCTGATACCAAAGCCACATAAAGACTCCACTGAAAAAGAGAAGTACAGGCCAATATCCTTGATGAACACAGATGCAAAATGCTAAACAAAATACTAGTGAATTGAATCAAATAGCACATTAAAACACCATTCACCAGGATCAATTGGGATTTATTCCTGGGTTGCAAGTGTCATTGATTATTCACAAATGAACCAATGTGATACATCACATTAATAAAGGAAAGGGTAAGAACCATATAATCCTTTCAATAGATGCAGAAAAATCATATGGCAAAGTACATCTTCAATTCATGAAAAAAAAACTCAACAAAATATGTTCAGAGGGAGTATGTTCCCTCTGAATTTTGTTTCCTAACATAATAAAGGTCATATATGAAAAGCCCACAGCTAATATCATCTTGAATGGGGAAAAATTTAGAGCTCTTCCTCTATGGTGAGGAACAAAACAGGGATGGCCCTCTCACCACTTTTATTCAACATAGTATTGGAAGTCCTAGCCACAGCAATCAGACAACAAAAAGAAATAAAAGCATTCAAAATGGCAAGGCAGCTGTAAAACTTTCACTGCTTGCTGATGACATGATTCTCTATATAGAAAACCTGAAAGACTTGACCAAGAAACTTCTGGAACTAATAAACAAATTTAGTGATATTAGAGGGTACAAAGCCAACTTATGAAAATCTGTTGCATTTCTATACACCAATAATGGAAGCAGCAAAAATAGAAATGAAGGAATCAATCCCATTTACAACTGCACCACAAACAATAGAATACCTAGGAATAAACCTAACCAAAGAAGTGAAAGAACTCTACTGTGAATACTAGAAAACACTGATGAAAGAAATTGAAGATGACACAAAGAAATGGAAAGGCATTCCATGCTCATGGATTGGAAGAACAAATACTGTTAAAATGTCTATACTACCCAAAGCAATCTACACATTTAATGCTCCCTACCAACATACCAGCAACTGTTTTCAGAGCACTAGAACAAACAGTCCTAAAATTTGTATAGAGCTATGAAATTCCCCAGATAGCCAAATCAACCTTGAAAAAGAAAAGCAAAGCTGGAGACATCACAATTGTAGACGTTAAGTTATCTTAAAAAGCTGCAGTAGTCAAAACAGTATGGTACTGGTACAAAATAGACACATAGATCAATGGAACATAATAGAAACCCCAGAAATGAACCTACAACTGTATGGTCAATTAATTGTCAACAAAGGAGGAAAGACTATCCATTTGGAAAAAGACAGTCTCTTCAACAAAGGTGTTGGGAAAACTGGACAGCAACATGCAGAGGAATGAAACTGGAAAACTTTCTTACACCATACACAAAAAATAAATTCAAAATGACTTAAAGACCTGAAAAGATGAGTTAAAGACCTAAATGTGAGTCATGAAATCATCAAAATCCTAGAGGAGAACACAGGCAGTAACTTCCTGACATCAGGAATAGGAACTTCTTTCTAGATATGTCTCCTGAGGCAAGGGAAACAAAAGCAAAAATAAACTATTGGAACTTCATCAAGATAAAAATTCCTGTGCAGTTAAGGAAACAATCAACAAAACTAAAAGACAACCTATGGAATGGGAGAAGATATTTTCAAATGGCATACTGATAAAGGGTTAGTATCCAAAATATATAAAGAAGTTATAAAGCTGAATACCCAAAAAACAAATAATCCAATTAAAAATGGGCAGAAGACATGAAGAAACATTTTTTTCTGAGTAAGACACAAATGGCTAATAGCAACATGAAAAGATGCTTAACATCATTCATCATCAGGGAAATTCAAATGTAAACTACAGTAATATATCACCTCACACCAGTCAGAATGGCTAAAATCAACAACACAAGAAACAACAGGTGTTGGTGAGGATATGAAGAAAGGGGAACCCTCTTGTACTGTTGGTGGGCATGCAAACTGGTACAGCTACTCTGGAAAACAGTATGGAGGTTCCTCAAAATGTTAAAAATATAACTATCTATGATCCAGCAACTGCACTACTAGGTATTTACTCAAAGAATACAAACATAATGATTCAAAGGGATACATGCACCCTGATGTTTATAGCAGCATTATCTACAATAGCCAAATTATGGAAACAACCCATGTGTCCATCAACTGATGAATGGATAAAGAATACGTTTTTATATATGACTATTACTTAGCCACAAAAAGAATGAAATCTTGCCATTTTAAATGATGTGGATGAAACTATAGAACATTATGTTAAGGAAAATAAGTCAGTCAGAAAAAGAGAAATACCTCATGATTTCACTCATACATGGAATTAGGAAACAAAACAAAGGATCATAGGGAAAAAAAAGAGAGAGGCAAACCAAGAAACAGACTCTTAAGTATAGAGAAAAAAACAATGGTTACCATTTGGGAGGTGGGTGGGGGGATGGGAAAAATAGTTGATGGCACTTAAGGTGTGCACTTGTGATGAGCACTGGGTGTTATATAGAAGTGTTGAATCACTATATTGTACACCAGAACCCAATATTACACTGTATGTTAACTAGCTGGAATTTAAGTAAAAACTTAAAAAAAAAATAAGGTAGCTAACCTCTAGTGCTTGCTTAGTTCAAATCTGCAAATCCCAACTGTTTAGTAACAGATGGGACTAGAGTTGGTTGAATGACTGCTAATTCTAGAAATGGGGCCTAGCTGAGAGTGTACAATATAATTGCTGACTGATCAACTGCATGAGTCTAATAGTTGTAAGAGTTGGAGTTGGGGAAGCAATAATATAGGCTGAAAAGCATTTCCCAGCTCAGGAAGGCATAAAAGACAAATATATACCTAACTGAGTTTGCTGTTGAAAGAGGTTCTCACCCCCACCCCAGCAACTCAACTTCTGGGTGTATATCCAAAGGAAATAAAAACAGGATTTTGAAGAGATATATGCACTCCCATGTTTATTACAGCATTATTACAGTAGCTGAGATATGGATACAAACTAAATGTCCATGAACAGATGAATAGACAAAGAAGATATGATGTGTGTATATGTCTGTGCATATATATGGATATTATATAATATGGTTATATACTAATGATTGAATATTATTCAGCAATGAGGAAAAATGACATCTTGCCATTTGCAATAACATGGATGGACCTTGAGCACATTATGCTAAGTGATATAAGTTAGAGAAATACAAGTACTATATGATATCACTTGTTTGTGAAATCTTAAAAAGTCAAACTCATACAGTGAGTAAAATGGTAGTTACTAGGGAATGGAGGGTGAAGAGGATAGAACAGGTGTAGTTTAAGGGTACACTTTCAATGAGTAGTAAACAAGCCCTAGAGATATAATGCACAGTATAATGAATATAAACAACAATATTGTGCTGTAATACAACTTTTTAAGAGACTAGAACTTAATTATTCCAACTACTAAAAAGAAAGTATAATCCTGTAACTGATATAGGTGCTATTATTACTACAATAACAATCATATTACAATTTATAAATGTATTTATCATTTATAACTGTATACCTTAAATTTATACAATGTCATACATCAAATATAGTTTAATATTTTTTTATAGTTTAATATTTTTTAAATGAAAGAAGTTCTTTTAGTAGTTAATAATGGGAAACAGGAAATAGGTAAGAACAAATAACTGATTCTATGTAGGCATTATTTTTCTCTGCATTAAAACCCTTCAGATTTCATTGGCTATTCCTACCATGGACCTTACCCTAGAACCATTTAAGCAAACAATAAAAATAAAATAATAATTTGGAATATAAATGATTAAATGAATTGTGACCTACTGTTCAACCTGGCCAAAGTTTGGTGGTTGGTGTAGGAGTGATCTTGCTTCTCTGAATGTGTGGGAAATCATACAGCTAGTGACTTTCATTCACTCAACTTGTCTTGACCCTCTCTCTGTACATGATTTTTTTTTCTTATTGCACCCACAAATGCCAGGTAGGCTTAGTAACTGAAATGAAATCATCATCATGCTCCCTAGAGTGAGCTTGGGGCAATATTTAGAGTGGGGTGGTTACATTTTATGATCTCATGTCCTCATTCCACATTAGGATGAATAAGTGTACATAAGGAATGGTATTTGGGATAGCATTGATTATAGGGGCCACTGGTAGGTGTACTTGGGAAGTGGCTGGTTTATTCCAATTGTACTTGGGTTAAGAGCTTCAGATCAGGTAAATCAATCACAAAGTTATAAACATACAGCCTATGATAGATTCAGAGCAGGGACTTAACAACTGTTTGGTAATATATTCGGTATAGTGAGGATGAGAGAGAGACAGGTAATGACAGTACTGTGGCCTAGAGGAAAGGAGCCATATTTGGAAGTGGAAGTGGGGAAAAGTGCTCATGGTCATGTGCACTTGAGAGGGCCTTCATGGGGATGGGGTGGTAAGATAATAGCAAAACAGGATTCTCTTGAACCTGGGTGTTGACTTCTTATGGGATCATACCCATTCTTTTTTTTTTTTTTGTAGTTTTTAATTTTATTATATTATGTTAGTCACCATAGAATACATCATTAGTTTTTGATGTAGTGATCCATGATCCATTGTTTTCGTATAACACCCAGTGCTCCATGCAGTATGTGCCCTCCTTAATACCCATCACCGGGCTAACCAATCACCCCTCCCCCCTCCCCTCTAGAACCCTGTTTGTTTCTCAGGTCCATAGTCTCTCATGGTTCATCTCTCCCTCCAATTCCCCCCCCCCCCATTTTTCCCTTCCTTCTCCTAATGTCCTCCATGTTATTCCTTATGTTCCACAAATAAGTGAAACCATATGATAATTGACTTTCTCTGCTTGACTTATTTCGCTTAGCATAATCTCCTCCAGTCCCATCCATGTTGATGTAAAAGTTGGGTATTCATCTTTTCTGATGGCTGAGTAATATTCCATTGTATATATGGACCACATCTTCTTTATCCATTCATCTGTTGAAGGGCAGCTCAGCTCTTTCCACAGTTTGGCTATTGCGGACATTGCTGCTATGATCATTGGGGTGCATATGGCCCTTCTTTTCACTACATCTGTGTCTTTGGGGTAAATACCCAGGAGTGCAATTGCTGGGTCATAGGGTAGCTCTATTTTAAATTTTTGAGGAAACTCCACACTGTTTTCCAAAGTGGCTATACCAACTTGCATTGCCACCAACAGTGTAAGAGGGTTCCCCTTTCTCCACAACCTCCAACATTTGTTGTTTCTTTCCCTGTCCATTTTGGCCATTCTAACTGGTGTAAGGTGGTATCTCAGTGTGGTTTTGATTTGGATTTCCCTGATGGCTAATGATGATGATATTTTTTAATGTGTCTGTTAGCCATTTGTATGTCTTCTTCAGAGAAGTGTCTGTTCATCTCTTCTGCCCACTTTTTGACTTGATTATTTGTTTTTTGGGTGTTGAGTTTGAGAAGTTCTTTATAGATCTTGGATACCAGCCCTTTATCTGTAGTGTCATTTGCAAATATCTTCTCCCATTCTGTGGGTTGCCTTTTTGTTTTGTTGACTGTTTCCTTTGCTGTGCAGAAGCTTTTTATCTTGATGAAGTCCCAAAAGTTCATTTTTGCTTTTGTTTCACTAGCTTTTGGAGATGTATCTTGAAAGAAGTTGCTGTGGCCGATGTCAAAGAGGTTACTGCCTATGTTCTCCTTTAGGATTTTGATGGATTCCTGTCTCACACTGAGGTCTTTCATCCACTTTGAGTTTATCTTTGTGAGTGGTGTTAGAGAATGGTCGAGTTTCATTCTTCTGCATGTGGCTGTCCAATTTTCCCAGCACCATTTATTGAAGAGACTGTCTTTTTTCCATTGCATGTTTTTTCCTGCTTTGTCAAAGATTATTTGACCATAGAGTTGAGGGTCCATATCTGGGTTCTCTATTCTGTTCCATTGGTCTGTATGTCTGTTTTTGTGCCAGTACCATGCTGTCTTGGTGATCACTGATTTGTAATATAGCTTGAAATCGGGCAACGTGATGCCCCCAGCTTTGTTTTTCTTTTTCAACATCTCCTTGGCGATTCGGGATCTTTTCTGTTTCCATACAAATTTTAGGATTGTTTGTTCCAGCACTTTGAAAAATGTCATTGGAATTTTGGTCGGGATGGCATTGAAGGTATAGATTGCTCTGGGTAGCATAGACATTTTAACAATGTTTATTCTTCTGATCCATGAGCATGGAATATTTTTCCATCTTTCTCTGTCTACTTCAATTTCTTTCATGACTGTTTTGTAGTTCCTAGAGTATAGATCCTTTACCTCTTTGGTTAGGTTTATTCCGAGGTATCTTATGGCTTTTGGTGCTATTGTAAATTGAATCGTTTCTCTATTTTCTCTTTCTACAGTTGCGTTTTTAGTGTGTAAGAAAGCAACTGATTTCTGTGCATTGATTTTGTATCCTGCCACATTACTGAATTGCTGGATGAGTTCTAGTAGTTTGGGGGTGGAGTCTTTTGGATTTTCCACATAAAGTATCATGTCATCTGTGAAAAGAGAGAGTTTGACTTCTTCTTTGCCAATTTGAATACACTTTATTTCTTTTTGTTGTCTGATTGCTGTTGCTAGGACTTCTAGTACTATGTTGAACAACAGTGGTGAGAGTGGGCACCCTTGACGTGTTCCTGATCTTAAGGGAAAGGCTCTCAGCTTTTCCCCATTGAGGATGATATTCGCTGTGGGTTTTCCATAGATGGAGTTTATGAGCTTGAGGAATGTTCCCTCTATCCCTATACTCTGGAGAGTTTTAATCAGGAAAGGATGTTGTATTTTGTCAAATGCTTTTTCTGCATCAATTGAGAGGACCATATGGTTCTTCTCCCTCCTCTTATTAATGTGTTCTATCACATTGATTGATTTGCGAATTTTGAACCACCCTTGCATCCCGGGGATAAATCCCACTTGGTCGTGGTGGATGATCCTTTTAATGTATTGTTGGATCCTATTAGCTAGGATTTTGTTGAGGATTTTGGAATCCATATTCCTCAGGGATATCGGTCTGAAATTCTCCTTTTTGATGGGGTCTTTGCCTGGTTTGGGGATTAAGGTAATGTTGGCCTCATAGAATGGGTTTGGAAATTTTCCTTCTGTTTCTATTTTTTGAAACAGCTTCAGTAGAATAGGTATTATTTCTTCTTTGAATGTTTGGTAGAATTCCCCAGGAAATCCAGCAGGCCCTCGACTCTTGTTTTTTGGGAGGTTTTTGATCACTGCTTCAATCTCGTTACTGGTTATTGGCCTATTCAGGTTGTCAATTTCTTTCTGTTTCAGTCTTGGCAGCTTATATATTTCCAGGGAGGCCTCCATTTCATCCAGATTGCTCAGTTTATTGGCATATAGTTGTTGATAATAATTTCTACTAATTGTTTCTATTTCCTTCGTGTTAGTCCTGATCTCTCCCCTTTCATTCATAATTTTATTAATTTGGGTCCTTTCTCTCTTCTTTTGGATGAGTCTGGCCAGTGGTTTATCAATCTTATTAATTCTTTCAGAGAACCAACTTCTAGTTTCGTTGATCTGATCTACTGTGTTTCTTATTTCTAATTCATTGATTTCTGCTCTAATTTTAATTATTTCTCTTCTAATGCATGGCTTAGGCGTCATTTGTTGCTTTTTCTCTAGTTCTTTAAGGTGTAGAGTTAGTTGGTGAATTCGGGATTTCTCTATTTTTTTGAGTGAGGCTTGGATGGCTATGTATTTCCCCCTTAGGACTGCCTTTGCAGTATCCCATAGGTTTTGGACCAATGTGTTTTCGTTCTCATTGATTTCCATGAATTGTTTAAGTTCTTCTTTGATTTCTTGGTTGACCCAAACATTCTTGAGCAGAGTGATCTTTAGCTTCCAAGTGTTTGAATTTCTGCCAAATTTTTTCTTGTGATTGAGTTCCAGTTTTAGAGCATTGTGGTCTGAGAATATGCAGGGAATAATCTCAATCTTTTGGTATCAGTTGAGACCTGATTTGGGACCCAGTATATGGTCTATTCTGGAGAAAGTTCCATGTGCGCTCGAGAAGAATGAGTATCCTGTTGTTTTAGGGTGGAATGTTCTGTAAATATCTATGAGGTCCTTCTGGTCCAATGTATCATTCAAAGCTCTTGCTTCCTTGTTGATTTTCTGCTTAGATGACCTGTCCATTGCTGAGAGTGGAATATTGAGGTCTCCTACAATTAACGTATTGTTATCAATATGACTCTTTATTTTGGTTACCAGTTGGCTTATGTATATGGCTGCTCCCATGTTGGGGGCATAGATATTTACAATTGTCAGATCTTCTTGTTGGATAGACCCTTTAAGAATGATAGAGTGTCCTTCTGTGTTCTTATTACAGACTTTAGTTTAAAATCTAATTTGTCTGATATAAGAATTGCTACCCCAGCTTTCTTTTGAGGTCCGCTGGCATGGAAGGTGGATCTCCATCCCTTCACTTTCAGTCTGCATGTATCTTTAGGTTCAAAATGAGTCTCTTGTAGGCAGCATATGGATGGGTCCTGTCTTTTTATCCAATCTGCAACCCTGTGCCGTTTTATGGGAGCGTTTAGGCCATTCACGTTGAGAGTGATTATTGAAATATATGAATTAATTGTCATCCTGTTGCCTGTGAAGACCTTGTTTTTATAGATTGTCCCTGTAAATTTCTGCTGTAGATCACTCTTGGGGTCTTTCTCCTTTTATAGAACCCCCCTTAATATTTCTTGCAGGGCCGGCTTAGTGGTCACATATTCTTTCAACTTCTGCCAGTCGTGGAAGCTCTGCATCTCTCCATCCATTCTAAATGAAAGCCTTGCCAGATAAAGTATTCTTGGCTGCATGTTCTTCTCATTTAGTACTCTGAATATGTCTTGCCAGGCCTTTCTGGCTTGCCAGGTCTCTGTGGATAGGTCTGACGTTATTCTGATGTTCCTCCCTCTGTATGTAAGGAATCTCTTCCCCCTAACTGCCCTTAAGATGGTTTCCTTCGTTCTAAGATTTGCAAGTTTTACTATTACATGCCGGGGTGTTGGCCTGTTTTCCTTGATCTTAGGAGGGGTCCTCTCTGCCTCTAGGACTCGAATGTTTGTTTCCTTCCCCAGATTAGGGAAGTTCTCAGCTACGATTTGCTCAAATACATCTTCTAGCCCTCTCTCTCTCTCCACTCCCTCCGGGATTCCAATTATTCTGACATTGGAACACCTCATGGTGTCACTTATTTCTCTGATTCTATTTTCATGGATTCTGAGTTGTTTTTCGCTGGCCTCCTCTTTTCCCTTTTTATCTATTATACTGTCTTCCAGATCGCTTATTCTCTCTTCTGTCTCAGTTACCCTAGCTGTTAGATTATCTAGATTGGATTTGATCTCATTGATAGCATTTTTAAGTTCTGCCAATTCAGCTCTCGTTTCTACCCTTAGAGACTCTATGTTGCCATTAATCCATTTCTCCATTCTAGCTATTGTCTTTACAATTGCTAGCCTGAATTCCATCTCCAACATCTTGGTTATGTCTGCATCCATTTGTAAATCTGCAGCATAAATCATAATCTCTGAGTCTTTTCTGTTTTGGGGGCTCCTCCTCCTTGTCATTCTGTTGATGGGTGTTTGAGGGAATGTATAAGGTCGAAATTATTGACCAGAACCCAAGCAAGATGCACCTGTTTTCTTGGGACCTTAGGGTTGCTGGCCTCTTGTTTTCCCAGCCTGTCTTCTGCGGGAGGGGCCTGCCGCGCTGTTACTTAGGCAACCCTGTTTGGGCGGAGTTGCCCTGCGCCCCTGTGGCGGGGGATGGGCTCAATGGGAATCAGTCTTTGGGGCTTTTGTTCTCTGGCGCCTTTCCCTGGCGGCTTTCCGCGTCTCTTCCGCGAGTCAGAGCAGAAGAGACCGTTTCCAACCCTCTGCCTCAGAGCAGAGAGACCTCAGTCTGTTCTTCAGTGAGCTCTCCAGGCCACACTGTCTTCGTTTTGTCCGTGCTGCTATAAACTGCAGCGGCCTGGGTTGTGCGCCCCTCTGCAGCGCTCCCAGTCCTGCCTCCAGGTCGGGGCGCGTCTCTGCCCTTTGTGCTTCTAAAACCGCCAGCTGCTCCCAGTTCACGGGCGCGTGTGACTCTGCTGCTTGGGGTTTCCACCCCCGGGGGTTGCAGTTCACCGGCACGACCCCAGCGCACTGGGTTTCCAACTCGGAGGCTGCAGTTCGCGTGCACGCGACCGTCACTCCGGTTTCTGTCCGGGGGGGGGTGCTGCAGTTCGCGTGCGCGCGACCGTCACTCCGGTTTCTGTCTGGGGGGGCTGCAGTTCGCGTGCGCGCGACCCCGCCGGTCTGGTTTTCCACCCTGGGGGCTGCCCTAATGTTCTTTCCCGACGCTACCGGTCTCCGAGTCTGTGCCCCGTCCGCAGCATGCGAGGCTGTCACTCACCGGCGGTGTAGGATCCCCACGTCCAGGCACCCTCCCGCCGCCGTTTATCCTCCGATATCTGCCTGCAGGATCACGGCTCTCTGCTTCGTACCTCAAAACCAACTGCCTGCAATATTCTGTTTGTAGAGATCCAGATCTTCTTACATCTCAGCCTGGTTTCGTGGGTGCTCAGAGTGGTCTGGTAGTTACTGGGATCATACCCATTCTTGAGGTTGTCATTTTTGTGAAGACTTAGATCTGTTGGAACTTAAATAAAACAAAACAAAACAAAAAACAGATATGCCTTCTGAATATCTGGAAAATTTTCTTTATATTGTCTAAGTACAAAAGAAGAACTGTGAATAATGGGTAGGATTAAATGTAAATACATATTCAGAACAAGGAACAATTAGTGTCACTCCAGAAATGGAAATGACTACACACTTGTGAGCTAACTGCAACTGGAAATGTTTAAGCAAAGACCACAAATAATCATCAGGGATCCTATAGATTGATTTAATGTTTGGATAAATGACTTATATATCCTTCTAACTCTAAGACAATGTGATTCTTAGGAAGTACATCTGATAAAAATAATAAAATTCTGGATTCACTAAAGCAGCATGTAGTAACCACTAAATGGTTTACATGTTTCCACGTCTCATAGTCCATTCTCAGTCCTCTATGTATTTGGTTTTTCACCATCAATGGGAAAAGCTAATCACTCTCTACTTCCTGAAATACTATCTTTACCTGACTTCTGGGAAACTACTCTCCTTAGTTTCCTCTTACTTTTTAAAAAAAGATTTTATTTATTTATTTGACAGAGAGCGAGAGAGCACAAGCAGGGGGAGCGGCAGAGGGAGAGGAAGAAGCAGATTCTCTGCTGAGCAGGGAGCCCGATGTGGGGCTCAATCCCAGGACCTTGCGATTATGAACTGAGCCAAAGACAGATGCTTAACAAAATGAGCCACCCAGGCACCCCTCCTCTTACTTTTCTTTTTTTTTTTTATTTTAAGAAACATATTTAATTAATTTATTATTTTTTATTAGTTTTTGATGTAGTGTTCCATGATTCATTGTTTGTGTATAACACCTCTTACTTTTCTTATTGCTTCTTCTCAAGATCCCTCTCTGGATCCTTTTCATCTTTCCAACTTCTAAGCATTAGAGTAACACAGTCTTAAGTCTTTGTATGTCTTCTCTTTTCCATTTACAGTCACTTCCTAAGTAATATCCAGTATAAATGCATTGAATGTGATCTATATTCTTTTTTTTTTTTTTTTTTTAAGATTTTGACAGAGACACAGCGAGAGAGGGAACACAAGCAGGGGGAGTGGGAGAGAGAGAAGCAGATTTCCCATGGAGCAGGGAGCCAGATATGGGGCTCGATCCCAGGACCCTGGGACCCATGACCTGAGCTGAAGGCAGACACTTAACGACTGAGCCACCCAGGCGCCCCGAATGTGATCTATATTCTGATGCCTCCTAGATTTATATTTCTTGCCAGACTTTGCCCCGAATTTCTGATTCATATACTCAGTTACTTTCTGAGTATTTCTAACTGCATATCTTAGACATCCCAAAAGTAATGTGTCCTTCCACTATCAGGAATATGGACCATGCATACTTTTCCCTATTCATCATATTAATTGCCACTAAACAACCTGGATATTATACATAAAACAAATATAAGAAGACTCTGAATGGTGGACAAAAGAAGTCAAATCTTCTAGCAGTCTCAGGACTTGAGGAAATCATATGGTGATGAGTTCCCAATTTTTTTCTTGGCTTCATGTAGCCTAGAATTGGAGCTGAAGGAGCCAGTAACATGGAAAAAACAACAGGAGCAGACAAAAAAAGAAAGCACAAACAAATGCTTCTCTCTCCAGCCAAATGACCATGAAAGTGACAGCCTAACAAGATAGAAAATATTTAGATAATATCCATGCTGCTCCAGCCAAGTGCCACAGAAAAAATCCTGTGGCCTTGCCCTATCCACCTAAGCAAAGGCCAAGTGAAAAGCTTAGACTTAAACTCTCAGGAGGTTATAAGAAGCCCTAAAATGCTAGTGGAGAAGGAGAAGGGATGTACCTAATAGTACCTTGAATCCCTATGGATACATGCCCAGCCACCCATGCTATCTATGGCTCAAGTCCCGTGCCCTAATTTGAGGTTCAATAATACATTTCCTTAGCTGTGACAGAAAAGAAGTATGAATGATGCTTGAAAAATTTAGACATCTAGATCCTATGTCATTCAAAGTAGTCAATATGACTAGCTTCTCCACTTATTCCCATGTTTCAGAAAATGTCTGAGACATCCTTGGAGCTTTGTCATTTTTAAAAATTATCTTCTGAGTGGGTGATGAATTCTTTTGAGTATCATTTGTGTTGATAAATCTTTCTCCCAGGAAAATAGATTTGAATTTTTGGAAACTGCTAAGTGGGATTCAGCGTTTCACATGTTAAATTATATGGGAACTCAAGCTAAGTAATACAGCCATGGATCAAAGATAAAGTTAGCAGAAAGTAATGTTAATTCATTTTTGGTTCTGACTGTAATTTCCAAAGGGAAGTTTTGAAAAGGTTCACAGTATGAGTGTAGCCTATCAAAATGACTATGAAGAAGACGGCAAAAAAGTTTGACTTCTGTGTTTGTATATGTGTATGTGTTTCAAATTCCCTTCTTACACTTCCACAGTTTTTTTTTGTAAATTTCTCCCTTGCACCTCAGAATTGTATCTGCATGCAAAAAAGATACTGTGCATGGAAAAAACTAAATTTGCTATGAAAAAAACTTTTTTCCAAGCAGATTTTCACATTCTATTTTATCCTTTCTCGCCAGCTTTTCTCCACATTGACACAGATAATATGACAAGAACACTTTAATGTATATATATATTTTTCAATATCTTATATTTGGACAATCTTACAATTCTGGAATATGCTTATGCCATCTTTGAAAGGAGAAATGTAAATTATATGTGTGTCTAGAACTTGTAGGTAGTAGTATTGCTTTTCTGAGATAAGTAGCACATCTCATAAATGTTATGTTTTCTAAAATTGTTCCTATAGGTGAGATTATTTTTGGAGGGATGTCATAAAAATACTTGATTATTCTTTGTTAACTGCTCTCCCATAATTGGGTAAAATGAAGTTTGTCTTTCTTATGACCAGAGGAGGGCACTAGCGGTTCTTAAGTCAGCGGCTCCAAGATAAAGAGCTGAAGGGAATTTAGAGAGGTCTTTTTTTTTTTTTTTCATTTCCAGCACTCGTTACTTTTATTTATTTATTTTTTTTATTTCCAGCACTCGTTACTTTTATGTGAAACTTACATTTATTACACATATGAATAGTTTAGCAGGGGAACTTGGCAGGAGCTAGAAAACCATTAAACATACTTCTGTATGTCAATTATAAAGGAGACCTTTTGCGTAACTCATTAAGAGCTCAATAATCTACACATTAGCTAGGGTGCAAATCAGGTTAGATCTCAGAGGCTCCCTGAAGTTGTGCCTTGTTTTGGAAGGATTGAGAAAAGCATCTGGGAAACTTTCCTCAGCTGGACTAATTGGCAAGAGGCATCAGTATACTTCAGTCTGGGTTCAGATAACCACCTTTTAGACTCACTAGAGAAGTTATTGGGTGAGAAAGAACTGGTATTTTGTTTTAAAAAGCAACTTTTCCGTGTTTCAGATGTTCAGTTTATATTTCAGCACTGCTTTTCTAAATGGGTGCCAAATTCAGAGTGTGCTTTATTTGACTGCCACTATTAACAGGGTGGGAAGACTCATATCTCAGTCAATGCAGATTAGGGTCAATACAACGCTTAGGTATTGTAGGCAAATGGACAGAGGATGGAATTTGTGGAACCAAAAAACCTCCCAAACCTAAATTTCACCTCACTGTTAGAATCGCTCTCTTAGGGAACTCTATCCAAATAGATGTGTGAAAAGGCAATACTTGACACAAAAGAAATGCATTAAAAAGTTAACCATGTGATCTGACAAGGTCCAGAAGGATTAGTTTATAATACAGGTAACACAGGTAAGGTTTTATGTGAGGAAAGCAGAAGGGGATGGAGCACAGAACACTTCATGGAGTCATAAGATCTTGGGGGTTGTGTGGACTCAGGGCAGCCTGATATAACAGGAACATATCTGGTGTCTAGTAATAGATTTGAGTCAGTGGTTGGAGAAGAATCCAAGATAAACTTTAATTCACTTTATTGTTGTTCTAATCTCTCTCCCAACAATTGTCCCTGCACAGTACCACCTCTTGGGTACTATCTAGTGCCATTTTTCATCTGTCATATTTACTCTATTTTCATTATGATATTAATTTGCAGTTGGATTTAATTTTGACAGTATACCACATTTTAAGTTATTTGCCTAAGTGAAATTTGTCTCAAAAAAATCCTATTGGTAGAACGTCCTATTGTGGTTAATTTGTGATGTGAAAGGAAAAAAAAATGTTTTCACTTATTTTGTTTATTCTAACTTACTTAAACATTTTCTGGCATCCTATGGTACTCCAAAAGTATTTGATGACATAAGTCCCTAAACAGATACTTAGATGAGATTAAAGGTATTTAAATGAAACAAATGATTGCTTTTAACATTTCAATTTTAAATTATGTTGAATCTTTTAGAAAAAAAAAACATTTGAGTGTTTTAAGAATTATAAAGGAAGCTTATTGACTAACAAATGATAAAACGTTTTCTAGTGTTATTCCTATATATCTCTAATCTTAGATCTTATAGAAATTAGTTGATCAACAATGATTACAATTTTGATGCATTTCTGAGTAAAGATTTTTAACTGCAATTGGTCAATTCTGATTTTAACGGGTCTTTTAAATATTCTTAAAATGTGAACCCAAAAAGCAATATTATGTAGATAGTAAGTAATCATAATAATCAGAACACGATATACACCTTGTTATATTATTAATTATGCTATTACCATTTGTTATAAACTAAATGCCTACCCTGCCTACTGGGATGTTGTGAAGTCACAAGAAAGAATGGATATACATGCACTGGCAAATAAAAAGCCCTGTACCATATAAAAGGACTATTGTTTTTGTTCAGGCCTGAAATAGTCTATCCATGAGCCAGGGATTGCAAAATGTAGCTAATTTTAAGGGGGAAAAAAGACACAAAAGACATTTACATTTGGATCCATAATTGTGTGATAGACACTTTTGAGACTATAGATAGTGAAAATATAAACTGGCATAAGTGTGAGTTATACAAAAATCATTCTTGCCAGATTTGATTCTACAACATAGAAAGATATTGCTATAGCAACAAAATAGTTTAGGAGGACATGTATAACAAAGGAAGGGCCATGGAAATTGGATGGGAAAAAGCTTTATACACTTAAATAAGACCCATGTTTCTTTTTGTGAGACCTAACAAGCAGAAAGAAACAAGTATACATCCAATGTAAGATTTTGCTTTCAAAATAGCTTCATTGCTTGTCTTGGAAGTGTTCAGTCACTGAGAAATATTATACATATTTTGGTGCCATAGAAGAGGTGCTGTAATTAACCAACTCTAATGCATACCTTCCTGATTGATAACCTGAGGATGCATGAGTTTCTGTTGACAATTTACAAATAGCTCTGTTAAGACCTATGTGTAATAGCTGCAGATGCATAGCCATTAATCACAGCCATCAGCAGACCTCCTAGAGTGCTTTACAGTGGCTTTTAATGTATGTTTTGCTAATTGGAAGTTGTAGCGGTGTTGTAAATTACAAGATGAATAACTACTTTGGTGCTGACTGCCTGAGGAGGAAAAGCCCTCTAAATATTCCTCTGGAAGGTCAGTTAAAAATTATAAGAAATATAATTATTATTAGTTTCTCAGTCCTCCAAGACTAAAAATTCTTCCATAATTATTTTTAATTTTAATACAAATGAAGATGGCCCCAAATGGTATAAATCATATTTTTATTAATATTTCCCCAAACCTATATTTAAAATGGTGTCTTTTCCTCTACTGAGAGCTGTTGTTTAATGCATTTCTGTGTGTAGTTCCTTGGCAGAGACTATTTTTCTTGCCTCTTGGATGGCCCATGTAGAGATGTTTATGTCCATTATGCAAAAACTTTTTGTAGTGTAACAGAGGCATAATCAGCACAAAGTTTGACAAAGCATCCACCATAACCAATGAATCAAATCTTGGAGTTTGGCCACCTTCATTAAGTTTCAAGAAACTTTATGGCCCTAATACATAAGCCTACAAGGAAGGATATTATTTTCAAAATGGCATTAAGAATATTCTAGTCAAAGGCAATATTCTCAGATTATTAGCACCAGAATATCGGTCATATTAATTCAGACACTGAAAATTGTGTTTAAAAAATAACTACTATTAAAATCAGAAATAGTAAATTGAATAAAAAATAGCAATCTGTGTTTTCTACTTTGTAAAGGGTACTATTATTATGAGGACAGGGGAATTCAGCCATTGTTCAAAGGGAGACTTATCAAAGGACAATAATATGCATTCATTCTACAGTGCTTGTGTTTGATTGTTATAAATTACTACCACTTTAGTAGGTTTAGTTTTACCATTAATTAATATATGAAGACACAATTTAGAATATTTCTCATACCAACAGATTCTAATGTGTCATTTTCCAATATATAATAAACAAAATGTTGGAATATTTCATACATGATAATTTTTTAAATTTAAAATCAATTAATTAACATATAATGTATTATTAGTTTCAGAGGTAGAGTTTAGTGATTCATCAGTTGCCTATAATACCCCGTGCTCATTACATCAAATGCCCTCCTTAATGACCATCACCCAGTTACCCCATCCTCCCACCCACCTCCCCTTCAGCACCCTTCAGTTTGTTTCCTATAGTTAAGAGTCTCTTATGGTTTGTCTCCCTTTCTGATTTCACCTTTATTTTTCCTTCCTTTCCCTATGTTCATCTGTTTCGTTTCTTAAATTTCACATATGAGTGAAATCATATATTTGTCTTTCTCCAACTAACTTATTTCACTTATCATAATACCCTCTAGTTTCATTCATGTTGTTGCAAATGGCAAGATTTCATTCTTTTTGATGGTTGAGTACATTCCGTTATATATATATCACAACATATATATATATATATATGTATATATATATATATATATATGTGATATATATAATACATATATATCACAACTTCTTTATCCATTCATCTGTCAGTGGACATCTGGGCTCTTTCCATATTTTGGCTATTGTGGACACTGATACTATAAACATTGGGGTGCATGTGCCCCTTTGAATCACTATGTTTGTATCATTTGGGTAAATATGTAGTAGTGCAATTGCGGGGTTGTAAGGTAGCTCTATTTTTAACTTTTTGAGGAAGCTCCATACTGTTTTCCAGAGTGGCTGTACCAGTTTGCATTCTCACCAACAGTGTAAGAGTGTTCCCCTGTCTCCGCATCCTCACCAACATTCATTATTTGCTGAGTTGGTCATTTTAGCCATTCTGACTGGTGTGAGGTGGTATCTCATTGTAGTTTTGGTTTGTGTTTGGCTGATGCTGAGTGATGTGGAGCATTTTTTCATGTGTCCGTTGGCCATTTGTATGTCTTCTTTGGAGAAATGTCTGTTCATGTTTTCTGCCCATTTCTTGAATGGATTTTTTGTTGTTGTTGTTTTTTGGGTGTTGAGTTTGAAAAGTTCTTTATAGATTTTGGATACTAGCCTTTTATCTGATAAGACATATGCAAATATGTTCTCTCATTCTGTAGGTTGTCTTTTAGTTTCCTTTGCTGTGCAAAAGCTTTTTATCTTGATGAAGTCCAAATAGTTCACTTTTGCTTTTGTTTCCCTTGCCTTTGGAGACATGTCTAGCAAGAAGTTGCAGTAGCCAAGGTCAAAGAGTCTGCCTGTGTTCTCCTCCAGGATTTTGATGGATTCCTGTCTCAAATTTAGGTCTTTCATCCATTTTGAATTTATTTTTGTGTCATACATGATAATTTTAAGTATGTTTCAGAGCACTGCTATTTACCAGTAATTGAATGACTTTACCAGAAACCACTCTTTCCTACCTCTTTACTTCCTAATTATTTTTTGCTCTCTCCATAGGATAGTATCAAATAATTACATGCAAAAAATCCAGTTTGGTTAGGACCCTACTGAAAAGTACTTACCAAAGTTATGAGTTTATTATATTTCTTAAAAAATGATTGTGTTTAAGGGCACCTGGGTGGCTCAGTCTGTTAAGCATCTGCCTTTGCCTCAGGTCATAATCCCAGGTTCCTGGGATGGAGCCCTGCATTGGGCTCCCTGCTCAGCAGGCAGTTTGCTTTTCCCTCTCCCTCTGCCCCTCCACTCCGCTCTTTCTCTCTCTCTCTCTTTCTCAAATAAATAAAATCTTTAAAAAAATGATTGTGGTTAAAAAATTATGTATCCCCCTATATTTGTTTTACTGGTTTAGCTGAAGTTCAAGATGGTTCAAATGATATTCAATGATTTGTTAATGAAGATAATATCATCTACATATCATAATATCATCTACTCATCCAACTAACTTTAAACTTTACAGATAAGAATGCAGGTTGTATTATAGTAATAAAATAACATAGAAATAAAACTTGCTTTAAAAATGGGAATACTGTGACCATAAATTCAATATTTGAAATGACTAATTGGACATCAGGAAAGTCCTTAAGCTGTATTTATATCCCCTACCATTTTTCTTTTTGTGTCTTTTTAAAAAGATTTTATTTACTTACTTGAGAGAGAGAGCAGGGGGAGGGGCAGAGGGAGAGGGAGAAGCAGACTATATATAGACAGCATTTAACCCTGTACAAATTGTTCATTGTCTGGAGCACTTTCCTCCTTATGAAAAGTGTGTTTCCTGGGAACCTGTCCTAACTTGGGCTTGAATAAAACAGTCTTTCTTAATTTAGAGAATCTTAAAAGTTTGTTCATTTTACATTGACAGAATCCAAAAATAACCCTAGCCCTTTACTTTTGTTTGCAGTTACCCCAATTACATGTGGGAAACTGCTGATGGAAGCTGCAGTTCTCCAATTGTTTGAAATCAGTCTACAGTCTTCATTCCTTGAGGCTTGCAGGCTTAGTCTTTCCCCCACTCCTCAGATTATTGGTGTGGTTCCAGGAGATGAAAAGGTTTAACTAAAATAAATGGAATCCTCTAAATCCAAAGGGTTGAGTGCACTACCTTTTAGCATATCTGCTTATTTTATGTCTGAGAACAATACTCCTGGAACTTGTAGATATCTATCAAGATGGAAAAAAATTACTAAAAACAACCTGGAATTACAATTGCCATTATGGGGAACTCTCCAATTAGATAAGTTCATTTAAGTGCCTTGAAAGCAAGGGTTCCCAATTAAAGAAGGAGAATGCAATACTTATTTTAACTAGCATGGAAAAGCCTCCAAATTGTTTCAAACTAAAATAGTTTCACTGAAACATCCACTGCCAAGAAGCTAATGAAAATTAGAGAAAAAAGGTACCTAAAACAAATTGCAATAAGATGGATGTATAAGATTGGCATAACTCCTACTGTTCCACTCTATTTTCCTTTGAGTACTCATTCTAGTAATCCTCTGTGTGAATTGCCTTTCCATTCTGAAGACACTATTAACTGTTACATTTTTAATAGACTTTATTTTTTTATTTTTTTTCATTTTTTAATGTTTTAAATTTTTATTTAAATTCTAGCTGGTTAACATATAATATAATATTAGTTTCAGGAATATAATTTAGTGATCCATCACTTACATATAACACCGAGTGCTCATCACAAGTGCTCTCCTTAATACCCATCACCCATTTAGCCTATTCCCCACATTCAACTCCTCTCCTCAGTTTATTCTCTATAGTTAAGAGACTCTTATGGTTTGCCTTCCTCTCTTATTTTTCCCCATTTCCATCTATGTTAAATAATAGTGGTGGGAGTGAACATCCCTGTCTTGTTGCTGAACATAGAGGAAATGCTCTCAGTTTTTCCCCTTTGAGGATGAGATTAGTTGTGGGTCTTTCACATATGGCCTTTATGATGTTGACGTATGTTCCCTCTATCCCTACTTTGTTGGGTTTTTTTTTTTATCAAGAATAAATGCTGTATTTTGTCAAATGCTTTTTCTGCATCTATTGAGAGGATCACGTGGTTCTTATCCTTTTTTTTTACTAATATGGTGTATCACCTTGATTGATTTTCAAATATTGAACCACCCTTGCAGCCCAGGAATAAATCTCACTTGATCATGGTGAATAATTCTTTTAATGTACTGTTGCATTCGATTTGCTTGTTGAGAATTTTTGCATCCATGTTCATCAGGGATATTGGCCTGTAATTCTCCTTTTTAGTGTGGTCTTTGTCTGGTTTTGGAATCAAGGTAATTCTGTCTTTATAGAATGATCTTGGAAGTTTTCCTTCCATTTCTAAATTTTGGAATGGTTTAAGAAGGATAAGCATTAACTTTTCTTCATATTGTAATTTTTTTAAAAAAAATTATTTTATTATGTTATGTTTGTCACCATACATCATTAACTTTTGATGTGGTGATCCACGATTTATTGATTTTGTATAACACCCAGTGCTCCATGCAGTACATCCCCTCCTTAATACCCATCACCAGGCTAACCCATTTCCCCACCCCCTTCCCCTCTAAAACCTTCAGTTTGCTTCTCAGAGTCCATAGTCTCTCATAGTTCATCTCTCCCTCTGATTTCCCCCCCTTCATTTTCCCCTTCCTTCTCCCAATGTCCTCCATGCTATTCCTTATGTTCCACAAATAAGTGAAACCATATGATAATTGACTTTCTCTGCCTGACTTATTTCACTTAGCATAATCTCCTCCAGTCCCATCCATGTTGATGTAAAAGTTGGGTACTCATCCTTTCTGATGGCTGAGTAATATTCCATTGTATATATGGACCACATCTTCTTTATCCATTCATCTGTTGAAGAGCATCTCAGCTCTTTCCACAGTTTGGCTATTGTGGACATTGCTGCTATGAACATTGGGGTGCATATGGCCCTTCTTTTCACTACATCTGTGTCTTTGGGGAAAATACCCAGGAGTGCAATTGCTGGGTCATAAGGTAGCTCTATTTTTAATTTTTTGAGGCACCTTCACACTATTTTCCAAAGTGGCTGTACCAACTTGCATTCCCACCAACTGT
Organism: Halichoerus grypus; assembly: GCF_964656455.1. NCBI lineage: Eukaryota > Metazoa > Chordata > Mammalia > Carnivora > Phocidae > Halichoerus > Halichoerus grypus. The sequence goes on along the minus strand of NC_135727.1, from coordinate 61,643,850 downwards.
GTAAGTGGGTTCCTCTTTCTCCACAACCTCTCCAACATTTGTTGTTTCTTGCCTTGTCAATTTTTGCCATTCTAACTGGTGTAAGGTGGTATCTCAATGTGTGTGTGTGTGTTTTTTTAAGATTTTATTTATTTATTTGACACAGAGAGAGCGAGCACAAGTAGGCAGAGCAGCAGGCAGAGGGAGGGGGAGAAGCAGACTCCCCGCTGAGCAGGGAGCCGGATGCGGGGCTCGATCCCAGGACCCTAGGATCATGACCTGAGCCGAAGGCAGACATTTAACTGACTGAGCCACCCAGACGTCCCTCAATGTGGTTTTGATTTGAATTTTCCTGATGGCTAATGATGATGAACATTTTTTCCTGTGTCTGTTAGCCATTTATTTTAAATGTTTGGTAGACTTCCCCTGGGAAGCCATGTGGCCCTGGACTTTTGTTTCTTGGGAGATTTTTGATTACTGATTCAATTTCATTGCTGGTTATCAGTATGTTCAAATGTTCTATTTCTTCCTGTTTCAGTTTTGGTAGTTTCTACATTTCTTTTTTTTTTTTTTTTTTTTTTTTTTTTTTTTTTTAAGATTTTATTTATTTATTTGACAGAGAGAGACACAGCGAGAGAGGGAACGCAAGCAGGGGGAGTGGGAAAGAGAGAAGCAGGCTTCCCGTGGAGCAGGGAGCCCGACGCGGGGCTCGATCCCAGGACCCTGGGATCATGACCTGAGCCGAAGGCAGACGCTTAACGACTGAGCCACCCAGGCGCCCCGGTAGTTTCTACATTTCTAAGAATGTATCTATTTCTTCCAGATTGCCCAGTTTGTTGGCATATAATTTTTCAAATATTCTCTTATGATTATTAGTATTTCTGTGGTATTGGTTGTGATCTCTCCTCTCTCATTCATGATTTCATTTCTTTGGATCTTTTCTCTGCTATTTTGGGTAAATCTGCCTAGAGGTTTATCAATTTTATTAATTCTTTCAAAGAGTCAGCTCCTAATTTCTTTGATCTGTTCTATTGTTGTTTTTTGTTGTTGTTGTTTGTTTCTATATCATTTATTTTTCCCTAATCTTTTTATTCCCCTTCTTCTGCTGGATTTAGGCTACATCTGCTGTTCTTTTTCTAGCTCCTTTAGTTATAAGGTTAGGTTGTGTATTTGAGATTTTTTTTTTTCTTCTTGAGGTAGGCCTGAATAGCTATATACTTACTTCTTATAATTGCTTTTGCTGCATCCCAAAGGGTTTGGACTGTTGTGTTTTCATTTTCATTTGTTTCCATCTATAGTTTTGTTTCTTCTTTGATTTCCTGGTTAATCCATTCGTTCTTTAGTAGGATGTTCTTTAACCTCCATGTATTTGTGGTCTTTCCAAAATTTTTCTTGTAGTTGACTTGAGGTTTCATAGTGTTGTGGTCTAAAAATATGCATTGCATGATCTCAGTCTTTTTGTACTTGTTGAGGCCTGATCTGTGACCCAATATATGAACTATTCTGGAGAATGTTCCATGTGCACTCGAAAAAGAATGTGTATTCTGTTGCTTTAAGATGAAATGTTCTGAATATACCTGTTAGGTCAGTCTGGTCCAGTGTGTCATTTAAAGCCATTTTTCCTTGTTGATTTTCTCTTTAGATGATCTGTCCATTGCTGTAAGTGGTGTGTTTTAGTCCCCTACTATTATTGTATTATTATCAAAGACTTCATTTATGTTGTTATTGTTTTATATATTTGGGTGCTCTCAAGCTGGGGGCATAAATGTTTACAATTGTTAAATCTTTTTGTTAGGTAGATCCCTTTATTATGATATAGTGTCCTTTTTCATCTCTTGTTACAGTCTTTGGTTTAAAATCTAGTTTGATATAAATTTGGCTACTCCAGCTTTCTTTTGAAGTCCATTAACATGATAAATGCTTTTCCATCCCCTCACTTTCTTTTTTTTAAACATTTTGTTTATTATTTATTTGGCAGAGAGAGACAGAGACTGAGAGTACAAGCAGGGGGAGTGGCAGGCAGAGGGAAAGGGAGAAGCAGGCTCCCTGCTGAGCAGATAGCCCAATGTGTGGCTCAATTTCAGGACCCTGGGATCATGACTTGAGCTGAAGGCAGACGCTTAACTGACTGAGCGACCCAGGCGCCCCCATCCCCTCACTTTCAATCTGCAGGTGTCTTTAGGTCTAAAATGAGTCTCTTGTTGGCAGCATCTAGATTTTTTTTTTTTTTTTAATCCATTCCAGTACCCTGTGTCCTTTGATTGGAGCATTTAGTCCATTTACATTCACAGTGACTGTTGATGGATATGAATTTACTGCCATTATATTGCCTGTTAAGTTGGTGTTTCTGGAGATTTTCTCTATTCCTTTCTAGTTTTTTGTTTTTGGTCTTTCTTTCCCACTTGCTGCTTTAATATTTCTTGCAGGGCTGGTTTAGTAGTCATGAATCATTTAATTTTTATTTTTCTGGGAAACTCCTTATCTCTCCTTTTATTCTGAATGATAGCTTTGCTGGATAAATTATTCTTGGCTGCATATTTTTCCCATTTAGCATGATTAATATATCATGCCACTTTCTTCTGGCCTGCCAAGTTTCTGTGGATATTTTTTGTCTTGAAATATCAAAAAAATATTTTTTGCCTTGAAAGTTAGGAAATTTCTTTTCCCTTGCTTCTTTTAGGATTTTTTCCTTATCTCTGTATTTTGCAAATTTTACAACGATATGTCTTGGTGTTGGCCAGCTTTTGTTGATTTTGTTGGGAGTTCTCTGTGCTTCCTGGATTTGGATGTCTGTTTCCTTCTCCAGATTAGGGAATTTTTCAGTTATGATTTATTCAAATAAACTTTTACCCCTTTTCCCTCTTTTCTTCTTCTGGGACTCCTAGGCTACAAATGTTGTTATGCTTTATGGAGTCACTGATTTCCCTAAGTCTACATTCATGATCCAATATTTTTCTTTCCCTGTTCTTTCCAACTTAATTAGGTTCCATAATTTTTTCTTCTATATCACTTATTCATTCCTCTGTCCCATCGTTGGTTTCGCATCTCAGTTATAGCTTTTTTTTTCCCCCTAATTTTTAGGTCTTTTATCTTTGTGGTAAAGGAATCCATGGTGTCTTCTATGCTTTTCTCAAACCCAGCTAGTATCCTTATGATTGATGTTTTAAATTCTGGATCAGTATACTACTTACATCTGTTTTAATTAGATCCCTGGCTGTGACCAGTTTTTTTTTTTTTTTCTTTCTGTTGGGATTAATTCCTCCATCTTGGCATTTTGTCTAGGTCTCTGTCTTTTTTGTGTGTGTTAGGTGAGCCTGTTATATTTCTTGCTCCTGAGATTAATGGCTTTATTAAGAAGAGGCCATATACTGTCTAAGGCCTAGTGCTTCAGGAACTATTTCTGGTGTGTGCTGTGTGCATTCTGCTGCTGTGTTTTGGCTGCTCTTTCCCTCAGTTCAGTCCACTGCACAGTCTCTCCTTGCCTGCAGTGGGGAGTGTTTGGACATTTTCCAGGGTGCAGTGAGTTTTAACTAGGTGTGCTCTGGTGTTCTTGTTAAAAGAGGCCAGATTCTATTTCCACTATAGCTGAAGTTTGCAGCACTCTATGGTCAGTGGACTTGGTCTGTGCAGGGTTTTTTTTTCTTGTCTTCTGGGGAAGGTGTCAGCTTCTTTGGCTCTTAGCCACACTTGCCCTAGTAAAGAAGCACCTGCAGAGTGTGAGTGGTGGGGTTTGGTATAAGCAGTTTAGGCCTCCACTGCTGATGATGTTCTGCTCACTGAAGTCAATCTGTGCTGATGGGCAGGGGGAGAAAAATGTCACTAGCCCTCTCAATTATCCCTGGAGAGGGGAGTTTGCACCTGTCACTATCTAAGAAGCCTCCCCAGAAGAGCAAACAATCTCCCTTTCTGTGTCTCAGGCATCCTTCAAATCCATGCTTTTACCCTGTCTGTGTCCAGGCCATCTGCCCACCTGGCATCACAATGCACCTCTGTTTTATCTCCTGAGTTTTAAAATTCCAATCGTTAGATACCTGGTGGGGTGTGGACCTGTGCTGGTCCTCTGGGAGAGGGTTCTGCCACTGAGGCTGGTGCCAGTTTTTCCAAGAAGGGCAGTTGCACCAACATGCAGCAGCTTGGAGTTTAGAGTAAAGCATAGCAAAAAGCTGGCATCCAGGTTAGCTGCCCTCAGCAGGTGTCTTTGTCCATATGCTAAGGAACAGGACAGCTCTTTTGTCCCTGAAGAGGTAATGCCCCCTCTCCTAGATGCACTCCAAGTAGGGGAAACTCTCTTTTCCAGTGCATTCCAGGTGATCCTCAGATTCTGCAGTCTGCTCCTAGGCCTCTGCCTTTCTTCTCCACAGGAGCATTGCTGTACCTGCTGGGCTCCATACAGACCACGGTGCAGACTTCTAAAACTCCAGTTTTTGAGCATGATAATCAGCCCCTCTTAGGGTTTTAGGGAAGGGTTTTTCTTGTGTGATCCCCTGTGTGCTGTACTCTATCTCTCTGCCTCTCATTCTCTCCTATCCTTGTGATCAGAACTCCCTCCCTTCAGCAGCACCTATGATCCTTTTCTCTCCCAAATCACATCATCTCACTTCCTACTTTCCACAATGTGGCCTCTTATCTCCCTCTTGTTGTGTATTTTGCTCTCAGTCCTCAGATCAATTTCATGAGTGTTCAGAATGATTTGATATTTATCTAGCTGTGTTCAAGGGATGAGGTAAGCATAAGATCTTCCTACTACTTCACCATCATAACCTACCAATTAACTGTTACCTTTTAAAATAATATTACCCACGGCTACAAGTGATCCTCTTCAGGTATCTTTCACTCATTGGTTAAAGGGTGAACTAAGAACCATAATTAAAAAAAAAAAAAAAAAAAGGATGATCCTTAAAAGGTTTTGTAATTAGATTACCTCCTGAAGCAAGTCAAGAGAAGGGAATAAAATTTCACATTGTTTCTTTCTTTCCAAATCCAGACCCATTGTTTAGTGATCCTTTCTCTCTGATGAATAGCTATTACCTTCTTGCTTGTTACCTTTTGAATTCTAAGAACTGGGCTTGGGTTTCTACTTGCCTGGGACATTCAGGTTGTTTGTTCTTTCTATGGCTATCTTCATTAATGACTCCAGATTTTATAAAGATAGGATCTTTTGCACCCTCTTCAAGGACACCTCTTGAATCCATGAGTTTTTTTAATACTGCCAGAAATATTTACTGTTTGTCTAGATGAAACAATTTAATAAATTTATGATCAGAAATTTTACCAAATTGGAAGCTGATATTTAGAGTCTGATAGTAAATTTTTATGTCTCTTCTAAAACAAATGTACTCAGAGGGAAAGAAAGTCATTCTAACATATGTGGATAAGTGGGTCACTCCTTTGACATGATTTAGGTGGCATTCTAATTCTTTGAGAAATTAAAAATAGCTGACTGTATTTCATAAATCTAGTCTTTACAAGACCAGGAAAGTGATTCCAGAAACAATTCAAAGTCTGCCAATCCTTTTTATCAATCCCAAAATTTCTCGTATTTATCTCAAAAAGTTTGTAAGTATTGTAGAATGTCTGGCCTTAAAGGAACAACAAGCCCTAGGAGTTTTTGTGTGTGTGTGCGCGTGTGTGTGTGCCTTTGAGATTTAAATGTTGTAGTGGTCTTCTCCAAAACTATTATCTAGACAACTCTTTAATATGAAAACTTTAGAAACGTAATTATTATCTCTGCACTTGTCCGTACGTGTATATATGTGTGTCTGTGCGTGTTACTGCAGATGTGTGATATTTTCTACTTCCAGATGGTATTGCCGGTTTAATCTGTAAAAGAGCTGTGCTTAATTAGCTGAAACAAGGCTTACATAAATTTTGTACATACAAATTATCAGAAATACAATAAAAAGTAATTCAAATGTTTTTCAAGTTCATGTGATGTGGGATATTCTTCAGTAAATACAAGTTAGTTTAAGTGTGTTGATTAAATTTAAACAGACGTGCCTTTAGAGTTATCTACATTGAATCTAATGCAGATAAAACAACTTTTATTCTGCCTGAATTTACTGTAAATTCGTGTCATATCTGTTGTAATTTGTCACCAAAAATAACTTAAAGTGATAGTTAAAATGTCTAACATCTCATAAAGACTTTGTGGGTAATCCAAACATAATTGTAGAGAGCAAAAGATTTAGATGTAAGAGTAATAAGAATTTATAAATAATTTTAGAAACAATTATATTTTATGGTATGTGTATTTAAAAAGAGCTTCCTGGCACCTGTCATAATGGCTGGTATCAAAAAGATAAAACATCACAAGTGTTGGGGAGAAAAATGAAGAAAAGATATATTCACCCCTATCATTATTGAAGCATTATTTACAATAATCAACTTAAGTGTCTATTGATAAACAAATGGATAAAGAAGATGTGATACACACACACACACACATACATACACAATGGAATATTACTCAGCCATCAAAAAGAATGAGATCTTGCCATTTGCAGCAACATGGATGGACCTAGATGGTATTATGTCAAGTGAAAAAAAAAAAAATCAGACAGAAAAATGCAAATACCATATGATTTTACTTATATGTTGAATCTAAAACACAAAACAAATAAACCAAAAAAAAGCAGAAACAGATGCATAAATACAGAGAATAAACTGATGGTTGCCAGAGAAGAGAGGGGTAGGGAGAAGCAAAAAATGAGTAAAGGAAAGTGGGATGTACAGGCTTCCAGATATGAAAGTCATGAGAATGAAAGGTAGAATATAGAGAATATAGTCAATGGTATTGTAATGGCATTCTTTGGTGACAGATGGTAACTACACTTGTGGTGAGCACAGCATAATGTATACACTTGTTAAATCATTGTTGTACACCTGAAAAAATGTAAAATTGTGGGAGACCTATACTTAAAAAAAAAGAAATGACTATTTTGAACTGAAATGTACTAAAAATATAAAATGCACTTTGATCTCAGACAGTATAAAAATGAATACTTAATTAATACTTTATTGGTTATGTGTTAAAATAATACTATTCTTTTTTTAATTAGTTTCAGAGGTAGAATTTAGTGATTGGTCAATTGCATACAACATCCAGTACTCATTACATCAACTGCCTACCCTTAATTCCCATCACCCAGTTATCACTTCCCCCCCCAACCAGTTCCTCTCCAGCAACCCTCAGTTTGTTTCCTAGAGTTCAGCTTCTCTTATGCTTTGCATCCCTCTCAATTTTCATCTCATACTATTTTTCCTTCCCTTCCCCTATGTTTATCTGTTTTGTTTCTTAAATTCCACACATGAGTGAAATCATATGGCGTTTGTCTTATTCTGACACTTATTTCACTTAGCATAATACCTTCTAGTTCCATCCATGTTGCTGTAAATGGCAAGATTTCATTCTTTTTGATGGCTGAGTTATATTCATATATATATACACACACACACACACACACACACACACACACACATATATACACACACATATCACCTCTCTATCCATTCATCTGTTGATGAAGATCTGGACTCTTTCCATATTTTGGCTACTGTGGACATTGCTGCTATAAACATTGGTGTGCGGATGCCCCTTGAAATCACTATGTTTGTATTCTTTGGATAAATGCCTAGTAGTACAATTGCTGGGTTGTAGGGTAGCTCTATTTTACCTTTTTGAGGAACCTGGCTGCACCAGTTTGCATTCCCACCAACAGTGTAAGAGGTTTCCCCTTTCTCCACATCCTCTCCACCTTCTGTGGTTTCTGAGTTGTTAATTTTACCCATTCTGACTGGTGTGAAATGGTATGTTACTGTAGTTTGGGTTTGTATTTCCCTGATGCTGAGTGATGTTAAGAATTTTTTCATATGTTTATTGGCCATTTATATATCTTCTTTGGAGAAATGTCTGTTCATGTCTTCTGCTCATTTCTTGACTGGATTTTTTGTTTGTTTGTTTTTTTAGGTGTTGAGTTTGGTAAGTTTTTTAGATTTTGATACTAGCCCTTAATCTGATAAGACGGTTGCACATATCTTCTCCCAGTCCATAGGTTGCCTTTTAATTTTGTCGACTGTTTTCTTTGCCGTGTTAGTTTTTTATCTTGATGAAGTCCCGATAGTTCATTTTTGCCTTTGTATCCCTTGCTTTGGAGACATGTCTAGCAGGAAGTTGCTGTGGCCAAGGACAAAGAGGTTGCTGCCTTTGTTCTCCTCTAGGATTTTGATGGATTCTTGTCTCACATTTAAGCTTTTCACTCATTTTGAATTTATTTTTGTGTATGGTGTAAGAAAGTTGTCCAGTTTCATTCTTCTGTATGTGGCTGTCCAATTTCTCAACATAATCTGTTGAAGAGATTGTCTTTCTTCCACTGGATATTTCTTCATACCTTGCTGAAGATTAGTTGACCATAGAGTTGATGGTCCACTTCTGGGTTCTCTATTCTGTTCCATTTGTCTATATGCTTGTTTTTGTGCCAGTAACATACTATTTTGATGATTACAGCTTCGTAATACAGGTTGAAGTCCAAAATTGTGATGCCTCCAGCTCTGATTTTCTTTTTCAACATTATGTTGACCATTCACAGTCTTTTCTGGTTCTAGAGTTGTTTGTTCCAGCTCTGTGAAAAATGCTGAAGGTATTTTGATAGTGAGTGCATTGAATATGTAGATTGCATTGGGTAGCACAGACATTTTAACAATATTTGTTCTTCCAATCCATGACCATGGAATGTTTTTCCAATTCTTTGTGTCTTCCTCAATTTCTTTCATAAGGGTCCTATAGTTTTCAGAGTACAGATCCTTTACCTCTCTGGTTAGGTTTATTCCTAGATATCTTATGGGTTTTGGTGCCATTGTAAATGGGATCAATTCCTTGATTTCTCTTTCTGTTGCCTCATTGTTAGTGTATAGAAATGCAACTGACTCTTATATCCTGCAACTTTGCTGAATTCCTGTATGAGTCCTAGCATTTTTTGGATGGAGTCTTTTGGGTTTTCTACATACAGTATCATGTTGTCTGCAAATAGTGAAAGTTTAACTTCTTCTTTGCTGATTTGGATGCCTTTTATTCCTCTTTACTGTCTGATTACTAGGACTTCTAGTACTTTGTTGAGTAAGAGTAGTGAGATTGGACATCCCTGTCATGTTCCTGACCTTAAAGGAAAAGCTCTCAGTATTTCCCCATTGAGGATGATATTTGCTGTGGGTTATTTGTATATGGCTTTTATGATATTGAGGTATGTTCCCTATCTATCCCTACACTGTGGAGAGTTTTAATCAAGTAAGGATGCTGTATTTTGTCAAATGCTTTTTCTGCATCTATTCACAGGATCATATGGTTCTTGTCCTTTCTTTTATTAATGTAGTGTATCACATTGATTGATTTGCAAATGTTGAACCACCCTTACAGCCCAGGAATAATCCTACTTCGTGTGGTGAATAATCCTTTTAATGTACTGTTGGATCCTATTAGTATCTTGGTGAGAATTTTGGCATCCATGTTCATCAGAGATATTGGCCTGTGATTCTTCTTTTTAGTGGGTTCCTTGTCTAGTTTTGGGATCAAGGTGGTGGATGCCTCATGGAATGATTTTGGATGTTTTCTTTCCATTTTTGGGGGGGGGCAGTTTTAGAAGAGTAGGAATTAATTCTTCTTTAAATGTTTAGTAGAATTCCTCTGGGAGGCCATCCAGCCCTTGGCTCTTGTTTATTGGGGGATCTTTGATTACTGATTCAATTTCTTTGCTGGATATGGGTCTGTTCAGGCTTTCTATTTCTTCCTGTTTCAGCTTTGGTAGTTTATATGTTTCTTCCAGTTTGCCTAATTTGTTGGCATATAATTGCTCATAATAGTCTCTTATAATTTTGTTTCTGTGGTGTTATTTGTGATCTTTCCTCTTTCATTCATGATTTAATTTTTCTCTTTTCTTTTACCAATCTTAGGGTTAGGGGTTTAGCAATCTTATTAATTCTTTCAAAGAACCAGCTCCTAGTTCATTGATCTGTTCTACTTTTTTTTTTTAATCTCTATATCATAGATTTCTGCTCTAATCTTTATTTATTTTTTCTTTTCTCCTGCTGTATTTAGGTTTTATTTGCTATTTCCAACTACTTTAGGTGTAAGGTTAGGTTGTGTATTTGAGACTTTTCTTGTTTCTTGAGAAAGTCCTGTACTGCTATATATTTCCCTCTTTGAGCCACCTTTTCTGCATCTCAAAGGTTTTGAACAGTTGTGTTTTCATGTTTATTTGTTTCCATGTATTTTTTTTTTATTTTTTCTTTAATTTCCTGTTTGACTCATTCATTCTTTAGTAGGATGCGTTTTAGCCTCCATATATTTAAGCTTTTTCCAAATTTCCTCTTGTGGTTGAGGAGAAGTTTCAAAGCACTGTGGTCTGAAAATATGCAGGGAATGATCCCAGTCTTTTGGTACTAGTTGAGACCTGATTTGTGACCCAGTATGTGAACTATTCCGGAGAATGTTCCATGTGCACTCAAGAAGAATGCATATTCTGAAAAAAAAAAAAAAAGAAGAAGAATGCGTATTCTGATGCTTTAGGAAGGGATGCTCTGAATATATCTGTGAAGTCCATCTGGTCCAGTGTGCAATTCAAAGCCCTTATTTCCTTGTTGATCTTCTGCTTAAATGATCTGTCCATTTCTGAGTGGGGTGTTAAAGTCCCCTACTATTATTGCATTATTATCAGTCAATTTCTTTAAGTTTCTTATTAATTAGTTTATATATTTGGCTGCTACCAAGTTTGGAGCATAAATATTTACAATGGTTAGATCTTAGATCTTCTTCTTGGATAGACCTTTTTATTATGATATAGTGTCTTTCTTCATCTTTTATTATAGTCTTTGGTTTAAAATCTAGGTTGTCTGACAAAGAATTGCTATTCCAGCTTTCTTTTGATGTCCATTAGCATGATAAATGGTTCTTCACCCCCTCACTTTCAATCTGGAGGTGTCCTTGGGTCTAAAATGAGTCTCTTGTAGACAGCATATTTATGGGTCTTGTTTTTTAATCCAATCTGATAACCTATGTCTTTTAATTGAATCATTTAGTCTATTTACATTCAGATTAATTATTGGAAGATACGAATTTTGTGCCATTGTATTACCTGTAAAGTTGCTGTTTCTGTGGATTGTCTCTGTTGCTTTCTGGTCTTTGTTACTTTTGGTCTCTGTCTCCACTCAAAGGATCCCCTTTAATATTTGTTCAGGGTTGGTTTAGTGTTCAGAAATTCCTTGAGTTTTTGTTTGTCCTGAAAACTCTTTATCTCTCCTTCTATTCTAAATGACAGCCTTGCTGGATAAAATATTCTTGGCTACATATTTTTCCCATTTAGCACTTTGAATGCATCATAACAGTCCTTTCTTGCCTGCCAGGTCTCTGAGAAGAGATCTGCTTTCAGGCTTATCTTTCTCCCCTTGTAGGTTAAGGACGTCTTGTCCCAAGCTGCTTTCAAGATTTTCTCTTTGTCTTTGAAATTTGCAAGCTTCACTATTATATGTGGAGGTGTTGACCTATTTTTATTAATTCTGAGAAGGATTCTCTGTGCCTCCTGGGCTTGAATGCTTGTTTCTTTCTCCAGATTTGGGAAGTTATCAGCTATAATTTCTTCAAATAAACCTTCTGCCACTCTCTCCCTCTCTTCATCTTCTGGGACCACTATTATCTGGATATTATTTTGCTTTATGGAATCTCTGAGTTCTCAAAATCTCCCTTCATGACCCAGTAGTTGTCTTTCTCTCTACTTTTCAGCATCCTTATTTTCCATCATTTTATCTTCTATATCACTGACTCTCTCTTCTGCCGCATTTATTCTTGCTGTTAGAGTCTCCATGTGGGATTACACCTCAGTAATAGCATTTTTAATTTAGGCCTGACTAGGTTTCAGTTCTTTTATTTCTACAGCAAATGATTCTCTAGTGTCTTCTCTGCTTTTTTCAATCCTAGCTCATATCTATATAATCATTGTTTTAAATTCTAGTTCAGACATCTTACTTACCCACATTGATTGAATCCCTGGCAATGAGCACTACTTCTTGTTCTTTCTTTTGGGATGAATTTCTCTATCTCATCATTTTTTCCAGAAAAGAATAGTAGAAAGAGAGTGAAAAGACAACAATAACAACAAAACAACAGAAAAAAAAAACAAAACAAAACAGAAAAAACCAGAAGAAAACAAAACAAAACAAAAGAAGAAAAAATTAAATAAGAAACAAAACAAAACAACAAAAAAACTTGATCCTGGGTATATTTTGGTCTGCTTGGTAAAGGAAACTAGATCCCAAATTAGCAAAGAAAGAAAAACTTTGTGTATATATATATATATATGTATATATATATATATATGATAAATTTAACATATATATGTTTTTTATTTGTATATAATGAAATATGAAAAATATGAAAGGGAACCAAATATAAAAATATATAATGTATATATAAAAACAAATGTATATAAAAATAATGTATATATAAATAAAAAATGAAAAATGAAAAACAATTGAAAAAATAAGAAAATATTTGAAAAAATAAAACTGAAAGATTAAAGTATATATATATATATATATATATATATATATATATATATATATATATAAAGCATGAATGCTATAAAGTGTTTTTCCCGATAGGTGAAGCTTTGCAGTTCTCTATGATCAGTAAACTTGGTGTGATCCAGTTTTTCCTGCTGGTCTTCTGATTGGAGGGACATTTTGGTCTGATTCTTAAGTGCCATTGCCCTTTTGGAAATATGCCTCCTTTGCCAGGGGGCTGCTTTCAGTGTAAGTTGCTCCACATTGCACTATGTGACATTGTTTTGCTCCCTGAAGTCTTTCAGCACCAATGGGTTGGATGAAAATTGTTGTGCCTAGCTCTCTAGCCCTGGAAGTGAAAGTTCACTCCCCCCACTCTTCAGTGAGCCCTCACAGAAAAGCAGTCAATCACTCCTGTTTCCCTGGTTTCTGTCCAACTCTGTGTTCATCCAACCTGTGACTGAACGTTTTTATCTCAGGCACCTGACTGTGTTTCAAGTCTCCAAATTTTATAGACTCCTGTGATACAGACCTGTGTTGTTCCTCCTGGGGAAGGGAGGGGATCTCGCCATGCTTCCGCCTTTGGATGGACCCCTGCCAGGAGAGTGATTGCACAACTGTGCAGCAGTTCACAGTTTATGGCAACAAAGACCAGAAAGCCAGCACCTAGACTCACTGCTTTCACCTGGCTTTCCTGCTCTGATGCCTGGGAACTCTGCCGCACTCAGGTACCCCTGTTCTTCTTGTGACCCTGGGAATTCTGAGACCATGCTGTCCCACCTGGGATTCCACCCCACTTTGCCACCTGAGCACCTTTAAGCCAGGGACATCTCCTGTTGCAGACTTCTGAAAGTTCCAATTTTGTGCTCTGCTTCTTATAATACTTTGTGGTAGCTTCCTTAAGCCAGCTCCCTTCCCTCAGCTGTATCCTTCAATATATCTCCTCAGATTCAAGTATCTGCACCTCCTACCTTACAAAAAGTGGTCACTTTTCTATTTGTAGAAATGCAGCATTTTTTCTCAGATCTCTGATTGATTTTGCAGGTGTTCGGAACGAATGATAACTATCTAGCTGAATTCCAGTGACCAGACAAACTAGTGTCCCCTACTCCTATGCCATCCTAACTCCTCCCCAAAATATTAATATTCTTTATGCTTGGGATTAAATAAATTATATTATTTAAGTTACTATTTTTTAAAGATTTTATTTTTAAGTAATCTCTACACCCAACATGGGGTTTGAACTCACAACCCTGACATCAAGAGTCTCAGGCTTTATAGACTGAGCCAGCCAGGCACCCCTTATTATGTAAATTAAGCATATAGATTCCCAAATCTCTTTGGTAACTTGAAATCTGAAGTTTTGCTAAATTTAATCAAATGATGGAAATTTATGGATATTTAGATCATTTCCAAACAAGATAAAGTACTGAAAATTAGTTACTGAACATAAGCTTATCTACTTTTGACTACCTATTACAGAGAAACTAAAGATATTTGGGTCTATTAGTAAACATGGTTTGTATCATGGTGCAAAATTTATTATGAAAAAGCAATGCTTCTAGAATTTATAAAAGTATAAGCCAGTCAAGCCACATAATGCTAATATGACTCACAATTACTTATTTCTTAGTTTTTCCTAGAAAATAAGCTTTCTAAGGGTTAAGAATTCTAATTACTATATGTAACTAAAGCTACTAGAGACAATAAGAGAAACATCTTATGTAAGGGAAGTAAAATATGTGTTTTCAGTAAAAGATGTCATGAGGAATGAAAATTGATTTTTTTGAGGAAAAATAGTTGTGGAAAATTTGTGAAATAGGAATTTTGGGAAAGGAATTTTATGTGTGGTCATGACTGACTAAGATTGGAATTACTAAAGTTTAATGTCAAAAGTAAGCTGCTGAAAGTTAGGATTTGTTTTTCACTTTGTTAAAAATACAAATTATGGTGGGATTGTTTTCTTTTTGGAATTTTGGTCTGCTTTTGAGAAGGTTGTGAATGTTTCTTTACCTTTTAAGTGATATGTCTAGAAAACAAAAAGTCTGTGTTTTCTATATACTGTATTTGTATAGGTATATAAGTGTTCTAGACATTATGTGAAATTCCCAGAAATCTGGTATGTCCTGATATAATGTATTCACTCATAATTATTCTTATCTTTGAAATTGTTGTCATCAAAATTGAGGCTCAAATTAAAGTACTGAACATGAGTATTAAGAAAATGCCCTAGCTGTCTTTTATGCAAAGACAGCAACAACAAAATCTATAGTTTGTGGCACATGTGGGTGAAGTCCACTCTGCTTCTGCAAGAAAATGACCATTGTTGCCAGACTTTTGCCATCCTGATATCCTTGTAACATGGTAAAATTTGCTCCTGAACCAGACAAATTAAGATGAGTAAATGATGGCTGTAAATTAGACAAGCTGCTGGGGCTATGGGAAATCCAAGATAACTCTTTGGTTCTTCCCAGCTTCCCTACAAACCTTTTTTTTTTTTTCTTTTTGTGTTTATTCACCTACCATAGTGCATTTAAGAGAATCAAATTATGAATAGACATTTTTTGGGGAAATTTCTATAAAACTGCTAAGTCTACCAGCAATGTCTGACATATCAGATCCAAAATCTTGGAAAAACTGTTTTTGTTCTCAGATCCCTCAGACCTCCATCTGGAATTTTGAACATCTGCAGTTGGTTTCATTCAACTGATAGTATAGGTTATTAATATGTAATTGTTATTGTATGTTTTCTGTATGGGTTGACGATTTCCTCTGATGCAAGGCTGATATGGTCACAGTGGTATGCAAACTATCAGAAAATATGTTTCCCACTTGGGGTATATCTTCCATATCTCCAAGGATCAAGGAAACTTCTTTTCTGGACAAATCATACGGGTCTTAATGAAAACCTTGCAAATTTCTTCACATTATCACTGTCCCTAACATCCTCAATAATTAGGCAAGATTGAGAGAACTAATGGGATTCTCAAACTTAAATTTTCTAAACTTGCTGAAACTACTGGACTTCTGTGGCCTAAGGTATTGCCTTTGGTCTTGATGACTGTTTACAGTAGAACCTTTGGAAAATGTAAACTCACTCCACATGAGATAGTCACTGGCATATCAATGTATATTGGTATACAATCTTCTGCTGATCCCTTGTTGACTCATGCTAGTATGATCAGCTACTGTTAAGTCTCTAATGTCTTATACTCAAGACTATCTTCAACAGCTTTAGGAAGACTTCAAATATCCAATTCAAAATATTCTGTTGGTCACAGTCTAGAGCCTGGTGTTTGATATTCTGGAAGCACCATCAGAGAAAGACAGCTCTTGAGCCCCATTGGAAGAGACCTTACCAAGTTCTCCTAAGGGACACTGTTGCTATATTAGATGGTATTAAACCTTGTGTACATATAACATAGCTAAAGAAGGCTCCAGCTAACATCTGGCCCTGTGCTGAAGACCTCTGAATCAAATAGATGAGGAAGAGAAGTAATTGACATTGAGATAGACTGCTTCCACCCAAGACAATGGATCGAGATTTCATACTTCAAATAAGCATGAATACTTTTCTCATTCTTTTCCATTCTTTTACTCTGGCATTGGCCTAGAAATATAAGACCCTCATCTGTATCTCCAGGCCATTAGTAAGGGAGGTAAACTCTGGAATTTAGAACAACCTTTTATCTTAGGCTAGGAGAAAATCTAACTACATTCAATTGATCATCTCCTGAATTTGCATCATCAAGTCAGAAAGGACCAATCAAGAATCATTCATGATTCAGGATTCACTCCTTTTGGCAGGGTCCCTATTTTCTTGGTTAGGAATAAATGTTAATGAGGCTGTGATCAGGAACTTCTCCTTAATTCTTGAAATTATTACATAATGTGCTGCTAAAGCAATACTGGCCCAGCAAATATCCTTAGACTCTCTGGTGAAAACTGTTCTTAAAAATAGGATAGCTCTTAGGGCTCCTGGGTGACTCAGTCATTAAGTGTCTGCCTTCAGCTCAGGTCATGATCCCAGGGTCCTGGGATTGAGCCCCACATTGGGCTCCCTGCCCTGTGGGAAGCCTGCTTCTCCCTCTCCCACTCCCCCTGTTTGTGTTCCCTCTCTCGCTGTGTCTCTCTCTGTCAAATAAATAAATAAAATCTTTAAAAAAATAGGATAGCTCTTGAATATCTTTTAGCTGAGCAAGGAGGCTTCTGTGCAATGGCCAATGCCACCTACTGTACCTGGATCAACACTTCTGGCAAACTTGAAACTCATTTACATAAGATCTCTAAGCCATTTGACTTGAAGGGGAGATTCCTCCAATAGAGTCTCTCTTCATTTATTCGATTTTGATTGGTTTGGGTCTTGAGAATTATGGCTCCAAAGTCCATTCTGAACATTGGGAATTATCCTGTTTATAATCTTTCTGGTAAGCTGTATCCTCTCAAAAGCTTTGAATGCATGCCTGCAGCAACTAACTATTAAGCAGATGATCTCCCTAAAACTGAAGCATCAGAGAAGCAAAGAAAATTACTAACTTAAAGAATATGAACCTGACACTGTAATCTGTGAATATCACAGAGGTGAAGCAAAAATGTCATTACCTATGATACCACACATAGGAATAACAAAAACTTCAAGAATTTCAGAGAGGTAGCTGATAATGGTGCTAAATGCCTTAAATTTTGATTACATCTCTCAGTTGAACTGAGACTTGTGATATAAAAAAAAAAAAAAAATTGTAAAAAAAAAAAAAAAAGGCCTAATATATAGTTACTTAGGCCAAGTCACCAAACCAGGGCTTAATACATAACCTAATTGCAGTTTCAACCTCCCCCAGAAATGTAGTCTTAACTGGTCATTCAGGAATTCTCTGATCAGTACTGATGAGGTAATTCATCATATGGGCCCTTTCTATTCCCCAAAGGAAGATTCTTTCTTTTCCCTTGCTAATAACTTCTTACCCTACTCTCCTTCCTATAAGAACCTTCAATTGTTTACAACTGCTGGGAGCTTCCCTGTACTTGTCAGATGGTATGCTGCCTGATTCACAAATCACTTAATAAAGCCAATCTGATTTTCAAATTTACTTGATTGAATTTTATTTTCTAACAGACCTTAAGCAAGTTAATTAACCTAATCTCAGTTTTCTTATATACAAAGGGAATTACTTACCTTAATTATCATTGTCATTATCATTATCCACATATTAATCATCAGCATTTTTTTCTATTTAAAAATATGGTGGTCCTAGAGGTTTGAACACATTCTCATTGAACCAATTACAAAATTGCTAATTAGTAGCCTGTATTTCAATTTGACTGTGTAAATTTAAATAAAGATTTGAGAAAATCAACATAGTCCTAGAATAAAATTGAATATTATTTTTAAGTTTATGGACTATATGCCCAAAATAGGTCAACGATTTAATTCTTCACGAGGTATAAAACATGTAGTAAAAGAGCAGAAAAATGGACATCATTGAATACTGGTTATCAGTAGTAAATTTGTACAGTATTTATAGAAAACAATTTGAAAATATAAATTAAGAGTTTTAATAATGTTTATAAACTTTGTCCAACTAATTCCCTTTTCAGGACTCTATCTTAAGAAAATTATCAGAAATATACTCACAAACCTGTGCTTTGAAAATAGCAAAAGAAAGTCATAAATGGGGCACCTGGGTGACTCAGTCGTTAAGCGTCTGCCTTCTGCTCAGATCATGATCCCAGGGTCCTGGGATCGAGCCCTGCATCGGGATCCCTGCTCAGCTGGAAACCTGCTTCTCCCTCTCCCACTCTCCCTGCTTGTGTTCCCTCTCTCACTGTGTCTGTCAAATAAATAAATGAAATCTTTAAAAAAAAAAGAAAGTAATAAATAATCTAAGTATTTATCAATAGAAAAATGATTAAATAACTTAAAATATATGAATATAGTGAAACAATGTGTAATTATAAAATCACGGTGTTAAATATTTGCAGATATGAAAAAATGCTCGTATTGTTATTTGAAAAGGTTATAAAACAATATATATAATATGACCCTAATTTTATAAAAATTAAACAAGACCATACATACAGTTTTAAACACACACGCACATGCACACACATACAGGGGAAAGAAATCTTACAACGTTAACTTATCTGTCGATATTGTGATGGGATTACTAAGGATTTCAGGTATGTTTTATCTATGTACTTTCCTCCATATTTGAAATTTTCTATTCTAAATATATGTTTCTGCAATAATCAGAAAAGGGATTAACTTTAGAATATTCAGACATTTTTCTAATATTTTGTCTGAAACTCTGAACTTGGTGGCAACACTGGCACCATCTATATCACCATGTAACTATTTCAAATCTTTTTTGAGCACTGATGACTACACCTGATACACTGAATTCCTCGAATCAACAAAAACATCTTTACAAGTCTTTAATTTAGTGTTTACATAAGTGATTAAAACACATTCTTGTGGCATAGTTGAAACTATGTTGATGATTTACTGCTTGGATGTGTAAGTTTTCCAAATACATGTCTTATTATGGTAGATATATGTTTTGTAACTAGCAGAACCAGTAACAGAGACTGCAGTGATATGTACTGCTCATAATCTGGTTATCGCCTTCGTTTACCATATAAAATGCTCTGCTTAATTGCACAGTAGATAATACTAACTTCTGATGCCACTTTTTCAATGTTTGTTCCTTTTATCAACACTGTAATTGTTATTATAGAAAGTTTTATTATTTCAGACTTCACTGTAGTGAAGCTAATTTATAACATTCTTCAAACATTTTTTTTTATTATTGCTAATGATTTTCATTGAATTTTGAGCACTGACAGAATGTGCTTAGCACTTTCAACTTTCTCACATAGCTTTTGAACATGATTTGCATCTAATATCATTGGTGCAAAATGAACAAACCTTTTAGAATGTCTCCAGAGCAGTGATGGATGCCCCAGAAGTAATTGAATACAGAGATGTAAGATATCTAGTCTGGGAAGAGTAGAGCCCATGTATTGTGGATGGCTCATCCATCTTGAATCCCTGGGCAGTGCCATGTCACACACTCTTCTTAGGCCTACCCTGGGTGAAAGTGTTCTCAGGAGAGCACAAAGCTAGTTCCTAGGCTTATGGAAGTTTTTTAATTTGGTATTGTAAAAGTCATTGTATTCAGTGATTTCAGGATGACACAGTAAAATGTAAATTCAAATAAATCACCTTAAATATTCACTTCAATAAACTTTTAATTCACAAAAAAAGGAAAAGGGATAACTTTAAAACAAAAGTATACCATACAGAATTTGCTTTATGTAGTGCCAGAGTTTGCTCACCAGAAGTTTCAACTGTTCTTTGTTGTTGTATCTAAGTGCTACTATTTTTTATTATGTTATGCTAATCACCATACATTACATCATTAGTTTTTGATGTAGTGTTCCATGATTCATTATTTGCGTATAACACCCAGTGCTCCATGCAGAACGTGCCCTCTTTAATACCCATCACCAGACTATTTATGTCAATTGCCAGCTGTAAATTTAATCTTCTAGGACAGAAGCCACAAAACATTCTAGTTACAGGAGCAAGAGTTAACTTCAGTATAACAATGAAATTAGTCAATAGAGTGCAATGTCAAGGAGCATTAATATTTAAGCCCAGCTTCTAGCAGTTAGTAATCATTTAGTTTAGAGAAAATTACTTTTCTTCCTTAAGCCCCATTTTTCCCATCTGTAGAATGGGGCAGCTACATATTTCATTGGGTTGTTGTGAAAATTAAATGATATTATGCAGTAAGGCATTTAGCCCAGGGCCTATCAAATAGAAAGTCCTCAATAAATGTGATCTATTGGCTATTATTAACTGCATTTGCTTTCTGGACTTGACATTTTATTTCCCTGTACCCACACTCTGATGCAGCACAGCATCTTCGTACATAGTAGGCATTGAGCAAAATTATGTTTTAATCAATTATAGATAGCCAGTGTCATGAAAAAAGCACCAGCCTAAGAAACAAAATATGTGGCTTGTCATCATTTCCATATTTCCCAATTTGGTGTGTGACCCTAGACAAGCTATTTCTTATTTGTAGGCTTCAGTTTTACTTTCTTCTTTACTTTATACTGAAGGTGGCAGGTAACACCAATAGAAATTTTCTTAGGTCCTTGCCAATTTTGACATTTTATGAATCCTTGGCTTCTGACACTCCCATCAGCCTTTACAGCTAAACTACTCTAGTCTTTACAGGCCTGCTGCCTGCTTGCCATCTGTTGCTAACTTTTGGCCTGCTCCCACACCAGACATTCATGTGTGCCGTACTGCCTGTTTGCTTGGCTGCTGTCCCTGGAGATGTATCAGCCCCTCCTCAGTCCCCTTCCTTGCCTTGATCATTGAACCCTTATCTGCCCATATTCAATGCTGACAGATGTACAAAACATTGTAGAAGGAACAGTATGTTGAGGCCACATTCACCAGGGATGCATATATATTTTTTCCACAAACTTCCTTATTCTCTATCTATAACTACTCGTAGTAGCTAGATTAAATTATATATATATTATATATCCTTATATATATATATTTAAGGAGCACTACCATAACAGCAGCAGATTAATCTGCTGCTGTTATGGTAGTGCTCCTAAGATTGGCTTTCCCTGCTTCCCAAAGTTTTCCCATTATATTAATGGATCTCAACTACTAATGTTTCCAGAAAAGATCTTAGCTTACTGGGAAATAAAATAAATTTTCCAAGGAAGCAACTCCTTTCTCCTGAGCTGTGCTCAGCATACATACCACTTTTGTAGGTTTCCTTCATTCCACTTCTAGTGTGGCTAAAGAACCTTCAATCCCTTTTAATTCCTATTTGTTTATACCTAGTTCTATAAGGAGGTTATTCATGATTGTCACTTTGTCTTTAGGATTATTTTTTGTGGACTGTTTTAAGAAAAACAAAGTTTAAAGTCTCTTTGTGTAGCCAAGTCCATTATTTTCTGATCACAGACTTTTTTTTTTTTTTTTACAAGAGTGCTTGCTTTTATTTCTGACTAATGCAAATTATCTAAAGTTAAAAAGATTGTATTGGTGAGGTAGGTATAAGCATACTAATACTTTTACAAAGCTTTATTTTTTATCAGTATTTTCTTAGGTAGAAAAAAACTAGTTATATCATTTTTATAATGTTCTTTGGAACATCTGATCACCAGGCAATCAATTACATTTGATCCATGCTCAATCAAATTTGTTTCACATACACCAGAATAATCATTGGAATCAGATTGGCCATATACAGACTTCACTATTGATTTAGTACAAATCAACTAGAAAATAGTTGATATAGTTTTGCAGATAGAATTTGTGTTTGTTTATAAAATCTATAAGAAAAAAATAAAAACATCAAATTCCATAAAATCCTTTATTACCTCTAATCTGCTGGTTATAAATCAGCTTAAAAAAAAAAAATCTCACCGGAAGTAATGAGAGTTTCTAGAAAAACACTTCCTGTACCAGTATATTAAAATGAACAAAATTAAAGGTCATTATTCAACTGTTTGTAAGCATATGATAGCAGAAACATTACAGAGCTAATTTACTGGGAGGTGGGCCAACTATTTTCTCATTGGTTTTCTTGCCATGTTCTTCATAATAGTCTCCAAAACAAACCTTGGCTTGTTAGACTTGACTTCTTATTTCCATGTACCCCTATTGTAATCTATCACAGTGTCCCTATTAAATATATATGTATAAGCAAAAAATATATGAAAAATTAATGAAAAGTCAATATGCCTTTAATAATTTATTTCTACAATTTCACACCTCACATGTATAAAGTATAATATAAAATGGAAACAAGATGCAACTCTTTGATTTATTGCAAGATTTAAGTTCTATACTTAGTATAAGACAGGTTTTTCTATGAGCCATTGCATGGTCAGAAACTCAGCCATTAGCAAGCAAAACAGAAGATCAGGCCTAAGTAAATCAAATTATTTTAGACCAGAGTGTCATAATAAAAAAAATCCACAACAATGGTTCTCAAATATTACATTTTAACAAATTACAACTGTTTTTGTTTTTACCACTGTTGTTTATAAAAAGTTTAGATTACTAGTCTTCAATGCTAGAGATTCTGACTGACAATAAGTTTTGAGTAAGATTTATATATTTATTTTTAAGAAGCACACCTAGGTCATTATGATACTTGTGCTTTTTGTGCCATATTTTGAGAAACATTATTTTATGCATTGAAAACTAGTTTAAATAACATGCAATCAGAATAAATAACTTATTTTTTACATTAAGAATTGTGTCACTTTAAAGTAACTTGAGGCACTGTCACCCACCCTATCAATTATTTTCAAACTTCAGGACACATCAGAGTCATCTGTAGTGCTTGTTTACAATTGTGAGTTTGGGGGAATAAATCTCAGAATATGGAAGTCAGTAGGGTTAATGTTGGGCCCCTAATCTACATGTGAATGCAGGTGGCCTGGGCACATTTTTCTAGAATAGTGTTTTCCATGCCTTTTGCTGAATGGGAGCTGGGAGGAAGTGTAGACAAGAAAACAGGTACAAAATGCAATTTCTCACTAACAAACCGATTAAATAAGCAGATGTTAGAGCCAAAAGGGAGGGAAATAGACTGACTTAAAGAAAGGGTTTTTAAGAAACTCCCTTCAAATGGATTTTTGGTGCAGTCTAAAGGACAGCTACTAAATACCATGTTCAGCAAAATTCTTAAAAGTGACTCAGAGGCCCTCCAATGAAGATGAAGTTGCTAACTATATCAAATAAAAATACAGGATGCCCAGTTAAAGTTGAATTTCAGATAAGAAACACATAACTTTTAGTGTAAATATGCCCCATGCAATATTTGTGATATGTGATACTAAGAAGGTATTAATATTCTTTTTTACTTTGAATTAATTTAATTTCTTCAAAACCAAAAACAATGACATGAATAATTAAATGAAAATATGATGTTTATTTATAATTATACAGCAGTGTAACACATAATAAATATTTTCTGTAAATGACCCAAATTTTAAAATAATTTTTTATTTGAAATTTTAAGGAAAAATTTATTCTGCCATAACCTTGTAATAACATCATATTGGGGACCAAAAAAAAAAAAAAAGAAAACAAATCTGATTGTGTTCTGATTTGTCATTTCTTACTTATTTTGGTAAAATTTTTGAATTAAAAGTAGTGAATTAATTCAAGAAATCCTGCATTACACCAGATTTAGACAATAACATTGTATAAATGTTTTATTTTCTGCTCACTCAGCTATAAGAATGAAGTGCTAATAGTGATAAATACTAGGAGGTTATGCTAATGACTTGTAAACCACCTTGCAAGTATCAAACAATAAAATGTTATAAAAATAAGAGTGTCGCTTTTATATTTTCAAGAAACTCAAATTGCCCCCTTCCCTTTACCAGGACTTAAAAAATAAATGTGTTAGCAAACAAATGCATGTTTAATTGTGAAAGCATGTCTAACTATGGAAGAAAGATTTATTAAAAGTGCTCTGGCAAATGATGACATCATGTTACATATATTGGGGAAAACGGAATATGGTACCCAATATTGAAGTAATTTATTTTGTAAAAAGAAATACAATTTCTTTTTCTTTTTTTTATATTTTATATTTTATTTTATTATGTTATGTTAATCATGGAACACTACATCAAAAACTAATGATGTAACGTATGGTGATTACAATTTATTTTTCACTCTCATTTAAAAATTTTTAATTCCATTATAGTTAACATACATTGTTATATTAGTTTTATATTAGTTTTCCAACACTTCTTTTTTTTTTTTATTTTAAATTTTTTTTTTTTAAGATTTTATTTATTTGCGAGAGAGAGAATGAGAGACAGAGAGCATGAGAAGGAGGAGGGTCAGAGGGAGAAGCAGACTCCCTGCTGAGCAGGGAGCCTGATGTGGGACTCGATCCCGGGACTCCAGGATCATGACCTGAGCCGAAGGCAGTCGCTTAACCAACTGAGCCACCCAGGCGCCCAGTTTTCCAACACTTCTATAAATTATTCAGTGATCATCGAGTTAAGTGCACTCAAAAAAAATAAGTGCAAAAAAAATAAAAAATAAAGAAGTGCACTCTTAATCCCCTTCACTGATTTTTTTTTTTTTTTTTAAGATTTTATTTATTTATTTGACAGAGAGAGACACAGTGAGGGAGGGAACACAAGCAGGGGGAGTGGGAGAAGGAGAAGCAGGCCTCCCGCCGAGCAGGAAGCCCCATGCAGGGCTCGATCCCAGGACCCTGGGATCATGACCTGAGCCGAAGGCAGGCGCTTAATGACTGAGCCACCCAGGCGCCCCTCCCCTTCACTGATTTTACTCATTCTTCGACCCACCTCCCTACTGGTAGCCATCTCTTTATTCTCTATAGTAAGAGTCTGTTTTTTGGTTGGTTTGTTTTTTCCTTTGTTCATTTGTTTTGTTTCTTAAATTCCATATATGAGTGAAATCATATGGTATTTGTCTTTCTCTGACTGACTTATTTCACACAGCATTATACTCTCTAGATCCATCCATGTTGTTGCAAATGACAAGATCTCATTCTTTCTTATGGTTGATAATATTCCATTATATATATACCACATCTTCTTTAGCTTTTCATCTATCTATGAACACATGGGTTGCTTCCATAGTTTGGCTATTGTAAATAATGCTGCAACAAACATAGGGGTGCATATATCCTTTCAAAATAGTGTTTTCATATTCCTTGGGAAAATACCCAGTCGTTCAGTTACTGATGCAATGGTAATTCTATTTTCAATTTTTTGAGGAACCTCCATACTGTTTTCCACAGTGACTGCACAAATTTTCATTCCCACCAAAAGTGCACAAGGGTTCCTTTTCCTCCACATCCTCACCAACACTAGTTGTTGATTTTAGCCTTTCTATCAAATGTGAGGTGATATCTCATTGTGGTTTTGATTTGAATTTCCATGATGATTAGTGATGTTGAGCTTCTTTTCATGTTGGCCATCTGTATGTCTTCTTTGGAGAAATGTCTGTTCATGTCTTCTGCCCATTTTTAATTGGATTATTTGTTTCTTGGATGTTGAGTTGTGTAAGTTCTTTATAAATTTT
The DNA here is from genome assembly GCF_964656455.1 of Halichoerus grypus. Classification (NCBI taxonomy): domain Eukaryota; kingdom Metazoa; phylum Chordata; class Mammalia; order Carnivora; family Phocidae; genus Halichoerus; species Halichoerus grypus. The sequence goes on along the minus strand of NC_135727.1, from coordinate 61,618,202 downwards.
GGAAACTAAACCTTTATTGGGTATATTATTTGCAAATATCCTCTCCTATTCAGTGGAGTGTCCTTAGTTTTGTTGATTGTTTCCTTTGATCTGCAGGGCTTTTTATTTTGAATTAATACCAAAACTTTATTTTTGTTTTTGTTCCCTTGCTTGAGGAGACATATCTAAAAAATCTTGCTATAGCCAATGTCAGAAAAATTACTTCTTATGTTCTCTTCTAGGACCTTTATGGTTTCAGGTCTCACATTTAGGTCCTTAATCCATTTTGAGTTGATTCTTGTACATGATGTAAGAAAGTGATCCAATTTCATTCTTTTAAATTGTAGCTATCCAGTTTTCCCAACACCATTTGTTAAAGAGTCTTTTTCCCATTACATATTCTTGACTTCTTAGTTGAAGATTAATTGAACATATAATTGTGGATTTATTTCCTGGCTTTCTAATCTGTTCCGTTGATCTATGTGTTTATTTTTGTGCCAGTACCACAGTGTTTTGATTACTACACCTTTGTATTATAACTTGAAATCTGTTATTGTGAAACCTTCAGTTGTGTTTGTTTTCAAGATTGTTTTGACTACTGAGGGTCTTTAGTCAAACTCTACTAATTTTAACAATTTTTTTCTATTTCTGTGAAAAATGCTATTGATATTTAGAGAGGGATTGAATTAAATCTGTAGATTCCTTTGGATAGTATGGATACTTTAACAGTATTTGTTCTTCCAAACCATGAGCATGGAATATCTTTCCATTTTTTGGGGTTGTCTGCAATTTCTTTCATCAATATTTTATGGTTTTCAGAATATAGGTCTTTTACTTGGTTAAATTTATTCCTAGGTATATTATTATTTTTGTTATAATAATGAACAGGACTGATTTTTTTTAGGATTGATTTTTTTAAATGTCACTTTCTGCTGGTCTAAAGAAATGCAAAAGATTTCCCTACATTGATTTTGTGTTCTGCAACCTTACTGAATTTATTACTTCTAGTAGTTCTTTGGTTAAGTTTTTTGGGTTTTCTGTATATTGTATCACATTATCTGCAAATACTGAAAGTTTTACTTCTCCTTACCAATTTGAATGCCTTTTATTTCTTTTTCTTGTCTGATTGATGTGGCTAAAACTTCTAGTATTATGTTGAATAAAAGTGGTAAGACTGGATATCTTTGTCTTATTCTTGAACTTAAGGGGAAAGCTCTCAGTTTTTTACCATTGAGTATGTTGCTCACTGTGGGTTTTTCATATATGGTGTTTATGATGTTGAGGTATGGTTCCTCTAAATGTACTCTGTTGAGAGGTTTTAATCATGATTGTATGTAATATTTTGCCAAATGCTCTTTCTGCATATATTCTAATGATAGTATAGTTTTTATCCTTTCTTTTCAAGTGATATATCACATTGATTGATTTGTAAATATTGAACCACCCCTGCATCCTGGGAATAAAGCTTACTTTATAATGGTGAATATTTTTTTAAATATATGTTGAATTCACTTAACTAATATTTTGTTGAGGATTTTTACATCTACATTCATCAGAAATATTGGCCCCTAGTTCTCTTTTTTGTTGTGTCTATCTAGTTTGGTTATCAGGGTAATGCTCTCATAGAATATTCTGGAAGCTTTCCTTATTCTCCCATTTTTCTGGAAAAGTTTTAGAAGAATAGATATAAACTCTTTTTAGATGTTTGGTAAAATTTACCTGGGAAGCCATCTGGTCCTGGAGTTTTGCTTGTTGTGAGTTTTATAATTATAGAGTCCATTTATTTGCTGGTAATCAGTCTGTTCAAATTTTCTATTTCTTCCTGATTCAGACCTGTACCTCTGAAACAAATAATACATTATATGTTCCTGATTCAGTTTTAGGAGACTACATGTTTCTAGGTATTTATCCACTTCTTCTAGGTTGTCCAATTTGTTGACATATAATTTTTCATCATATTCTTTTGTAATCCTTTGTATTACTCTGGTGTTGGTTGTTATTATTACTCTTATATATCTGACTTTGTTTGAGTCCTCCTCCTCCTCTCTCTCTCTCTTTTGAGATAAGCCTGACTGAAGTTTTATTAATTTTGCTGGTCTTTTCGAAGGACCAGGTCCTGATTTCATTAATCTGTTCTATTGTTTTTCTCAGTTTCTATTTTATTTATTTCTGCTCTGACATTTATTATTTCCTTCCTTCTACTGATTTGAGTTTTGTTTGTTGCTCTTTTTCTATCTCCTTCAGGTGTAATGTTAAGTTGTTTGAGATTTTTTCTTGCTTTTTGAAGTAGGCCTGTGTTGCTATAAACTTCCCTCTTAGAACACCTTCTGCTGAATCCCAAATATTTTGGAACATTGTGTTTCATTTTCATTTGTCTCCATGTATTTTTTTATTTCCTCTTTGATTTCCTGGTTGATCCATTCATTGTTTAGTAGCATGTTATTAAACTTTTATGTATTTGTACTATTTCCAACTTTTTTCCTGTGTTAGATTTTTGGTTTCATAGCATTACAGTCGGTAAAGATGCTTGTATGACTTTGACTTTTTGAATGTGTTGTGGCTTGTTTTCTGGCCTAATATATGATCTACTGGAGAATGTTCCATGTGCACTTAAAAAGAATGTGCATTCTGCTGTTTTAGGATGGAAAGTTCTGAATATATTTATTAGTTCCATATAGTTCAATGTGTCATTCAAAGCCATTCTTTCCCTGATTTTCTGTTTGGATGATCTGTCCATTGATGTAGCTGGGGTGTTAAAATTTCCTACTATTATTTTATTACTATTGATTACTTCTTTTACATTTGTTATTAGCTGCTTTATGTATTTGGGTGATCCTATGTTGGATGCATAAATATTTACAATTGTATCTTCCTGCTGAATTAGTCCTTTTATGATTATATAGTGTCCTTCTTTGTCTCTTGTTACACTCTTTGTTTTAAGGTCTACTATGTCTGTTATAAGTATTGTTACCCTGGCTTTCTTTTCACATCCATTTGCAGGATAAATTCTTCTTCATTCCTTCACTTTCAATCGGCATGTATCTGTAGGTCAGAAATGAGTCTCTTGTAGGTAGCGTATTGATGGGTCTTGCTTTTTTTATCCATTCCATCACCTTATGTCTTTTAGAGTGTTTTGTCCATTTACATTCAAAATAATTATTGATAAATAGGTATTTACTGACAATTAGTTACCTGTTCTAGGTTATTATGGTAGTTCTTCTCTGTTCCTTTCTTCTCTTGCTTTTTCTTCTCAGATAGATTGTCTTTCTTTAGTGATATACTTAGATTTCTTTGTCTTTATTTTTTTGCATATTTATTATCAGTTTTTGATTTGAGGTTATTGTTGTGTTTGTACATAATATCTTCTGCAGATAGCAGTCAATATTAAGTTTATAGTCACTTAAGTTTTAACCCATTCCTTACTCCCCCCACCAGATTTTAGGTATATGGTTTCATAATCACATCCTTTTAATTTGTGAGTACTTTGATTTTTGAAGATACATTTATTTTTCCTGACTTTTTGCTTCCTACTTTTCTTACTCCTAATTAAGGTCTTTCAATTTCACTCAGAGTCCCCTCTAATATTTTTTATTGGTCTGGTTTAGTGGATATGAATTCCTTTAACTTTTGCTTTTCTGGGAAACTCTTTATCTCTTTTATTCTAAAAAATAGCCTTTCTGGATAGAGTATCCTTGACTGAAGATTCCTTCCTTTCCTTTTTATTTTTTTCTTCAAATTCTTATTTAAATTCTAGATAGTTAACTAATATATAATATTGATTTCAGGAGAAGAATTTAGTGATTCATCACTTACACAGAACACCCAGTGCTCAACATAACAAGTGCCCTCCTTAATACCCACCACCCACTTAGGCCATCCCCCACCAACCTCCTCTCCATCAACCCTCAGTTTGTTCTTTATAGTTAAGAGTCTCTTATGGTTTGCTCCCCTCTCTGTTTTTCCCTTCCCCTATGTTCCTCTGTTTTGTTTCTTAAATTCCACGTATGAGTGAAATCATATGGTATTCATCTTTCTCTAACTGACATTTCATTTAACATAATGCATTTTATTTCTTTCCACATCATTGCAAAGGGCAAGATTTCATTCATATATATATACACACACATACCACTTCTTCTTTATCCATTCATCAGTCAGTGTACACTTGGGCTCTTTCCATAATTTGGCTATTGTTGATAATGCTGCTATAAACATTGGGTTGCATGTACCCCTTTGAATCAGTATTTTTGTATCTTTGGGTAAATACCTAGTAGTGCAATTGCTGGGTCTTGGTAGTTCTATTTTTAACTTTTTGAGGAACTGCCATACTGTTTTCCAGAGTGGCTGCACGAGTTTACATCTCCACCAACAAAGTAAGAGGGTTCCCCTTTCACCAAATCCTCACCAATATCTGTTCTTTCCTGTATTGTTAATTGTAATCATTCTGACAGGTGTGAGGTGGTATCTCATCATACTTTTTGGTGCAGCTGTAAATGAAATCAATTTCTTGATTTCTTTTTCTGCCCATACTTTTGATTTGTATTTCCCTGATGATGAGTGATGCTGAGCATCTCTCCATGTGTCTGTTGGACATGTGGATGTCTTCTTTGGAAAAATGTCTATTCATGTTTTCTGTCCATTTCTTCACTGGATTATTTGCTTTTTGGATGTTGAGCTTGATAAATTCTTTCTATATTTTGGCTACTAACCTTTTATCAGATATATCATTTGCAAATGACATATCTCTCCCATTCCACAGGTTGTCTTTTATCTTTTTTTTTTTTTATTGTTTCCTTCACTCTGCAGAAGCTTTTGATCTTGATGAAGTCCCAATAGTTTATTTTTGCTTTTGTTTCCCTTCCCTTAGGAGACATATCTAGTAAGAAGTTGCTATCGCTGATGTTGAAGAAGTTACTGTCTGTCTTCTCCTCTAGGATTTTGATGGTTTCCTATCTCACATTTAGGTCTTTCATCAATTTTGAGTTCTTTTCTGTGTTTGGTATAAGAAAGTCGTCCAGTTTCATTCTTCTGCATGTTTCTGTCCAGTTTTCCCAACACCATTTGTGGAAAAGACGGCCTTTTTTTCCATTAGATATTCATTCCTGCTTTGTCAAAGATTAATTGACCATCTAGTTTTTGGTCCATTTCTGAGTTTCCTATTCTGTGCCATTGATCTATGTGTCTCTTTTTGTGCCAGTACCATACTGTTTTGATCATTATAGCTGTGTAATATAGCTTGAAGTCAGAAATTGTGATACCTCCAGATTTATTTTTATCAAGATGGCTTTGGCTATTCAGGGTCTTTTGTGGTTCCATACAAATTTTAGATTTGTTTGTTCTAATTTTGTGAAAAATGCTGGTTGTTTTTTGATAAGGATTGCAGTAAATGTATACATTCCTTTGGGTAGTATAGACATTTTAACAATATTTGTTCTTCTAATCCATGAGCATGGAATGTGTTTTTTTTCCCTCCATTTCTTTGTGTCCTCTTCAATTTCTTTCATAAGTGTTCTATAATTTTCAGAATATAGATCTTTTACCTCTTTGGTTAGGTGTATTCTTAGGTATCTTACAGTTTTTGGTGCAATTGTAAATGAAATCAATTCTTTGATTTCTCTTTCTGCCCATTAATTACTGGTATGTAGAAATTCAACAAATTTCTTTAGATTGATTTTATATCCTGCAACTTTACTGAATTCATCTATCAGTTCCAGAATTATTTTTTTGGTGGAGTCTTTCATGTTTTCTACATGGAATGTCATGTCTTTTGCAAATAGTGAAAGTTTGACTTCTTCCTTGCTGATTTGGATAACTTTTATTTCTTTTTGTTGTCTGATTGCTGAGGCTAGGACTTCCAGTACTATTAAATAACAATGGTGAGAGTGGACATCCCTGTCTTGTTGCTGAATATAGAGGAAAAACTCTCAGTTTTTCCCCATTGAAGATGATATTAGCTGTAGGTCTTTTGAATATGGCCTTTATTATGTTGAGGTACATTCCCTCTATCCCTACTTTATTGAGGGTTTTTATAAAGAATGGATGCTGTACATTGTCAAATGTTTTTTCTGCATCTATGGAGAGGATCATATGGTTCTTATCCTTTCTTTCATTAATGTGGTGTATCACATTGGTTGATTTGCATATATTGAACCACCACTGTAGTCCAGGAATAAGTCCCACTTGATGGTGGTGAATAATTCTTTTAATGTACTGTTAGGTTCAATTTGCTAGTATAGTGTTGAGAATTTTTTGCATCCATGTTCATCAGGGAGATTGGCCTGCAATTCTCCTTTTTTAGTGTGGTCTTTGTCTGGTTTTGGAATCAAGGTAATGTTGTTGTTGTAGAAGACTTTGGAAGTTTTCCTTTGATTTCTGGTTTTTTGTTTTTTGTTTTTTTTTTTTTTTTTTTTTTGAAATTTTACAAAATATAGTTTTTAACTCTTCTTTACATGTCTGGTAGAATTCCCCTGGGAAGCCATCTGGCCCTGAACTGTTTGGGGGAAATTTTTGAATCATGATTCAATTTCTTTGCTGGTTATGCATCTGTTCAAATTTTCTATTTCGTCTTATTTCAGTTTGGGTAGTTTCTATGTTTCTAGGAAATTATCCATTTCTTGCAGATTGCCCAATTCTTTGGCATGTAATTTTTCATAATATTCTCTTTATAATTATATGTATTTCTGTGGTGTTGGATGTGATCTTTCCTCTTTCATTCACGATTTTATTTATTTGGGTCATTTCTTGTTTCTTTTGATAAGTCTGGCTAGGGGTTTATCAATTTTCTTAATTCTTTCAAAGAATCAGCTCTCAGTTTTGTTGGTTTATTCTACTCTTCTTTGGTTTTTTTGTTTCTATATCATTTATTAGTGCTCTAATCTTTATTATTTCCCTTTTCCTGCTGGATTTAGTCTTTTTAAAAAATTTTTTATTATTTATCTGAGGGAGAGAGAGAGTGCTCCTGTGAGAGAGAGAGCACAAGCAAGGGGAGAAGCAGAGGGAGAGGGAGAGGGAGGAGCAGGCTCCCCACTGAGCAGGGACCCCAATGTGGGGCTCCATCCCAGGACCCTGGGATCATAACCTAAGCCGAAGGCAGATGCTTAACTGACTGAGCCATCTAGGCGCCCTGGATTTAGGCTGTATTTGCTATTCTTTTTCTAACTCCATTAGGTGTAAAGTTAGGTTGTGTATTTGAGCTTTTCTTGCTTCTTGATGTAGGCCTATATTACTGTGTACTTCCATCTTATGACCATCTTTGCTGCATCTTAAAGATTCTGGACTGTCGTGTTTTCATTTTCATTTGCTTCTATGTATTTTTTTTTTAATTTCTTCATTAATTTTCTGGTTAAACCCAGCCAGTCTTTAGTAGGATGTTCTTTCCAAACTTTTTCTTGTGGTTGATTTCAAGTTTCATAGCATTGTGGTCTACAAATATGCACGGTATAATGTCAATCATTTTGTACTGCTTGAGGGCTGATTTGTGACCCAGTATGTGATCCATTCTGGAGAATGTGCCCATATACACTTGAAAATAATGTGTATTCTGCTGCTTTAGGATGAAAAGTTCTGAATATATCTGCTACATCCTTCTGGTCCAGTGTGTCATACAAAATCATTGTTTCCTTGTTGATTTTCTGTTTAGATGATCTGTCCATTGCTGTAAGTGGGTTGTTAAAGTCCCCTACTATTATTGTATTATTATCAGTGAGTTTCTTTATGTTTGTTATTAATTGATTTATATATTTGGGTGCTCCCAAGTTTGGGGCATAAATATTTACAATTGTTAGATTTTCTTCTTGGATAGACCCCTTTATTATGATTAGGTGCCCATCATCTCTTGTTACAGTCTTTGCTTTAAAATTGAATTGATCTGATAAAATGGCTACCCCAGCTTTCTTTTGACATCCATTAACATAATAGATGGTTCTCCATCCCCTCACTTTTAATTTGGAGTTGTATTTAGGTCTAATATGTATCTCTTGTAGGTAACATATAGGTGGGTCTTGGTTTTTTGTTTGTTTGTTTTATCCATTATGATATCCTATGTCTTTTAGTTTGAGCATTTAGTCTATTTACATTCAGAATAATTATTGATAGATACGAATTTAGTGCCATTGTATTTATCTGTATAGTTGTTTCTGTAGATTGTTGCTATTCATTTCTAGTCTTTGTTGCTGTTGGTCTTTCTTTCCCAAAGGGTCCCCTTTAACATTTTTTTTGCAGGACTGGTTTAGTGATCACTAACTCCTTTAGTTTTTGTTTGTCTGGGAAACTCTTTATCTCTCCTTTTTTTCTGAATGACAGCCTTGCTGGATAAAGTATTCTTGGCTGCATATTTTTCCATTCACCATGTTTAATATATCATGCCACTCTCTTCCAGCCTACCAAGTTTCTGTGGCAAGATCTGCTGTTACTTGCTTTGTCTTCCCTTATAGATTAGGGATTTATTTTCCCTTGTTGCTTTCAGGAATCTTTCATTATCTCTGTATTTTCCAAGTTTTAATATGATATCTCCTGGTGTTGGCCAGATTTTGTTGATTTTGATGGGAGTTCACTGTGCCTCCTGGATTTGGATATCTGCTTTATTACCAAGATTAAGTAATTTTTCAGCTATAATTTGCTCAAATAAACCTTTTGCCCCTTTTCCATCTCTTCTTCTTCTGGGACTCCTAGGATACAAATGTTAATATGCTTTATGGATTCACTGAGTTCCCTATATCTACATATGTGATCCAATATTTTTCTTTCTCTCTTCTTTCAGCTGCATCTTGTTCCATAATTTTATGTTCTATATCACTTATTCATGCCTCTGATTCTTCCATCCTTATTGTCATTGCCTTCAGTCAGTTTTGCATCTCAGTTATAACATGTTTTGGTTTTTTTATTTTTTTTATTTCAGCCTGACTAGTTTTTACATCTTTTATCTCTGTGATAAGGGTCTCTCTGGTTTCTTCTATGCTTTTGAGAAGCCCATCTAGTATCATCATGATTGTTGTTTTAAAATCTCTTTCAGGAATGTTACTTATATCTATTTTGATTAGCTCCCACTCATGACCTCTTCTTGTTCTTTCTTTTGTGGTGAATTCCTCCATCTTGGCATTTTGTCTAGATCTGTCTTTTGTTTGTTTAGAAAGCCTGTGCCTGGACCTATTTCCACTGGAGCTGAAGCTTTGCATCACTCTATGATCAGTAGACCTTGTGCATGTGGGAAGTTTGTGCTGGCCTTCTGGAGGGAGGGGCCTGCTTCTGCTCTGGCTCTCAGTCACACTCTCCCTAGTGAAAAAGGCACCTGCAGAGCTCACAGGTCAGGGTTTGGTGGAAATGGATCAATCCTCCACTGTGTGTGCTGTGCCGCTTGCTGAAGTTCATCTGTGCTGATGGGAGGGGTGAAAAATGATGTCATACCTCTCTCTTTCAGAGAAAGGTGAGTTCACCCCTGCCACTGTCAGGGAAGACCTTATGGAAGAGTGACCAATCTCCCCTCTTGTGACCTGGACTTCCATCAGATCCTTGCCTTCATCTGTCTCTATCTGAGCCATCTGTATTGTTTTATCTCAGGCACATGGCTGGATTTCAAAACTCAAAATTTTAGGGAATTAGCATGGCATGACCCACACTGATCCTCTGAGGGAGGGTCTCGCCAGGCTGTGGCTGGTACCAGTTTGTCCCAGAAAACCAGACACAAAACTGTACAGAGGCTTTTTTTTTTTTTTTTTTTTGTAAAGTGTAGCAAAAAACTGGCATCCAGGTTAGCTGCCCTCAGCAAGTGTCTCTGCTTGTATGCTAATAAATTGGGCAGCTCAATGGCACCCACTGACTCTTTTGTCCCCTGAGAGGCAGTGCCACCTCTCCCAAATGCACTCTCAGAAGGGGAACTGTCTCTCTCAGTGTGACCCAGGGTATCCGCAGAGCACTCTCTCTGCTCCTGGGCCTCTGCTCTCCTTCTTTACAGGAAAACTGCTATGCCCACCAGGCTCAACCCAGGAGATGACACAGACTTCTAAAACTTCAGACTTTCAGCTCTGCTGCTTGTAAAATGTTTGGATAATCAGCCACTCACTTTGTCCCAGTGAATAGTTCTTCAGAAGTGTTTTTCTTGTGTAATCACCTGAGTGTTGCTTTATCTCTCTCTTTCTCTTTATCTCTTTTGTTTCTCCATGATCAGGGCACCCTCACTTATGCAGCACCTGTGATTCTTTTCTCCAACAAGTCACAGCACTGTACTTCCTTCCACAATGTGGCCTCTTTTCTCCCTCTACTTGTGCAGTTTGTTTTCTCAATCCTCAGATCAATTTCCTGGGTGTTCAGAATGATTTGACAGCTTTCTAGCTGTATTCAAAGGATAAGGCAAGCATAACGTCCTCCTAGTACTCTGCTATCTTAACTCTGAATTTTTTTTTTTCTTTTAGCATTTTGAATATATCCTGTTACTCCCTTCTGGTCTATATTGTTTCTGCTGAAAAATTCTACCAATAGCCTTATGGTGTTTCCCTGGCATGTAACTGTTTTCTTTTCCTTTGCTGCTTTTATAATTCTGTCTTTATCACTACATTTTGCCATCTTAATTACTATGTGTCTTAGCGTGGACCTCCTTGGGTTGATTTTCTTGGGGACACTGTGCATCCTGGATCTGGATTTCTGTTTTCTTCCACAGGTTTGGGATGTTCTTAGCTATTATTTCTTCAAAAAAATCTCTGCCCCCTTTTCTCTCCCTTCTCCTTCTGGAATCTGGATGATGTAAATGTTATTATACTTGATAGTGTCACTGTGTTCCTTAAGTTTTCATTTATTTTGTATTATTTTTCTCTCACCTGATCAGCTTGATTGTTTTGCATTACTGTGTCTTCCAAGTCACCAATCCATTCTTTTGCTTCCTCTACTCTATTTATTCCATCTAGTGTAATTTTAATTTCATTTATTAAGTTCTTCCTCTCTGATTGGTTCTTTTTTATGTTTTCTATATCTTTGTTAAGGGTCTCACTGATGTCCTCCACTGTTTTCTCAGGGCCAGTAATTATCTTTATCATCATTACTTTAAATTCTCTATCAGGCACATTGCTCACCTCCATTTCACTTAGATCTGTTGCTGTGATTTTGTCTTTTTCTTTTTTTGGGGATGTGTTCCTCTGTATCCACTTTTGTCTAACTCACTGTTTGTTTCTCTGTGTTACGAAAGTCAGTTATGTCTCCTGTTCTTGCAAGTAGTGGTCTTCTGAGGAAGAGGACTTGTAGTTCCCAACAGTGCAGTGTCCCCTCTTCACCAGAATCTGATGCTTCACATGTCTCTTAAAGTGTGTTGCATGTTCCCTACTGTTGTAGCTGATCCAATTTTTTTTTTCTTCAGTCCAGTGTTCTGCAATGGCTCTCTTTGCCTATTGTGTGCCATGTTTCATCCCTGTGATATCAGTGGGTAATTCTGGGACTGACTTGAGCTTAAGTTGAGACAGACCAGGAGTTTTCCCCAGATGTAGCAGCACCAAACTCCAGGGCAATTTCCCTGTTTTGTCCTCTAAGATTTCATTGATGGGCAGGGCCTGCAATACCAGCTGCCTGCCCCCAGGCCACAGTCTTACTGGTTCTTTTGTAGTTATCTTTCCATTTCCCCAGGAAGGAGTCACTTCGGAGTGGTGCTGGCCACTATTCAGCTGTTTGCACACTGCCAGGCTTGTGGTGCTGCTTCAATGGTCTCCAGCCAAGAGTATATTGGAGGAAGCAGATCTGCAGTAGTGCACAGGGGTGGGAGGCATGGTGTGAGTGAGGTTTGTGCTGGATCTCTTGGGGGCACCTGCAGAAGAGGCCTGGTTGTAAGGGCTGGATCCACAGAAGCATGGGCCGGATACACAGAATTAGCAACTTAGGTAGAGAGTGTTAGTACTGTGCTGGTTCCCACAAGTGGCTATGAACTTATGCTTGGAGATAGGGGGAAAAATGGCTCCCACCAGCTCCTTTGTTGCTGGAGAAGTCTCACAAGGATACGTGTCCCTCCAGCATGTGCTCTGAGATTAATAAACATTTCTCCCTCCCATATACCTCAGGTGTTTTTCAAACTGCTGCTTCTATACTGTATCTCCATGGGGCTGTTTGTTGTGCTGTCTCTTTAAGGGTGGGGACTCAGTTTCCTCTCACCCTCTAGGCTTCCCCAGAGCTAAGCCAGCTGCTTTTTAAAGTTTCAGGTTTTAAGTCCTGCTGGTTGTAACAACTTGTGAATTGGCTCCTCTGGTTTTCAAATCCAAATGTTATGGGGATTCATCTTCCCTGTGTGGGCTTCCCAGTGTGAACGTCTGTTCCTCTCCCCTCTCCATGCCCACAGTGTCCCTCCCTTCCAACTGAAAGTCTTCTGTCCATTTAGCTCCTGACTGTGTCTCTGCTCTTCTTACCCTCTTTGATGTAGCTTCTTCTCTACATTTAGCTGTGGAGAAATTTTTCTGCAGTCTTCAGGTCATTTTCTGGGTTATTTACACCAACGTGAGTGCTATCTAATTGTATCCAGGAATGAAGCGAGCATAGGGTGCTCCTACTCTGCTATATTCCCTGGAACAGCATTCTTACTTTAAAATATTTTATGCTGTAACAATCATCATCACCAATTAGATATATGAAAATTGTAAACAAGAGAAGATAAGAAATCTTGAGGAATATCTCTCAGCTGTCCAGCATTAAGGAAATAAAGACAATCAACCCCACAGTTCTTCTTAAATAAATAAATAAAAAAAAATTTACACCAGGTATAAACTTCCCTGACTTAATTTCCTTTAAACTTCATACTTATCTGTTGTGAACATTTCTTTTTTCTTTCCCCAATGGAAGAAGCATCTTCTCCTTTCTAAAGCAGACTTCTGCATTTTGATCTCTACCTTCTGCACATTTGTACATATATTTTTTTTCTTCTGTGTCTTTAGCATGATCTTCTCTTCAACCTACTTCTTCTCAAATCTAATCAAGTTCACTTATCCTCAAATATTTCCCTTAAAACATATCTCTACCTCAAGCTATTACTGTTAATCCCTTCTTCATAACTACTCAGTTTCTATGAGAGAAGACTGCATATACTTTTCTCTCTTGTTTACAACTTCCCTCAACCCATTCTATACACAGGTGGCCCCACCATACCACAGGAACTGTTTTACAAAATTTATCAGCTCTGTTTTCTTTTTTAAGTAAACTTTCTATCCTTTTTTAGTTTTCTTATATGTCAATAATTTCAAACAATAAAAACTATGTAAAACACCAATATTACAAAGAATATTCATATACCCTTTAACTACATTCATCAGTTGTAAGCATTTTACTCTTTATTTCATTACCATTAACTACTTCAAGCTGTATTTCTTTAGGAAAAAAATGTTTTATTACAAACACACACCACAAAAAGCAACTTAAGTAAACTAGAAGTAGATATAACATTTTATCCTTTATATTACAGTTTTGTCAGTTGACCCAATAAATGTCTTTATATTTTTTTTCTCCCGCAGCTAAAGATCAAATCTACTTGTCATGACATTTTAGCCTTCTTTAATCTAAGATATTTCCATTGCTTTTCATGAACTAATATATTTTTAGATTAAGCTAATAAACTAATATATTTGTAGATTAATAGAATGTTCCTCATTTGGGGTTCGTGTGACATTTTGATTAGATTCCAATTATGCATTCTCATCCAGAATACTTTATAGGGGTTATTCTGTCCTTGTCAGAATATAACAACTAGAAGTCCACAATGTCTATCTGTCCCTTCTCAGTAATGTTAATTTTGATGACGGAGTCAAGGTGTTATCTAATTTCTCCACTATATAATTACTATGATTTTTTTTTTTCCTTGCAACTAATATCAACCTTTGGGAACACATTTAAGATCATGCAAATATTCTGCTACTTCTCAAAAATTTCCTCTAGATTTAGCATCTAATAAGTATTCTTTTCTCATCTGAAATTTATAATGATGGTTACAAAAAGATGTTTTTGCAACTCTAGATCTCCTTGTACATATATCAGTCAACACATGCATTTTATCACAAAAGTTTTCTCTGCCCCTACCATTTATTAAACTATTTATTTTTCTATTTATTATTAGGATAGACTCATGACTTAATATGTTTTCAGTGTTTTATAATTCATCACTGTATTTAATTATTTTGGAGTTTATATTTTTCCAGACTTGGCCAACTGGACCTCCTTTCAAGCTAGCTTTGGTGTGTGTGTGGGGGGACGGGGTTGCCCTATCATTTTTTCAGTACTTTCTTACTTTATGTCATATTAAGACATCTTTTTTTTTTCATATTAACCATCTTTTACCCACCATGACACTTTAATCAGCCATTCCTCCAAGGGTCTCTAGTTCTTTATAGGGAAGAATGATAGTAGAGACCAATATCTGGGTGCTCTGGGTGTGCTCATTGCCGTGGGATATTTTTGTTTCTTGGCTTATTCAATAGTACTATATTCTTTTTAGTCATTCTTCTTGATCACTATCACATGTGGTATTATTTACTACCCCTTCCTTGAAACATATTCTTTTCTTGACCTCTAAGTCATGATTTTTTCCTGGTACTTTTTCTTTTTGTACCTGTTCTTGGTTTCCTTTTCAAACTCCTTTTTTTTTTTTTTTAGTTGCATGCCAGCATGCCTCAATTTCTGATTACTAAAAGTGTGTCCCAAAGTTTCTATTCTTGGTTATCTTCCTGCTATATTTGTTCATTTCAGTCATAGCCATGTATTAAAATGTCATTAATATATTCATCAATATCAACTAATTTGTCACCATCTAATAGCTCTTTCTGGAACAATAGACTCATATTACCAAACAGCAAATTGAACATCTCTATTTCAATTTCCTACGGGCATCTCAACCTCATCATGTTATAAAACACTATTATCTATCAATCTCCACTGCCCTTCCCTTTAAAGGAAAAACCTCAAAACTTTCTTCACTTAGATTGCCTATATATTTTTTCAATTATCCAATCAACCGAAGAAACCAAGAGTAATCTTTAACTTCTTTCTCTTCTTCATTTTCACCATTCGATTAGTTATTAAATTCTATAGATTGTCTACCTCCTAAATAATTGCATAATCTTGCCCATCCTCCTCATTTCTAATGTAAATTGTCTTTCCTCTCTTCTTTATGATCTATTTCAATGGTCTCCTAATTAGTCACTCTGATTCTTATCTTTCTCTTTCACCCTGTACATTGCAGCCAGAATGATTTTCTAAGACATTAATTTGCCAAGGATACTTTTCTGTATACAAACTTCTATGACTATGACATTAGAGTGGTGTGATTTTTTTCAGTCTTATCTTTTGTAATTATCTCTTATACTTCCTGTGTTCTACATCAGACTTGTATTTTTTAATTCAGGAAATATATACATATATTTACATAGAATCAAATGCCCAGATTTTAACCATACATGTTGATGAGTTTCTATAAACCTATACATCTATGTTACCATCACCCAAATTTTTAAACTCTAAGCTGCATTAGTAATCACTATCTTGATTTCTATTATCAAATATTAGTTTTGCCTGTTCTTGAACTTCATATAAATGGGTTTATCCATATTGTGGTATGTACCACTAGTCTATTCTTTGTTTTTAATTTCTGAGTAAAATTCCATTGTATTAATATAAAATTCTTTTATTTTAAAGTTGCAATGAAAATTCTTAAGCAAATGTTTCTGTGGACACATATATTTATTTTATTTATATTTATTTTATATGCATGTACCTAGAAGTGAAAATGTTAAGTTATAAAGTAAGGATACATTTAACTTTAAAAGAAACTGCCAAACTATTTTCAAAAGAGCCTGTGCATATTTACACTTACACTGGGAATTATGAGTGATCTCTGAGTTCCAAACCCTCATCAAAATTAGATTCTGTCAGAGTTCTTAATTTATATCATTCCAATGAATGTTTGATGACATTCAATTGTTATTTTAATTTACATTGCTCTATTCATTAATAAAGTTCAACATCTTATAATGCACTCCTTGGTTATTCATAATTCCAATTTATGAAGTGGTTGTTCAACTCATACATATTTTTACTGGATGGTTTGCAATTGTACTATTGATTTTTTTAAGTTTTTTTTAAAGATTTTATTTATTTATTTGACAGAGAGAGAGAGAGCACAAGCACAAGGAGTGGCAGGCAGAGGGAGAGAGAGAGAAGCAGGTTCTCCGCTAAGCAAGGAGCCCAAGGTGGGGCTTGATCCCAGGACCCTGGGATCACGACCTGAGCTGAAGGCAGATGCCTAACCAGCTGAGCCACCCAGACACCCCTTATTATTTATTTTTATAAGCTATTTACATACATTTATATATTCTAGAAATGTCTTCTTTCAGATATATACATCATAAATATTTTCTCCCAGTATGTGGATATTTGTGAATAATTTATTTTTTTCTCCAGCTTTATTGAGGTATAATTGAGCAAATGAAATTGCAGATATTTAAAGTGTACATTGTGATGATTTGATATACATATATATTGTGAAATAATTACTTCAATCAAGTTAATTAACATATCCTTCACCTCACATCAGTTAAATACCTTTTCTTATGGTGAGAACACTTAGAGCCTATGCTCAGCAAATTTCAAGTACGCAATACTATATTACTAACTATATTCACCATGCTATATATTAGATCCTCACAAATTATTTTTTAAAAAATTTTATTTATTTGTCAGAGAAAGAGAGAGAGAGAGAGCACAAGCAGGGGGTAGTGAAAAGCAGAGCAGGGAGCCTGATGCAGAACTTGATCCCAGGACCCCAGGATCATGACCTGAGCAGAAGGCAGATGCTTAACTGACTGAGCCAACCAGGCGTCCCAGATCCTCACAAATATTTATTTAAAGTTATATTCATTTATTATTAATTTACACTTTGACCTATATCTTCTCATTTTCCCTATCCTCCAACCACTGGCGATCAGCATTTTATAGTCTATCTCTATGTTATTGGCAAATTTTTTCCCCCACATACAAGTGATACCATAAAGTATTTGCCTTTGTCTGGCTTATTTCACTTAGCTTAATGCCTTCCCAATTCATCCATGTTGTCACAAATGGTGGGAATTCCCTATTTATTATGGCAGAAAAATATTCTTTTACACACATATACTATATTTTTTTATTCATTTATCTGTCAATGGACACTTAGGTTGTTAATGTATCTTAGCTATAATACTGCAATGAGCATGGGAAAGAAGATACTTCTATAAGATACTAATTTTTTCCCTTCAGATATATATCCAGGAATGGATCATATAGTAGTTGAATTTTTAATTTTGTTATGAAAACTTCCTACTGTTTTTTATAACTGTACCAATTTACATTCCTACGAATTCCAGCACAATAGGTTACCCTCTTCTCCACATCCTATCCAACATTTGTTATCTGTTGTCTTTTTGATAATAGCTAGCTATCTTAATATCTGTAAAGTAATATAATTTTGTTGATTTACTTAGAATATTCCTGATAATTGATAACGTTGAACACCATTTTATGTATCTTTTGGTCACCAGGATATCTTCTTTGAAAAATTGTCTATTAAGGTTTTTGGCCAATTTATTTATGTATTTATGTAGTCATTCATTCATTTATTTATTTATTATAATTAAGTTGTATGAGTTATTTATATGTTAATGATATTCACCACCTAACATATATACAATTTGCAAGTATTTTCTCACATTCCTTACACTGCCTTTTCATTTTTTTTTTTTTTTATTGTATCCTTTGCTGGACAGGTTTTTGTTTTGCTTTGTTTGAAATTTATGAAATTTCCCAACACAATTTTGTTTGAAATTTATGAAATTTCCAAACACCACTTGTTTATTTTATTTTATTTTTTATTATGTTATGTTAATCACCATACATTACATCATTAGTTTTTGATATAGTGTTCCATGATTCATTGTTTGTGTATAACACCCAGTGTTCGACGCAGTATATGCCCTCTTTAATACCCATCACCAGGCTAACCCATCCCCCCACGCTCCTCCCCTCTAGACTCCTCAGTTTCTCAGAGTCCATACTCTCTCACGTTTGTCTCCCACTCCGATTACCCCCCCTTCATTTTTCCCTTCCTGCTATCTTCTTTTTTTTTTTTTTTTAATATAATGTATTATTTGTTTCAGAGGTACAGGTCTGTGATTCAACAGTCTTACACAATTCACAACTCTCACCATAGCACATACCCTCCCCAATGTCTATCACCCAGCCACCCCATCCCTCCCACCCCCCACCACTCCAGCAAACCTCAGTTTGGTTCCTGAGATTAAGAATTCCTATATCAGTGAGGTCATACGATACATGTCTTTCTCTGATTGACTTATTTCGCTCAGCATAATACCCTCCAGTTCCATCCACATCGTTGCAAATGGCAAGATTTCATTCCTTTTGATGGCTGCATAATATTCCATTGTATATATATACACCACATCTTCTTTATTCATTCACCTGTCAATGGGCATCTTGGTTCCTTCCATAGTTTGGTTATTGTGGGCATTGCTGTTATAAACATCAGGGTGCACATCCCTACATTTGTATTTTTGGGATAAATACCCAGTCGTGCAATTTCTGGATCATATGGTAGCTCTATTTTCAACTTTTTGAGGAACTTCCATACTGTTTTCCAGAGTGGCTGCACCAGCTTGCATTCCCACCAACAGTGTAGGAGTGTTCCCCTTTCTCCGCATCCACACCAACATCTGTCATTTCCTGACTTGTTAATTTTAGCCATTCTGACTGGTGTGAGGGGGTATCTCATTGAGGTTTTGATTTGGATTTCCCTGATGCCAAGCGATTTTGAACACTTTTTCATGTGTCTGTTGGCCATTTGGATGTCTTCTTTGGAAAAAAGTCTGTTCTTGTCTTCTGCCTATTTCTTGATTGGATCATTTGTTCTTTGGGTGTTGAGTTTGAGAAGTTCTTTATAGATTTTGGATACTAGCCCTTTATCTGATATGTCATTTGCAAATATCTTCTCCCATTCTGTCGGTTGTCTTTTGGTTTTGTTGACTGTTTCTTTTGCTGTGCAAAAACTTTTTATCTTGATGAAGTCCCAACAGTTCATTTTTGCCCTTGCTTCCCTTGCCTTTGGCGATGTTTCTAGGAAGAAGTTTCTGCAGCTGAGGTCGAAGAGGTTGCTGCCTGTGTTCTCCTTTAGGATTTTGATGGACTCCTGTCTCACATTTAGGTCTTTCCACCATTTTGAGTCTATTTTTGTGTGTGGTGTAAGGAAATGGTCCAGTTTCATTCTTCTGCATGTGGCTGTCCAATTTTCCCAACACCATTTGTTGAAGAGACTGTCTTTTTGCCATTGGACATTCTTTCCTGCTTTGTCAAAGATTAGTTGACCATATAGTTGAGGGTCCATTTCTGGGCTCCCTATTCTGTTCCATTGATCTATGTGTCTGTTTTTGTGCCAGTATCATGCTGTCTTCATGATTACAGCTTTGTTATAGAGCTTGAAGTCCAGAATTGTGATGCCGCCAGCTTTGCTTTTCTTTTTCAACATTCCTCTGGCTATGCGGGGTCTTTTCTGGTTCCATACAAATTTTAGAATTATTTGCTCCATTTCTTTGAAAAAAAGTTGATGGTATTTTGATAGGGATTGCATTGAATGTGTAGATTGCTCTTGGTAGCATTGACATCTTCACAATATTTGTTCTTCCAATCCATGTGCATGGAACATTTTTCCATTTCTTTGTGTCTTCCTCAATTTCTTTCAGGAGTATTTTATAGTTTTCTGTGTACAGATTCTTTGCCTCTTTGGTTAGATTTATTCCTAGGGATCTTATGGTTTTGGGTGCAATTGTAAATGGGATTGACTCCTTAATTTCTCTTTCTTCGGTCTTGTTGTTGTTGTATAAGAATGCCACTGATTTCTGTGCATTGATTTTACATCCTACCACTTTAATGAATTCCTGTATGAGTTCTAGCAGTTTGGGGGTGGATTTTTTGGGGTTTTCCACACAAAATATCATATCATCTGCAAAGAGTGAGAGTTTGGCTTCTTCTTTGCTGATTTGGATGCCTTTTATTTCTTTTTGTTGTCTGATGGCTGTAGCTAGGACTTCTAATACTATGTTGAAAGGCAGTGGTGAGAGTGGACATACCTGCCGTGTTCCTGACCTTAGGGGGAAAGCTCTCAGTTTTTCCCTATTGAGAATGATATTCGCTGTGGGTTTTTCATAGATGGCTTTTATGATATTGAGGTATGTACCCTCTATCCCTATACTCTGAAGGGTTTTGATAAGGAAAGAATACTGTACTTTGTCAAATGCTTTTTCTGCATCTATTGAGAGGATCATATGGTTCTTGTTCTTTCTTTTATTAATGTATTGTATCGCATTGATTGATTTGCAGATGTTTAACCAACCTTGCAGCCCAGGGATAAATCCTACTTGGTCGTGGTGAATAATCCTTTTAATGTACTGTTGGATCCTATTGGCTAGTATTTTGGTGAGAATTTTTGCATCCATGTTCATCAAGGATATTGGTCTGTAATTCTCCTTTTGGATGGGATCTTTGTCTGGTTTTGGGATCCAGGTAATGGTGGCCTCTTAAAACGAGTTTGGAAGTTTTCCTTCCATTTCTATTTTTTGGAACAGTTTCAGAAGGATAGGTATTAATTCTTCTTGAAATGTTTGGTAGAATTCCCCTGGGAAGACATCTGGCCCTGGACTTTTTTTTTTTTTTTTTTTTGGAAGATTTTTGATGACTGCTTCAATTTCCTCAGTGGTTATAGGTCTGTTCAGGTTTTCTATTTCTTCCTGGTTCAGTTTGGTAGTTGATGCATCTCTAGGAA
Source organism: Halichoerus grypus (assembly GCF_964656455.1). Lineage (NCBI taxonomy): Eukaryota > Metazoa > Chordata > Mammalia > Carnivora > Phocidae > Halichoerus > Halichoerus grypus. Next base: position 61,597,411 of record NC_135727.1, on the reverse strand, counting down.
TGCATCCATTTCTTCCAGATTATCTAATTTGGTGGCACAGAGTTGCTCATAATATGTTCTTATAATTGTTTGTATTTCTTTGGTGTTGGTTGTGATCTCTCCTCTTTCATTCATGATTTTATTTATTTCGGTCCTTTCTCTTTTATTTTTATAAGTCTGGCCAGGGGTTTATCGATCTTGTTAATTCTTTCAAAGAACCAGCTCTTAGTTTCGTTGATCTGTTCTACTGTTCTTTTGGTTTCTATTTCATTGATTTCTGCTCTGATCTTTCTTATTTCTGTTCTCCTGCTGGGTTTAGGTTTTATTTGCTGTTCTTTCTCCAGCCTCTTTAGGTGTAGGGTTAGGTTGTGTATTTGAGACCTTTCTTGTTCCCTGAGAAAGGCTTGTATTGCTCCATACTTTCCTCTTATGACTGCCTTTGCTGCATCCCAAAGATTTTGAACAGTTGTGTTTTCCTTTTCATTTGTGTCCATGAATTTTTAAAATTCTTATTTAATTTCCTGGTTGACCCTTTCATTCTTTAGTAGGATGCTCTTTAGCCTCCATGTATTGGAGTTCTTTCTGACTTTCCTCTTGTGATTGAGTTTGAGTTTCAAAGCATTGTGGTCTGATAATATGCAGGGAATGATCCCAATCTTTTGGTACTGGTTGAGACCTGATTTGTGACCTAGGATGTGATCTATTCTGGAGAATGTTCCATGGACACTGGAGAAGAATGTGTATTCTGTTGTTTGGGATGGAATGTTCTGAATATATCTGTGAAGTCCATTTGGTCCAGTGTGTCATTTAAAGTCTTTAGTTCCTTGTTGATCTTTTGCTTAGATGATCTGTCCATTTCAGTGAGGGGGGTGTTAAAGTCCCCCACTATTTTGCTTTTGTTATTAATTGGCTTATATAATTGGCTGCTCCCATGTTAGGGGCATAGATATTTACAATTGTTAGATTGTCTTGTTGGATGGACCCTTTAAGTAAGATATAGTGTCCTTCCTCATCTCTTATTACAGTCTTTGGTTTAAAATCTAATTTGTCTGATATAAGGATTGCCACCCCAGCTTTCTTTTGGTGTCCATTAGCATGGTAAATGGTTTTCTACCCCTTCACTTTCAATCTGGGGGTGCCTTTGGGTCTAAAATTACTCTCTTGCAGATAGTATATCGATGGGTCTTGTTTTTTTTATCCAATCTGATACACTGTGTCTTTTGATTGGGGCATTTAGCCCATTTACATTCTGGGTAACTAATGAGCAATATGAATTTAGTGCCATTGTATTGCCTGTAAGGTGACCGTTACTGTATATTGTCTGTGTTCCTTTCTGGTCTATGTTACTTTGAGGCTCTCTCTTTGCTTAGAGGACCCCTTCCAATATATCTTGTAGGGCTGGTTTCGTGTTTGCAAATTCCTTTAGTTTTTGTTTGTCCTGGAAGCTTTTTATCTCTCCTTCTATTTTCAATGACAGCCTAGCTGGATATAGTATTCTTGGCTGTATATTTTTCTCATTTAGTGCTCTGAATATATCATGCCAGTCTTTTCTGGCCTGCCAGGTCTCTGTGGATAGGTCTGTTGCCAATCTAAGTTTCTATCATTGTAGGTTACAGATCTCTTCTCCCGAGCTGCTTTCCCGATTTTCTCTTTGTCTCTGAGACTCATAGGTTTTACTATTAGATGTTGGGGTGTTAACCTATTTTTATTGATTTTGAGAGGGGTTCTCTGTGCCTCCTGGATTTTGATGCCTGTTTCCTTTCCCCAAATTAGGGAAGTTCTCTGCTATAATTTGCTCCAATATATCTTCTTCCCCTCTCTTTCTTTCTTCTTCTTCTGGGGTCCCAATCATTCTAATATTATTTCATCTTATGGTATTGCTTATCTCTTGAGTTCTGCCCTCATGATCCAGTAGTTATTTACCTCTCTTTTTCTCAGCTTCTTTATTTTCCATCATTTGGTCTTCTATCTCACTGATTCTTTCTTCTGCCTCATTTATCCTAGCAGTTAGAGCCTCCATTTTTTATTGCACCTCCTTAATAGCCTTTTTGATTTCGACTTGGTTGAATTTTAGTTCTTTTATTTCTCCAGAAAGTGTTTCCCTAGTATCTTCCACGCTTTTTTCAAGCCCAACTAGTATCTTTAAAATCATCATTCTGAACTCTAGTTTCGACATCTTACTAACGTCCATATTGATTATGTTCCTGGCAGTTGGTACTGCCTCTTGTTCTTTTTTTGAGGTGATTTTTCATCTTGTTGTTTTGTCCAGAGGAGAATAGATGAATGAGAGAACAAAATGCTAACAGTGTAACAATGACCCCAGAAAAATATTCACTAAACAAATCAGAAGAGACCTGAAACCGGGGAAAAGAAAGGGAAAGAAAGAAAAAAGAAAAAAAGAAAAGAAAAAGGAAAAGTTAAAAACAAACAAACAAACCAAAAAACAGAATATGATCAAATATGATCAGGCTGGTGCATAGATCAGTGACACACACTAGATTTTGGGCATGTTTTGGTCTGTTAGAAGAAAGTCCCTCCCAAAATTTTAAAGAAAGAAAAACTTATATATGTACAAAAATAAGGGTTGATATGATGAAGGGATGGAATATCACTGTAAAGATGAAAATTATAAAAGGTTTTATAAAACAAATTGATAGATAAGAAGTTGGTTGAAAAAAGAAAGAAGAGGATTAAAAAATGAAAGGGAAAGAATGTGATCAGGCAGGAGATTAGAACAAAGCCATACACTAGAGATTTAGGGTATATTTTGATCTTTTAGAAGTAACTGTATCCCGAAATTTTAAAGAGAGTACATCTTATATATATATATATACCAAAAATAAGGTTAACTGGTATAAAGGGATAGAATATGACTCTATAAATGAAAAATTAAAAAAAAAGTTTTTTTAAAAAAGGGATTGATAAGATGTTGGTTGAAAAATGGAAAAAGAAAAATTTTTTTAAAAAGTCAAAAAAATTAACTTTGAAAGACTAAAGAATCATGGGGAAAAAGCCATGAATTCTACATGCAGTATTCCCCCTGCACTGGAGTTCTGCTGTTCTCATTGATTGGTAAACTTGGTCTTGGCTGGCTGTTCTTGCTGATCTTCTGGGGGAAGGGCCTGTTGCCATGATTCTCAGATGTGTTTGCGGGAGGCAGATTTGCCCCACCCTTGCTGGTCTGGGCTAAGTAATCTGCTCGGGTTTACTCACGGGAGCTTTTGTTCCCTGAATGCTTTCTGTACAGCTTTGGAGGCTGAGAGTGAAAATGGCGGCCTCCCAATCTCCGCCCTGGTGGAGCTGAGAACTCGGGGTCCCACTCCTCAGTGAACCCCCATAGAATAGCAGTCAATCACTCCTGTCTCTGGCTGCACTTCATGCTCACCCGACCTGTGACTGAGCATTTTTATCTCTGGCTCATGATCCAGTGTGGAGTCTCCAACCCCAGCAGATCCCTGCAGTGTGCTCCCTCGCCACTCCTCCTGGCGGGGTGGGTGGGAGGAAAGGGAGTCTCCCTGGATCTGCCGCTTGTTGGGTCCCTGCTGGAGGAGCAGTGGCCCTACTGTGCCGTGGATCATGGTTTACGGTCATCCCGGGCTGAGAGCCCACTCCTCGGCTCTTTCTCTGCAGTCGGCTTCCCTGCTCTGATACCTGGGAGCTCTGCTGCAATCAGGCACTCCCGGTCTTTTTGTGACCCTGAGGGTCCTGAGACCACACTGTCCCAGTGAGGGTTCCACCCCCTGCTTAGCCACTGGAGCAATGTCCCTCAGCAGAGCTGGCTTCTAAAAGTTCCGATTTTGTGCTCTGCTGCTCTATCACTTGCCAGTAGTGGCTGATGGAGGCCCCCTCCCCCGCCGTCTATCTTCCCGAATATCGCCTCGGATTCACTTCTCTGCACGCACGTTCTACCTTCCAGAAATTGGTGGTTTTCTCTTCAGAGAGTTGCTGCTATTCTTTTCTTCGATCTCCTGTTGAGTTTGTAGGTGTTTCAGAATGGTTTGATCCCTATCTAGCTGAATTCCTGGGACCGGATGAAATTTAGGTCTCCTACTCCTCTGCCATATTGCTCCTCTCCCCTACCCCCACTTGTTTATTTTAGATGCTGCTGCTTATTGTTTTGGTGTCATATTCAAAAAAGCATTGCCAATCGCAATAGCAAGGAACTTTTTCCCCTATTTTCTTCTAAGAAGTGACATCATCAAGATGGTAACATGGGTCATTCCCAAATTCTGTCCATTCTGTCCACCTCACAAGAAGATCAACTAACATCTATCCATAGATAAGACACCATTGTAAATGTCCCAGAACCCAGAATTTGGGCCAAAATACCACCCTGGACCACAGAGTCCAAGAAAGAGCATTGGAAGTGTAAAAGGAGTGGCTACATTCTGACAGCATCACCTCTCCCTTATGCCAACATTACAGTTAGAGGGCCCTCTTGGTCCTACAATTTCTCCAATGGCATAAAGGCTAAGGTGGATATCTAGCTCCTCCAGTGTTACTGGATGCTTCCCAGGAAATCCACTTGTGAATCACATCACAGAAATTATTGGGGGGATCTCTGGGACTTGAACACTGAGGATAAGATAAAGATACACAGCAACCAGTGCTCAGATCTTGGTGGGCCTCTTTCCTGCTTGTAGTGACATAGGAGCAGAGGTCTCAACCAGTGGTTCTGCCCATCTGTTGAGTCAGTGGCCCTATGTGGCTAGGGAGCTGGGATGGTTGTTATGCTTAATTTTTGTCTCCTTAAGCCATACCAGCCATGAAGTTGGTTCTATGACTCTGGGCACAGAAGCAATTTCTCAGATCCAAGCAAATGTTGATATAGTCTCCAGTCCTGACTGACCAGGAAGATTGGCCAGAGAATGTGAGCAGTTGTGGAGCCCCTCCTACACCCTGCTTTCCCTGGAAGCCAAGCTGGCAGTCCATCCCAACTGTTAAATATACCTCTGGTCCTGCATAACCAGGGAGCCTGAACAGTGACACTGGTGCTCAGCCTAAGGTACCACCCAACTGTGAACCCAGCTTATTGCCCCACTCCACAGAACAGTGTTGCCTAAATTCTTGACTAATTGCTGGGCACATCCTATGGCCTGTCCCAGACAGAAAGTACAACCAGTGACCCCAACCAATTGTGGAGCATAACCTGAGGTTTCACCCAATGTAAGATCATGAACAGGGGCCCCACCCAACTATAGAATACAATCTGTAATCCCATCCAAATGTGGGATATAGCTGGAGGCATTTTTTTTTATTTTTATGTTATGTTAGTCACCATACAATACATCATTAGTTTTTGGTGTAGTGTTCCATGATTCATCATTTGTGTATAACACCCAGTGCTTCATGCAATACGTGTCCTCCTTAATACCCATCACTGGGCTTTTCCTGATGAGAGAGCTTAGCCAGCAACCTTGCTCGACAGCAGAGCACAGCCTGTGGCCCTGCCCAACCCTGATGTGCTGCCTGTGCCCCCAAATAATAGCAGAACATAACCTGAGACATCACCCAACCAAGAAAGAATGCAAAACAGAGACCATAACCCTGCCCAATTATGGAATCCAACCAGTTGCAAAAGCCTGCCAGGAAGCACAGCCTGTGATCTCACCTGAGTAGAGGTGATTACAAAACCCAGCTAGTGGCCTTGCCTGAGGGAACAGCTATTAGCCCCATGCAATTAGAAAGTACACCCAGCAACCACACTTAAACAAGGAGACCAGCCAAGAGGAGCAAAGAAGAGTAGAGTAAAGACAGAAGCATTCCCTTAACTTCAGAGCATGGGAAATGGTCTTGCCCAACTAGGGACACCTATAGCATGCCATGTGCTACCAACTAACTCATCCAGAAATCCAAACTGAGCTGACAAGTGCACAGGTAACAATGCAAGAAATCATTGCACTAAAATGAACAGATGCCAATGCACAAATACTCAAATGCACATATACCAATGCAAGGAATTAAGGATCACAAAGAATCAAGGATACATGACACCACCAAAAATAAAAACCAATACACAAAAAACCCTCCAATAACTGAACCTAAAAAGTGGAGAACTGAGAAATGTTGAAAGAATTCAGAATAATCTACAGAAGTTCAGTGAGAACGGGTTTAGCAAGAACAACAGACAACTAAATAAAATTAGAAAAATAATGCACCAATTATTGAATAAATGGTGCTGGGAAAATTGGACAGCTATACACAGAAGAATGAAACTGGACCATTCTCTAACACCATACACAAAGATAAACTCAAAATGGATGAAAGACCTCAATGTGAGACAGGAATCCATCAAAATCCTAGAGGAGAACATAGGCAGTAACCTCTTTGACATCGGCCACAGCAACTTCTTTCAAGATACATCTCCAAAGATTAGTGAAGCAAAAGCAAAATGAACTTTTGAGACTTCATCAAAATAAAAAGCTTCTGCACAGCAAAGGAAATAGTCAACAAAACAAAGAGGCAACCCACCAAATGGGAGAAGATATTTGCAAATGACACTACAAATAAAGGGCTGGTATCCAAGATCTATAAAGAACTTCTCAAACACCACACCCAAAAAACAAATAATCAAGTCAAAAAATGGGCAGAAGCCATGAACAGACACTTCTCCAAAGAAGACATACAAATGGCTAACAGACACATGAAAAAATGTTCATCATCATTAGCCATCAGGGAAATTCAAATCAAAACCACATTGAGATACCACCTTATACCAGTTAGAATGGCAAAAATGGACAGGGAAAGAAACAACAAATGTTGGAGAGGTTGTGGAGAAAGGGGAACCCTCTTACACTGTTGGTGGGAATGCAAGTTGGTATAGCCACTTTGGAAAATAGTGTGAAGTTGCCTCAAAAAATTAAAAATAGAGCTACCCTATGACCCAGCAATTGCACTCCTGGGTATTTACCCCAAAGACACAGATGTAGTGAAAAGAAGGGCCATATGCACCCCAATGTTCATAGCAGCAATGTCCGCGATAGCCAAACTGCAGAAAGAGCCGAGATGCCCTTCAACAGATGAACGGATAAAGAAGATGTGGTCCATATATACAATGGAATATTACTCAGCCATCAGAAAGGATGAATACCCAACTTTTGCATCAACATGGATGGGACTGGAGGAGATTATGCTAAGTGAAATAAGTCAAGCAGAGAAAGTCAATTATCATATGGTGTCACTTATTTGTGGAACATAAGGACTAGCATGGAGGACATTAAGAGAAGAAAGGGAAAAATGAAGGGCAGGGGGAATTGGAGGGGGAGAGGAAGCATGAGAGACTATGGAATCTGAGAAACAAACAGGGTTTCAGAGGGGAGGGGAGTGGGGGGATGGTTTAGCCCAGTGATGGGTATTAAGGAGGGCACATACTGCATGGGGCACTGGGTATTATATGAAAACAATGAATCGTGGGTCACTATATCAAAAACTAATGATGTATGGTGACTAACAGAATAAAATTAAATTAAATTTAAAAAATAATGCATGAACAAAATTAGTAGTACAACAAAGAAATAGAAATCATTTAAAAAATCCTAGAGTTGAAGAATGCAATGAATAAACTAGAAAAATCAATAGAGACCTTCAATAGTAGACTTAAACAAGCACAAGATAGAATAAGTGAATCAGAAGATAGGTCATTTGAAATTATCCAGTCAGAGGATCAAACACTGCCCACAGCAGGCAAGGAGAACCTCTGCAGATGACTGCCCTGAAAGATACAGCAATCAAAACACAACAGCAGAGTGCATGCAGCACACACCAGAGATGCTCCCTGAAGTGCCAGGCCTGGGACAATACATGTCTATACTACAAAGTAATCTACACATTTAACTCAATCCCTGTCAAAATACCAACACAATTTTCACAGAGCTAAAACAAACAATTCTAAAATTTCTGTGGAAACACAAAAGACCCGGAATAGCCAAAGCAAACTTGAAAAAGCAAAGCAAAGCTTCAGGCATCACAATTCCAGACTTCAAGTTATATTATGAAGCTGTATTAATCAAAACATTATAGTACTAGCACAAAAATAGACACAATGATCAATAGAACAAAATAGAAAACCCATAGATGAACTCACAGTTATATAGGCAATTAATCTTTGATAAAACAGGAAAGAATATCCAATGGGAAAAAGTTTCTTTAACAAAAGGTGTTGGGAAAATTGGACACCAACATCCAAAAGAATGAAACTGGACTAGTTTCTTCCACTTTCTTACACCAAAGACAAAAATAAATTAAAAATGGACTAAAGTGCTAAATATGAGACCATAAAAATCCTAACAGAGAACCTGATTATTACACGGTATGTTAACCAACTGGAATATAAATAATAACTTAAAAATATAAAGTATATTACAAATCTATAGAAATTAAAGGAGTATGGTATAAAAACAGAAACATAGATCAATGGAACAAAATAGAGAGCGCAGGAATAAATCCACACATATATGGTCAATTAATCTATGACATAGGAGTGAAGAATATACAGTCTTTTCAATAAATATTGCAAAAACATGGGCAAACATATACCAAATAAAAAATTGAACCACAATCTTACACCATACATAAAAATCAGCTCAAAGTGGATTAAGAACATGAATATAAGAGCCAAAACCACAAAACTCCTAGAAGAAACCATAGGAGTTAAGCACCATGGTATAAGTCTTGATGATAGTTTTATCTGGCACCAAAAGTTAAAGCAACAATAGCTAAAATAAACAAGTGGGACTAAATAAAACTAAAAAACCTCTGCATAGCAAAGGGAACCTCAAAAAATGAAAACAAAACCTACCAAATGGGATAAAATATTTGAAAATCATATATCTGATAAGGGGTTAATATTCAAAATAAATAAAATTGATATGAGTCAATAGAGGAAAAAAAATATTATTAAAAAATGGCCAGTCGGGGCGCCTGGGTGGCTCAGTCGTTAAGCGTCTGCCTTCGGCTCAGGTCATGATCCCAGGGTCCTGGGATCGAGCCCCGCATCGGGCTCCCTGCTTGGCGGGAAACCTGCTTCTCCCTCTCCCACTCCCCCTGCTTGTATTCCCTCTCTCACTCTCTCTCTCTCTCTCTCTCTCTCTGTCAAAATAAATAAATAAATAAATAAAAAATATTTTTAAAAAAATGGCCAGTAGATCTGAATAGATACTTTTTTCCAATGATGTACAGATAGACAACAGGTTTATGAAAAGACACTGAACATCACTAATCATCAGGGTTGATTTGATGATCTGATGCAAATCAAAACTACAATGAGGTACTATTTTACACCTGTTAGAATGGCTGTTATCAAAAACACAAGAAATAGCAAGTGTTGGTGGGGTTGTAGATCAAACGAACCCATATGCACTTTTGGTGGAAATGCAAATTGGTGCAGCCACTAAGGAAAACAGTATGAAAGTTTTTCAAAAAATTAAAAATGGGGTGCCTGGGTGGCTCAGTTGTTAAGCATCTGCCTTCAGCTCAGGTCATGATCCCAGGGTCCTAGGATTGAGCCCTCATCGGGTTCCTTGCTTGGTGGGAAGTCTGCTTCTTCCTCTCCCACTCCCCCTGCTTGTGTTCCCTCTCTCGCTGTGTCTCTGTCAAATAAATAAATAAAATCTTAAAAAAATTAAAAATAGAGCTCCTATGCAATCCAGCAATTCCATTTCTGGGTATTTATATGAAAATAAATTTAAAAAAACACAGTAACTCAAAAATATGCATAGATCCCCATGTTTATATATTCATTGCAGCATTATTTACAATAGTCAAGATATGGAAACTACCTAGGTGTCCATCAGTGGATGAGTGTATAAAGAAAATGTGATGTGTGTGTGTAATAGAATATTATTCAGTGGGGTGCCTGGATGGTTCAGTTGGTTAAGCATCTGCCTTCAGTTCAGGTTATGATCTTGGGGTCCTGGGATACTACCCTGAATTGGGTTCCCTGCTAAGTGGGGAGTCTCCTTCTCCCTCTCCTCTGCCCCTCCCCCCTGCTTATGCACTCTCTTTCTCTCTCTCAAACAAATAGATAAAATCTTTAAGAAAAAAAGAATATTACTCAGCTATAAAACAACAAATCCTGCTTTTTTTGACTATATGGATGAACCCTGGGGACACTATGGTAAGTTAAATATGTCAGACAGAGAAAGACAAATAGTGTATGATCTTATTATAAATGGAATGTCAAAAAACAAAACTCCTAGAAACAGCAGATTTTTGGTTGCCAGTGATGGCGTTATGGTGGCAAAAATGAGTGAAGGTGGTCAAATTGTGGAAACTCTATTAGATAAATATGTAATGGGTATATAACATGGGGCCTATAGTTAATAATACAATATTGAGTATTTGAAAGTTGCTAAGAGTGTAAATCTTAAAAATTCTCACCATGAAACAAATAATTGTAACTATGTCTGGTAAAAAATGTTAGTACACTTATCATGGTAATCATTTTTACAATATAATTCATTTTAATTTGGTCTTTTAACTTTCATGCTACATTTATAAGTGATTGTTATACCACCTTTAGTGTATGTTTGCTTTTACATATGAGTTTTTCTTTCCTTTTATAATTTTTGTACTTGTAATTATGGCCTTTTCTTTTAACTTTAAAAAAATTCCTTTAACTTAAAGAAATTTTTTTAACTTTTGTAAGGCCAATTTAGTAGTGATGAACTCCTTTGACATTTGTTTGTCTGGAAAACTCCATGTCTCCTATTTTGAATGACAACCTTGTAGGGTAGAGTATTTTGGTTATTTTTTTCTAATTTTAAATCAAATCATTATTTTGTACACCTTCAGCTTACACAATATGTCAATTATATCTAAATAAAACTATATAAAAAATGAAGGTAAAAAGAAGTCCCTGTCAGGGAGAAAAATAGCTGGTAGTTGTCATGGGGCTTTTCCTCTATATTTTCTTTTTTTTTTTTTTTTAAAGATTTTATTTATTTATTTGAGAGAGAATGAGAGACAGAGAGCATGAGAGGGAGGAGGGTCAGAGGGAGAAGCAGACTCCCTGCCGAGCAGGGAGCCCGATGCGGGACTCGATCCAGGGACTCCAGGATCATGACCTGAGCCGAAGGCAGTCGCTCAACCAACTGAGCCACCCAGGTGCCCTTCCTCTATATTTTCTACTTTGGTTTTATGGTTTCATGTTTTACACTTATGTCTAATCTATTTTTAGTTAATTTTTGTGAATGGGGTAAGGTAGGAATTAATTTTATTATTTCACATGTGGATATCCAGCTTTCCTAGAACCATTTATTGAAAAAATAATTTATTCCCAAATGTTAGTTTTTGGTAAGCTTGTTAAAAATTAGTTATTATGTATTCATGAGTTTATTCCTGGGCTATATTTACTGTTTTATCGATCTATGTATCTTGTTTTTTTAAAGATTTTTCCATTTATTTTCTAGAGAGAGAGAGCACACGTACAAGCATTCAGGGGGGGGAGGGGTGGAGGGAGAGGGAGAGAATCTCAAACAGACTCCCCACTGAGTGTGAAGCCCAATGCAGGGCCTGGTCCCACCACCCTGAGATCATGAGCTGAGATGAAACCAAGAGTCGGATGCTAAACCTAGGCACCCTTATGTATCTGTTTTTATATCAATACTCTGCTGTTTTGATTATTATAGCTTTGTAATATAATTTGAAATCAGGAAGTGTGGTTCTTCCAACTATCTTCTTTCTCAAGATTGCTTCACCTATTAGGGTAAGATCATGATTCTATAGGAATATTATGATTGTATTTTTTTATTTTACTATGAAACATGCCATTGGAATTTTGAGAGAGTTTGTATTAAATCTATAGATTGCTTTTGGTAGTATGAATATTTTTAAAATATTAATTATTCTGATGCATGAACATATGTCTTTCCATTTATTTGTGTTTTCTAAAAATTTGTTTCCATATTAAAATGTATTGAATGAATAATAAGACATTTTACTATTCCTACATAAGACTGAATGTATTCTAGGAAAATGGTATACAAAATGAGTTTGGACTTTAAAAGACTGCTTTTCCATTATATGTTTTGTTGGAAATTTGCTAATATAGTGTCATACTGTTAATAACACACTCACTTCATATCTCCACAGACATGTCACATTTTTCTTATTCTACAACTTCAAATGCAGTGTTTGTTTTGTAATATATCATCATATTATTTTCCCTAGATTTATTGAGATGTATTTGACATAGACTGTTGTGTAAGTTTAAGGCGTATGACATAATAATTGTATATACATCTATATTGCAAAATGATTACAAGATTAAACATTTTTTTCTTTTATATGGTGAGAAATTTTAAAATCCAGTCTCTTAAAAATGTTCAAATATACAATACATCATTAGCTATAGTCATCATGGTATCCATTACATCTCCAAAACTTATTCATCTTATAACTGGAAGTTTGTCTTGCAGTTTTCAGTGTACAGATCTTTTCCCATCTTGGTTAAATTTATTCCTAAGCACTTTATTGGTTTTGGTGCTATTGTAAATGGAATTGATTTCTTTTTTAGATATTTTATTGTTAGCATATAAAAACATAGCTGATTTTTTTTTTAAAGATTTTTTTTTTTTTTAAGATTTTATTTATTTATTTGACAGAGACAGCGAGAGCAGGAACACAAGCAGGGGGAGTGGGAGAGGGAGAAGCAGGCTTCCCACCGAGCAGGGAGCCCGATGTGGGACTCAATCCCAGGACTCTGGGATCATAACCTGAGCCGAAGGCAGATGCTTAATGACTGAGCCACCCAGGCGCCCCAAAACATAGCTGATTTTTATGTTGATTTAATATACTGTTGCTTTATTGAACTTGTGTATTATGTCTAATAGATTTTTTTTGGAGTTTTTAAGATTTTCTATATAGAAAGTCATGTCAGATGCAAACAGAACATTGTACTACTTCCTTTTTTATTTGGATGGTTTTAAATCTTTTACTTGCCTAATTGCTTGGGCTTGCTTCCAGTATTATGGTATTATGGTTAATAGAAATGGCAAGAGTGGCCATGCTTGTCTTGTTCCTGAACTTGGAAAAAATTAGTTTATACCATTGAATATAATGTTAATGTGGGGATATAAAGATATAGATGTAGATATAATCTTTATATTGTTTTGTTCAATTATGTTTGTTAGTATTTTTTTGAGAAATTTTGCATCTCTGCTCATGAGGGACATTGGATTATAATTTTCTTGTAGTGTCCTTTTCTGGCTTTTATATTAGTTTAAAAATACTGGCTTCATAAAGTAAATTTGGAAGTGTTCCTTTCTCTTTAATATTTTAGATAATTTTGAGAAAGATTGGTATTAATTTTTCTTTACATGATTAGTAGACTTCACCATTGAAGCCATCTGATCCTGAATTTTTCATTGCTGGAAGATTTTTTATTACTGATCCCAATACTTCTTATTAGCCTGTTAAGTTTTCTATTTCTTCATGATCATTCATGAAAAGTTGCATATTTTAGGAATATATTTGTTTGTTTTAAATGATCAAATTTGTTGAACTATAATTGTTCATAGTAATCTTTTATTTGTGTTATGTCAGTTGTCATATCTCCTCTTTTACTTACAATTTTAGTTGAGTCATTTCACTATTTTTCTCATTTAGTCTGGCTACAAGCATACTGATTTGGTATATCTTTCTAAAAAAACCAACTCAGTTTTATTAACATTTTCTATTGTTTTTCTAGTCCTTATTTTATTTATTTCTGCTCTAACATTTTTTTTTATTCTTTTGTTTACCTTGGGCTTAGTTTATTCTTTTTCTATTTGCTTGAGGCATAAAGTTAGATTATTTGAGATATGTATTTTTTCTTAATATAGGCAATTATGCTAAAAGATTCCTCTTATAACTACTTTGCTACATCCCATGAATTTGTGATGCTATGGTTCCATTTTGTTTGCCTCAATATTTTTTTTTTAATCTCTCTTAAATTCTTTGACCCTTTGTTTTTTTCAGGAGTATGTTGTTTAATTTCCACATTATCTGTGGGTTTTCCTGCTTTCCTTTTGTTATTGATTTCAGGTTTCATACAACTGTGATTTAAAAAATTAAAACATTGGTATGATTTCAATCATCTTAAGTTTTCTAAGACTTTTTTTTTTTTTTTACCTAATATATACTTTATTGGAGAATGTTCTATTTGTGCTTAAGAAGAATGTGTATTCTGCTGCTATTGAGTGGAATATTTTGTATACTTCTGTTAGTTCTATTTGGTGTCTAGTATTGTTAAGGTTCACTGTTTCCTTATTGGGATTTCTGTCTGGATGACATATTCATTGTTGGAATGGTGTTTTAAATTTCCCTACTATTACTGTGTGTGCTATCTATTTCTACATTTAGGCCTGTTATTAATTCCTTTCTATGCTTAGGTGTTCTTATGTTCTGTACATATGTATTTATAATTGTAAAGTCATCTTTATGAATTGAACCTTTTATCATTAAAAATTGTCTTTATCTCTTGTTACAGTTTTTGAATTGAAGTCTATTTTATCTAATATAGGTCTAGCTACATTTGCTCTCTTTTTGTAGAATATCTTTTTACACTCCTTTATTTTCAATCTATGTTTCTTTTTAAGCTGAAATGAGTCTCTGGCAGTCAATATATAAAAGAGGTGTTTTGATTTTTGTTGTTAATGCAGCCACTCTAAGTTTTTTGATTGGATAATTTAGTTCATTTACATTTTGATTAATTATTGATAGATTAGAACTTATTATTACCATTTTGTTTATTGTTTTCTGTGGGTTTTTTTTTTATTTGATTTGTTCCTGTTTCCTTGTGTTTTCCTTTGTGATTTGATTATTTTTTTAGTGGTATGTTTAATGTTTTTCTCCTTATTTCCTGTGTATCTATTACAGGTATTTGTTTTGTAATTACCATGAAGATTACATAAAACATTTTATAGTTACAACATTCTATGATAAACTGTTAACTTCAATCATATATAAAAGATCTATGCAGTTACTTTTCTCCCCACATATTATATTTTTGATTTTGCAATTCATTTCTTATATCATATGTCCAATAACAATATATGTAGCTTTATTTTTGACACTTTTCTCTTTTAACGTTTATACAACAATCAAAACTGATTTACAACTACCATTGCAGTATTAGAACATTGAGAACTTGAGTATATATTTACCTTAAAAAGTGAATTTTATACTTTTACATATTTTTATGTCACTAATTAACATCTTTTTGTTTTAGCTTGAAGAGCTCCCTCTAGCATTTCTCATAAGACAGGCCTAGCAATGAAGAATCCCATCAACTTTTGTTTGCCTTAAAAAGCCTTTATCTAGGGGCACCTGAGTAGCTCGTTCAGTTGAGTATCTGACTCTTGATTTTGCTCAGGTCATGATCTCAGGGTTGTGGGATCAAGCCTGCTGTTGGGCTCCATGCTCAGTGGGGATTCTGCTTGAGATTCTCTCTCTCCCTTTCCCTCTGCCTTTCCCCCTACTTGCTCTCTCTCTCAAATAAATAAATAAAACTTTTTTTTTAAAGGAAAGCCTTTATCTCTCCTTCATATCTTTTCCCCCCAAGTTTTTATTTAAATTCCAGTAAGTCAACATACAGTTCAATATTGGTTTAGGTGTAGAATTTAGTGATTCACCACTTAAATGCAACACCCAGAGCTCATCACAAGTGCCCTCCTTAATCCCCTTTACTGACTTAACCCACCCTTCCACCTACCTCCCCTCTGGTAACCATGAGTTTATTCTCTATAGTTAAGAGTAAATTTCTTGGTTTGCCTCTCTGTCTCTTTTTCCCACTTTGTTCCTTTGTTTTGTTTCTTAAATTTCACATATGAGTGAAGTCATATGATATTTGTCTTACTCTGACTGACTTATTTCACTTGACATGAAAAGATGTTTAACTCACTCATCATCCGGGAAATACAAATCAAAGCCATAATGAGATATCACCTCACATCTGTCACAGTGGCTAACATTAACAGCACAAGAAACAACAAGTGTTGGTGGAGATGCAGAGAAAGGGGAACTCTCTTATACTGTTGGTGGGAATGCAAATTGGTGTAGCCACTCTGGAAAACAGTATGGAGGTTCCTCAAAAAGTTAAAAATAGAACTACCCTATGACCCAGCAATTGCTCTACTATGCATTTACCCAAAGGATACAAAAATACTAATTCTAAGGGATACATGCATTCTGATGTTTATAACGGCATTATCAACAATAGCCAAATTATGGAAAGCCCACGTGTCCATTGACTGATGAATGGATAAAAAGTGGTATATATACATACAATGGAATATTACTCAGCCATAAAAAATAACGAAATCTTGGGGCACCTGGGTGGCTCAGTCGTTAAGCATCTGCCTTAATCCTGGGGTCCTGGAATCGAGCCCCACGTCGGGCTCCCTGCTCCGCTGGGAGCCTGCTTCTCCCTCTCCCTCTCCCCCTGCTTGTGTTCCCTCTCTCGCTGTGTCTCTCTCTGTCAAATTAATAAATAAAATCTTAAAAAAAATAATGAAATCTTGCCATTTGCAATGATGTGAATGGAGCTACAGAGTATTATGCTAAGTGAAATAAGTCAGTCTCCTTCATATCTTAAGGAAAATTTTGGCAGATAAAATGTTCTTATTCAACAAGTTTATTTTTTCTTTCAACACTTTGAATACTCTCTCCTGGCCTACAAGTTCTCTGATAAAAATCCACTGTTAACCTATGCTGGTTCCTTTGTATGTGATCAGATTTTTTTTTTTTCCCTCTTGATGCTTTGAAAATTCTCTCTTTTTCTTTAATTTTTGAGATTTCATTATATTATGTATTGTAGAAGTTCTATTTGGGTTTGGTGACCTTTGAATTAATGTGCCTGGATATTTATCCCCAGACATAAGAAGTTTTTAGCCATTGCTTCTTTCTTTCTTTCTTTCTTTCTTTATTTTTTTATTTTTGAGAGAGAGAATGAGAAAGAGAGAGCACGAGAGGGGGGGAGGGTCAGAGGGAGAAGCAGACTCCCCGCTGATCAGGGAGCCCGATGCGGGACTCGATCCCGGGACTCCAGGATCATGACCTGAGCCGAAGGCAGTCACTTAACCAACTGAGCCACCCAGGCGCCCTAGCCATTGCTTCTTTAGATAAGTTTTCTGTTCCCTTGTTTTGTCTTCTCTTTCTGGGTCTCTTATATGCAGATGGTCCTATATGGTCCCTTTTAATGGAGTGTCCTAAATCCTGAAAGCTATTTTCAGTTTTTCATTCTTTGCTTTTCATCTGACTGAATAATTTCAGGAGATCTATATTCAAGTTCACAGTTTTTTGTTTCTCTGATTGAGTCCTATGGACACTTTCCATTGTATTTTTAATTTTATTAATCATATTCTTCATTTCCAGAATTTCTCCTTGGTTCTTTTATTATAATTTCTTTTTCTTTAACTTACCCTATAATTCTTGTAACTCTTTGTTTAAATTTTCCTGGGCTTGTTAATTTGTCCACCTGTGTTTCTTTGAATCTCACTGAGATTCAAATTAACTAAATTATTTTGACTTTCTCAGTAATTTGTATATCTACATTTCTTTGGGGTCAGTTACTGGAAGGTTTGTATTTTTGTGTGTATGTGTTGTCAAGTTTCCTAGCTTTTGCTTTTAGTGGCTTTGCATTGATAACTGCACATTTGAGTAGGCAGTCATCTCATCCATCCCTTTTAGATTAGCTTCACTGAGGAAAGACTATCACCTGCAGTTGGTTGTGAAGGTTCTGGCTGGTTAGAGCACAGCATCTCCTTTTCTTGAGAGGGCGCAGTAGCATAGTCTTTGTGTAGCTCTGTCAGCTCAGGTCAACATCACCAAGGACTGCAGCAATCCTCAGTGGCCAAGTCTGCAGATGCATGTGATGGCAGTGGTGACTAAGGTTGTTGATGTCCTCAGTGGCAAAGGCTGCTGTGGTATTCCTGTCCTCATTTATGCACATAGGAAGTAGTTCTAGCTGAGATTTTGTTTAATGCTGGATCTGGCTCACTGGCACTCAGAGTGGCAGCATAACCAGGGTACTGACTTCAGGGGTCTGAGTAACTACCATGGTACCTAGGTTTCAGGGCATAGTTGCACTTGCTGTAATAGTGGCTCCAAGGTCTGATGTGTAGGCATGTATAAATTCCCCATAGAATGGAAATCCAGGTCTCTGGTTGCTGCAATGACTTATGCCCTGGTGTAGGAGGATTGACATACAGCAGCTGCATGGGCCCAAGATGACAGGGTAGTGGTGACCTGGGCCAAAGTGGCAGGACACAAAAGCAACATGATCCTGAGGATGGTGGGGGTCACAACCCTGACTCAAGCCACAGGGGGCTGGATGCAGAGCAGTGACTTAATGATCACAGCTCTGACGTAGGCACCAGGTAGTGGGGTACAGAGTATCAGCAATGCTTCCTTAATGGTGGTGGGTTAAAGCCCTGACTCATGACCCAGAAGGTTAGGATCCAGCACCACAGCATCTCAGCTCCAGGGATGGTCAAATTTGTTACTTAGGATTAAGTGTGCACAGCTCCATTTCCACAGAAGATGAGGTGTTAGGTTATCCCAGGCCTAGAGGCTTTTTTTTAAAAGATTTTATTTATTTATTTGAGAGAGAGAGAGTGAGGGAGTGTCAGAGCTCGAGAGAGAGATAGACCACGTGAGCACCAGCGGGGGTGGAGCAGAGGGAGAGGGAGAAGGAGACTACCCACTGAGCAGGGATCCTGATGTGGGGCTCGATCCTGGGACTCCATCCCAGGATTCCAGGATCATGACCTGAGCCACAGGCAGACGCTTAACCTACTGAGCCACCCAGGTCATCCCAATCCCAAAAAGAAAGGTGCAGCAGTGACTTGGGTCATTGAGGTCAGGTCTCACCAATATGGTATCTTTAGCTCCAGAGAGAAGATGCAGTGGGAGGGAATCCAGGTAGTTAAATTATCTGGGTTCAGCATAGGTAGAGGCTGTAGGGCTCCTCAGTAGCAATGGCTAAAAATGTGCAGTGATGAGGATTGCTGGGGTCCTCTTGTTTTCCTTTCCCACATGGGGTAAAATCCTTCCCAGGGGATCCTTGCTGGCACCAAGTTGCTTCAAACTGAATAGGGAGATGTAGGTGAAATGCCTTACTATGCTTTTCTAGGCAGCCATCCTTAGTTTTTGTGCTACACGGTATTTCTACTGCATATTTATTGTAGCCCATGGCTTTTTAAAAGCTATATTTATTGGTTTGTAGTTGTTTATTGTTTTGTTGTTTTGTGGAGGGAAAAAGCATTTTGGGTCTCCCAATCTGTCATCTTGCTGATATCACTTCTATAATTTCTTAACACTGATTTGTGTTGACAATAGTTTTACATTTTAATTAAGTACAATTTAATATAACATTCCTTTTACCATTAGTGAATGTTATATCCTAATTTAAAAAAATAGACCTTTGTTTGTAAAAACCCAATGCCATGAAGATATTCTCTAATGTTTTCCTCTGAAAGCTATTATATGCAGGTTTGTTATAAATTTCAAATTAATCTTTTGTGTGATGTGGAAATCAAAGTTCATATTCTTTCATATACATATCCAATTCCTCCACCACCATTTTTAAAAATAATTTTTTTTTTTTTTGCCTATTGAGCTTCTTTGTCAGTTTTGTTGATAACTTAGTGCCTAGATGTGTGTGGGTATATTACTAAATGTTCTGTTCTCTTGCATTAATTGATTTGCATATCCTTATGCAAATGTCTTACTGTCTTGATTAATATACATTGATATTAACTCTTTTTTAAAAGATTTTATTTATTCATTCTAGACAGAGAGAGAGAAAGAACACGGGAATGAGCAGAGGGAGATGTACAAGCTGACTCCTTGCTGAGTGTGGAGCCTACTCAGGCTCAGTCTCAGGACCCTGAGATCATGACCTGAGCTGAAACCAAGAGTTGAAAGCCACCCAGGTGCCCCACCTTTATACTAACTCTTGAAATCAAATAGTGCTAGTCCTGTAACTCTATTTTTTTTTGCCTCTCTGGAATTGTCATGTCTTATTTGAGTTCCTGGTTTACATAAATTTTAGAATAAACTTGTCAATGCTATTAATTTAAAACCTTGTTAGAAACATCATAAGAATTGCATTGCTTTTATAGATCAATTTCAGAATAACTGAAATCTTAACAACTTTGAGTGGTTCAATCATAATTTTTTTTTATATATACTTTTAGAGGAAATACACTTTTTTATTTTTTATTTTTTTACTTTTTAAATTTTTTTAAATTAAAATTCAATTAGCCAACACATACTACATCATTACTTTCAGATGTAGTGTTCAACAATTCATCCGTTGCATATAACACCCAGTGCTCATCACATCAGGTGCCCTCCTTAATGCCCATCACACAGTTACCCCATCTCCCACCCACCTCCCATTCACCAACTTTCAGTTTGTTTCCCATAGTTGAGAGTCTATCATGGTTTGTCTCCCTCTCTGATTTCTTCCCATTCATTTTTCACTCCCTTCCCTTATGATCCTTTGCACTGTTTCATATATTCCACATATGAGTGAAACAATATGATAATTGTCTTTCTTTGCTTGACTTATTTCACTTAGCATAATACTCTCTAGTTCCATCCACATCAATGTAAATGGTAAGTATTCATCATTTCTGATGGTTGAGTAATATTCCATTTTATATATATATATATATATATATATATATATATATATATATATATCACATCATCTTTATCCATTCATCTGTCAAAAGACATCACAGCTCCTTCCACAGTTTGGCTATTGTGGACATTGCTACTATGAACATTAGGGTGCAGATGCCCCTTATTTTCACTACATCTGTATCATTGGGATAAATACCTAGTAGTGCAATTGCTAGGTCATAGGGTAGCTCTATTTTTAGCTACTTGAGGAACCTCCATACTGTTTTTCAGAGTGGCTGTACCAGCTTGCATTCCCACCAACAGTAGAAGAGGGTTCACCTTTCTCCACATCTTCACCAGTATTTGTTATTTCCTGTCTTTTTAATTTCAACAATTCTGACTGGTGTGAGGCAATATCTCATTGTGGTTTTGATTTGTATTACCCAGATGAAAAGTGATGTGGAACATTTTTGCGTAAGTCTGTTGACCATTTCTATGTCTTCTTTGGAGAAATGTCTGTTCATGTTTTCTGCCTATTTCGTGACTCGATTATTATTTTTTGGGGGGGAGGTGTTGAGTTTGAGAAGTTCTTCATAGATCTTGGATACTAACCCTTTATCTGATATGCCATTTGCAAATCTCTTCCCCCATTCCGCAGGTTGCCTTTTACTTTTATTGACTGTTTTTTTGCTGTGCAGAAGCTTTTTATCTTGATGAAGTCCCAATAGTTCATTTTTGCTTTTGTTTCCCTTCACTTTGGAGATGTATCTAACAACAAGTTGCTGCAGCTGATGTTAGATAGGTGCTGCTTGTGTTCTTCTGTAGGATTTTGACTGATTCCTGCCTCACATTTAAGTCTTTCATCCATTTTGAGTCTATTTTTGTGTATGGTGTAAGGAAATGGTCCAGTTCCATTCTTCTGCATGTGGCTGTCCAATTTTCCCAGAACCATTTAATGAAGAGAATGTCCTTTTTCCACTGGATATTCTTTCCTGCTTTGTCAAATATTAGTTGACCATAGAGTTGAGGGTCTGTTTCTGGGTTCTCTATTCTGTTCCATTGATCTATGTATCTATTTTTGTGCCAGTACCATGCTGTCTTGATGATCACCGCTCTGTAATATAACTTGAAGACTGGGATTGTGATGCCACCAGCATTGGCTTTCTTTTTCAACATTCTTCTGGTGACTCGGGGTCTTTTCTGGTTCCATACAAATTTTAGGATTATTTGTTCCAGCTCTGTGAAAAATGTTGATGGTGTTTTGATAGGAAATGCATTGGAAGGCAGCTATGCTCACCACTATACCACCAAAGCAATAGGAAATGAATTGAATATATAGATTGCTCTGGGTAACATAGACATTTTAATAATATTTATTCTTTCAATCCATGAGCATGGAATGTTTTTCCATCTTTTTGTGTCTTCCTCAATTTCATTCATAAGTATTCTTTAGTTTTTAGAGTATAGATCCTTCACCTTATTGGTTAAGTTTATTCCTAGGTGTCTTTTGGTTTTTGGTGCAATTTTAAATGGGATTGATTACTTAATTTCTTTTTCCTTAGTCTCATTGCTAGTGTATAAAAGTGCAACTGAGGGACGCCTGGGTGGCTCAGTCGGCTAAGCATCTGCCTTCGGCTTAGGTCATGATCCCAGGGTCCTGGGATCAAGCCCCGCATCGGGCTCCCTGCTCAGCGGGGAGCTTGCTTCTCCCTCTGCCTGCTGCTCCCCCTGCTTGTGCTGTCACACTTTCTCTCTCTCTCTCTTTGGCAAATAAATAAATAAAATCTTAAAAAAAAAGTAGTGCAACTGATTTCTGTGCACTGATTTTGTATCCTGTCACAGTGCTGAATTCCTGTATGAGTTCTAGCAATTTTGGGGTGGATTCTTTTGGATTTTCCACATAAAGTATCATGTCATCTGTGAAGAGTAAGAGTTTGACTTCTTCTTTGCCAATTTGAATGCCTTTTATTTCTTTTTGTTGTCTGACTGCTGTGGTTAGGAATTCTAGTAATATATTGAACAAACTGGTAAGAGTAGACATCTCTATCTTATTCCTGACCTTAGGGGAAAAGATCTCAGTTTATCCCCATTGAGAATGATATTCACTGTAGGCTTTTCATAGATGGCATTTATGATATTAGGTATGTTCCCTCTATCCCTACAATGTGGAGAGTTTAAATCCAGAAAGGATGTTGTATCTTGTCAAAAGCTTTTTCTGCATCAATTGAGAGGATCATATGATTTTTGTCCTTTCTTTATTAATGTGATGTATCAGGTTGATTTATTTGTGAAGGTTGAACCACCCTTGTAGCCCAGGAATAAATCTCACTTGGTCCTGGTGAATAATACTCTTAATGTACTGTTGGATCCTATTGGCTAGTATCTTGGTGAGTATTTGGATGTCCATGTTAATCAGGGATACTGGTCTGTAATTCTCCTTTTTATGGGGTCTTTTTCTGGTTTTGGGATCAAGGTAATGCTGGCCTCATAGAACAAGTTTGGAAGACTTCCTTCTATTTATATTTTTTTGAGGCAGCTTCAGTAGAATAGGTATTATTTCTTCTTTAAATGTTTGGTAGGATTCGTCTGGGAAGCCATCTGGCCCTGGACCCTTGTTTTTTGGGAGGTTTTTGATTACTGCTTCAATTTCCTTGCTGGTTATGGATCTGTTCGTATTTTCTGTTTCTTCCTGTTTCAGTTTTGGTAGTTTATAAGTTTCCAGGAATGCATCCACTTCGTCCAAATTGCCTAATTTGTTGGCAGATAGTTGCTCATAATATGTTCTTATAATTGTTTGTATTTCCTTGGTGTTTTCCATGACCTCTCCTCTTTCTTTCATAATTTTATTAATTTGGGTCATTTCTCTTTTCTCTTTGAGAAGTCTGGCTAGGGGTTTATCAATCTTATTTTTTCAAAGAACCAGCTTCTAGATTCGTTGATCTGTTCTACTGTTCTTCTGGCTTCTATTTCATTGATTTCCACTCCAATCATTATTATATCTCTTCTCCTGCTTGGTTTAGTCTTTATTTGTTGTTTTTTCTCCAGCTCCTTTAGGTGTGAGGTTAGTTTGTGTATTTGAGATTTTTCTAATTTTTCAGAGAGGTTTGCATTGCTATGTACTTCAGTCGTAGTACCACTTTTGCTGCATCCCAAAGGTTTTGAAAAGTTGTGATTTCATTCTCATTCGTTTCCATTATTTTTTTTAAATTTTTCTTCAGTTTCCTGGTTGACCCATTCATTATTAATAGGATGCTCTTTAACCCCCAAGTGTTTGAGTTCCAGTTTCAAGGCATTGTGGTCAGAAAATATGCAGGAAATAATCCCAATGTTTTGGTATCAGTTGAGACCTGAGTTTTGACCCGGTATGTGATCTATTCTGGAGAATGTTCCATGTATAGTCCAGAAGAATGTGTGTTCTGTTGCTTTAGATTGGATTACTCTGTATATATCTGTGAAGTCCATCTTGTCCAATGTGTCATTCAAAGCCCTTGTTTCTTTGTTGATCTTCTGCTTAGATGATCTGTCCATTGTTGTGAGTGGGGTGTTGAAGTCCCCTACTATGATTGTACTATTATCTGTTTCTTTAATTTGGTTATTAATTGGTTGATATCATTGGCTGCTCCCAAATTGCGGTATAAATATTTATAATTGTTAGATCTTTTGTTGGGTAGACCCTTTAAGTATGTTATAGTGTCCCTCTACATCTCTTACTACAGTGTTGGTTCAAAATCTAATTTGTCTGATATGAGAATTGTTACCCTAGCTTTCTTTTGAGGTCCACTAGCATGATAAATGTTCCACCTCCTCACTTTCAGTTTGGAGGTGTCTTTAGGTCTCAAATGAGTCTCTTGTAGACAGCATATGGATGTGTCTTGCTTTGTTACCCAATCTGATACCCTGTGTCTTTTGATTGGAGCATTTAGCCCATTTACATTCAAATAACTATTGAAAGATATGAATTTAGTGCCTTGTATTGCCTGTAAAGTCCTTGTTTCTATAGATCATCTCTGTTTCTTTCTGGCATATTTTACTCCTGGGTTCTTTCTTCGTTAACAGGTCCCCCTTAATATTTTTTGCAGGACTGGCTTGGTGGTCATATATTCTTTCAGTTTCTGTTTGTCCTGGAAGCTCTTTATTTCTCCTTCCATCCTGAGTGACAGCCTTCCTGGATAAAGTCTTGGCTGCATGTTTTTCTCATTTAGTACCCCGAATATGTCATGCCAGTCCTTTGTGGCCTGCCAGGTCTCTGTGGGTAGGTCTGATATAAGTCTAATGTTCCTACCTATAGGTAAGGAACCTCTTTTCTCGAGCTGCTTTCAGGATTTTCTCTTTATCTCTGAAATTTGCAGGCTTCACTATTATATATCGGGGTGCTGATCTATTTTTATTGATTTTGGGAGAGGTCCTCTCTATGTCTTGGACATGAATGCTTCTTTCCTTCCCCAGATTAGGGAATTTCTCAGCTATGATTTGCCCCAGTACACCTTCTGGCCCTCTTTCTTCACCCTCAGGCTCCCCAATAATTCCGATGTTGGTATGTTTTATAGCATCACTGATCTCTCAAAGCCTCTCCTCATGGTCTAGTAGTTTTCTCTCTTTACCTCATCTTCCTTCCTTTCCATGAACCTGTCTTCTATTTCACTGACTCTCTTCTGCCTCATTGACCTTAGCTGTTAGAACATCCAATTATGATTGCATCTCAGAGCATTTTTAATTTTGGCCTGATTAGATCTCATTTCCACCCTAAGAGATACTCTAGTGTCTTTTATGCTTTTTTCAAGTCCAACTAGTAACTTTATAATCATTATCCTGAATTCCAGCTCTGACATTTTACTTATATCCATATCTATTAGATCTGTGGCAGAGAGTATTATCTCTGGTTCTTTCTTTTGTTGTGAATTCCTCCTTCTAATAATTTTACCCAGATAAGAATTGATGAACAAGTGAACAAAATCAAAAATATCAACCATGACCCAAGGAAATTCCACACTAGACAAATCCAAAGAGGTCAGAAGCCAAAAATGAAAAGCAAAAGAAAAAGAAAAAGGAAAAAAAAAAGGGTGGGGGGAGACTATATCTCACAGGGTGGACAAAACAGGGTGATCTAGTTGATCTAGGTGATCTAGTCCTGAGTGTATTTTGGCCTGTGTGTTAGAAGACACTAAATCCAAAAATTGTAAAGAAAACAAAACTTATATATATACAAAAACAAAATTAAATAGAGTGAAATGAAGCCAAAAATGAAAAATATATCTATAGAATGTAAATGTAAAAAATGAAAGTTAAAAAAAAGACTTAAAAACAAAAAGTTGATAAAATAAGAAACTAGTTGAAAAGGGAAAAAATAAAAAAAAAAGAAATGGAAAATTTTAAACTGAAGAATAAACGATCATGAGAAATAACTTCAAATTCTATATACTATTTTCGTCTAGCACTGGAGTTTTACAGTCTTGTGTGGTATGTAAATTTGCTGTGCCCCTGTTCTTCCAGTTGGTCTTCTGGGGGAGGGGCCTGCTGTGCTGCTTCTCAGATGTCTTTGCTTGGGCAGAGTTGCACTGCCCCTTGCTAGGGGCCTGCGCTCAGTGTAAGCTGGCCCTCTTTATAGCTTTTGTTTCCTGCAGGTTTTATGCACTGTGGGGATTCATAATGCCTGGCTAGATAAGATTTAATGCCTCCCTGGATGAGACTAGTTGAAAAGCAAAGAAGTAGTGTTCTCAAAATTGAGCCTCCTTTGAAGTTTCTGGGCTGAAAATAGACAGATCCTTGTTGCCGTTCAATACATTCATCCAGGGAGTAAATGCTTAGGAAAATCATTTATCTTTGGTGGTAATGCACCCCAGGTACTCCCTGCCTGAACATAGCTTGTTCTAATCACAGGATACTCTCTATGTCTCTGTCCTGATTATTAAGGCTTCTCACTCTTTTTTTGTTTTTCTGATTCCCTTGTTACATTGATAACATTCACAATAAAAGTGGAGGCAGAGTTTGGCTCAGGACCTTTCGCCACTAGAGTGTCTGGTCCCCACACCTTCTCCTTTCTCCTACTTAGGTATCTGGAGTAATCTTTTCATTCGCTGCCTCAGGGTTTACTGGCCAAACCCAACAACGCACCTTTTAAGAGGATCAAAATAAAAATGGCCATTCCCTAATCCCAACCCCAGAGCTGGAAAGAGCACGGTCCCCTCTCTTCAGTAAACCCTCAGGAATAAACTGCCTTCAATTTGGTGTGTGTCAAACTCTGCAGACTCCTGCAGTCCCAATTACACAAAAACCCCCCTGGGGAAGGCAGAGGGTTACCTGCTACTGTACTTTACAGGGCCCCTGACCTGAGAGCTGATGCCAGGTCGTGCACACACCCACTTTTCCCCTCACAGGGGAAGGCAGAGGGGCCCCAAATTCCTGTCCTTTGCACTGTTCCCATGTGAAGAATGGTCACCCAATGGAACCATGGCTCATGGTTTATGGTGAACCAAGCTGAAAGCCCCCTCCAGGGCTCCCTGACTTTAACCAGTTTCCCCTCTCCAATGCTTGGGAACTCTACTGACTCAGGCAATATTTCTGTGACTCTGGGGGTCAATATTTCTGTGACTCTGGGGATCCTGAGACCACACTGTCCCACCTAGAAATTTGCCCCTTTTCACCACCTGAGCTCCTTTCAGGCAGGGATGTGTTTCCCTGGAGCAGATTTCTAAGGGTTCCAATTTTGCCCTCCAGGGCTATATCACTTTCTGGTAGCCAGCTTACTGAGGGTCCCTACTCCCACCACTTATCTTCCCATATATCACCTCAGATTCATTTCTCTGCACCTCCTTCCTTGCAAAAAATGGCCGGTTTTCTACTTGTAGAGTTCCAGATATTCTTTTCTTACATCTCAGGTTGAATTCATGGGTGTTCAGAAAGATTTGATAGTTACCTAGCTAAATACAAGGTACCAAATGAAACGAGGTCCCCTACCCTTCCACCATCTTGCCTCCTACTTGAGTCCATTATTTTTTATTACAGAGTATTATTTCATGATATGGATATGTCACATTTTAACTATTCACCTATAGAAGATAACTGGGTTGCTTTCATTCTGGAGCTATTGTAAATAAAGCTTTATAGACATTTTTGTATGGGTGTTTGACTAAAAATGAGTTTTATTTTTATTGGGCAGATATAAGAAAAAGGGGATTGCTGGATCACATGGTAAATATGTTTAAATTTAAAACAAACTGCCAAACTGTTTTACATAATGATTTTACCATTTTTCTGTAAACTTCTAATGCATGAACATTCAACTTCCCTTTCTTCTTGATAAACACTTGGTATTATAACTATGTTGTCATTTTTTGTTTTTACATTAGCCATTTCAGTAGGTGTTTAATGGTATCTTATTATTGTTTTTATTTAATTCCACTAGTGACTAATGATGAACATATTTTCATTTGCTTACTTTCTATCTGTATATCTTTTTAGGTGAAGTGTCTGTTCAAGTATTTTGCCCATTTTTGTTAGAAATTAATTTTTAAAATTAAAATAAAATATTATATGTGCAAGAAGTTACAAAAATAATACAATCACTATTATTGAAAAGAAAATTGGCATGGTTTTGATAATATTCCAGAAGACTACGGGAACTGAAAATTTGGATGAACAGAACACTGTTTTTTTGATAAATAGGATAGACTCTCTTTTTAGACTGGCCTGAAGGAAATCTGCCCAAGAAGATAATGAGAAAATTGTTTGCAAAGATTAGAGCTTACCATTTAGAATGATATTTAAACAATTCTTGAAAAAGAAACAGAATTGGTGTCTATTTTCCCTGATGATTTAATTATTTTGTTAGGTCTGGCCACATCATAAATGGCATTTATGCCTAGGAATGACTAACAGAGTATCATATCTCAAAAACTGATTCAATTTTGCCTTATATAAATAATTTTCTATTTAAAAGTTTTATTTGAAATTTTGAAAATAATAACCAAACATAAAACATTCTAGGGTTTCATAATACACAAATGTAAGTGGAAACAATAGTAATGAATTTGTTCTTTCCTTCCATGAAGGAAAACTATTGGCAGTTGATCATGATATGTGTACATATAAAAAAAACTAGTCTGAAATTTTATTTGAAAAATAAATATTTTTAATTTCTTCATCTAATTCTGTTTGTACATCTTATTCTGCATTGGCATTTATTGTCAGTCAATTGTTTGCCCTGTATTGTTGATCTTAATTTTACCCCATCTGGAAACCAAATGAAACAGAAAGCCACAAAATAGCATATAAGAGAGAGAAGTTGTTTGTTTCTCTAGAAACCTACTTTTTTAAAAATTTATTTAATTTTTATTTTAGAGAGAGAGAGAGAGTGGAGGAGGTTCAGGGGGAGAGGGAGAGAGAAAATCTCAAGCAGACTCCCCACTGAGTGTGGAGCCTGACACAGGGCTTGATCTCATGATGCTGAGATCATGACCTAAGCTGAAATCAAGAGTTGGATGCTTAGGAGCGCCTGGGTGGCTCAGTGGGTTAAGCCGCTGCCTTCGGCTCAGGTCATGATCCCGGGGTCCTGGGATCGAGCCCCGCATCGGGCTCCCTGCTCAGCAGGAAGCCTGCTTCTCCCTCTCCCTCTGCCTGCCTCTCTGCCTACTTGTTCTCTCTCTCTCTCTCTGTCAAATAAATGAATAAAATCTTAAAAAAAAAAAAGAGTTGGACGTTTAACTGACTGAACCACATAGGTGCCCCTGTAGAAACCTACTTTTTAGAGAATTCTATGAACCTCAAAGGAAATACATATCTGAATTCCACAATTAGGAGAGCCAGTTGCTATTTAAAAGGCATCTTGATCTATCTTGAAATGTGGGTTTGTGACACCTTTATCTCTGTCCTTTCTCAAGATTGCTTTGGCTACTCAGAGTGTTTTGTGGTTCCATATAAATTTTAGGATTATTTCTTCTAGTTCAGTGAAAATATTGGTATTATGATAGAGATTGCTTTGAATCTGTAGATAGCTATGGGCAGTAGGAACATTTTATTTTTTCTGAGCATTTTAATAATATTAATTCTGAAATCACTGAGCATTGAACACCTTTCCATCCAAACTTTGCATCGTCTATTTCTTTCATCAATTCTGTATGATTTTTAAAACACTAATCTTTCACCCCCTTCGTTAAATTTATTCCTAGGTATTTTTTTTTTTTTTGGTGCAATTATAAATGGGATTGTTTTCTTAATTTCTCTTTCTGCTACATTGCTATTAGTGTATTTAAACACAAAACATTTCTGTATATTAATTTTGTATCCTGCAACTTTACTAAATATACTTATTAGTTCTAATCATATTTTGGTGAAGTCTCTCTCTCTCTCTCTTATATATTCTTTATACCTCTTGTTTACATAGTGTCATGTAATTTGCAAATACTGACAATTTTACTTCTTCCTTAACAATTTGGATGGCTTTTATTTATTATTCTTGTCTGATTGCTGCAGCTAGGACTTCCACTGTTATGTTGAATAAAAGTGGTAAGAGTGGACATTCTTATGTTTTTCTTGATCTAGAGGAAAGGGTTTCAGGTTTTCACTATTGAGGTTAATGTTAGCTGTGGGTTTTTAATATACGTTTTTTCTTATGTTCACATATGTTCCCTCTAAACCAAGTTGCTGAGAGTTTCTATCATGAACTGATGTTGAATTTTGTCAAATGCTTTTTCTGCATCTATTGAGAGGATCACATGGTTCTTATCGTTTCTTTCATTAATGTGGTGTATCACGTTGACTGATTTGTGAATATCTAACCACACTTGAAGACCAGGAATAAATTCCACTTGATTATGGGGAGTGATTCTGTTAATGCACTGTTGAATTTAGTTTGTTAGTATTTTACTGCGGATTTTTGTATCTATGTTCATCAGAGATATCAGCCTCTAGTATTTTTTTTTTTTTTTTTTTTGCAGTGTCTTTGTCTGGTTTTGGTATAAACATGCTGGATTTACAGAATGAATTTGGAGGTGTATCTTACTCTTCAAACTTTTGGAATAGTTCGAGAAGAATAGGTGTTAATCTTCTTTAAGTGCTTGGTAGAATTCACCTGTGAAGTCATCTGGTCCTCGACTTCTGTTTGTTGGGAGGATTTTCTTTCTTCCTTTTTTTTTTTTTTTTTTTTTGTTTAATTGTGGATTCAATTCCATTACTAATAGTTGGTCTGTTCAGATTTTCTGTTTTTTTCTGATTCAGTTTTGGAAGATTATATGTTTTTAGAAATTTATCCATTTCTCTTACATTGTTTAATTTATAGGCATATATTTTTAATTATAATTTCTCATTATATGCAACTAATGAACACTACATCAAAAACTAATGTTGTACTATAGGTTGGCTAATTGAATCTAAATAAATAAAAAATTGCCCTTCCACTCCAAGCTAATCCTGTGGTGGGCAGTGTCGTCAGGGCGGCTCTGTGGAGACATCCACCCAGGACGGCTCCCCCTCCCTGGGCCTCTCCCCTCTTACCCGTGAGTCCCCTCGCCTTGTGGGCCTATTGGATCTGATATCATGGGGTGAGGTGAAAGCAGGCCCAGAGAGGGTGGTTACCGTTGAAGAGCCGCAGTCGCGGTCAAGATGATAGAGGTGCTGACAACAACTGACTCTCAGAAACTGCTATACCAGCTGAATGCCCTGTTGGAACAGGAGCCGAGTTGTCAGCCAAAGGTCTGCGGCTTGAGACTAATTGAATCTACACATGATAATGGCCTCAGAATGACTGCAAGGCTAAGGGACTTTGAAGTAAAAGATCTTAGTTTAACTCAGTCCTTTGGCTTCAACACGGAGACATTTTCTCTTGCTGTGAATTTACTGGACAGACTCCTGTCCAAAATGAAGGTACAGCCCAAACACCTAGGGTGTGTTGGGCTGAGCTGCTTCTATTTGGCTGTTAAATCAATAGAAGAGGAAAGGGATGTCCAATTGACAACTGACTTGATTCGAATAAAGCAATATAGATTCAAGGTTTTAGACTTGATGAGAATGGAAAAGATTGTATTGGAGAAGGTGTGTTGGAAAGTCAAAGCTACTACTGCCTTTCAATTTCTGCAACTCTACTATTCACTCATTCAAGAAAACTTACCAATTAAAAGGAGGAATAGCCTTAATTTTGAAAGACTAGAAGCTCAACTTAAGGCATGCCACTGCAGGATCATATTTTCTAAAGCAAAGCCTTCTGTGTTGGCATTATCTATCA
Organism: Halichoerus grypus; assembly: GCF_964656455.1. NCBI lineage: Eukaryota > Metazoa > Chordata > Mammalia > Carnivora > Phocidae > Halichoerus > Halichoerus grypus. Next base: position 61,565,607 of record NC_135727.1, on the reverse strand, counting down.
TTGCACTGGAGATCCAAACACAGAAGTGTGTAGAGTTAACAGAAGGAATAGAATGTCTTCAGACACATTCCAAGATAAATGGCAGAGATTTGACCTTCTGGCAAGAACTTCTATCCAAGTGTTTAACTGAATATTCATCAAACAAGTGTTCCAAACTAAATATTCAGAAGTTGAAAAGGATTGTTTTTGGACATACTGCATGGCAATTGAAGCATGGTTACTACAGAATAACCCACCTTCCAACAATTCCTGAAATGGTTCCTTAATTGGATTGTTATAGCAAAAAAAGCTCTTCTCTGAAGCCTTTCTCCACAATCCTGAGCTATGGATTTCATAGTGTTATAATGGATTTAAGCTGTGAAGCCTCAGAACATCACAACTAGATTAGCATTGATGTTCTCAGATTTGGGAAAACTACCTAATTAACAAGCTGTAGTGGAATTCAATTAAATTTGAATTCATCTGTGAGACATACAAATCAAAGCTAAGAGCATAAATGTGAAATGTTAATAACAAGCCTGGGAAGGTAAACTGTGAATCTTCATTTCTAACATTGACCCAACCTTCTATATTGGGTCAGTATATTGTATTTAGGTGTTATTAAAAGTGGTAACCTAATTAAATTCTAAATTATGAGGTATACATCAAAACCAACATTTCACAAATGCACTTTTAAGGCATAACAAGGGTCACTATTCTAGGCAGTGAAAATGGTTTCTTGGTATCTATAGTGCAAGTAATAGATAATTCAGAGATTGGACTTTATTGATACTTGGGAATTACACTTAAATTTGAAGGCATTTTATAAAAGCAAAACTACACGCCTAGTCATTTTGGCATATTACGTTGTCTTTAATATTTTTTCTAAAAAACAGGCGATGTTTATATTTATGATAAAATTTACACAATATCTACTGCCTCCATCTAATCCCATCAAGAAAATTTCTTTTTATTGTGTTAGTAATTCAAAATAACTTCGCTCCAAAAACTTGCTGATTTAACACTCCAGAGGTTTTTACTACCGGCTGTTTTTATAAAAACTGCTATTGCTTCTAATTTAGAATTCTTAAAGGAAGAGAATATACTCTCACTAATTGCCCCTCCTGTGCCAAAAAAAAGTCTAAAAAAGTAAGTAGGCATCTTCATCATTATAAAGTTGTTAACATAGTATTCGAGATTTTCTATTAAGTCAGTGACTGTAAGGAGATCTATGGCATTAAAAATGTTGTAAACAGTTACTCAGTGCAGCAAGTAGCCTGAGTCCATCCATAATGGCTGTACCCAATTTTGATATCATGCTATGGGTAAATGTGCACTGGAAAATAAACCAAAGAACCACAATATATCTTATACTTCTGTGAACTGTGTTTTGTGGATAACTTCAGTTTTCCAAAAGGCTGATATATTTCAATAATTTGACTACATCAGTGTTAATTCTGAGTTGGCAGAGGTAGTTTAATCAACTACCATTATATTTTGGTACTAAGGGATATATCTTTCAATAAGGTCATTGAAATGTAATAAATAAACAAACAAATAATTTAAAAAATAATTTCTCATACCCTTTGTATTTCACCTTTGCTTTTACTTCTCTTTTATTTCTCAACTTATTTACTTGAGTTCTCTTTCTTTTTGAAGAGCAAAGATAAAGGTTTATTAATTTTGTTTATTTCTTCAAAGAACGTCTTTTGGTTTCATTGATTTTTTTTGCTGTTTTTTAGTCTTCTTTTCATCTATTTTTTTTCTAGTCTTTATTATTTTCTATTTTCTACTGGCTTTGGGCTCCTTTCCTTTTTCTTTCTAGTTCTCATAGATGGAAATTTAGATTATTTATTTAATGTTTTTCTTTGTTTTTTGAGATAGGCATTTATTACTATTAACTACCCTCTTTAAACTGCGTTCACTGCACTCTTGATTTTGGACCTCTGTGGGAACAGTTTGAAAAGCACCTCGGGTATACACAAATATTTATTGACTAATCTTAGAACATGTGTCAAAAGGGCAAGGATTTGCAGATTTCTCCAGAAATAAAAGTGCTGAGGGACACCATTTATATCCCCCTCGTCCAGCCTTGAAAGCTAGATGATCGCAAGAGCCAGCACTAACATTTATTTTATTTTATTTATTTGACAGAGAGACAGCAAAAGCAGTTACACAAGCAGGAGGAGTGGGAAAGGGAGAAGTAGGCTTCCCGCCGAGCAGGGAGCCCGATGTGGGGTTCAATTCCAGGACCCTGGGATCATGACCTGAGCTAAAAGCAGATGCTTAATGACTAAGCCACCCAGGCGCCCCAGCACTAACATTTTCTATCTACTTTGCTACCACCTCATGCCCTGCCCCAGCATTTTCTTACACACACACTCAATCAAACATGCCTGCCTTGACAAATGTTGCTCCAATGTGACTCCTGCCATAACAGCAGGCAGTCCAGGCCAGGACCAGTGAAACTCCAAAGTGAGTCCTACTCTGGTAAGGGGGATCAGATAAGCCTTCCCAGCAGCATGTCTATAGTTCACAAAGCCAGGCCTCCTATCTGCCTGTTCAGGGAGCAAGCCCCACCATTTCATGTACATGCATCTGTAGCAGAGAGGCTAGTTGCAGACTGCCAGGCTGATTGCCAAGCCTTGCCCACCAGTGAGTCCATAATAACCACAAACAGACCTCTTAACTGTGCAGGGAGTAAACCTTGCCCAGTGCATACATAGCAGGAAAAGTGGGTCATTGTAGCCTGTTTGATTGAAGGCAATCATGGCTCAACCACAAGAGAAGGGTACGAGAAGTTTACACAAAGGACACCTCTGGATCTTACATTCTGGTGACTAGGGGGAATTGCACTAAAGTGAATGAATAAATTCAAGACAAGACTACTACTTTCAAGAAGAGGAGACATACATGACCTAACACAGAGAAACAGGGAGTTAGACAAATAAGAGAATAAAGGGCTGTGTCCCAAATGAAAGAACAAGACAAAAATCACAGTAAAAGAGCTATAGGAAGGGAAGTTAAGCAATATGCCCAACAAAGAATTCAAAGTAATGGTCATAAAGATAGTCAATGGATTTGAGAAAAGAGTAGATGAAGTCAGTGAGAACTTCAACAGAGATAGGAAATACAAGAAAGAACCAGACAGAGATGAAGACTTCAACACCTCAAATAAAAAAAGGTACCAAAGGGAATCAATAGCAGATTAGAGGATTCAGAATGGATCACCTATCTGGAAGATAGGGTAATGGACAGCAACCAAGATGAAAACAAAATAAAAAAGAATATGGGTGATGGGTATTAAGGAGGGTGCTTACTGTGATGAGCACTGGTTGTTATATGTAAGTGATGAATCACTAAATTCTACTTCTGAAGCCAATATTACACTATATGTTAACTAACAAGAATTTTAATAATAATTAAAAAAGAATTAAAAATGAGAATAGATTAAGGGAAATCAACAACATCCCCAAGGTTAATAACATTCACATTCTAGTGTTCCCAAAAGGAGAAGGGAGTGAGAGAAGGGAGCAGAAAATATATTTGAAGAAATAATAGTTGAAAATTTCTCGAATCTGTGAAAGGAAACAGACATCCATGTCCAGGAAGCACAGAGACCGCCTAAAAAAGATAACCCAAAGAGGTCACACCAAAATACATAATAATTAAAATGGCAAAAATAAAGTTGAAGCAACAAGGGAAAATGAAACAGTTACATACAAGGGAAACCCCATAAGGCTCTCAGCTGATTTTTTCAGCAGAAACTCGGCAGGCCAGAAGAGAGTGGCATATATTCAAAGTGCTGAAAGGAAAAACAAAGAAGTTGAATACTTAACCTGGCAAGGTTATTATTTAGAATGAAAGAAAAGATTGTTACCCTAATTAAAACAAAAAGAGGTTAACACAATTTATTACCCTGAACCAGCCTTATAAGAAATGTCAAAGGGAATACGTTAAGTGGAAAGAAAAGTCCATAATAAAAGTGAGAAAATTATAACAGGAAGAAATTTCACAAGTAAAACCAAACATACAACAAAGTAGTAAACTTATCATTCATAAAGACATTATGAAGATTAAAACACAAAAGTAGTAAAATAGTTGTATCTACAAAACTTAGTCAATGGAGGCAGAAAAAAAAAAAAGATGTAAAGTATGGCATCATATACATAAAATATGAAAGTGGGAGTGAAAATTTATGCTTTTAGATTTTGTTTGAACTTAGGTGACCATCAACTTAGTGTAGAATGCTATACACATAAGATGTTATAGATAAATTTTATGTTACCACAAATCAAAAATCTGTAACAGATTCACAAAAAATAAAGTAGGAATCAGAGCATATCACTAAAGAAAGCAATCAAACCACAAGGGAAGAGAAAACAACAAGAAGAAAGGAAAAGAGAACTACATAAACAACCGCAGAGCAAATAACAAAATATGTATACACCATTCAATAATTAAAATGTAAATGCACTAGAGTTACCTGGGTGGCTCAGTCAGTTAAGCACCTGCCTTCAGCTCAGGTCATGATCCCAGGGTCCCATGATCAAGCTCTGCTCAGTGAGAAGCCAGCTTCTCCCTCTCCCTCTGCTTCTCCTCTAGCTTGTGTTTTCTCTCTCTCTGTCAAATAAATAAAGTATTTAAAAAAAGTAAATGCAATAAATGCTCCAACCAAAAAACAGGGTGAGAGATTGGATTTAGAAAAAAATATATATCTATATGGTGCCTACAAGAGATTCACTTCAGGCCTAGAGACATACACATTGAAAGTGAAGGGATGGAAAAACAAACAAATAAAAGTGAAAAACAAGTGAGGACAGTAATATTTATATGAGACAAAATAGACTTTAACAGATAGGAAGAGACAAAGAAGGACACTACATGATGACAAAAGAATTGAAGAGGTTACTTTCAGTGTTCTCCTCTAGGATTTTGATGGATTCTTGTCTCACATTGAGGTGTTTCATCCATTTTGAGTTTATCTTTGTGTATGGTGTTAGAGAATGGTCGAGATTCATTCTTCTGTATATAGCTGTCCAATTTTTCCAGCACCATTTATTGAAGAGACTGTCTTTTTCCCATTGCATATTTTTTCTTGCATTGTTGAAGATTATTTGACCATAGCGTTGAGGGTCCATTTCTGGGCTCTCTATTCTGTTCCATTGGTCTATATGTCTGTTTTTGTGCCAGTACCATGCTGTCTTGGTGATCACTGCTTTGAAATATAGCTTGAAATCAGACAATGTGACGCCGCCAGCTTTGTTTTGCTTTTTCAACATTTCCTTAGCCTCTTCGACATCTGCCACATCAACTTCTTTCAAGATACATCTCCAAAGGCAAGTGAAACAAAAGCAAAAATGAACTTTTGGGACTTCATCAAGATAAAAAGCTTCTGCACAGCAAAGGAAACAGTCAACAAAACAAAGAGGCAACACACAGAATGGGAGAAGATTTTTGCAAATGACACTACAGACAATGGGCTGATATCCAAGATCTATAAAGAACTTCTCAAACCCAACACCCAAAAACCAAATAATCAAGTCAGAAAATGGGCAGAAGTCATGAACAGACACTTCTCAAAAGAAGACATACAGTTGGCTAACAGACACATGAAAAAATGTTCATCATCATTAGCCATTAGGTAAATTCAAATCAAAACCACATTGAGATATGACCTTACACCAGTTAAAATGGCAAAAATTGACAAGGCAAGAAACAACAAATGTTGGAGAGGTTGTGGAGAAAGGGGAACCCTCTTACACTGTTGGTGGGAATGCAAGCTGGTATAGCCACTTTGGAAAACAGTGTGGAGGTTCCTCAAAAAATTAAAAATAGAGCTACCCTATGACCCAGCAATTGCACTGCTGGGTATTTACCCCAAAGACACAGATGTAGTGAAAAGAAGGGCCATATGCACCCCAATGTTCACAGCAGTAATATCCACAATAGCCAAACTGTGGAAAGAGCCGAGATGCCCTTCAACAGATGAATGGATAAAGAAGATGTGGTCCATATATGCAATGGAATATTACTCAGCCATCAGAAAAGATGAATACCCAAATTTTGCATCAACATGGATGGTACTGGAGGAGATTGTGCTAAGTGAAATAAGTAAAGCAGAGAAAGTCAATTATCATATGGTTTCACTTATTTGTGGGACATAAGGACTAGCATGGAGGACATTAAGAGAAGGAAGGGAAAAATGAAGGGGGGGGTGATCGAAGGAGGAGATGAACCATGAAAGACTATGGACTCTGAGAAACAAACTGAGGGTTTTAGAGGGGAGGGGGTGGGGGATGGGTTAACCCGGTGATGGGTATTAAGGAAGGCATGTATTGCATGGAACACTGGGTGTTATGTGCAAACAATGAATCATGGAATACTACATCAAAAACTAATGATGTACTGTATGGTGACTAACATAACATAATAAAATTAAATTTAATAAAAAAAAGAATCAATCCAATTAGAGGATAGAATAACTAATTATTTATGCACCCAAATAGGAACAGCTAAACACATAAAGCAAATACCAACAGACATAAAGGGAGAAACTGGCAGTAATATCATAGGTATAGGAAATTTAATATCCCGCTTGCATCAATAGATAAATCATACAGATGGGAATCAATAAGAAATCCAAGGTTTTGAATGATACATTAGACCAGATGGACCTAATAAATATATGCAAAACATTCCATCCAAAGAGCAGAATACAAATTTTTTTTCAATTGCATGTGAAATATTCTCCAGAATAGATCACGTTTGGTCCCAAGAAAAGTGTCAATCAATATAAGAAGTTTGAAATCATATCAGGTATCTTTCAGATCACAATTTTATAAAGGAAGAAATTACTACAAAGAAAGAAAAAATGGAAATATTATAAATACATGCTTCCATACAAATTTTAGAATTGTTTGTTCTAGGTCTGTGAAAAATTCTGGTGTTATTTTGAAAGGGATTCCATTGAATGTGTAGATTGCTTTGAGTAGTATAGACATTTGAACGATATTTGTTCTTCTAATCCACGAACATGGAATAGTCTTCCATTTCTTTGTGTTTTCCTCTATTTCATAAGTGTTCTATAGTTTTCAGAGTATGGATCTTTTACCTCTTTGGTTAGATTTATTGCTAGGTATCTTACAGTGTCTGGTGCAATTGTAAATGGGACCACTTCCTTGATTTCTCCTTCTGCTTCTTCATTATTAGTGCAGAGAAGAGCAAAAGACTTCTGTGCCTTGATTTCATATTTTGTGATGTTACTGAATTCCTGTATCAGTTTTAGAAATTATTTGGTGGAGTCTTTCAGGTTTCCTACATAGTGTATCATGTTGTGTGCAAAGACTGAAAGTTTGACTTCTTCTGCCGATTTGAATGCCTTTATTTCTTTTTATTGCTGAGGCTAGGACTTCCAGTACTATGTTGAACTACAGTGAGTGTGGATATCCCTGTTGTGTTCCAGAACTTTGAGGAAAAACTCTCAGTTTTTCCCAATTGAGAATGATATTAACTGTGGGACTTTCATATATGACCTTCATGATGTTGAGGTATGCTCCTTCTATCTCTACGTTCTTCAGGGCTTTTAACAAGAAAACATACTGCATTTTGTCAAATGCTTCTTCTGCAACTATTGAGAGAATCATATGGTTATTATCCTTTCTGTTATTAATGTGGTGTATCATGTTGATTGATTTGCATATATTGAACCACTCCTGCAGCCTAAGAATAAATCCCACTTGGTCGTGGTGAATGATCCTTTAAATGTACTGTTGGGTTTGATTAGTTAGTATCTTGTTGAGAATTTTTGATTCTGTGTTCATCAGGGATATTAGTTTAATTCTCCTTTTTAGGGATGTCTTTGTCTGGTTTTGGAATCAAGGAATGCTGGCCTCATAGAATGAGTTTCGAAGTTTTCCATTCATTTCCATTGTTTTGGAATAGTTTCAGAAGAATGGATATTAATTCTTCTTTAAATATTTGGTAAAATTCCTCTGGGAAAAGACCCCAAATAGTCAAAATAATGTTGAAAAAGAAAACTAGAGCTGGAGGCATTACAATTCCAGACTTCAAGCTGTGTTACCAAGCTGTAATCATCAAGACAATATGGTACTGGCACAAAAAAAGACACATAGATCAATGGAACAGAATAGAGAACCCAGAAATGGACCCTCAACTCTATGTTCAACTAATCCTCAACAAAGCAGAAAAGAATATCCAATGGAAAAAAGACAGTCTCTTCAACAAATGGTGTTGAGAAAATTGGACAACCACATGCAGAAGAATGAAACTGGACACTTTCTTACACCATACACAAAAATAACTTCAAAATGGATGAAAGACCTAAATGAGAGACAGCAATACATCAAAATCCTAGAAGAGATCACAGGCAGCAAACTTTTTAATGTCAGCTGCAGCAACTTCTTACTAGACACATCTCCAAAGGCAAGGGAATCAAAAGCAAAAATGAGTTATTGGGACTACATCAAGATAAAAAGATTCTGCACAAAAAAGGAAACAATTAACAAAACTAAAAGACAACCAACAGAATGGGAGAAGATATTTGCAAAAGATGTGGGACAAAGGGCTAGTATCCAAAATCTATAAAGAACTTATCAAACTCAATACCAATAAATTAAAAATGCAGTCAAGAAAGGGCAGAAGACATGAACAGATATTTCTCCAAAGAATACATACAATGGCCAAAGAAACATGAAAACCTGTTCAACATCAGACATCATCAGGGAAATACAAAAGAAAACCACAATGACATATCACCTCACACTAGTCTGAATGGCTAAAATTAACTGCTCTGGAAACAACAGATGTTGGCACAGATTCAGAGAAAGGGGAACCCTCTTACACTGTTGGGAAGGCAAACTGGTGCAGCCACTCTGGAAAACAGCATGGAGTTTCCTCAAAAAATTAAAAATAGAACTACCCTACAACCCAGCAGTTGCACTACTATGTATTTATCCAAAGGATACGAAAATACTGATTCAAATGAGCACATGCACCCTATTGTTTATAGCAGCACTATCCACAATAGCCAAAATATGGAAAGAACCCAAATATCCATTGACTGATGAATGGATAAGGAAGAAATGGTATGTGTATATACAATGGAGTATTACTCAACCATCAAAAGAATGAAATCTTGCCATTTGCCATGACATGGATGGAACTAGAGTGTATTATGCTAAGCAAAATGAGTCAGTCAGAGAAAGACAAATACCACATGATTTCACTCATATGTGGAATTTAAGAAACAAAACAGATGAACATAGGGGAAGGGAAGAAAAATAAAAGAAGATAAAGACAGAGGGAAGCAAACCATAAGAGACTCTTAAATTTAGGGAACAAACCAAGGTTTGCTGGAAGGGAGGTGGGTGGAGGGATAAGGTAAATAGGTGATGGGCATTAAGGAGAGCACTTATTTTAATGAGCACTTGGTGTTCTATGCAGGTGATGAATCACTAAATTCTACTCCTGAAACTAACACTACAGTGTATGTTAACTATCTAGAATTTATTTATTTATTTATTTAAAAAATTTTATTTATTTATTTATTTATTTATTTATTTATTTATTTATTTGACAGAGACACAGCGAGAGAGGGAACACAAGCAGAGGGAGTGGGAGAGGGAGAAGCAGGCTTTCCGCTGAGCAGGGAGCCCAATGTGGGGCTCAATCCCAGGACCCTGGGATCATGACCTGAGCCGAAGGCAGACGCTTAACGACTGAGCCACCCAGGCACCCCACTATCTAGAATTTAAATGAAGTCTTGAAAGAAAAATAAAGAAATACTATAAACACATGGAGGCTAAACATCATGCTACTAAACAACTAGTGGATCAATGAAGAAATAAAAAAAATACATAAGGGCAGATAAAAATGTATACAAATGGTCCAAAATTTTGGGGATGTAGCAAAAGCAGTTCTAACAGGGAAATGTATAGTGATACAGGCCTACGCGCGCGCACACACACACACACACACAAACAAGAAAAATTTGAAATAAACAACATAAGTTTACACATAACGGAGCTAAAAGAAAAACAAAAACACACAAAAAAGCACCCACAAAGCTAAGAGAAAAAGGACATAGAAAAAAATAGAGTGGAAATAAATGTAACAGAGACTTAAAAAATAACAAAAGATTAATAAAACCAAGAGCTAGTTCTTTGAAAAAATACTCTTATGTGATAAAATTTTAGTCAGACTCATGAAGAAGAAAAAACGTCTCAAATAAATTCAGAAATGATGGAAGAGAAATAACAACCAATACCACAGAAATACATATACAAGATAATATAATAAAAAATATATATGGCAACAAATTAGACAACCTAGAGGAGATGAATAAATTCCTAGAAATATACAAAGTTCCAAAACTGAAACAGGAAAAAATATGAAATTTGAACAAACCTATTACTAGTAATAAAATTAAATCAGTAATCAAAAAATTCCTAATAACAACAACAGCAACAAGTTCAGGATGAGGTGGCTTCACAGGTGAATTCTACTAAACATTTAAAAGAAAAGTTAATGTCTATTCTCAAAATGTTTTAATAAAAGAGGAGGGAATATTTCCAAGTTCATCCTACAAAGTCAACATTATCCTGATGCCAAAATCAGACAAAACCATTACAAAAAAAGAAGAAGAAGAAAGAAAAAGAAAAGAGAAAAAAAAAAAAAAAACTACAGGCCAAAATCTATGATGAACATAGAGGAAAAATCTTCAACTAAATATTAGCAAACTGGGCCCAACAAAACACTAAATAAAAGTCACCATGATCAAGTGGGATTCATGACATTGATGCAAGTGTGGTTCAACATTCACAAATCAATCAATAGGATACATCAAATTAACAATAACAATAAAAATATGATCATCTCAATAGATGCAGAAAAATTACTTGACAAATTTCAACATCGTTTCATGATAAAAACTCTTAACAACGTGAGGTTATAAGGAACATGCCTCAACATAATAAAGGTTATATATGGAAAGCCCACAGCTAATGTCATTCTCATTGTTAAAAAACTGAGTTTTTCCTCTAAGATCTGGAAAAAGATAAGCTTGTCCACTCTCACCACCTTCACTCAACACAGTAGTGGAAGACTTAGCTGAAGCAACCAGACAAGAAAAATAAATTAAAAGCATCCAAATTTATAAGGAAGAAGTAAAACTGCAACTAATTACAGATAACTTTATGTAAAAAACCCTAAAAACTCTACCAAAAATATTAGAATGGATGTATGAATTCAGCAAAGTTGGAGGACATGAAGTTAATATACAGAAATCTGTTGCAATTCTATACACAATAACAAAATATCAGAAAGTGAAATTAAAAAAAATATATATCATTTACATCTGCACCGAAAGAATAAAACACACAGGAATAAATGTAAGGAAGGAGGTGAAAGACCTATAATCTGAAAACTATCAGACATTGATAAAAGAAATTGAAGATGACAGAACCAAATTAAAAGATATCCCATTCACATTGATTGGAAGAATTAATAGCATTAGCAATGTCATACTACACAAAACAATCTACAGAATCAATGCAATGCATATCAAAATACTAATAGAATTTTTCACAAAACTAGAAGAAATAATTCTAAAATTTGTATGCAACACAAAAATCTTGAATAGCCAAAGCAATCTTGAGAAAGAACACAGCTAGAGGTATCACAATCCTAGATTTCAAGATATACTACAAAGTTATAATAATCAAAACATTACAGTGCTGAAAAAAAAAAATAGACACATAATCAATGCAAGAGCATAGAGAGTCCAGAAATAAGCCCACAGCTACTTGGCCAATTAACCTATGACAAAAGAGACAAGAATATACAATGAGGAAAAGATATTTTCAAAAAATGGTGTTGGGAAAACTGGGCAGCTAAGTGCAAAAGCATAAAACTGAACCATTTTCTTGCACTATACACAAAAATAAACTCAAAATGGATTAAATATGTAAATATGAGACCCAAAACCATAAAGCTGCTAAAACAAAACAATGGTGGTAATCTCTTGGATATAGGTCTTAGCAACATATTTATTTATATGTCTCCTCTGAAAAGGGCAACAAAAGGAAAACTAAACTATTGGGACTATGCCAAAATAAAGTTTTTTCACAGCAAACTATCAACAAAATGACAAGGAAACCTAGTAAATGGGAGAAAATATTTGCAAAGGACATATTTGATGAGGTGTTAACATCCAGTATATATACATAGATCCTATATAATTCAAAAGTCTAAGTTAAAAGTGTGCAGAGGTACCTGAATTGACTTTTTTTTTTCCCCCAAAGGAGACATACAGATGGCCAACAGACAAATGAAAAGATACTCAACATCACTAATCATTAGAGAAATGTAAACCAAAACCACAATGAGATATCACCTCAAACCAGTCAGAATGGCTAATATCAAAAAACAAGAAATAACTGTTGGTGAGGACATGGAAAAAAGGGAACTATTGTGTATTGTTAGTAAGAATGTAATTTAGTGTAACCATGGTGAAAAACAGTATAGAGCTTCCTCAAAACATTAAAAATAGAAATACCATATAATTTAATAATTCTACTACTGGTATTTACCCAAAAGGAGAAAAACACTAATTCAGAAAGATTTATGCAACCCCATGTTTATTACAGCATTATTCACATTAACCAAGTGATGAACACAACCCAAGTGTCTGTTGATAAATGAATGGACAAGAAAGAAGTGGTATATATATATGCAATGGAATATTAGCTATGAAAAAGAATGAAATTTTGCTGTTTGTGACAAGATGTATTGACAGATGATATTATGTTAAATGAAATAAGTCAGACGAACTCAAATACTATATGATTCCACTTATATGTGAAATTTTAAAAAAACAAATGAACAAAGACTCTTCAGTACAGAGAATAAACTGGTGGTCACCCAGGTAAAGTGGGTGGGGGTGGGTAAAATAGATAAAGGGAATTAAGATGTACAAACTTCTAGTTATAAAATAAATAAGTTGTGGAGCTGAAATGTGTAACATAGAGAATATAGTCAATAATATTTATTTTTTTCAAGATTTTATTTATTTATTTGAGAGAGGGAGAGAGAAAGAGAGCACGAGTGGGGGGAGGAGGAGCAGAGGAAGAGGGAGAAACAGACTCCTTGCTGAGCAGGGAGCCTGATGTGGGGCTTGATCCCAGGACCCCGGGGTCATGATCTGAGCTGAAGGCAGAGGCTTAACCAACTGAGCCACCCAGGCACCCCAAGTCAATATTTAAATAATATTGTATGGTGACAGATGGTCACTACACTTACTGTGGTGAACATTGATTCTTTATGTTGTACACCTGAAACAAATAGAACATTGTATATTAATTATACTTCAATAATAAATTAAAAGTGTTACTATCCAAAGTTTATAGGAAACTTGGAACTCAATAAAAAAATAATGTGATTACAATAGGGTAAATATCTGCATATACATTTCTGCAAGGAAGACATGCAGGTATCCAAAAGGGACATAAAAAGTTGCTCAACATTGCTAATCATCAGCAGAATTAAAATCCAAAGCACAATGACATATCACCCTCATATCTGTTAATATGGTTATTATCAAATAAACAAAGTTAAGTGTTGGCAAGAATGTGGAGAAAAAAGGAATCTGTGTATACTTTGGGTGAGAATTTAAATCAATGCGGGCACTATGAAAAACAATAGTTTTTTTTAACGGTGGTCCCTCAAAAAAAAGAAAAAAAACGGAATACAATATGATTCAGTAACCCCACTTCTGCATATATATCTAAAGGACATAAAATCATTATCTTGAAGATATATCTCCATTTCCATGTGTACTGCAGCATTATTCACAAAAGCCAAGACATGCAATTGACCTAAATTTCCATTGACATTCAAATGGATAAAGAAAATGTGGTATATACATATAATAGAATATTATCCAGGCATAAAAAGAAGGAAATACTGTCATATGTGACACTGGTGAACCTGGAGGTCATTGTACTAAGTGAAGTAAGCCAGGTAGCTATTGTCAAACATTGTACAGTCTCACTTATATGTGGAATTTTAACAAGTCAAATTTATAGAATGGTAGTTGCCAGGGCTTACAGGGGGTGGGAGAAATGAGGACATGTTCATCTATGGGTACAAATTGTTGTTTATAAGTTCAATAAATTATGGAATTTAATGGATAGCATGATGATATAGTTAATAATACAGTATTTTGTGCTTACAATTTTCTATGAGAGTAGATCTTAAATTTTTCACCACAAACAAGAAAATTGGTAACTCTGTGATGTGATAAATGAGTTAAAGAACTTGACTGTGGTAATTATTTCACAATGTATGTATATTTTGAATCACTATGTTATATAAATTAAATATATACATATTATTTGCAATTTGTATCTCAATATAGTAGGAAGAAAAAATCCAGAACTTCACATTGTTAAATTCATAAAGTTAACCAAATTTTTTAAGCTTAAAAACAAACTTCTATAGGAAAAAAAGGAGATAATCTTTGTGATTTAAGCACATATTAAACCACATATGTGGTTTAGGCAAATATTTCCCAATAGAACCCCAAAAGCACAAACAAAATAATTAAAAATGGAATTGCATAAACATTAAAATTTATGCTTTTGAAAAACAATGTTAAAATAATAAAAAGGCAAGCCACAGACCAGAGGAAATGATCGTCAAAGACATATCTGGTAAATGATTGTATTTAGAATATATAAAGCTTTCTTATAACAATAGAAAGTGGATGAACAATTCATTTTTTTAATGGGCAAATTATGTGAACAGATATGACACCAAAAAGAAAAAAAGAGATACAACAAATAAACAAATGAAAATGTGTTCAACACTATTAATTAGGGAAATATAATTTAGTAGGGAAATACAAATAAGTCCTGGAGACCTAATACACTGTAGAGTAACTATAGACAACAAAACTCTTGGGAAGACACTAGATTTTAATTGTTGCCAACACTAGAAGAAATAATAATTATGTGGCTCAATAGAGGTGTTAGCTAATGCTACTATGACAATCATATTGCAATACAAAGTTATAAAATCAATGTTTACTCCTTAAACTTACAGTGTTGTATGTTAAATATAACTCAATTAAAAAAAACAATAAAACACCATATTATGTCCATAAAAATGGTCAATATAAAACAAAACAAAACAAACAACACAAAACAACCAAACATTGAAAATACCAAATATTTTCAGGGATATGGTGAAATTGGCTTTTAAATATTGCTTGTAGGAGTTTCGAATGCTACAGCAATTTTGGAAATATTTTGGCGGTTTCTTATAAAGTTAAATATACACTAACCATATGACTCAATAATCCCACCCCAAAGTATTTAACTAAACAAATTAAAATCTATGGGGAAAAGTTATCCCGTGGTGGGTAAGGTTAGAGGTGTAAGGTGTGTGCTCAGAGGAAATATTAAAGAAATATTAAGGAAAATGGCCCTTGCTTAGGAAATGCACTGAGCCTCTAATGTCTCCTTGTGAACAAGATCATATCAGTGTCTTTTGTAGCAAGAAGTCATTATAGTGGAAAAATTGTGAAAAGACATAGAGATACATGTGTTTGAATCCTGATTATTCCACTTACTGACTATATGATGTTGGGCAAATTAATGATGCTTTGTATTCTTCAATTTTAAAGTGGGGACAACAATGTTACTACTTTACAGGGTTTTTTTGAAGATTAAATTGATAATAGTAGTAGTTAATATTTATGGAGCACTTACTAGGTGTCAAGCGCTCTGACAACTACCTTTCATGTTAAATTTCAAGAATATCTCAAGACATTTTTAAGGGATAATGATTCCATTTTGAACAATGATTTATAAAATCAGAAAAGAAAAAAAATGTGGATTTTGTCTACACTATCGTTTTTAAGATTTATTTATTTATTTGAGAGAGAGAATGGAGGTGGGGGGAGAGGCAGAATGAGAAGGGGAGTCCTAAGCAGACTCCACACTGAGTGCAGATCCCCACATGGGGCTCAATCTCCCCACCCTGAGATCATGTCCAGAGCCAAAACCAAGAGTCAGGTGTTGAACCAACTGTACCACATGGGCACCCCTGTCTACAGTATCTTTAAGAAGAAGTCGACACTGGGCACTAGGAAAATGGCCAGTAGACTCATTTCACTTGACTTTGATAACAGTGATTATAATTGTTGCTTGCGTGGAGTGGTACCTTTCCCATTGGCTTTAATTATATCCTTTATGTAGATTGAATAGCAGTGATGTAGATGTGGGGCATGAAAAACACTGTTGTACTGAAAGAGATACATCAACACTACAACTAGTCCTATAGGCTTGAACATCTGAGAATAGCAGCATTTTCATAAGTCACTTCCTGAAATGCCACTACTATTACCACAATTACTTCTATAACAGTAATGACATTTACTGCCATTTTTAATGTAATTACTATACACCTTCCAAAATTTAAGAAGTTACATGCAACATCTCATTTACACTTATGAGGTAGCATGTTTTTTTACTTTATCTTTTATTAAGTTATTTTATGTAAATTTAGGATATTAACATACAGTGTTATATTAGCTTCAGGTGTACAAAACAGTAATTCAATAATTCCATATATATAATAATTCCATATATTACTATTCCATAGTACACTCTTCATGATAAATGTACTCTTTAATCCCCATGACCTATTTTACACATCCCCCCACCTACCTCCCCTCTGGTAACCATAAGTTTGTTCCCCATAATTAAAAGAACCTGTTTCTTGGTTTCTCTCTCTTTTTATTTCCATTGCTCATTTCTTATGTTTCTTAAATTCCACATATGAGTGGAATCATATGGTATTTGTCTTTCTCTGACTTATTTCACTTAACATAAAACTTTCTAGCACCATCCATGTTGTTGCAAGTGGCAGGATTTCTTGTTTTTATGGCTGAATTATATATATCTCACTTCTTCCTTATCCATTCATCTATCAATGGACACTTGGGATGTTTCTATAATTTGGCTATTGTAAATAATGCTACAACAAACATAGAGGTGCATGTATCCCTTTGAATTAATGTTTTTATATCTTTTGGATAAATAAATGTAAGGTAGTTCATTATAATCTTTGAGGAACTTCCATACCGTTTTCTACAGTTATGGCACAAGTTCGCATTCCCACCAACAGTCCACAAGTGTTCTTTTTCTCCACATCTTCTCCAACACTTGTTGTTTCTTGTGTTTTTGATTTTAGCCATTCTGACTGGTGTGGAGTGATATCTCATTGTAGTATTGATTTGCATTTCCCTGCTAATGTGTGATGTTGAGCACCTTTTCATGTGTCTCTTAATCATCTGCATGTCTTCTTTGTAGAAATGTCCGTTCATGTCTTCTCCTTTTTAATTGGATTATTTATTTCTTGTGTGTTGAGTTGTATCAATTTTCTATATATTTTGGATACTAACCCTTAAACAGATATGTCATTTGCAAATATATTCTCCCATTTAATAGGTTGCCTTTTAGTTTTGTTGATTCTTTGTTGTGCAGAAGCTTTTTATGTTGATGTAGTCCCAAAAGTATATTGTTGCTTTTGTTTCCCTTGCTTCAGGGGACATATCTAGAAAGATATTGTTACTGCTGATGTTGGAGAAATTACTTCTTGTGCTTTCTTCTAGGACCTTTATGGTTTCAAGTCTCCCATTTAGGTCTTTAATTTTTGTGTATGGTGAAAGAGGATGGTCCAGTTTCATTCTTTTGCATGAAGCTGTCCAATTTACCCAACAATATTTCTTGAAGTGACATTTTCCTCTTGTATATTCTTTCCTGCTTTGTTGAAGATTAATTGACCATATAATTGTGGGTTCATTTCTGGGTATTCTGTTCTGTTCCATTTATCTATGTGTCTATTTTTGTGCCAGTACCATACTGTGGTGTTTTTGTTTTTGTTTTAGTACCATACTGTTTTCATCACTACAGCTTTGAAATATATTTTTAAGCCTGGAATTGTGATACCTACATTTTTTTTTTTTCTTTCTCAAGAATTCTTTTGCTATTCAGGGTCATTTGTGGTTCCATACAAATTCTGGATTACTTATGATAATTCTGTGAGAAATGCTGTTGGTATTTTGATAGGGATTGCATTAAATATGTAGATTGCTTGGGGTACTATAGAATTTTTAACAGTATTGGGTCTTATAATTAATGAGCATGAAATTTTTCTCCATTTGTGTTATCTTCAATTTCTGTCATTAATGTTTTATAGCTTTTGAAGTACAGGTCTTTTACTTCCTTGGTTAAGTTTATTCTTAGGTATTTTACTCTTTTTGGTGCAATTGTAGATAGGATTGTTTTCTTAATTTCTCTTTCTGCTGCTTCATTATTAGCTTACAGAAATGCAATAGACTTCTGTACATTAGTTTTGTGTCCTGTGACTATACTGAATTCATTTATCAGTTCCAGTAGTTTTTTGGTGGAGTCTTTCGGGTTTTCTATATATAGTAACATGTTATCTGCAAACAGTATGAGTTTTACTTCTTCCTTACCAATGTGTATGCCTTTTATTTCTTTTTGTGGTCTAATTGCTTTTGATAGGGCTTCCAGTACTATGTTGATAAATATGGTGACAGCAGACATCCTTGCCTTGTTTCTGACCTTTGGAGGAGAACTCTCAGCTTTTGTTTTTGTTTTGTTTTGTTTTTGTCATGAGTATAATGTTTCCTTTTTTTTTTTTTTTTCTTACAACGTTTTTATTATGTTGAGGTATGCTCCCTCTAGGCTTACTTTGTTGAGGGTTTTTATCATGAATGAATGTTGTCCTTTATCAAATGCTTTTTCTGCATCTATTAAAATGATCATATGGTTTATCTTTTCTCTTACTGATATGATGTACAATGTTGATTGATTTGCAAATATTGAATCATCCTTGAATCCTGAGAATAAATCCCACTTGATCATAGTGACTGATTATTTAATGTATTGTTGGATTTGGCTTCCTAGCATTTTGTTGGATTTTTTTTACATCTGTGTTCAATAGAGATATTGGTCTGTAGTTCTCCTTGACTGTGGTAGCTTTATCTGGTTTTGGTATCAGGATAATGCTGACCTTATGTAATGAATTTGGAAGTTTTCCTTCCCTTTCTATTGTTTGGAATAATTTCAGAGAAAAAGTATTAACTCTTCTTCAAATGTTTGGTAGAATCGCCTGTGAAGCCATCTGGTTCTGGACTATTGTTGGTTTGGAGTTTTTTGATTACAGATTCAATTTCATTGTTGGTAATCAGTCTGTCCATTTTTTCTACTTTTCCTGCTTCAGTTTTGGTAGGTTATTTGTTTCTAGAAATATTTCCAGTCCTTCTGGGTTGTTCAATTTGTTGGCATATAGTCCTTCATAAACTCTTACAATTGTTTGCATTTCTATGGATCTGTTACTATTTCTCCTCTTTCATTAGTGATTTTGTATATTTGAGTACTGTTACTTTTCATCCCCCACCCACTTTTTTTGATGGATCTGGTGTGAGGTCCATCAATTTTGCTAATCTTTTCAAAGAACCAGGACCTCTTGTCATTAATCTGTTCTGTTATATGCCCATCACCCAGTTACCCCATCTCTCCACCCACCTCCCCTCCAGCAACCCTGTTTGCTTCCTATCATTAAGAGTCTCTCATGGTTTTTCTCCCTCTCTGATGACTTCCCATTCAGTTTTCCCTCCCTTCCCCTACGATGCTCTGTGCTGTTTCTTATATTCCACATATGAGTGAAACGATAGGATAATTGTCTTTCTCTGACTAACTTATTTTGCTCAGCATAATACCCTCCAATTCCATCCAAGTCAATGTAAATGGTAAGTATTCATCATTTCTGATGGCTGAGTAATATGCCATTGTATATACATACAACATCTTTATCCATTCATCTGTTGAAGGACATCTTGGCTCCTTCCACAGTTTGGCTATCTTGGACATTGCTGCTATAAACATTGGGGTGCAGGTGCCCCATCAGATCACTACATTTACATCTTTGGGGTAAATCCCTAGTAGTGAAATTGCTGGGTCATAGGGTAACTATTTTTATTTTTTGAGGAACCTCCATATTGTATTCTAGAGTGACTGTACCAGCTTGCATTCCCACCAACAGTGGAGAGGGTTACCATTTCTCCACATTCTCACCAACATTTGTGGTTTCTTGTCTTGTTAATTCTAGCCGTTCTGACTGGTGTGAGCTGGTATCTTATTGTAGTTTTGATTTAAATTTCCCTGATGCCAAGTGATGTGGAGCATTTTTTCATGTGTCTGTTGGCCATTTGTATGTCTTCTTTGGAGAAATGTCTGTCCATGTCTTCTGCCCATTTTTTAACTGGATTATTTGCTTTTTGGGTGTTGAGTTTGATAAGTTCTTTATGTCTTGGATACTAGCCCTTTATATGCTATGTCATTTGCAAATATTTTGTCCCATTCCATAGGTTACCTTTTAGGTTGGTTGACTGTTTCCTTTGCTGTGCAGAAGCTTTTTATCTCAATGAATTACCAATAGTTCATTTCCGCTTTTGTTCCCCTTGACTTTGGTGACATGTCTAGCAAGAAGTTGCTGTGAACAAGGTGGACGAGGTTGCTGCCTGTGTTCTCCTCCAGGATTTTGATGGATTCCTGTTTCACATTTAGATCTTTTATCCATTTTGAGTTTATCTTTGTGTATGATGTAAGAAAATGGTCCAGTTTCATTCTTCTACATGTTGCTAATTGAATTTAAATTAAAAAAAGAAAAAAAAAAAATGTTTCTTTCTACATGAAAGAAGATGTTAGTTGAAAAAAAATAAACATGCCAATATATAAAAATAAAATCTGTTCATTTTTTGTTTTGTTTTGTTTTGTACATCATTTACTTCCTGCTCCCATCTTTATTATTTCTTTCCATCTTCAGTTTGGGGTTTTGTCTGTTCTTTCTAATTCCTTTTGGTGTACGTTTAGGCTGTGTTTTGGTTGTTTGTTTCAAGTTTTTATTTAGTTTTTTTTTTTTTTTTAAGATTTTATTTATTCATTTGAGACACAGAGATACAGACAGAAAGAGAGAGCATGAGCAGGGGGAGAGGCAGACGGAGAGGGAGAAGCAGGCTCCCCGCTGAGCAGGAGCCTGATGTGGGGCTCAATCTCAGGACCCTGGTCATGACCTGAGCTGAAGGCAGATGCTTGACCATCTGAGCCACCCAGGCACCCCTCAAGTTTTTTAAATTCTAAGTGGTTAATATATAGTATAATATTGGTTTCAGGAGTAGAACTTAGTGATCATCATTTACATATATTACCTTGTGTTCATCACAAGTACCCTCCACAATGCCCATCACCCATTTATCCCATACCCCTCCCACCTCCTCTCCAGCAACCCTCACTTTGTTCTCTATAGTTAAGAGTCTCCTATGGTTTGCTTTCCTCTCTGATTTCCCTTTCCTTTATTTTCATCTGTTTTGTTCCTTATAGTCCACATTTGAGTGAAATCATATGGTATTTGTCTTTCTCTGACTTACTCTTTTCACTTAGCATAAAACACTCTAGCTCCATCCACATAGTTACAAATGGCAATATTTAATTCTTTTTGATGGCTGAGTAATAATACTCCATTATATATATCATCCCCTCACTTTCATAAGCAGGTGTATTTAGGTCTAGAATGAGTCTCTTGTAGGCAGCATATGTATAGGTCTTTTTTTTTTTTTTTTTTTTGGCCAACATTTGTTATTTTGTTTTTAAAAATTTTATTTAAATTCAAATAATTAACATATAGTGTATTATTAGTTTCAGAGATAGAGTTCAGTGAATCATCAGTTGCCTATAACACCCAGTTCTTATTACATCATGTGCCCTCCTTAATGCCCATTATCCTGTTACCCCATCCCCTCACCCACCTTTCCCTCCAGCAGCCCTCAGTTTGTTTCCTATAGTCAAGAATCTCTTATGGTTTTTCTCCCTCTCTGATTTCATCTTATTTAATTTTTCCCTCCCTTCCTCTATGATCCTCTGTTTGGTTTCTTAAATTCCACATCTGAGTGAAATAATGGGTCTTGTGGGGTTTTTTTTAATCCATTCTGATACCCTAGATCTTTAGATATGAACATATAGTCCATTAACATTCACAGTGATTACTGATAGATATGAATTTATTGCCATTGTATTATCAGTAAAGTTAGGGTTTCAGGAGCTTTTTTCTGTTCCTTTTTAGTCTTTTTTGCTTTCAGTCTGTGTTTTCCACTCAAATAGTTCCCTTTAATATTTACTGTAGGGCTGGTGTAGTGGTCACAAATTCCTGTAGTTTCTGTTTGTCTGGGAAACTCTTTATCTCTCCTTCTATTCTGAATGACAGCCTTGCTGGATAAATTATCCTTGGTTGCATATTTTTCCCCTTCAACACGTTGAATATATCATGCCACTTTCTTCCAGCCTGCCATGTTTCTGTGTAGAGATTTGCTGCTAACCTTATTTGTCTTCCCTCATAGGTCAGGGATTTTTTTTCCCTTGCTGTTTTCAGGAATCTTTCCTTATCTCTGTATTTTGCAAATTTTATTATGCTATGTCTTGGACTTGGCCAGATTTTGTTGATTTTGATAGGAGTTCTCCATGCCTCCTGAATTTGGATGTCTGTTTCCTTCCCCTGATTAGGGAAGTTTTCAGCTATAGTTTGCTCAAATAAACTTTCCTCCCCTTTTTTCCTTTCTTCTTCTTCGGGGATTCTTATGATACAAATATTATTATGTTTTATGGAGTCACTGCATTCCCTAAGTCTACATTCATGAGCTAATATTTTTCTTTCCCTTTATTTTCATTTTTGTTATTTTCCATAATTTTATCTTCTATATCATTTATTCATTCCTCTGATTCTTCCATTCTTGTGTTCATTACATCCAGTGGGTTTTGCCTCTTTGTTATAGCATTTTTTTATTTCAGCCTGACTAGTTTTTAGGTATTCTATCTTGTGGTATGTGACTCCTTGGTGTTCTCTATGCTTTTCTCAAGCCCAGGTAGTATGTTTTAAATTCTGTTTTGATTTAGATCTCTCTCTGTAACCTCTTATTGTTCTTTCTTTTAGGATGAATTACCTCATCTTGTCATTTTATCTAGGTCTCTGTCTTCCGTGTGTTTGGTAAGCCTGTTATGTTTCTTGCTTCTGAGATTAATGGCTATATTAAGCAGAGGTCATATACTGTCACTGTGCCAGGGCCTGGCACTTCAGGAAGTGTTTCTGTTATGTGCAGTGTGCACTCTTCTGTTGTGTTTTGGCTGCTATTTCCCTCAAGTCAGTCCTCTTCAGAGTTTCTCCTTGCCAGCAATTTGGAGTGTTTGGATCTTGTCCACAGTTTGGCGAGTTTTACATAAGTTTGTTTTGGTCTGCTTGTTTAAAGAGGCATTTTCCCCTTATTTTCCCTAGAGCTGAAGCTTTCCAACACCTTATGGTCAGTAGACATGGTGCATCTCAGGGGTTTTTATTGGTCTGGGGGAGGGGCCTGCTGCTGCTATGATTCTCAGGCACACTTGCATTAGTTCAGAAACACCTGTAGAGCACAGAGGGTGGAGCTTGGTGTAAGTGGCTCAAACCTCCAGGGCGGGCACTGTGCTGCTCACTGAAGTCCATTTATGCTGATGGGTGGGGATTAAAAATTGTGTCAGCCAGCTCTCTTGCTCCCAGAGAGGGGAGTTCACCCCTGGCAATATTCAGGAAGCCCTCACAGAAGATCAAACGATCTCCCCCAGTTTTTTCCAGGCATCTTTCAGATCCCTGCCTTCACCCTGTTTGTGTCTGAGCCATCTGTCCACCTGGCAGCACAGTGCTCCTGTGTTTTATCTTAGGCACACTGGCTGGGTTTTGAAACTCCAAATTTGAGGGCCCTGGTGCAGCATGGATCTGTGTTGATCCTCTAGGGGAGCATCTTACCTCGTTGTGGCTCGCACCAGTTTGTCCCAGAAGGGCAGCTGCATGAATGTGCAGGGACCTGGAGTTTATGATAAAGTGCCGCAAAAAGCTGGCATCTGGGTTAGCCACCTCAACAGCTGCCTCTGTTCCTATGCTAATAAATGGGATAGCTCAGTTGTGCCTGCAGGCTCTTTTGTCCCTGGAGAGGCAGTGCCACTTCTACCAAATGCACTCCAAGAAGGGGAACTGTCTCTCCCAGTGAGACCAAGAGGATCATCAGACCACACTGTCTACTCCCAGGCCTCTGCCCTCCTTCACAGGAGCACCTCTACACCCACCATGTCCCCGCTGGCAATGGCATGGAATTCTAAAGCTTCAGACTTTGAGCCCTACTGCTTGTAAAAAAAACTTGTGATAATCAGTCCCTCTTGTTTTCCCCATCAACGGTTTTGGGGAAGTTTTTTTTTCTTGTGAAATGCCCTGAGTAGTGTCCTCTCTCTCTCTATCTCTCATTCTCTCCCTCTCTCTCTTCCTCCTTTCCTCCCTCTCTCTCCCCCTGATCAGGGATCCCTCCCTTGAACAACACTGACAATTCCTTTCCCCTCAGATCACATTTCTATACTTCCTACCTTCCACAATGGGGCCTCTTTTCTCCCTTTAGTTGTGCAGGGTTCTCTCAGTCTTCAGATCGATTTCCTGGGTGATCAGAATTATTTGATATTTATCTAGCTCTGTTTGAGGGATGAGGCAAGCATAGGGTCCCCCTACTACTCTGCCATCTTAACAACAATGTCCAAGTTTACATTTTTTACTTGAGATTTTTCTTGCTTTTTGAGGTAAGCCTGTATTGCTATAAATTTCTCTCTTAGAACTGCTTTTGTTGCATCCCAAAGATTTTGGATCACTGTGTTTTTATTTTTATTTGTTTCCATGTAATTTTTAATCTCTTCTTGGACTTCTTGATTGTCCCATTCATTATTTAGTAACATGTTGTTGGACCCCCATGTATTTGTGCTATTTCCAGATTTTTTCTTGTGGTTGATTTCTAGTCTCATAGTATTGTGGTCAGAGGTGATGCATGGTATGACTTCAATCTTTTTGAATTGGTGCAGCTTGTTTTGTGGCCTAATGTGTGGTCTATTCTGGAAAATGTTCCATGTGCACTTGAAAATAATCTGTATTCTGCAGTTTTAGGATGGAATGTTCTGAATATATCTGTTACATCCATGTAGTCCAGTGTGTTATTCAATGTCACTGTTCTTTTGTTGATTTTGTTTGCATGATTTGTCCATTGATGTAACTGGGGTGTAAAAGTCCCCTATTATTATTGTATTACTGTCAATTAGTTCCTTTATGTTTGTTATGCACAGTTTTATGTATTGTAGCGTTCCCATGTTGCATGCATAAATATTTACAATTATTATATCTTCTTGTTGGATTGTTCCCTTTATTATTATGTAGCATCTTTGTCTCTTGTAAAATTCTTTGTTTTTAAGTCTACATTGTCCAATATAAATACTGACACTCTGGCTTTGTTTTGACATCCATTTGCATGATAGATGCTTCACCATCCCCTCACTTTCAATCTGTAGGTGTCTTTAGGTTTGAAATGAATCTCTTGTGGGCAGCATGTAGATGGATTCTGTTCTTTTTATCCACTCTGTCACCTATTTCTTTTGATTGGGGGTTTTAATCCATTTACATTCAAAGTAATTTTTAATAGATATCTATTTATTGTCATTTTGGTACTTGTGGTTGTTTTGGTAGTTTTCTCTGATCATTTATTTTGCTCTCTTTCATGGTTTATTGGCTTTCTTTAGTCATATACTTGGATTCCTTTCTCTTTATTCTTTGCATATCTATTCCCTGTTTTTGGTTTGTGGTTACCATTAAGTTTATATATAACATCTTCTGCATATAGCAGTCTTTATTAAGTTGATGGCTGTTTAATTTTGATCCCATTCTTTGCCCCCTTCCCACCACGTTTTAGCTATATGGTATCATATTTTAGATCCTTTTATTTTCTGAGTCCCTTTATTGATTTTTACAGATCTAGTTATTTTTACTTTTTTTGTGCTTTCATGTTTTCATGCTCCCACTTATGGCTTTTCTTTTCCACTCAAAGAATCACCTGTAGTATTTCTTATAGGGCTTGTTTAGTGGTCATGAACTCCTTTATATTTTGTGTGTTTTTGAAACTCTATCTCTACTATTCTGTATGATAGCCTTACTGGAGAGAGTATTCTGGCTGCAGGTTTTCCCCTCTCAGCATTTGAGTACATTATTACGCTCTCCTTTGGCCTACGAAGTTTCTGCTGAAAAATCCAGTGATAACCTTATGGTATTTCCCTTGTATGTAACTATCTTTTCTCTTGCTGCTTTCATTTTTTTTTTTTTTTTTTTTTTTTTTACATTATCACTACTTTTTCATATTTTACTTATGATGTGTGTGATTTGGACTTCCCTGGGTGGATATTGTTGAGAGAACTCAGTGCCTCTTGGATCTGGATATCTGTTTCCTTCCCCAGATTATGGATGTTTTCAGACATTAGTCCTTCAAATAAATGTTTTGCTCCCTTTCTCTCTCTTGTTCTTCTGGGATCCATATAATATGAATGTTATGCTAGATTGAGTCATTGAGTTCCCTAAGTCTATTTTTATTTTCATAATTATTTTTCTTTCATTTTCTCATGTTGATTAGTTTCATACTCTGTCTTCCAGATCACTAATTTGTCCTTTGCTTCCTCTAGCTTGTTATTTATTTTACCAACTGTATTGTTAATTTCATTTATGGTGTTCTTAATCTCTGATCATTTTTTATGTCTCTGTTTAGAATCTCACTGATGTTCTCCACTCTTTTCTCAAGTCTAGTGGTTATCTTAATGATCATTACTTTAAATTATCTATCAACCATATACTTATATCCATTTTGTTTAGGTCTCTTGCTGCGGTTTTGTCCTGTTTTTTTCATTTGGGACATATTTTTTTTTCTGTCTCCTCATTTTGTCTAACTTTCTGTGTCTCTTTCTCTGTGCTAGGAAATTCAGCTATGTTTCCTGTCCTTCAAGGGAATGGCTTTATGAAAAATGGGTCCTATGGTGCCCTGCAGTGCTGTGTCTCCTGTTCCCCAGTTCCTGGCACTTCACAGGTGTCTCCTATGTGTGTGGCATGTGCCTGTTAATGCAGTTGTCTGTCAGGCTCTCTTTGCCTGTTGGTGGCAGTGTTTGTTCCCCAGCTGGGTGGGACACATTTTAACAAGGTTCCAGCTGGTTCACTTTGGAAATGAGGCCTTCTGCTGCTGCCATCACTGCTGGAACTGAGATGTCACAGAACGTGTGGGATGGGAGATGAGGTGTTGCTGAAGTTTGAACTTATCTTCTGGGGGAGAGGACCCAGAGCACAGGGACAAAGTCAAGGGAAAGTGTTGATGCTCTGAACTGTAGGGGTATGGGGTTGGTGTAAACAAGCTAAGTAGCAAGTTTGGGTGCCATGCTAGTTCCCAAATGTGGCTATGTGTTTATGCTAGAGATCATTGGAAGAAAATGGCATCTGCCAGCTTCTTTGTTCTTGGAGGTGTCTCCCTGTGATCCCTGCCTCTCTGAGCCATGCTTTGAGATGAGTAAATAACTCTCCCTCCATTATGTCCCCAGTGTTTTCAAATTGCAGCTTCCAGGCTGTATTTCTCCTGGCTGTTTGTCATGTTGTCTCTTTAAGGGCAGGCACTTTGCTTCCTAATACCGTCTCAGATCCCCCAGAACTGAACATGTAGATTTTTAAAATTCCAGGCTTCATGTCCAGCTGGTTTTAAGAACTCATGAAATTCAGCCACTCTTGCTTTCAAAGACAAGTGTTATGGGGATTCATCAGCCCCAACAGCCTCCATGGTTTGATAGGCTGTTTTGTGCCCTTTACCATGCTCCTGGCACCACCAGACCCACAATGATCACGGGTTGTTTTGTTCCCAAACCACATCTTCACCCTTCCTACCTTCTTTGATTTGGCCTCTTCTCTACATTTATTTGTGGTGATTGTTCTGCCAGTCTTCAGGTCATTTTGTGGGTTATTTACACTGATGTGGGTGTTATCTAGTTGTATCCATGGGATGAAGTGAGCTTAGGTTCCTCCTACTCTACCATCTTCCCAGCCTCCTCTTGAGGCCATGTTTTTTAATTGAGAAAATGAAGGCTTAGCAGAGTAGATAACTTTCCCAATGTGTTGCAGGATATTGTGGTAAAAGGAGATTCATGCACATGTTTATTTTTTATTAAGTGATTCATCTAGTCAGTATTTACTGAAAATCTACAATTGTAGTCTGTGCCTGACCAGTACTACTTACCCAAATCACATTCTTGAGTTATCTTTTTAGGATTTAAGCTCCTTTGAGCATTCTAATTGTGGGTCAATTGGAACCAAAGATTTGATCATGCTGAACTGTGCCAGCTCTCATGACTTTGACCTGGACTGTCAACTTACAATGACTTTTGCCCCAATCCCATTCCCCTTACAATGACTTTTGCCCCAATTCCCCAATTCCCAAGCCTTAGCTTAAAAATTTCCTAGTTTTGGGGCACCTGGGTGGCTCAGTCACTAAGTGTCAGGCTTTGGCTCAGGTCATGATCCCAGGGTCCTGGGATCGAGCCCCACATCGGGCTCCCCACTCAGCAGGAAGCCTGCTTCTCCCTCTCCCACTCCTCCTGCTTGTGTTCCCTCTCTCACTGTTTCTCTGTCAAATAAATTTTAAAAAATAAATAAAATTAAAAAAAAAAAAACTTTCCTAGTTTTGTTGTTTAAGGAGACACTGTTTTGGAAAATATCTCCATTGTTCTCCTTTACTTGTTGCAAGTAAAACCATTTCTTTCCCTATTATTTTATTTGGCTGTGCCTTTTGGTTTGACACTCATCAAGAGGTGAAACCAGTTTTGGGTAACAATACCATTACATTGGGTTGTAAGAGTTTCACATACAAATTTTTGAGGGACAGAAAAATTCAGTCCATTACAGTGCTCAATCGGTGTCTTTTAACTTCACATAAATTTTGCAGTGGTCAAGACATATACTTTCCCTTACAGCGTTAACTTTTTCATATTAAATTAACTGGTAGCACAGTTGAAATTTACATTTACATAACTGACTCTATCTTGATGAACTTGAATGAAAGAAAGCCTGAAATAGAAGAATTTGATGCTTTTGAGAAGCTAAAGAACTAGACAAACCATATCATGTGCTTTTTGGTTGGCCACAGTTTACCTATAATTCAGTATATCTGCTTACTGACACAGAGGTGTGGCTGTAGATATATGAACTAATTTCCATTCTTCATAAAACTTTCCTCATTCCTATGGCAACCTCAGTTTAATATATGTGTCTGTAGGTTGCTTAAAGGCAAGTTACATTCCAAATTGAAAATATACACAATATTTAATGTTAATATGTTTTATGCTTCTTTTTCTCTCTGATGAAAAAGAACGAAATACACTTT
Organism: Halichoerus grypus; assembly: GCF_964656455.1. NCBI lineage: Eukaryota > Metazoa > Chordata > Mammalia > Carnivora > Phocidae > Halichoerus > Halichoerus grypus. The sequence continues at coordinate 61,536,230 of NC_135727.1, read as the reverse complement.
ATTCCATCCTATGGAAAGAAATAGAGGTGGTGAGTTTTTAACTTATGCTGGCAATGATTTTAAAAAATGCAATGATTTTGATAACTATAATGTTGCCACACTTTTACTATTAAGGCTAAATTTACAGATCATAAAACCTGAGCTGTGAAGACTAAAATTACCTTTTAAAAGTACTACAAATTTTGTGTCCTTAGATAATTAAATTTGAACAATCATATCCCTCTCTTCACCTTGTAAAAAGTTCTTTGTTTTTTTCTAAGAAATTCAGAAACCCCTCTAAAAGCACATCTCCCTACCAGACTAGCTGTTTTTTTTTTAATTGGGTGTCCAGATGGGCAAAAAAAAGTAAAAATGTCTGTAAGTAAAAATGTTTTTGAAATCCACCATTTTCATCCTACCCTTGCCTACCTACCTGGAAATATATATTTCATAGCAGTTTGGATTGAGTTATACAGTGTAAAACTATAAATTGAGTCAGTAAAGATTTTGATCTAAGGATCACAAAGCCATACTCTTGTAAAGGAAAAATACTAAGCTTAGGGCATATTTGAATTACTAGAACAGACCTCTGAAAGTACATGATTTCTTACTGCTCTGTGTTAATTAGTGTAACTAGAGTATGTAAATCAGAGTTTTGACCTAATAAGAAACTGTTTACATTTCTATAATATCAACTATATACTTACTTTAAGATTGTTATTCAGAGAACAAGTTTGATAAAGGAAGGCAGAGACTGGTCATACAGGGGAATGAGAATCAAGGAGCACCCTCAAAAGTCAGGCAAGAGAGTTCACACAGGCCTCAGTATGTTCTGGTAAAGAAAGGTGGCTTAATAGAAACTGCTGTCTTAAGAAGATTTCTCTATGGACAGCCATAAGTTTGCTCTGTATGAGGACACCATATCCTTGAGACATCCATTGCTAATTTTGAGGTTCATCTCTGATGTAATTCTGCTGAAGCCCACGCAGAGATTATAGAGAAACACCTATAAGCAAAAGAGTGTGAAGACAAGGGGAATAATTATTTCAGTAACTGAGCAGAATCTGCCAGCTTATTCTCCAGTTCCATTTATGCAATGCAAAATCCTCCCCAATAAAGATATTCTAACATGTCTGTAAAATGGATAATATTATTATAAAATGTTAATGAAATAATAGGGTTTTTAATTCTGCATATGGTAAAAGCCTCTCTCTTTCATTACCAGCCCACATTTTGTATGTATAGAAATATGGCAACCAGCAATTTTTTTTTCATTATGCTAATCTGCAAAGCTAACAATTTGGTTAAAAACCGTACAATGCTGAAATTACTGCAAAAAGTCTGTTAATTCACGTCAACTTGTACTTTCAGAAAACATTGTACATAAAATGAAGCTTTTCATAAATCAACCATTTTTCAAATCTCTGCACTTAGAGTTGTATATATTAGCTGTTTGGTGTCAGTTAATAATGAACTTCTGATTTTACACAATTTGGTCTCACTTTTTGAAACCACTGGGCATTCCAACATGTTTTGCCCAATTGTTCCCTTAACAAAACAAGCTGAATTAAAGGTACTGAACATTTGAGAATATAATGAGTTAATCATAGACCCTCACCTTCTATCATCCTCTTGTTTCCCTTCCCACTATTTTTACTGTCAAATCACAAGAATGATTGCATTTCAATGGCTTCAAGTGGGTGAAACATTAATGAATTTGGAAGACAATTCAGTGAACCCAGATTTCTGGATTTAAGCAGTGTAGGCCATTTATCTGTTTCATAGATTACCTCAGTGTGGGTGTGTATTCCAAAACTATTACACAAATGCATTGCATTCTAACTTTTTATATTTTATGTTGAGGAAGTAAGGCAATCTATGTGATTACTGACTGTGTCCCTGCAGGACATTTAGGGAGAAATCTCAAGGACTATTTATTTATATTAAAATTACTTGGAAAATTTAGTGGAACTTATCCCCTTTTGATCTGGAAAATTCAGTTCTATATCTTTTCATTTAAAAATTTAATATTCTCGGGGCGCCTGGGTAGCTCAGTTGTTGTGTCTGCCTTCGGCTCAGGTCATGGTCCCAGGGTCCTGGGATTGAGCCCCGCATCAGGCTCCCTGCTCAGCAGGAGGCCTGCTTCTCCCTCTCCCACTCCCCCTGCTTGTGTTCCCTCTCTTGCTGTCTCTCTCTCTGTCAAATAAATAAATAAAATCTTTTTAAAAAAATAAAAATAAATAAAAATAAAAATTTAATATTCTCGGGGCACCTGGGTGGCTCAGCCGGTTAAGTGGCTGCCTTCAGCTCAGGTCATGATCCCAGGGTCCCGGGATCAAGCCCCACATCAGGCTCCCTGCTCAGCGCAGAGCCTGCTTCTCCCTCTCCCTCTGCCTGCCTCTCTGCCTACTTGTTCTCTCTCTCTCTCTCTCTCTCTGTCAAATAAATAAATAAAATCTTAAAAAAATTTAATATTCTCTTAATATTGATAAATGATATAAATGGATAGACAGAGCTGTATAGAATAATAATTTAATACTATTAATAGAGGAAATATGGCTATGAAAAGACTGGAGATAGTTTAATAAAAGAAATTAGAAGGAAATATAACTTTTTAAACTTTGTTCAGCTGAGATATTCAAATACATCATAGTATTTTTAAAAACAAATTAAAATCATTTCTATAAGATTTATTACTAGAATTAGAACAAGACTTTAGGAATGATCATTAGATTTCTGATTCATGATATAGAGCATATTTGGTGTTAAAAATGAAATTTGATTGAAAATAAGTTTAAATCATGAAGAAATCAACCTACTCTGATTTAAGTTTTAGTTTAAAAAGTGTTCTTACCAGTAAATTCTTATTTGATCAAAATGACAGGTAAGATAGTATATTGAGTCAATCTAGTGATGACAAACCTATTCTTAAAATTGAACCATACAGGAGGGAGAGGCAAGATGGCGGAGGAGTGGAGGACTCCATTTCAACCAGTCCCCTGAATTTAGCTAGATATCTACCAAGCCACTCTGAATACCTGTGACATCAGCCTGAAATATAAGATTATACATCTGGATCTCTATGGGTGCCAAGGATCATCAGCCAAGAGGTTCAAAAGACAGAGTTGGGAGGGGGAGGGGACTGCCAGAAGCTAGACTTTGGAAAGTAATATCCCAGTGCAAATGTGTCCTGCACCTGGGGACCAGGGATAGCTTAGAGAGCAGTGGCCGAGGGATGGGAAGGGACTGATAACAGTGCTCAAACAGAACACAGGGGTCTAAGGGGCAAACGCTGGGATGGGGGCCCCAGCACCACCAGCCGCTGCCTGTGCCTACACCCGCACCAGAGAGGATCTGGTGGGGACTGGGACACCCGAGAGGACCTGGCTTGGAACTGTGCCCATGGACCCGGGGGCGGCCACCTGGGCCTGCCCTGTATGGGATCACTCCCAGTGTAGGTGGTACAGGGGGCAGAGACAAGTGGGGGCCGGAGTCCACCGCTGAGAGGATCACTGGGGGCATGCACTGCCTGTGGGAGGCTGCAGTTTTCAGCGGCGCTTATACAGTGGGAGACTGTGTGTTCTGGAGGATTCAAGAGAGGAACAGACTTTGGCTTCTCTCCTCTGGGGCAGAGGTCTTGGTGCAGACATTTTCCTTTGACCCTCCAAAAAGGCGTGAAAAGTTGTCACAGAACAAGAGCCACCAGAGAACAAAAGCAGCCAGAGAACAAAAGCCCAAAAAACCGGTTTCCACGGAGCCAAGCCCCTTGATAGGGTGCAGGGCAACTCCAGCCGAGCAGGATTGACTGAAAAATAATGCAGCAGGCATTTTTCTTTGCCCTGACCCTCCAAAAAGGTGCAAAAAGCCACCAGAGAACAAAAGCTGCCAGAGAACAAAAGCATAAAAAAAACAGTTTCCAAGGAGCCCAGCCCCTTGAGGGGAGCAGGGCAACTCGCTCAAGCAGGATTGACTGAAAAACAATGAGGCAGGCCCCTCCCCCAGAAGACAAGCTGAAAGAACAAGAGGACAATAACCCCACGTCAACATAAAACTGTAAAACCCCAACATCAGGAGAAAATTAGTATATTAAGCTCCTGGTGTTGCTCATGGCCTGTATATTTCTTAGATACAACTTTTCTCTCTCTTTTTTTTTAAATTCTTCCTCATTCTTCTGTTTTTTTTTTTTTTTTACCTACTTATCATTTCAACCAGATGTTTAACACAACATATTCCATAGTAACTTTTTAACTTGAACTTTTTCACACATATAATTTTTTTCTTTTTCTTTATAGATAGATAAATAGATAGATAGATAAAGCTTCAATGTAGTCCTTTCTTCCCTACTCAATACTATATATATATATATATATATATATATATATACCAGTTTTAATTTTTAATTTCCCTGTATCTCTCGGAAGTACTGTTCTCTAACAGAAAAAAACACACCCAGGAAGAGCTAAAACACTCTACCTTGCCCACATAGAGGAACTATGGCCACCTTCCCCACACCCACAATTTTTTTTTTTTTTGGTTTTTTTTTTTGGCGGTTTTTTTGGGGTTTTTTGTGGGTTTTGTTTGTTTGTTTTTATTTTTGTACTTTAGAAATCTTATTCTTGGGTTTCATTTTGACTGGGTTTTTTTTAGTGGTGGCTTCTGATTGCTCCAAAATTTCTCAGGGTGCACCTTGCCTGGATTGTGGTTGATATTTCTGACTGTACATCCCCTCAACCACAACTCAACAGAATGACTAGGAGGAGGAATACGCAACAAAGAAAAGACCGAGAGACAATGGCCTCTCCCACAGACCTAATGGATATCAATATAAGCAAGATGTCAGAAATAGAATTCAGGGTAACAATTATGAAGATGATGGCTAGAATGGAGAAATTGATTAAGGCAACATAGAGTCTCTAAGGGCAGAAATGAGAGCTGAACTGGCAGAACTTAAAAATGCTATCAATGAGGGGGCGGAGCAAGATGGCGGAGGAGTAGGAGACCTGGATTTCGTCTCCTCTCAGGAATTCAGCTGGATAGGGATCAAACCATTCTGAACACCTACAAACTCAACAGGAGATCGAAGAAAAGAATAGCAACAACTCTCTGACCACTTTCTGGAAGGTAGGACGTGCGGAGAAGTGAATCCGAGGTGATACTCGGGAGGATAGATGGCGGGGGAGGGGCCTCCATCGGCTGCTTCTGGCAAGTGATAGAGCCACGGAGCACAAAATCAGAACTTTTAGAAGTCTGCTCCACTGAGGGACGTCACTCTGGTGGCTAAGCCGGGGGTGAAACCCTCGCGGGACAGTGTGGTCTAAGGACCCTCAGGGTCACAGAAAGACCGGGGGTGCCTGAGTGTGGCAGAGCTCCTAGGTATCGGAGCAGGGAAGCCGGCTGCAGAGATGGAGCCCAGGCGCGGGCTCTCAGCTCGGGGTTGCCATAAACCGTGATCCGCGGCACAGTCGGGCCACTGCTCCTCCAGCAGGGACCCAACAAGTGGCAGATCCGGGGAGACTCACCTTCTTCCCCCGGGAGGAGAGGTGCGGGAGCGCACCGCGGGGATCTGCTGGGTTTGGAGACTCCACCTGGGGTCGGGGGCCAGAGATAGAAACGCGCGGTCACAGACTGGGTGAGCACGGAATGCGGCCGGAGACCGGGGAGACGGGAGTGACTGACTGCTTTTCTCTGGGGGCTCACTGAGGAGCGTGACCCCGAGTTCTCGGGTCCTCCGGGGCGGAGACTGGGAGGCCGCCATTTTCACTCTCCGCCTCCAAAGCTGTAGGGAAAGCTTGCAGGGAACAAAAGCTCCCGAGAGCAAACCTGAGCAGATTACTTAGCCCGGACCGGGCAAGGGCGGGGAAATTCTGCCTCCTGCAAAGACATTTGGGAACCACGGCAACAGGCCCCTCCCCCAGAAGATCAGCGAGAACAGCCAGCCAAGACCAGGTTTACCGATCAGTGAGAACGGCAGAACTCCAGCGCTAGGGGAATACTGCACATAGAATTCATGGCTTTTTTACCATGATTCTTTAGTCTTTCAAAGTAAATTATTTTTTTTAACTGTCTTTTTTTCTTTTTTCTTTTTCTTTTTCTTTTTGAATTTTTCTTTTTCCCTTTTTCAACCAACATCTTATCAATCCCTTTTTTAAAAAAAAACATTTTTATTTTTCATTTTTAGAGTCATATTCTATCCCTTCATAGTAGTTCCCCTATTTTTGGCATATATATATAAGTTGTTCTCTCTTTAAAATTTTGAGATAGTTTCTTCTATCAGATCAAAATATACTCTAAATCTCTAGTGTATGGTTTTTTTCTACTCCCCTGCCTGATCACATTCTCTCCCTTTTTTCTTTTTTTTTTTAAATCCTCTTCTTTCTTTTTTCAAACAACTTATCAATTCCTTTTATAAAATTTTTTATAATTTCCATCTTTACAGTCATATTCCATCCCTTCATCATATCAACCCTTATTTTTGTACATATATAAGTTTTTCTTTCTTTAAAATTTTGGGAGGCACTTTCTTTTAACAGACCAAAATACACCCAAAATCTAGTGTGTGGCACTGATCTATAAACCAGCCTGATCATATTTGATCAAATATGATCTGTTTTTGTTTTGTTTTGTTTTGTTCTGTTTTTGTTTGTTTTTATCTTTATCTTTATCTTTTTCTTTTTTCCTTTTTCTTTCTTTTTCTTTTTTCTCTCTTTCTCTTTCTTTTCCCACTGCATTAGGTCTTTTCTGATTTGTTTAGAGTATATTTTCTGGGGACATTGTTACCCTGCTAGCATTTTGTTCTCCCATTAATCTATTCTCCTCTGCACAAAATGACAAGACGGAAAAAATCACCTCAACAAAAAGAACAAGAGGTAGTACCGACTGCCAGGGACCTACTCAATACGGACATTAGTACGATGTCAGATCTAGAGTTCAGAATTGTCACTTTAAAGATACTAGCTGGGCTTGAAAAAAGCATGGAAGTTATTAGAGAAACCCTTTCTGGAGAAGTAAAATAACTAAAATCTAACCAAGTAGAAATCAAAAAGGCTATTAATGAGGTGCAATCAAATATGGGGGCACTAACTGCTAGGATAAATGAGGCAGAAGAAAGAATCAGTGAGATAGAAGACCAAATGATGGAAAATAAAGAAGCTGAGAAAAAGAGAGATAAACAACTACTGGATCACGAGGGCAGAATTCGAGAGATAAGCAATACCATAAGACGAAACAACATTAGAATAATTGGGATCCCAGAAGAAAAAGAAAGAGAGAGAGGGGCAGAAGGTATAATGGAGCAAATTATAGCAGAGAACTTCCCTAATTTGGGGAAGGAAACAGGCATCAAAATCCAGGAAGCACAGAGAACCCCTCTCAAAATCAATAAAAATAGGTCAACAGCCCGACATCTAATAGTAAAACTTACGAGTCTCAGAGACAAAGAGAAAATCCTGAACGCAGCTCGGGAGAAGAGATATGTAACCTACAATGGTAGAAACATTAGATTGGCAACAGACTTATCCACAGAGACCTGGCAGGCCAAAAAGGACTGGCAGGACATATTCAGAGTTCTAAATGAGAAAAATATGCAGCCAAGAATACTATATCCAGCTAGGCTGTCATTGAAAATTGAAGGAGAGATAAAAAGCTTCCAGGACAAACAAAAACTAAAGGAATTTGCAAACACGAAACCAGCCCTACAAGAAATATTGAAAGGGGTCCTCTAAGCAAAGAGAGAGCCTAAAAGCAACATAGACCAGAAAGGAACACAAACAATATACAGTAACAGTCACTTTACAGGCAATACAATGGCACTAAATTCCTATCTTTCAATAGTTACCCTGAATGTAAATGGGCTAAATGCCCCAATCAAAAGACACAGGCTATCAGATTGGATAAAAAAACAAGACCCATTGATATGCTATCTGCAAGAGACTCATTTTAGAACCAAAGACACCCCCAGATTGAAAGTGAGGGGGTGGAAAACCATTTACCATGCTAATGGACACCAAAAGAAAGCTGGGGTGGCAATCCTTATATCAGACAAATTAGATTTTAAACCAAAGACTGTAATAAGAGATGGGAAAGGACACTATATCCTACTTAAAGGGTCTATCCAACAAGAAGATCTAACAATTGTAAATATCTATGCCCCTAACATGGGAGCAGCCACTTATATAAACCAATTAATAACAAAAGCAAAGAAACACATCGACAACAATACAATAATAGTGGGGGACTTTAACACCCCCCTCACTGAAATGGACAGATGGTCTAAGCAAAAGATCAACAAGGAAATAAAGCCTTTAAATGACACACTGGACCAAATGGACTTCACAGACATATTCAGAACATTCCATCCCAAAGCAACGGAATACACATTCTTCTCTAGTGCCCATGGAACATTCTCCAGAATAGATCACAACCTGGGTCATAAATCAGGTCTCAAATGGTACCAAAAGATTGGGATCATTCCCTGCATATTTTCAGACCACAATGCTTTGAAACTAGAACTCAATCACAAGAGGAAAGTCGGAATGAACTCAAATACATGGAGGCTAAAGAGCATCCTACTGAAGAATGAATGGGTCAACCAGGAAATTAAAGAAGAATTAAAAAAATTCATGGAAACCAATGAAAATGAAAACACAACTGTTCAAAATCTTTGGGATACAGCAAAGGCAGTCCTAAGAGGAAAGTATATAGCAATACAAGCCTTTCTCAAGAAACAAAAAAGGTCTCAAGTACACAACCTAACCCTCCACCTAAAGGAGCTGGAGAAAGAACAGCAAATAAAGCCTAAACCCAGCAGGAGAAGAGAAATAATAAAGATCAGAGCAGAAATCAATAAAATAGAAACCAAAAGAACAGTAGAACAGATCAACGAAACAAGGAGCTGGTTCTTTGAAAGAATTAACAAGATTGATAAACCCATGGCCAGACTTATCAAAAAGAAAAGAGAAATGACCCAAATCAACAAAATCATGAGTGAAAGAGGAGAAATCACAACCAACACCAAAGAAATACAAACAATTCTAAGAACATATTATGAGCAACTCTATGCCAGCAAATTAGATAACCTGGAAGAAATGGATGCATTCCTAGAGATGTATCAACTACCAAAACTGAACCAGGAAGAAATAGAAAACCTGAACAGACCTATAACCACTAAGGAAATTGAAGCAGTCATCAAAAATCTCCCAAAACACAAAAGCCCAGGGCCAGATGGCTTCCCAGAGGAATTCTACCAAACATTTCAAGAAGAATTAATACCTATTCTTCTGAAACTGTTCCAAAAAATAGAAATGGAAGGAAAACTTCCAAACTCATTTTATGAGGCCAGCATTACCTTGATCCCAAAACCAGACAAAGAGCCCATCAAAAAGGAGAATTACAGACCAATAACCCTGATGAACATGGATGCAAAAATTCTCACCAAAATACTAGCCAATACGATCCAACAGTACATTAAAAGGATTATTCACCACGACCAAGTGGGATTTATCCCTGGGCTGCAAGGTTGGTTCAACATCCGCAAATCAATCAACGTGATACAATACATTAACAAAAGAAAGAACAAGAATCATATGATACTCTCAATAGATGCATAAAAAGCATTTGACAAAGTACAGCATCCTTTCTTGATCAAAACTCTTCAGAATATAGGGATAGAGGGTACATACCTCAATATCATAAAAGCCAGCTATGAAAAACCTACAGCGAATATCATTCTCAATGGGGAAAAACTGAGAGCTTTCCCCCTAAGGTCAGGAACGCGGCAGGGATGTCCACTATCACCACTGCTATTCAACATAGTATTGGAAGTCCTAGCCACAGCAATCAGACAACAAAAAGAAATAAAAGGCATCCAAATCGGCAAAGAAGAAGTCAAACTCTCACTCTTTGCAGATGATATGATACTTTATGTGGAAAATCCCAAAGACTCCACCCCAAAACTGCTAGAACTCATACAGGAATTCAGTCAAGTGGCAGGATATAAAATCAATGCACAGAAGTCAGTGGCATTCCTATACACCAACAACAAGTCAGAAGAAAGAGAAATTAAGGAGTCGATCCCATTTACAATTGCACCCAAAACCATAAGATACCTAGGAATAAATCTAACCAAAGAGGCAAAGGATCTGTACTCAGAAAACTATAAAATACTCATGAAAGAAATTGAGGAAGACACAAAGAATTGGAAAAACGTTCCATGCTCATGGATTGGAAGAACAAATATTGTGAAGATGTCAATCCTACCTAGAGCAATCTACACATTCAATGCAATCCCTATCAAAATACCATCCACTTTTTTCAAAGAAATGGAACAAATAATCCTAAAATTTGTATGGAACCAGAAAAGACCCTGAATAGCCAGAGGAATGTTGAAAAAGAAAAGCAAAGCTGGCGGAATCACAATTCCGGACTTCCAGCTCTACTACAAAGCTGTCATCATCAAGACAGTATGGTACTGGCACAAAAACAGACACATAGATCAATGGAACAGAATAGGGAGCCCAGAAATGGACCCTCAACTCTATGGTCAACTAATCTTTGACAAAGCAGGAAAGAATGTCCAATGGCAAAAAGACAGTCTCTTCAACAAATGGTGTTGGGAAAATTGGACAGCCATATGCAGAAGAATGAAATTGGACCATTTCCTTACACCACACACAAAAATAGACTCCAAATGGTTGAAAGTCCTCAATGTGAGACAGGAGTCCATCAAAATCCTAAAGGAGAACACAGGCAGCAACCTCTTCGACCTCAGCCACAGCAACTTCTTCCTAGAAACATTGCCAAAGGCAAGGGAAGCAAGGGCAAAAATGAACTATTGGGACTTCATCAAGATAAAAAGCTTTTGCAAAGCAAAGGAAACAGTCAACAAAACCAAAAGACAACTGACAGAATGGGAGAAGATATCTGCAAATGACATATCAGATAAAGGGCTAGTATCCAAAATCTATAAAGAACTTATCAAACTCAACACCAAAAGAACAAAGAATCCAATCAAGAAATGGGCAGAAGACATGAACAGACATTTTTCCAAAGAAGACATCCAAACGGCCAACAGACACATGAAAAAGTGTTCAAAATCGCTTGGCATCAGGGAAATCCAAATCAAAACCTCAATGAGATACCACCTCACACCAGTCAGAATGGCTAAAATTAACAAGTCAGGAAATGACAGATGTTGGCAGGGATGCGGAGAAAGGGGAACCCTCCTACACTGTTGGTGGGAATGCAAGCTGGTGCAGGCACTCTGGAAAACAGTATGGAGGTTCCTCAAAAAGTTGAAAATAGAGCTACCATATGATCCAGCAATTGCACTCCTGGGTATTTACCCCAAAGATACAAAAGTAGGGACCCGAAAGGGTACGTGCACCCTGATGTTTATAGCAGCAATGTCCACAATAGCCAAACTGTGGAAAGAGCCAAGATGTCCATCAACAGATGAATGGATAAAGAAGAAGTGGTATATATATACAATGGAATATTATGCAGCCATCAAAAGGAATGAGATCTTGCCATTTGCAACGACATGGATGGAACTGGAGGGTATTATGCTGAGCGAAATAAGTCAAACAGAGAAAGACATGTATCATATGATCTCACTGATATGAGGAGTTCTTAATCTCAGGAAACAAACTGAGGGTTGCTGGAGTGGGGGGTCGGGTGGGAGGGATGGGGTGACTGGGTGATGGACCCTGGGGAGAGTATGTGCTCATAAGCGCTGTGAATTGTGCAAGACTGTTGAATCTCAGATCTATACCTCTGAAACAAATAACGCAATATATGTTAAGAAAGAAAAAAAGAAGAAGAATGTAGCAGGAGGGGAAGAATGAAGGGGGGGAAATCGGAGGAGGAGAAGAACCATGAGAGACGATGGACTCTGAGAAACAAACTGAGGGTTCTAGAGGGGAGGGGGGTGGGAGGATGGGTTAGCCTGGTGATGGGTATTGAGGAGGGCACGTTCTGCATGGAGCACTGGGTGTTATGCACAAACAATGAATCATGGAACACTATATCTAAAACTAATGATGTAATGTATGGGGATTAACATAACAATAAAAAAATTTAAAAAAACATGAAAAATGCTATCAATGAGATCCAATCTAATCTAGATATTCTAACAGCTACGGTAAATGAAGCAGAAGAATGAATTAGTGATCTAGAAGACAAACTGATGGAAAAGAAGGAAAACGGGGAGGCTCAAGAGAAACAGCTTAAAATCCATGAAAAAAGAATTAGAGAAATAAGTGACGTTACAATGTCAGAATTATTGGGATCCCTGAGGAGATGGAGAGAGAAAGAGGACTAGAAGATATATTTGAGCAAATCATAGCTGAGAAATTCCCTAATCTGGAAAAGGAAACAAACATTCATGTCCTAGAGGCAGAGAGGACCCCTCTCAAGATCAAGGAGAACAGACCCCAATGCCCTGACATGTAATAGTAAAACTCACAAATCTTAGAACCAAGGAAACCCTCTTAAGGGCAGTTAGGGGGAAGAGAATTCCTTACGTACAGAGGGAGGAACATCAGAATAACATCAGACCTATCCACAGAGACCTGGAAAGCCCGAAAGGGCTGGCAAGACATACTCAGGGTACTAAATGAGAATAACATGGAACCAAGGATACTTTACTGGCAAAGCTGTCATTTAGAATGGATGGAGAGATGCGGAGATTCCAGGACTGGCAGAAACTGAAAGAATATGTGACCACTAAGCTGGCCCTGCAAGAAATATTAAGGGGGGGTTCTATAAAAGGAGAAAGACCCCAAGAGTGATATAGAACAGAAATTTACAGAGACAACCTATAAAAACAAGGACTTCACAGGCAATATGATGACAATAAATTCATATCACTCTCAACTTGAACAGCCTAAATGCTCCCATAAAATGGCACAGGGTTGCAGGTTGGATAAAAAGACAGGACCCAGGGCACCTGGGTGGCTCAGTCAGTTAAGCGACTGCCTTCAGCTCAGGTCATGATTCCAGGGTCCTGGGATTGAGTCCCACATCAGGCTCTCTGCTCTGCGGGGAGCCTGCCTCTCCTTCTCCCACTCCCCCTGCTTGTGTTCCCTCTCTCGCTGTGTCTCTCTCTGTCAAATAAATAAATAAAATCTAAAAAAAAAAAAAAAAAGACAGGACCTATCCATATGCTGCCTACAAGAGGCTCATTTTGAACCTAAAGATACATCCAGACTAAAATTGAAGCGATACAGATCCATCTTCCATGCCAACTGACATCAAAAGAAATCTGGAGTAGCAATTCTCATATCAGACAAATTAGATTTTAAGCTAAAGACTGTGGTAAGAGACACAGAAGGACACTATATCATTCTTAAAGGGTCTATCCAAAAAGGAGATGTAACAATTGAAAATATCTATACCCCCAATATGGGAGCAGTCAACTATATATGCCAACTGTTCACCAAAATAAAGAGTCATATTGATAACAATACGTTAATTGTAGGAGACCTCAACACTCCACTCTCAGCAACGGACAAATCATCTAAGCAGAAAATCAACAAAAACACAAGAGCTTTGAATGACACATGGACCAGATGGACCTCATAGATATATACAGAACATTCCACCCTAAAACAACAGAATACTCATTCTTCTCGAATGCACATGGAACCTTCTCCAGAATAGACCACATAGTGGGTCACATATCAGGTCTCAACCAATACCAAAAGATTGAGGTTATTCCTTGCGTTTTCTCAGACCATAATGCTTTAAAACTGGAACTCAATCACAAGAAAAATTTTGGAAGAAACTCAAACACTTGGCAGCAAAAGACGACTCTGCTTAAGCATATTTAGGTCAACCAGGAAATCAAAGAATAACTTAACAATTCATGGAAACCAATGAGAATGAAAACACATCCATCCAAAACCTATGGGATACTGCAAAGGCAGTCCTAAGGGGGAAATACATAGCCACCCAAGGCTCATTAAAAAAAAAAAAAAAAACATAGAAAAATCCCAAATTCACCAACTATCTTTACACCTTGAAGAACTAGAGAAAACAAACAAACAAACAAGTGATGCTTAAGCCACACACTAGAAGAGAAATAATTAAGATTAGGGCAGAGATCAATGAAATAGAAACCAGAAATACAGTAGAGCAGATCAACAAAACTAGAAGCTGGTTCTTTGAAAGAATTAAAAAGATCAATAAACCACTGGCCATACTTATCCAAAAGAAAAGAGAAAGGACTCAAATTAATAAAATTATGAATGAAAGGGGAGAGATCACGACTCACACCAAGGAAATAGAAACAATTATTAGAAATTATTATCAACAACTATATGCCAATAAGCTGAGGAGCCTGGATGAAATGGATGCTTTTCTGGAAACCTATAAACTCCCAAGACTGAAACAGTAAGAAATTGACAACATGAATAGGCCAATAACCAGTAATGAGATTGAAGCAGTGAGCAAAAATCTCCCAAAAAACAAGAGTCTAGGGCCTGATGGATTCCCTGGGGAATTATACCAAACATTCAAAGAAGAAATCATATGTATTCTTCTGAAGCTGTTTCAAAAAATAGGAACAGAGGATAAGCTTCAAGACTCATTCTATGAGGCCAACATTACTTTAATCCCCAAACCAGGCAAAGATCCTATCAAAAAGGAGAATTTCAAACCAATATCACTGATGAATACGGATTCCAAAATCCTCAGCAAAATCCTAGCTAACAGGATCCAACAATACATTAACAGGATCATCCACCATGACCAAGTGGGATTTATCCCCAGGATGCAAGGGTGGTTCAACATTTGCAAATCAATCAACGTGATAGAACACATTAATAAGAGGAGAGAGAAGAACCATATGGTCCTCTCAACTGATGCAGAAAAAGCATTCAACAAAATACAACATCCTTTCCTGATTGAAATTCTTCAGAGTATAGAGATAGAGGGAACATTCTTCAAGTTCATAAAATCCATCTATGAAAAACCCGCAGTGAATATCATTCCCAATGGGGAAAAGCTGAGAGCCTTTCCCTTAAGATCAGGAACATGTCAAGGATGCCTACTCTCGCCACTATTGTTCCACATAGTACTAGAAGTCCTAGCAACAGCAATCAGACAACAAAAAGATATAAAATGTATTCAAATTGGCAAAGAAGACGTCAAACTCTCTCTTTTTGCAGATGACATGATACTTCATGTGAAAAATCCAAAAGACTCCACCCCTAAATTACTAGAACTCATACAGCAATTCAGTAATGTGGCAGGATACACTAACAATGCATCTGTAGAAAGAGAAATTAGAGAAACGATTCCATTTACAATAGCACCAAAACAATAAGATACCTCCGAATATACCTGACCAAAGAGGGAAAGGATCTATACTCTAGGAACTACAGAACACTCATGAAAGAAATTGAAGGAGACACAAAAAGGGAAAAACATTCCATGCTCATGGATTGGAAGAATAAACATTGTTAAAATGTCTATGTTACCCAGAGCAATCTATATCTTCAATGCCATCCCAATCAAAATTCCAATGACGTTTTTCAAAGTGCTGGAACAAACAATCCTAAAATTTGTATGGAATCAGAAAAGACCCCGAATCACCAAGGAAATGTGGAAAAAGAAAAACAAAGCTGGGAGCATCACATTGCCCAATTTCAAGCTATATTAAAAAGCTGTGATCACCAAGGCAGCATGGTACTGGCACAAAAAGAGACATATAGACCAATGGAACAGAATATAGCCTAGATAGGGACTCTCAACTCTATGGTCAAATAATCTTCGACAAAGCAGGAAAAAATATGCAATAGAAAAAAGACAGTCTCTTCAATAAATGGTGCTGGGAAAATTGGACAGCCACGTGCAGAAGAATGAAACTCGACATTCTCTAACACCATACACAAAGATAAACTCAAAATGGATGAAAGACCTCAGTGTGAGACAGGAATCCATCAAAATCCTAGAGTAGAACATAGGCAGTAACCTCTTTGACATCGGCCACAGAAACTTCTTTCAAGACACATCTCCAAAGACTAATGAAACAAAAGCAAAAATGAGCTTTTGGGACTTCATCAAGAGAAAAAATTCTGCACAGCAAAGGAAACAGTCAACAAAACAAAGAGGCAACCCAGAGAATGGAAGAAGAAATTTGCAAATGACACTACAGATAAAGGCTGGTATCCAAAATCTATAAAGAACTTCTCAAACTCAACACCCAAAAAACAAATAATCAAGCCAAAAAATGGGCAGAAGATATGAACAGACACTTCTCCAAAGAAGATATACAAATGGCTAACAGACACATGAAAAAATGTTCATCATTAGCTATCAGGGAAATTCAAATCAAAACCACATTGAGATACCACCTTACACCAGTTAGAATGGCAAAAAATGACAAGGCAAGATACAACAAATGTTGGAGAGGTTGTGGAGAAAGGGGAACCCTCTTACACTGTTGGTGGGAATGCAAGCTGGTACAGCCACTTTGGAAAACAGTGTGGAGGTTCCTCAAAAATTTAAAAATAGAGCTACCTTATGACCCAGCAGTTGCACTATTGGGTATTGACCCCAAAGACACAGATGTAGTGAAAAGAAGGGCCATATGCACCCCAATGTTCATAGCAGCAATGTCTGCCATAGCCAAACTGTGGAAAAAGCCAAGATGCCCTTCAACAAATGAATGGATTAAGATGTGGTCCATATATACAATGGAATATTACTCAGCCATCAGAAAGGATGAATACTCAACTTTTGCATCAACATGGATGGGACTGGAGGAGATTATGCTAAGTGAAATACGTCAAGCAGAGAAAGTCAATTATCACATGGTTTCACTTACTTGTGGAACATAAGGAATAGCATGGAGGATATTAGGAGAAAGAAGGGAAAAATGAAGGGGCGCATATTGGAGGGGAAGACGAACCATGAGAGACTATGGACTCTGAGAAACAAACTGAGGGTTTTAGAGGGAGGGTGTTGGGGGATGGGTCAGGCCGATGATGAGTATTAAGTAGGGCATGTACTGCATGGAGCACTGGGTGTTATAAGCAAACAATGAATCATGGAACACTACATCAAAAACTAATGATGTAATTTATGTTGACATAAAATAATAAAATAAAAAAAATATGGACCATACATGTATGCTTTAAACAATTAACTTATTTCATAATTTGATTTTTTTACTCTTGGTTGGATTATGTTTATGACAGTCAGAAAAAAAGACTTATGCATAGAGGGAGAGCTCATAATAATATGAAAGCATAGAGAATTTAAATGATGTATCTTATTTATTAATCAGTAGCTCGAAGTATCAGTGGCAACACAATGCATTATGACTTTCGCTCTGCACTATTTTATTCTAACATTGTATTCACTTGAGTGTGTATGTCACTTTTTGTTATTAATAATAGTGACCTAAATTCCAAAGTCTCTTTTTTATAAAATAACATTTTTGAGGAAATACTCGCACTCAAATAGAAAGAGATTAGTTGTTTTAGTAGATTTATTTTCTGAAAATTATTTACTATTGACACCAGTCATCAAGAGGTGTAATGGTGAGTTCGACAACATTTTTTATAATCACTACCACAAATGAACTTTGTCTTATTGAGGACAAAAAAATCAGTATAGATTAGCAAATATATTTAGTTTCAGCACTCAATGTAAGGAATTTCACATAATAAGATCTTTATCAATATTTTCTAATGAACATCAATGATACAAATTTCTTAATTATGTTTGAACTTAATACTGGAAACCTTTCCCTCAAAAATATCATGTGTAGCATTCAGGAAAATGATATTTTTGCTTTTTCCTTATTAAGCCAAACACACATTTTAAATTACCATAAATGGATTCCTAAATATGTGGAATTCTCAATAGAACTGAAAAATTAAAAAAAAATGAGTGATATAAAATGCAATTTTGAGAAAAGAAAATAGGAATAGATTTTCTCATGCTTTAGTTACCTAGAAGTTTTATAGCAATGCATAATACCACCTTTTGGCAATAAAATTACGATAGAAAATAACATGATTTGAAAGCTCAATTTAGCTCTTGCCATGAAATCTTCTATAACCCCAGTAAAAGCCAGATTTTTTTTTCAGTGCAGAAAGGTGGTTTTATTAAACCATGGGGACAGAAGCTGTGGGCAGAAAGAGTTGCACTGGTGTTGTGAGGGGTGACTGATGATATACTTTCAAACTGGGAGGGAGTTAGGGCTAGTGTAAGTCTCAGAGGAATTTAGAAGCAAGGTTTTCAGGACCTTGAGAGGCTAACTGTTGTTCGGATAAGATCATTTACTACTGTCTAGTAAAACCCTAGTCATGAGACCCTTCAGATGTCTATCAGTAGGCTATATGCTTGGAGGATGATTGCTAATATATATCTTAGCCGGGGGTGGGGGATAAAGGAAGTTTCCAAGGAATTTTTATATGTTAAAGGAGACTTACAGGATCCTGGAGGTCAGGATAATGTTAACCTAAGGTTGCCTTTTGCCCTTAGCAAACTGTCAACATCAAGGCAGTTGAGTTCCTCCAGGAAGGTCACTCTGCCTGTCCCAAGGACTTGTCAATGGGCTCTAAGTTGTAAAGAAATTTATTTTTTTTTCTTTCCCTCTGTTTCCCTCATTATAAAACATTTTTAAAAAGGCTTTAATATGCTCTTCTTCTTTCTAAGCACAAAGTTCATCTTCAGACCATTTACTTTGAGGGGGAATACCTCTAATATTGCTTCTATTAAGCCTTGGATATAAACCTCAAGCTGGGTTATTTCATGGTCAGGAAGGCCTGGGAAAGGCTCAGGCCATATATTTCCTCTGTGAGGGGATTTTTCTCCAGGAAGCCATCTAGCTTGTCTCCTAAAAATCATATAATCATATAAACACCCCTTAATAGCCAGTCTAGGTCCCTGTGAGTGGGGATGTAAATAGCCACATATCTTTCTGAAAGATTAAATTCCTCTCTAAATTTGCTAGGATCCTCCCAGAGCAGAGGTAAAGGGGTCTTATTTTTATTTCTTTTCAAATGTCTTACGTAAATTCTACTTAGTTAACATACAGTGCTATATTGGTTTCAGGAGTAGAATTTAGTGATTCACCACTTACATACAACAACCAGTGATCATCAGAACAAGTACCATCTTTAATACCCAACACTCATCTAGCCCATCACCCAACCACCTCCCTCCATCAACCCTCAGTTTATCCTATATCTTTAGTAGTCTCTCATGATTTGTTTCCCTCTCTCTTTTTTTCTTTTGATTTCCCTCCCTCCCATATGTTCATCTGTTTTGTTTCTTAAATTCCACATATGAGTGAAATCATATGGTATTTTTCTTTCTCTGACTGACTTATTTCACTTAGCATAATACACTCTACTTCCACCCACATTGTTGCAAATGGCAAGATTCCATTCTTTGTATGGTGGAGTAATATTCCTATATATATATATGTATGTATATATATACACACCACATCTTCTTTATCCATTCATTAGGCAATGGACATTTGGGCTCTTTCCATAGTTTGGCTATTGTTGATAATACTGCTATAAATATCGGGATACATGTACACCTTCAATTCTGTATTTTTGTATTCTTTGTGTAAACACATAATAGTGCAATTTCTGGTTCATAGGGTAGATCTATTTTGAACTTTTTGAGGAACTTCCATACTGTTTTGCAGAGCAGCTGAACCATTTTGCATTCCCACTAACAGTGCAAGATGATTCCCCTTTCTCCGCATCCTCACCAACACCTGTTGTTTCTTATATTGTTAATTTTAGCTATTCTGACAGATGTGAGGTGGAATCTCATTGCAGTTTTGATTTGTATTTCCCTGATGATGAGTGATGTTGAGCATTTTTTCACGTGTCTGTTGGCCATCTGGATGTCTTCTTTGGAAAAATGTCTACTTATGTTTTCTGCCCATTTCTTCACTGAATCATTTCCTTTTTGCGTATTGAGTTTGATAAGTTCTTTATAGATTTTAGATACTAACACCTTTTCAGATATGTCATTTGCAAATATCTTCTCCCATTTCATAAGCTGCCTTTTAGTTTTGTTGACTATTTCCTTTGCTATGCAGAAGATTTTTATCTTGATGAAGTCCCAATAGTTAATTTTTCTTTTGTTTCCCTTGCCTCCAGAGACATGGCTGCAAAGAACTTGCTACACCAAGGTCAGCAAGGTTAGTGTGTGTATTCTCTAGGATTTTGATGGTTTCTTGTCTTACATTTAGGTGTCTTTTCCATTTTGCATTTATTTTTGTGTATGGTGTAGGAAAGTGGTCCATTTTCATTCTTCTGCATGTTGCTGTCCAGTTTCCCAGTACCATTAGTTGAAGAAAGTGTTCCCCCCACTGGATATTTTTCTGCTTTATCAAACATTAGTTGGCTATATAGTTGTGGGTCCAGTTCTGGGTTTTCTATTGTGTTCTATTGCTATGTATCTGTTTTTGTGTCAGTACCCTACTGCCTTGATGACTACAACTTTGTAGTACAGCTTGAAGTTTGGAATTGTGATGCTTCCAACTTTGCTTCTTTTTCAGGATTTCTTTGGCTATTTGGGATCTTTTGTGGTTCCATAAATATTTTAGGATTGTTTGTTTTAGCTCTGTGAAAATTTCTGGTGGTATTTTGGTAGGGATTAAATGCATAGATTGCTTTGGATAGTATAGACATTTTAACACTGTTTCTTCTTCCAGTCCATGAGAATGGGGTGTTTTTCCATTTTTTTGTGTCCTCTTCAATTTCTTACGTAAGTGTTCTATAATTTTCAGAGTACAGATATTTTTTTTTTCTCTTTGGATGGGTTTATTCCTAAGTATCTTACGGGTTTTGGTGTGATTGTAAATGGGATTGATTCTTTGATTTCTCTTTCTGCTGCTTCATTATGGATGTACAGAAATTCAACAGATTTCTGTATGTTAATTTTATATCCTGCAAGTTTGCTGAATCAATGTATTAGTTCTAGCGATGTTTTGGTGGAGTCTTTTGGGTTTTCTACGTAGAGTATCATGTAGTCTGCAAATAATGAAGTTTGACTTCTTCATTGCCAATTTCAATGCCTCTTATTTCTTTTAGTTTTCCGATTGCTGAGGCTATGGCTTCCGGTACTATGTTAAATAACAATGGTGAGAGTGGACATCTTTTTCTTATTCCTTACTGTCCAGGAAAAGCTCTCAGTTTTTTCCCACTGAGGATGATTATAGCTGTGCGTGTTTCACTATGGCCTTTATGATGTTGAGGAATGTTCCCTCTATCCTTACTTTCTTGAGAGGCTTTATCAAGAAAGCATGCTGTATTTTGTCAAATGCTTTTTCTGCATGTATTGAGAGGATCATATGGTTCTTATCCTGACTTTTATTAATGTGGTGTATCACATTGATTGATTTGCAACTATTGAACCACCTCTGGAGCCCAGGAATAAATCCCACTTGATTGTGGTGACTAATCCTTTACTGTGCTGTTGGATTTGATTTATTAGTATCTTGTTGAGAATTTTTGCATCCATGTTCATCAGGAATATTGGCTTGTTATTATTTTTGAGGGGTCTTTTTCTGGTTTTAGAATAAAGGTAATGCTAGGCTCATAGAACAAGTTGGCAGTTTTCCTTCCATTTCTACCTTTTGGGACAATTTGAGAAGAATAGGTATTAACTCCTGTTTAAATGTCTGGTAGAGTTTCCTTGGGAATCCATCTGGCCCTGGATTATTTTTTTGGGGGGGAGGGGGAGATATTTGATTAGAGATTATATTTCTTTGTTGGTTATGGGTCCATTCAAATTATTTATTTCTTCTTGTTTTAGTTTTGGTAGTTTGTATGTTTTTAGGAATTGGTCCATTTCTTCTAGATTGCTCAGTTTTTTGGCATATATTCTCTTATTAATTTTATTTCTGTGGCATCGGTTATGATCTTTCCTCTTTCATTAAGATAAAAAGCTTCTGTACAACAAAGGAAACAGTCAAGAAAACAAAGAGGCAACACACAGAATGGGAAAAGATATTTGCAAATGACACTACAGATAAAGGACTGGTATCCAAGATCTATAAAGAACTTATCAAACTCAACACCCAGAAAACAAAGTCAAGTCAAAAAATGGGTAGAAGACATGAAAAGACACTTCTCCAAAGAAGACATACAAATGGCTAACAGACATGAAAAAAATGTTCATCATCATTAACCATCAGGGAAATTCAAATCAAATTGAGATACCACCTTACACCAGTTAGAATGGCAAAAATTGACAAGGCAAGAAACAAAAAAAATGTTGGAGAGGTTGTGGAGAAAGGGGAACCCTCTTACATTGTTGTTGGGAATGCAAGTTGGTACAACCACTTTGGAAAACAAAGTGGAGGTGCCTCAAAAAATTAAAAATAGAGCTACCCTATGACCCAGCAATTGCACTATTGGGTATTGACCCCAAAGACACAGATGTAGTGAAAAGAAGGGCCATATGCACCCCAATGTTCATAGCAGCAATGCCCACCATAGCTAAACGGTGGAAAGAGCTGAGATGCCCTTCAACAGATGAATGGATAAAGATGTGGTCCATATGTACAGTGGAATATTATTCAGCCATCAGAAAAGATAAATGCCCAACTTTTGCATCAACATAGGTGGGACTGGAGGAGATTATGCTAAGTGAAATAAGTCAAGCAGAGAAAGTCAATTATCATATGGTTTCACTTATTTGTAGAACATAAAGAATAGCATGGAGGACATTAGGAGAAGGAAGGGAAAAATGAAGGGGGAGAATCAGACGGGGAGACGAACCATGAGAGACTATGGACTCTGAGAAACAATCTGAGGGTTTTAGAGGGGAGGGGAGTGGGGAGATGGGTTAGCCTGGTGATGGGTATTAAGTAGGGCACGTACTGCATGGAGCACTGGGTGTTACACGAAAGCAATGAATTGTGGATCACTACATCAAAAACTAATGATGTATTGTATGGTGATTAATATAACATAATAAAATTTAAAAAAAACAAGGAAGAAATTAACACTTCCCAGGCAAACAAAGGTTGAAGAAATTCATTACCACTACACTTATCTGTCGTAGGAAAAAATGTGAAAGTTTTTCAAGTTGAAATGAAAGGATAAACATCTCTGAAAATTTAAATACATGGACAAATAGGAGTGGAGTTGAATAAGGAAAGGGTTAAGGTATAGGCAGGGAGAGATAGGGCACCCCTGGCTGAGCTCTAACACTACTCCTGGCAGGCAGAAGCACTAAGCCAGAGTGGACAAGAGGTAAGGAAACAGACCACCTGTCCTCAGATGGTCAGGAGTATTTTTCTTTGGCAGCTACAATGTATCACAGAAAATGACCAAACCTCAAGGAAGTAAGTCATTAAGAGTGTCATCAGTAGTCCATGCTCAAACCAAGACAGCACAAGGATCTCAAGGCCACAAGTTTCCCAGTCAGTTCTCAATAAAAGACTGCCACTAAAAGCCCTCAGTGGCAACCCATTTGAGACCCCTCTCACTCTAGAGAGCTTTTTCTTTCCTTTCAGCTTTCACTTTCACTTAATAAACTTTGACTTCACTTCACCCTTTTGTCTCTGCGAGATTCATTCTTTGACTCTGTGAGACAAGAACCCTGCAACCTTGTAAGAGCATCAGCATCATGGCAGTGTAAGACATTCTTCTTTTTATCCCCCTTTTCCAACAAATATTTAGACACCCATGCACAAACAGAAACATTTTTGTGGGAGCGGTGAGATTCAGCATCATAGAGAGAGGTACCTGGGAGCAGTCTCACCCAACTGTGTATCTGGTAGTAAGCAGATAGACCTCTGTATGTACTGTGGAAACAACGGAGCAGGGAAACCTCTCCAATCCCTCACTGACTGGACAAAAACCTGGAGAGTACTGACTGTGGAGATATTCAGGGATGAGAGGAAAAATTGCAGAAGTTCAAATTTCCTGAGGTGAATTTTCAGTATGTCATTGAGGCACAAACAAACAAAAAAAAGTTTGAACACAGCAGAAATAGTAAGAACTTTACCACCACCAACCGGCACCAAAGGCAACATTGTACAGGGCTGAACTATCAGGTGGCAGCAACCATAGGGGAAAAGTGAATTAATGCCCAGATACCCCAGTGTTGCAGGAAGCAGCTGGAGAAGCCACTTTTTCTGCAATAAGAAGTCCATGACTGGGAGGAGATCGGAAGAAGACAGATGAGGATATCAAAAGGCATTAAAGGAACACGGGACGTAACAGCCACCCATAAGCCTCTGGGAGTACATGGGGATATACATACTGGGTTTGCAGCAACCCCAATTACCCAAATGATAAAGCTACATCTCTACCTAATCTGTGGCTAAATTCTGTGCGCTCCCAAACATGGCACCAAGACAAATTCTGATAGGGAAAGCGTTCAGAAAAGAAGCCAGGTCTGTGAGCAAGGGAGAAACCAAAACTTGAGCTATAGTGCCACCTTCTGAAAAATAAAAGAGGTTCTAGTAGTCACCCTCATGAGTTGTAAGATCTAAAGACAGAAAGCTTAAGAACTCTGCCCCAAGAAGGAGGAGTGGAACAAAAATACACACAATGGCAGAGTAAAGCTCAAATAATAACAACACCAGCAAACAAACCACTTCATCTGAAGGCCACTAGTAAAGATTAAAGGACATATATGCTCCTTGAAATGTGAAAGCAGCAACACAAAACTACAAGGAACATAAAAAATTGAGAAAATTTATTTTAAAAAGGTTCAAAGTGAGATGTTGACCAAAGAGATAGAAATCATAATGAAGAATAAAGCAGAAATTCTGGAAATTAGTAACTTGAAAAAAATGATAAATGCATCAGAGAGCACTTGAAGTAGAATAGAGCAAATGGAAGACAAAACGAGTGAGAGAATAAGAATTTTTAAATAACCACTTAGAGGTGAACAACAACAACAAGGAATGAAAATAGCAACAAAAACCTACTTGATCTGTAATGAATCCATCAAAATAACAAATATTAGAATAACCGGGATCCAGAAGGAGAAGAGAGGGACAAAGGTGCAGAAAGTTTATTTAAGGAAATAATACTTGAGGTCTTCCCAAACATGGGAAGAGTTGGTCATCCAAGTTTATGAAGTTAATGGATCACTCTATTACCTCAATTCCAAAAAACCTTCTCTAAGACATATTATAATGAAACTCTTCTCAGACCACAATGCTATGAAACTTGAAGTCAACCACAAGAAAAAAAAATTGGAAAGACCACAGATACATGGTGGTTATTATAATGAAGCTCAAATATCAATTATAAGGAAAGAATCATAAAAGGACTCAGCAGGATGGTGGGGAAGATTGCTACCTACAAAGAACCACCATTAGGTTATCAGTGGGTTTTTCAGCAGAAACCACTAGGAAAAATGAAATGACGTATTTAAATCATTGAAAGATAAAATTGCTGGCAAGCAATACTTTATGTGGCAAAGTTATCCCTCAGTTATGAAAAAGAAATAAAGACTTTCCTATATAAACAAAAGTTAGATTAGTTCATCACCTCTTGACCTGCCTTTTAAGAAATGCTAAAAGGAATTCTTCAAGCTAAAATAAAAGGACACTAAACAGTGACATGAAAACATAAGAAAGCATACAGTACCTTGGTAAAGGTAAATATAGGGTCATATTTGGAAAATTCTGACTTTGTAATAGGATGGTGTGTTAAGTAAAGGCGTGGGAAAAGATAACCCATGAAAGTGGAAACTGAAAGAAAGGTGGGATACCAATATTTATATCAGCCAAAATAGACTCTAAGGTAAAAAAGTGTAACAAAGAGACAAAGGACAATATATAGCAATACAAGTGCCAATGCATCAAAAAGATATATATATGTATATATATATCTACATATATCTGTATATATATAATGTAGGGGATATATGGGATATATCTATATAGACATATATCCCATATAGGAGCACCTAAGTATATTAAATAAATACTAATTGATCTGAAAATTATACTAAGGAACTACAATTCCCCACTTTATGCAATAATAAATCATTCAAAAGAAAAACAAGGAAACATTGAACTTGAATCACACATTGGAACAAAAGAATCTAACAGAAATTTATAGAACATTCCATACAACTGAAGAATACACATTCTTCACAAATGCACATGAAACATTCTCCAGATATGACATATGATAAAACACAAAACAAGTCTTAGCAAATTTAAGAAGATTTAAATCATACCAACTATCTCATAAAAAATGATGGAACTTAGAAATCAACAAGACAAAAACTGAAATATTTACAAGTATGTGGGAATTAAAGAACATACCACAGAACAACCAATGGGTCAAGCTATAAATCAAAAGGAAAGTGAAAGTAAATATAATATAAAACAAATGAAAAAAGAAACAACATACCAAAACATATGGGCTGCTGCAAAAACAGGGTTTTTAAAAAGATTTTATTTATTTATTTATTTATTTATTTGAGGTGGGGGAGGAGTGGAGAGGAAAAAGCAGAAGGGGAGGAGCAGAGGGGAAGG
This sequence comes from Halichoerus grypus, assembly GCF_964656455.1. Taxonomy (NCBI): domain Eukaryota; kingdom Metazoa; phylum Chordata; class Mammalia; order Carnivora; family Phocidae; genus Halichoerus; species Halichoerus grypus. Next base: position 61,509,757 of record NC_135727.1, on the reverse strand, counting down.
GAGAGGGACAAGCACACTCAGAGCTGAGCACAGAGTCTGACTTGGGGATGGATCCCATGACCCTGAGATCATGACCCAAGCCAAAACCAAGAGTGGGATGCTTAACTGACAGAGCCACCCAGGTGCCCCTGCAAAAAAGAGTTTTGAAAGGGAAGTTTATTGTAGTAAATGAATACCTTTAAAAAATAGAAATATCCCAAACAACCTAACTTTATTTTTTGTTGTTGTTTTTCACCTTTTAATTTTTTTATTATTTTTTGTCAGAGTATAATTACCATACAATGTTATATAAGTTTCAGGTGTACAATATGATTCAACAGTTCCATGCATTAGTCAGCACTCATTACAATAAAGTAACTTTTAATTCTTTTTATCTATTTCATCCATCCATCCATCCACCCACTGCCTCACTGGCATCCACAAGTCTGTTCTCTGTATTTAAGAATCCATCATTTTGTTGGACTCATGTTTGTTCATTTATTTTGTTTCTTAAATTTCACATATGAGTAAAATCATATAACATTTCTCTTTCTCTGACTGACTTATTTCAATTAGAATTATACCATCTTGGTCCAAACATGTTGTTCCAAATGGCAAGATCTCATTCGTATGGCTGAGTAATAGTCTATCCTATACATATATCTATATCTATATTCTATATATACATACATACACACCAAATCTACTTTATCCATTCATCTATACAAAGACATTTGGGTTGCTTCCATATCTTCCCTATTGTGAATAATGCTGCAATAAACATACAGGTGTATTTGTTTTTTTGAATTAGTGTTTTCATCTTATTTGGGTAAATGCTGAGTAGTGGAATTACTATATCATATGGTAATTCTATTTTTTAATTTTTTGAGCATTTCAATACTGTTTTCCACAGTGGCAGCACCAATTTGCTTTCCTACCAACAGTGCATAGGGATTCCTTTTACTTCATTCTTTGTCAATACTTGTTATTTCTCATATTTTTGATTTTAGCTATTCTGACAGATGTAAAGTGATATTTTAGTTTTGATTTGCAATTCCCTGATGATTACTGATGTTGAGTATTTTCATTTGTTTGGTGGCCATCTGTATGGTCTTCCTTGGAAAAAATGTACATTCAGGTCATCTGCCCATTTTTAAATCAGATTATTTGTTTTACTTTTTTGATGTTGAGTTGTATAACTTCTTTATGTATTTTGGATAATACCTCCTGATTAGATATATCATTTGCAAATATCTTCTCATTCACTGAATTGCCCTGTTGTTTGGTTGATGGTTTCTTTCAATGTACAAAAGTTTTTATTTTGGTGTAGTCCCAACAATTTATTTTTGCTTTTGTTTCCTTGCCTCAGGAGACATATCTAAAAAATGTTTCTATGACTGATGTTAAAGGATTGTCTTTTCCCCATTGTATATTCTTGCCTCCTGTGTTGAAGATTAATTGCCCACGTAATTGTGGGTTTGTTTCTGAGATCTTTATTCTATTCCATTGATCTGTCTATTTTTTGAACTAATATCTTACTGTATTAATTGCCACAGCTTTGTAGTATATCTTGAAATCTGGGATTGTGATACATTCAGTTTTGTTCTTTTTCAAGATTGCTTTTGCTATTTTGGGTCTTTTGTGGTTCTAAACACATTCTAGGATTATTTGTTCTAGTTTTGTGAAAAATGTTGTTGGTATTTTGATAGATACTGCATTAAATCTGTAGATTGCTTTGGGTGGTAAAGACATTTTAGAAATATTTGTTCTTCAATTCATGAGCATGTAATACCATTCCATTTGTTGGTGTCATCTTCAATTTCTTCTATCAGTGTTTTATGGTTCTTAGAGTACAGGTCTTTCAGGTCCTTTGTTGTTTATTCCTAGGTATTTCATTATTTTTTTAAGTTTTTATTTAAATTCCAGTTAGTTACCATACAGTGAAATGTTAGTTTCAGGTGTACAATATAGTGATTCAACAAGTGATTCAACAACACCCTGTGCTCATAACAAGTGCACTCCTTAATCTCCATCACCTATTTAAACACATCCACCCACTCACCTCCCATCTAGTAATCATCAGTATGTTCTCTATAGTTAAGAGTCTGTTTCTTGGTTTGCCTCTCTCTGTCTCTGTCTCTCTTTCTTTTTTGCCTTACTCAATTGTTTTGTTTCTTAAATTCCAGATATGAGTGTAATCACATGGTATTTGTCTTTCTTTGATTGACATAATTTGCTTACCATAATACTCTCTAGCTCCATCTGTGTCTTTGCAAATGGTAAGATTTCATTCATATTTATGGCTGAATAATATTCCATTATAGATATATCCATCTATAATTATGGAAACAGCCCAAGTGTTCATTCACTGATGAATGTATAAAGAAGATATATATATCTTCAGCTCACTGGACACGGGCTGTTTCCATAATCTGGCTATTGTGGATAACGTTGCTATAAATATCAGGGTACATGTATCCCTTTGAATTACTATTTTTGTATTCTTTGGATAAATACTTAGTAATGCAATTGCTGGATTATAGGATAGTTCTCTCCTTAACTTTTTGAGGACCCTCCATACAGTTTTCCAGAGTAGCTGCACCACTTCGCATTTCCACCAACAACATAAGGGGGTTCCCCTTTCTCCACATCCTCACCAACACCTGTTGTTTCTTGCGTTGTTAATTTTAGCCATTCTGACAGGTGTGGGGTAGTATCTCATTGTAGATTTGATTTGCAATTCCCTGATGATCAGTGACATTGAGCATCTTTTCATGTGTCTGTTGGTCATCTGGATGTCTTCTTTGGAAAAATGTGTATTCTCGTCTTCTGTCCATGTTTTAATTGGATTATTAATTTTGGGGATGTTGATTTTAGAAATTATTTACATATTTTGCATATTAACCTATTATCAGATGTCACTTGAAAATATCTTCCATTCAGTAGGTTGCCTTTTAGTTTTGTTGATTGTTTCATTTTGTTGATTGTTTCCTTTGCTGTGCAAGCTTTTTATTTGATGAAGTCCCAGTAGTTTGCTTTTGGTTAGCTTTCCCTCCCTCAGTGGACATATCTAGGAAGAAGTTGCTATGGCTGATGTCAAAGAGGTTACTGCCTGTGTTCTCCTCCAGGATTTTGATGGTTTCCTGTCCCACATTTAGGTCTTTCATCCATTTTGAATTCATTTTTCTGTATGGCATAAGAAAGTGGTCCAGTTTCATTCTTCTGCATTTTGCATTCCAGTTTTCCCAACATCATTAATTGAAGAGACTGTCTTTTGTACATGGGATATTCTTTCCTGCTTTGTCAAAGACTAGTTTACCATATACTTGTGGGTCCATTTCTGGGTTCTCTATTCTGCTCCATTGATTAATTTGTCTATGTTTGTGCCAGTACCATACTGCTTTGATCACAAAATCTTTGTGATATAACTTGAAGTCCAGAATTGTGATGCTTCCAGCTTTGTTGTCTTTTTCAAGGTTGCTTTGGCTATTTGGGGTCTTTTGTGGTTCCATACAACTTTCAGGCTGGTTTGTTCTAGCTCTGTGAAAAATGTTGGTATTTTGATGATAGGTTTTGCATTAACTGTGTAGATTGCCCTGGATAATATTGACATTTTAACAATATTTGCTCTGCCAATCCATGAACGTGGAATGCCTTTCCATTTTTTTGTGTCATCTTCAATCTCTTTCATCAGTGTTTTACAGTTTTCAGAGTGAAGTCCTTCTCCTCTTTGGTTAGGGTTATTCCTAGATGTTGTATGGTTTTTGCTGCAATTGTTAATGGGATTGATTTCTTGATTTGTCTTTGGCTGCTTCGTTATTGGTGTATAGAAATGCAACAGATGTCTGTACATGGACTTTGTATCCTGGAACTGTACTGAATCTGTGTGTTAGTTCTAGCAGTTTTTTTTTTGTTTGTTTTGTTTTTTGTTGTTGTTGTTGTTTTTTGTTTTTGTTCTTGTTTTTTTGTGGAGTCTTTTGGGATTCCTATGTAGATTATATCTTCTGCAAATAGTAAAAGTTTTCCTTCTTTCATGTCTATTTGGATGCCTTTTATTTCTTTTTGTTCTCTGACTGTTGTGACTAGGACTTCCAATAATATGTTAAATAACAGTGATGAGAGTGGATATCCCTGTCTTTCTCCTGATGATAGAGGAAAGCTCTCAGTTTTTCCTCACTGAGGATGATAGTAGCTGTGGGTTTTTCATAGATGGATCTTATTATGTTAAGGTGTGTTCCCTGTAAACCTACTTTGTTGAGGGTTTTTACCATGGATCCATGCTGTAGTTTGTCACGTTTTCTCTGTATCTATTGTAGTGATCATCAGGTTCTTATCCTTTCTTTCATTAATGTGATGTATCACATGGATTGACTTGTGAATATTGAACCACACTTGCAACCCAGGAATAAATGCCACTTGATTATGGTGAATGATATTTTCAATATTTCAGTGGATTTGGTTTGCTAGTACTTTATTGAGAATTTTTGCATCCATGTTCCTCAAGAATATTAACCTGTAATTCTCTTTTTTAATGGGGTCTTTATCTGGTTTTGGAACCAGGAAAATGCTGGCCTCATAGAATGATTTTAAAAGTTGTCCTTTCTTTTCTATTTTTTGGAACAGTTTGAGAAGAATAGGTATTAACTTTTCTTTAAGTGTTTGGTATCATTTGCCTGTGAAGCCATCTAGCTCTGGACTTTTGTTTGTTGGAATTTTTGATTATTGATTCAATTTCTTTGCTGGTTCTTGGTCTGGAAGTTTTTTATTTGTTCCTGTTTCAATTTGGTAGTTTATATATTTCTAAGAATTTATCTATTTCTTCCAGGTTGTCCAATTTGTTGGCATATAGTTTTTTATAACATTACCTTATAATTATTTGTATTTCTGTGGTGTTGGTTATTTGTCCTTTCACATTTATGATTTTATCTATTTGGGTATTTTCTCTTGTCTTTTTCATAAATCAGGCTAGAAGTTTATCAATTTTATTAGTTTTTTCAAAGAACCATCTCCTGTTTCATTGATCTGTTGTATTTTTTTTAGTGTTTATATCATTTATTTCTGCTTTAATCTTTGTTATTTTCTTCCTTCTGCTGGCCTTATACTTTATTTATTGTTCTTTTTCTAGCTTCTTTAGGTGTAGGGTCAAATTGTTTATTTGAGATTTTTCTTGCTTCTCGAGGTAGTCTTGTATTGTTATATACTTCTCTCTTAGTACTTTTTTTGCTGTATCCCAGATGTTTGGACAGTGATGTTTTCATTTTTGTTGTTGTTATTGTTGTTGCCATGTACTTTTTTATTTCTTCTTTGATTTCCTAGTTGACACATTCATTGTTTAGTAACATGTTGTTTAACTTCCATGCATTTGTGGTCTTTCCAAATTTTTTTCTTGTTCTTGAACTGGAGTTTCACAGTGTTGTGTTCAGAAAAGTTACATGGTATGATTTCAATCTTTTTGCATTTGTTGACGCATGATTTGTGACCTAATATGTGATCTATTCTGGAGAATGTTCCATGTGTATTTGAAAATTAAGTGTATTCTGTCCTTTTAGGATGGAATGTTCTGATTATATCTGTTTAGTTCATCTGATTGAGTATGTCATTCAAAGACATTGTTTCCTTGTTGATTTTCTGTTTATGGTCTGTCCACTGATGTAAGTGGGGTGTTAAAGTTCCCTATGATTATCGTCTTATTATCACTTAGTTCCTCCATGTTTCTTATTAATTGTTCTATATATTTGGGTGCACAAATATTTACAGCTGTCATATCTTCTTGTTGGAGTATCCCCTTTATAATTATATAGTGTCCTTCTTTGTCTCTTATTACACTCTCTTTTAATGTTAGTTTCTCTGCTATAAGTATTGTTACTTTGACTTTCACTTAACATCCATTTTCATGATAAATATTTCTCCATCCCTTCACTTCTAATCTGGAAGTGTCTTTAGGTCTAAAATAAATTTCTTATATGCAGAATATAGATGGGTCATTTTTCCCATTCTGACACATTATATCTTTTTTTTTTTTTTTTTTTTTTTTTTGGAGCATTCAGCCCATTTACCCCCTTACATTCAATGTAATTATTGACAGATATGTATTTATTGCCATTTGACTACTTATTTTTGTCATTACTGGATATTTCTCTGATCCTTTCTTGTCTTTGTCATTTTGGTCTCTCCTTTGAACTCGGAGTCCCCTTTAATATTTCTTGCAGGACTGGTTTAGTGTTCATGAATTCCTTTAGTTTTTGTTTGTATGGGAAACTATCTCTCCCTTTATTCTAAATGATGGCCTTTTTTTCTTTCAAGATTTTTTTTTTTTTAATTCAAGTTAGTTCACATATAGTGTATTTTTAGTTTCAGAGATAGAATTTAGTGATGCATCAGTTGCATATAGCACCCAGTGCTCATTACATCAAATGCCCTCCTTAATGCCCATTACCCAATTACCCTACCTTCCTCCCCTCCAGCAAACCTCAATTGCCTATATTTAAGAGTCTCTTATGGTTTGCCTCCCTCTCTATCTTTATTTTATTTTTCCTTTCCTTCCCTTATGTTCAACTGTTTTATTTCTTAAATTCCACATATGAGTGAAATCATATGATATTTGTCTTTCTCTGGCTGACTTATTTCACTTAGCATAAAACACTCTAGTTCTATCCACATCATTGCAAATGGCAAGATTTCATTCTTTTAATAGCTGAGTAATATTTCATTGTATATACATATATATCACCTATTCTTTATCCATTCATCAGTTGATGGACCTTTGGGCTCCTTCCATGTTTTGGCTATTTTGGATAGTGTTGCTATAATCATTGGGGCACATGTGTCCCTTCAAATCAGTATTTTTGTATCCTTTGAGGAAATACCTAGTAGGGCAATTCATGGATCACAGGGTAGTTCTATTTTTAACTTTTTGGGGAACCTCCATACTGTTTACCAGAGTGGCTGCACCATTGTGCATTCCCACCAACAGTGTAAGAGGGTTCCCCTCTCTCTGCATCCTCACCATCACCTGTTGTTTCCTAAGTTGTTAATTTTAGCCATTCTGAATAAATGGTGTAAGGTGGTATCTAAATGATAATCTTGCTGGATACACTATTTTTTGGCTGTAGATTTTTCCCATTCAGCACTTTGATATGTCATGCCACTCCATTCTGGTTTGCCTACTTATTATTGAGAAATCTCCAGATAGCCTTATGGGTCTTCCCTTGTAAGTTAAAGACCTCATTTCTCTTGCTGCTTTTAAGATTTTCTGTTTATCAGTGTATTTTGCAAATTTAATTACAATATGTCTTCGTGTTGGCCTACTTTTTTCAATTTTGATGGGAGTTCTCTGTGCCTCCTGGATCTGAATGTCTGTTTCCTTCCCCAGCTTAGGGAAGGTTTCAGTTATGATTTGCTCAGATAAATCTTCTATCCCCTTTCCTCTCTCTTCTTCTTCTGGGACTCCTATAACTCAAATATTATTATGTTTGATGGAATCACTGAGTTCCCTAAGTCTATTCTTAAATTCCATAATTTTTCTGTCTCTCTTTTATTCAACTTCATTAATTTCCATTACTCTGTCTTCTAGGTCACTAATTTTTTCCTCTGCTTCTTCCAGCCAGCTGTTCATGGCATGAAGCCTGTTTTCAATCTTCTTTGTAGAATTATTCATCTATGATTGATTCTCTTTAAGTCTTATGTCTGTGGTATCTCACTGATGTCCTCTATTCTTTTCTCAACTCCAGTGTGTATCCTTATGATTGTTGATTTAAATTCTCCATCAGGCACATTACTTATAACATTTGCACTTACATCTCTGGCTGTTGCCTTACCTTGCTCTTTCATGTGGAATAATTTCCTCTGTCTTCTCATTTTCTCTAAGTCTTTGCATTCTTCTCTGTGTTAAAAAAAGCCAGTTATTTATGTGTTCTGCTCCTGAAGGTAATGGCCTTATGACAAAAAGTTCATGTAGTCTCTGGGGGCTGGCATATGAAGGAGTATCTCAAGTGTGTGCTGCATATATTGTGCTGTTGTGTTTTGGCTTCTCTATCCTTCAGGCCAGTTATCTGCAGAGGCACATCATGCCTACTGAAGGCCGTGTTTGGTCCATTTCCTAAATGTGGCAAGTTTTAACTAGATGTGCTCTGGTCTACTTGTGAAATAAGGTGTTATACCACTTCCACCTGAATTGGACAGCAATATGCAAAAGAATGAAACTGGACCTCTTTCTTATGCCATAAACAAAAACAAATTCAAAGTGAATTAAGGACCTTCTTATGAGACCTGAAACCATAAAAATTTTAAAGAATGGGGTGCCTGGGTGGCTCAGATGGTTAAGCCTCTGCCTTCAGCTCAGGTCATGATCTCCAGGTCCTGGAGATTGGGCTCCTGGCTCAGCAGGGAGTCTCATTCTCTCATTCTCCCTCTGCCTCTCCCCTCTGCTCATGCTCTCTCTCTCTCTCTCTCAAATGAATAAATAAAATCTTTAAAAAAAATCTTAGAAAAAACACAAGCAGTAAACTCATTGACATTGCCATAGGAACTTACTAGGTATGTCTCCTTAGGCAAGGAAAACAAAAACAAAAATAAACTATAGGGACTTGATTAAAATAAAAATTTCTGCACAGAGAAGGAAAAAATCAACAAAACCGAAAAGCAACCTATGGAATGGGAGAAGCTATTTGAAAATGATATATCTGATTAAGGGTTAATATCCAAAATATATAAAGAACTTTAAAAACTCAACTTTCCCAAAAGAAGAATTAAATTTGGCAGAAGACATGAATAGGCATTTTTGTAAAAGAAAAGATCCAAATGGCTAACAGACACATGAAAAGATGTTCAACATCACTGATCATCAGGGAAATACAAATCAAAACTTCAATGAGATATCACCTCACAGCTGTCAGCATGGCTAAAATCAGTAACACAAGAAATGACAGGTGTTGGTGAGTATGTGGAGAAATGGGAACCCTCTTGCCCTGCTGGTGGGAATGCAAACCCAGTGCAGCCACTCTGGAAAACATTGCAGAGATTCCTCAAAAAGTTAAAAATAGAACTACTCAATGATCCAGTAATTATACTCCTGGGTATTTACCCAAAAAATACAAAAACACTAATTCAAAGGGATGCATGCACTGTGATGTTTATAGCAGCATTATCTACAATAGCCAAATTATGGAAACAGCCCAAGTGTCTAAATTGATGAATGGATAAAGATAAAAAATGGAATATTTTTCAGCCATCAAAAAGAGTGAAATCTTTCCCTTTTGCAATGACATGAATGGAGCTAGAGAGTATTATGCTGAGCAAATTAAGTTAGTCAGAGAAAGACAAATATAATATGATTTCACTGATATGTGGTATTTAAGCAACAAAACAAATGAGGAAAGGGAAAAAGAGAGAGAGAGAGAGGCAAACCAAGAGACAGACTCTTAACTATAGAGAACAAACTGATGGTTATCAGAGGGGAGGTCGGTGGAGGGATGGGTTAAATAAGTGATGTAGTTTAAGGTATACACTTGTTGAACATTCGGTTTTATATGTATGTATTGAAGCACTATATTTTACACCCAAAACTAATATTACTGTGTATGTTAACTAACTGGAATTTAAATAAAATATTTTTTAAAAAAGAATTACCATAAGATCCAGTAATGCCGTTACTGGTTATGTATTCAAATAAAATGAAAACTCTAATTCAGAAATATATAAACACCCTTATTTTTACTTTATCATTATTTAGAATAGCCAAAGTATGGAAGCAACCTAAGTAACATTGACGAATGAATGGATATAGAAGTAGTAGTGTAAAAAAAAAAAAAAAAAAAAAAAAAAAAAAAGAAGTAGTAGTGTATATACACAAAGGGATATTACTCAGCCATAAAAACAAATGAAGTCTTGCCTTTTGTGAAAACATGAATAGACCTACAAGAGATTATGCTAAGTGAAATAAGTTAGATAAAGAAAGACAAGTACCATATGATTTCACTTATATTTGTAATCTAAACAAAATAAACAAATGAATAAACAAACAAATAAATAGCAGAAACAGACTCATGAATACAAAAAACAAGCTGGTACTTGCCAGGGATGCTGAGATAATGGACAGGATGTGTGAAGGGTAGTGGGAGGTATAGGATTCCAGTTATGAAATGAATAAGTAACAGGAATAAAATGTACAGAATAGGAGATATAGTCAGTGGCATTTTAATAGTGTTGTATGGTGACACATGGCAACTACACTTGTATTGAGCATAGCATTATGTATAGTGTTGTACACCTGAAACTAATGTGACTTTATGTGTCAACTGTACTTCAATAAAAAAGGTAAATGGATAAAAAAGTCTCAGCCACCCCAACTTTTATTAACCACCACCCTGATAAGTCAGCAGCCATCAATAGTGGGGCAAGACCTCCCACTAGCAAAAAGATTATGACTTTCTAAAAGCTAGATGATCATTAGCATTTTAACAATAAATTATTTTTAATTAATTACATACACTGTTATTTATACATAATGCTATTGCACACTTAATAGACAACATTATATTGTAAACATAGCTTCTATATGCACTGTGAAACCAAAATAATTACTTGACTTCACTTTATTGTGGTATTATGAACACAAACCATATCTCTGAAGTTTACCTATATGCAAAAAGAATTTAACACCACATTAAAAGAATTACACACTGGGGCGCCTGGGTGGCTCAGTTAGTTAAGCGACTGCCTTCGGCTCAGGACATGATCCTGGAGTCCCGGGATCTAGTCCCACATCAGGCTCCCTGCTCAGCAGGGAGTCTGCTTCTCCCTCTGACCCTCCTCCCTCTCACGCTGTCTGTCTCTCATTGTCTCTCTCACAAATAAATAAAATCTTAAAAAAAAAAAAAGAATTACACACTATGACTAAATGGGATTTATTCATGGAATGCAATAATGTTTCAACATATAAAAATCAATCAATATAATATACCACATTAACAGAATAAAGGAAAAAAATAACACATGGTCACATTAATTGCAGAAGAAAAAAAAACAGTTGACAAATTTCAATACCCTTTCATAATAAAAACACTCAACAACCTAGGAACAGAAGGGAGCTACTTCAACATAATAAACACCAGATAAGAAAAATCCATGGCTAACATCATGTTCAATAGTGAAAGTCAGAAAACATTTCTGCTAAGGTCAGGTATAAGGTAAGGTTAGCCTACTTTTACCACCTCTATTCAACAATGTATTATAAATTCTAGACAGAACAAATAGTCAATAAGAAATAAAAGGCATCCAAACAATAGAGGAAGAAGTAAAATTATCTTTATTTGAATATGACATTATCTTATATATAGAAAATTCCACAGATACTGCAAAAAATGTTTGAATCAATCAATGTTTCAGGATAAAAAATCAACCAAAAGCATAAGTTATTTTTCTGCACACAAACAATATATAATCCAAAATGTAATGTAAAAAATCAATTCCTTTTATAATATCATGAAAAAATATTTCGGAATAAATTTAATCAAGGAGGTGAAAAAATAGTATACTGAAAATTACAAAATACTGCTGAAATGAAGAAGACTCCAATAAGTAAAAAGACATCTCATGTTCATGAATTGGATGTTTTAATATTAATATTTTATATTACCCAATGTTATATACAGTTTCAATTCAATCTCTATCAAAATCACAATGATTTTTTTTCAGATATTAAAAAAAAATCATACTAAAATTCATATGGGTTCTCCAGAGATGCAAGGCAGCCAGTCTTGAAAAAGAAGGAAACAAATTAGGAGTGCTCACACTTCTTATTTTCCAATCTTATTACAATGGTACAATAACCAACACAGTGGTACTGATATAAAAATGGAAACAAACACCAATGTAATAGAATATGGAGCCCAGAAAATAACCCTTACATATATGTTCAAATTACTTTTCAACAAGGGTGTCAATACCAGTAGATGAGGATAAGACAGTCTTCAGCAATTGCTGTTAGAAACATTTTATGTCCTCATGCAAAAAGATAACGTTAGATTCTTATCTTATATCATATAAAAATAACAAAATGTATTAAAAACTTAAATATAAAAGCTAAAACCAAAAAAAAAAAACTGTTAGAAGAGAACGGGAGAAAATCTTCAGGAAATTAGATTTGACAGTGATGTCTTGGATGTGACACCACAAGCACAGGCAACAAAAGTAAAAAGAGATAATGTATACTATATCAGAGTTTTAAGTTTTAAAACTTAAAACTTCTATACATCAAATTTCACAATCAACACAGTATAAAGGCAATCCACAGAATGAAAAGAAATATTTGGAAAGAATATATCTGATAAAATATAAAGATCTCTTACAGGTTAAGAACAACAACAACAAAAAAACATACTGAATAGCAATTGGCAAAATACTTGAAATAGAGACCTCCAAATGAGATATACAAATGACCATTAAGCCCATAAAAAAAAAAAAAAATGTTCGACATCACTATTAGAGAAATTCAAATCAAAACTACAATGAGATATAAATTCACACTCATTAGGATGAATATTATCCATTAAAAAAATGGGAAACAACAAAATGTTGGCAAGAGATGTAGAGAAATTTGACCTTTTGGGAACTGTTGGTGGGAATGTGAAATGGTGCAGCCACTATGAAAATAGTATTATGTTTCCTCAAAAAATTAAATATAGAATTACAAAATGATACAGCAATTACACTTCTTTTTATTTAAGATTTTATTTATTTATTTCAGAGACAGAGAGAGGGAAAGCACAGAGGGAAAGTGAGAGGGAGGAGCACTCTCCCCACTGAGCAGAGATTTCGATGTGGGGCTTGATCCCAGGACCCTGAAATCATGACCTGAGCTGAAGGCAGATGCTTAACTGACTGAGCCACCCAGGCACTCCCAGCAATTACACTTCTGGGTACGTAACCCAAATTATTGACAACAGGGCCTCCCATTGATATTTGTACTCCCATATACTTAGCATCATTATTCACAAGAGCCGAATGACAAAAGCAATTCAAATGTCCATCAATAGATGAATGGATAAACAAAATGTAGTGTGTACATACAAAGAAATATTATTCAGTCTTAAAAAATTCCTAACTATAGAGAACAAATGGCTACCAGAGGGGAAGGGGGTGGGGGAATGGGAGGAAATAGGTGAAGGGAATTAAGAGTGCACTTATCTTGATGAGCACTAAGTATTATATAGAATTGTTGAATCACTATATTGTACACCTGAAACTAATTTAACACTGTGTGTTAATTATGCTGCAATAAAAAAAAAAAAAGTTCTGACACATACTATAACAGGGATGAACATCAAGGTTATGATGATAAATGAAATAAACCAGTTACAAAAGGAGAAATATCTTAGAATTCCATTTATATGAGGTACCTTGACTAGTCAAATTCATAGATATACAAAGTTAAATGTTGCCAGGGGCTGGAGAAAGAAGGTGTGGAGAGTTTCTGTTTAATGGGTACAGAGTTTCAGTTTCACAAGATAAAAGGAGTTCTGGAGATGGGTCATGGTAATGGTAGCACAACAATGTGAATGTACTTAATGACACTGAATTATGCACTTAACAATGGTTAAGATGGCATATTTTATATTGCATGTATGTTATTACATGTATATATTACATGTATATATTACGTATATATTTTATAATACATGTATTTTACCACAATTAAAAATCATTGAAAATGTATGAATGTGAGCAAAAGGAGTATAAAATGGAGATATCAGAGACTACAGAAATTTAAAAATATGTATTTAAAACATTAAAATTCTCACTATCCATTATAATTATATAGGAAAAAAATAAAAATATATATAAAACTAATATTTATTTCTAACACTGTATTATTTATAACACTATGTTTAAAATGTATATTTAACTCATTGAATAAACATAAATGTTTATATAAATATAAACATATTTAAAATATTAATAGATTTGTTTTTTTATTTGTAAAAAAATCATAAGAGATTAGTTTGAACAGGGTTTGCCTTCTTCATCTTGTGTATTTTGCAATACAAAGTGAGTATCTTTTTTTTAAAGATTTTATTTATTTATTTGACAGAGAGAAAGAGAGCAGCAGAGAGAGAGGGAGAAACAGGCTCCCACTGAGCAAGGAGCCTGATGCAAGACCCTGGGATCATGACCCGAGCTGAAGGCAGATGCTTAAACAACTGAGCTACCCAGGCGTCCTTAAAGTGAGTATCTTTTCTATGCCTTGGCAAATTGTTCATACTTATAAGTTTGGAACAGCTTCCAAAATATTATTTGCATTTTAATGTTATCAAAAATCTTTGAGGATTCCTTCAATATGAAACGTTTTGCAGGTGTCACTTCACCCTTTTCATCACAAACACTTTCCTAATTATATTGATGATTTCACTTTCACTAGGTTCTTCTGACTAAATATCTAAAGTCACTGAAATAATGGTTTAGTGTTAACATTCCCAAGTTCAGCTACTTTTTAAAAAATGTACTTTCATTCTATTCAAATTTAGCCTCCAACATATCATGTTTCACTTATTTGCCACATTTCTCACTTCCATCTTTGTTGGCCAAGTCTGTCTTTTGATTACCCATTTTTGTAAAGAGTAACATGGTTTACCATTTTGAGACAAGGAAGCAACACAACTACACATTTATCTGTGTATGAACTGAATAACATATGTAGTGAACAATCACCAACCGAAATTGAAAAAAAAAAAAAAAAATGTGTGATTGGTTAGTGATGATGATACTCATCTGTTATTTGCATATTGTTGCTTACCAGCAACAAAGTCTGTATTTAATATAGTTACTAATATTTATTATAGCATGGTAATTAAAACTTAAACTGTGTTTTTGAAGGTTTTTTTTTTTTCTTTTAATTCCACTATAGTTAACATACAGTGTTAGTTTTAGGTATACAATATATTGATACAACAATTTCATACATCACCCAGTTCTCATCATGGCAAGTGTATTCCTTAATCCCCATCACCTATTTCACCCATCATCCACCCACATCCTCTCTGATAACCATCTGTTTGTTCTCAATAGTTAAGAGTCTGTTGTTCTCTCCCTTTCTCTTTTTCCTTTGTTCATTTATTTTGTTTCTTAAATGCCACATATGAATGAAATCATATGGTGTATTTCTTTCTCTGACTGGCTTATTTCTCTGATTTAGCCTTATATTCTCTGGCTCCATCCATGTCATCACAAAAGGCAAGATTTCCTTGGTATACCATAGAATATTATTCAACCATAAAAAGAAATATATATATATATATATATATTTTTTTTTAAAGATTTTATTTATTTATTTGACAGAGAGAGACACAGCGAGAGAGGGAACACAAACAGGGGGAGTGGGAGAGGGAGAAGCAGGTTCCCACAGAGCAGGGAGCCTGATGTGGGGTTCGATCCCAGGACCCTGGGATCATGACCTGAGCCGAAGGCAGACGCTTAATGACTGAGCCACCCAGGCGCCCCAAAAAGGAATATATATATTGATGGGCACTTTGGTATGCTTATATAATTTAGCTATTGAAAATAATGTTGATATAAAGAGGTGCATGTACCCATTTGAATTAGTGTTTTTTGTATTTTTGTGTAAATGCCCAGTAGCACAATTGCTGGATTATAGGGTAGTTCTAATTTTAACTTTTAAGGTTCTTCCATAGTGTTTTCCAGAGTGGCTGTACAAGTTTGCATTCCCAGCAACAGGTCAAGGGGGTTCCCCTTTCTCCACATCCTCGCCAATACTTGTTGCTTCTTGTGTTGTTGGTTTTAGCCATTCTGACAGGTGTGAGGTGATATCTTATTGGGGTTTCAATTTACATTTCCCTGATGATAAGTGATGTTGAGCATATTTTCATGTCTCTGTTGGCCATCTGGATGTCTTATTTACAAAAATGTCTTTTCATTTCTTCTGTCCATTTTTTATTTTTATTTATTTTATTTTTTATTTTATTTTTTTAAAAGATTTTATTTATTTATTTGACAGAGAGAGACACAGCGAGAGAGGGAACACAAGCAGGGGAAGTGGGAAAGGGAGAAGCAGGCTTCCGATGGAGCGGGGAGCCCGATGCGGGGCTCAATCCCAGGACCCCGGGATCATGACCTGAGCGGAAGTCAGGCGCTTAACGACTGAGCCACCCAGGCGCCCCTCTGTCCATTTTTTAATTGGATTATTTGTTTTTTGGGGTTTTGAGTTGTATAAGTTCTTTATATTTGGATACTAACCCCTTATTGGATATGTCATTAAACAAATATCTTCTCCCATTTCTAGGAAGTCTTTTAGTTTTGTTGATTATTTCCTTCACTGTGCAGAAGCATTTTATTTTGGTGTAGTCCCAATAGTTTACTTTTGCTTTTGTTTCCCTTGCCTCTGGAGACATATCTTTTTTTAGTTTTTTTTTTTTTATTTTTTTATTTTAGAGAGAGGGAGAACAGGAGGGAGGACCAGAGGGAGAGGGAGAGAGAGAAACTTAAGCAAACTCCATGCTCACTGCAGAGCCGGATGTGGGGCCCCATCTCACCACCCTGAGATCATGACCTGAGCGGGATCAAGAGTCAGATGCTTAACTGAGTGAACCACTCGGATGACCTCATTTTCTTTCTTAACAGTGATATTTAGGTCTTCTTTCTCTGATGCTTCAAGAAAATGCTTCATGCTGAATTTGAATGGTAATTGAGGGTCTGCTCCAAAAAGTCATGGATGATCACAGATATCTCTAATTTTGACAACCTGAGATATGTGTCTATCCAAGTGCTTGGATCAATTTCCATTAGAAGGGTGTGTGGATAATAATTCTAGCCACTTGGGAAGATCATGGAGGATCTCTGCAAATTCCATCTGCTGCCAAAACACTGAACTGGCTCACATGTCTACATAAGCCTTTGCAGCAAGCTGTAGCATACTTTTGTCAGCTTTGGCCTCCAATGTTCTACCGTAGGGTCTCTTAAACAGATGCTCCTGAAATTCAGATTGTATCCATTGGCCCCAAATTGCCAACCTTTCTCAAGGATAAATGACCCAAATCATCTTAAGACAAATCAGGCCTAGGAAATCCAATAAATCAACCAACCTAGCCTTTTCTGCAGCATGCCCAAGTACTTCATGTGCTATTTCATTGCCCAGAAGGATGAAATAGAGGCTGTGGACCACACAGCAAAGGGCATGAAGAACCGGAGTTTGTTTTTATTTTTTTAGGAGTTTATTATGTTTTTGATTTTATTATATGTTAGTCAACATACAATACATCATTAGTCATCATTAGTTTTCGATGTAATGTTCCATGATTCATTGTCTGTGTATAACACCCAGTGCTCCATGCAATACATGGCCTCCTTAATATCCATCACCGGGCTAACCCATCTGCCCACCTCCCTCCCCTCTGAAATCCTCAGTTTGTTTCCCGGAGTCCATAGTCTCTCATGTTTTGTCTCCCCCTCTGATTTACACCCCTGCATATTTCTGTTCATTCTCCTAATGTCCTCCATGCTATTCCTTATGTTCCACAAGTAAGTGAAACCATATAATAATTGTCTTTGTCTACTTGACTTATTTCATTTAGCATAATCCCCTCCAGTTCCATCCATATTGATGCAAATGGTGGGTATTCATCCTTTCTAATGGCTGAGTAATATTCCATTGTATATATGGACCACATCATCTTTATCCATTCATCCGTTGAAGGGCATCTCGGCTCTTTCCACAGTTTGGCTATTGCAGACATTGCTGCTGTGAACATTGGGGTGCATATGGCCCTTCTTTTCACTACATCTGTGTTTTTGGGGTCAATAACCAGGAGTGCAATTGCTGGGTCAGAGGGAAGCTTTATTTTTAAATTTTTGAGGAAACTCCACACTGTTTTCCAAAGTGGCTGTACCAACTTGCATTCCCAGCAACAGTGTAAGAGGGTTCCCCTTTCTCCACAACCTCTCCAACATTTGTTGTTTCTTTCCCTGTCCATTTTTGCCACTCTAACTGGCATAAGGTGGTATCTCAAGGTGGTTTTGATTTGAATTTCCCTGATGGCTAATGATGATGAACATTTTTTCATGTGTCTGTTAGCCATTTGTATGTCTTCCTCAGAGAAGTGTCTTTTCATATCTTCTGCCCACTTTTTGACTTGATTATTTGGTTTTTGGGTGTTGAGTTTCAGAAGTTCTTTAAAGATCTTGGATACCAGTCCATTATCTGTAGTGTCATTTGCAAATATGTTCTCCCATTCTGTGGGTTGCCTCTTTGTTTTGTTGGCTGTTTCCTTTGCTGTGCAGAAGCTTTTTATCTTGATGAAGTCCCAAAAGTTCATTTTTGCTTTTGTTTCACTAGCTTTTGGAGATATTATCTTGAAAGAAGTTGCTGTGGCCAATGTCAAAGAGGTTACTGCCTATGTTCTCCTCTAGGATTTTGATGGATTCCTGTCTCACATTGAGGTCTTTCATCCACTTTGAGTTTATCTTTGTGAATGGTGTTAGAGAATGGTCGAGTTTCATTCTTCTGCATGTGGCTGTCCAATTTTCCCAGCACCATTTATTGAAGAGACTGTCTTTTTTCCATTGCATGTTTTTTCCTGCTTTGTCAAAGATTATTTGACCATAGAGTTGAGGGTCCATATCTGGGTTCTCTATTCTGTTCCATTGGTTTATAAATCTGTTTTTGTGCCAGTACCATGCTGTCTTGGTGATCACACCTTTGTAATATAGCTTGAAATCGGGCAACGTGATGCCCCCAGCTTTGTTTTTCTTTTTCAACATTTCCTTGGTGATTCGGGGTCTTTTCTGATTCCATACAAATTTTAGGATTGTTTGTTCCAGCACTTTGAAAAATGTCATTGGAATTTTGATCGGGATGGCATTGAAGGTATAGATTGCTCTGGGTAGCATAGACATTTTAACAATGTTTATTCTTCTGATCCATGAGCAAGGAATGTTTTTCCATCTTTTTGTGTCTTCTTCAATTTATTTCATGAGTGTTCTGTAGTTCCTAGAGTATAGATCCTTTACCTCTTTGGTTAGGTTTATT
The DNA here is from genome assembly GCF_964656455.1 of Halichoerus grypus. Taxonomy (NCBI): domain Eukaryota; kingdom Metazoa; phylum Chordata; class Mammalia; order Carnivora; family Phocidae; genus Halichoerus; species Halichoerus grypus. Next base: position 61,490,742 of record NC_135727.1, on the reverse strand, counting down.
CCGAGGTATCTTATGGTTGTTGGTGCTATTGTAAATGGAATCGTTTCTCTAATTTCTCTTTCTACAGTTGTGTTTTTAGTGTATAAGAAAGCAACAGATTTCTGTGCATTGATTGTGTAGCCTGCCACATTACTGAATTGCTGGATGAGTTCTAGTAATTTGGGGGTGGAGTCTCTTGGGTTTTCCACATAAAATATCATGTCGTCTGCAAAAAGAGGGAGTTTGACTTCTTCTTTGCCAATTTGAATACATTTCATTTCTTTTTGTTTTTCTGATTGCTGTTGCTAGGACTAGTACTATGTTGAACAATAGTGATGAGAGTGGGCATTCTTGACGTGTTCCTAATCTTAAGGGAAAGGTTCTCAGCTTTTCCCCATTGGGGATGATATTTGCTGTGGGTTTTTCATTGATGGATTTTATGAACTTGAGGAATGTTCCTTCTATCCCTATACTCTGAAGAGTTTTAATCAGGAAAGGATGTTGTATTTTGTCAAATGCTTTTTCTGCATCAATTGAGAGGACCATATAATTCTTCTCCCTCCTCTTATTAATGTGTTCTATCACACTGATTGATTTGCGAATGTTGAACCACCCTTGCATCCCGGGGATAAATCCCACTTGGTCGTGGTGGATGATCCTTTTAATGTATTGTTGGATCCTATTAGCCAGGATATTGGTGAGGATTTTGGAATCCATTTTCATCAGAGATATCAGTCCAAAATTCTTCTTTTTGATGGGGTCTTTGCCTGGTTTGGGGATTAAGGTAATGCTGGCCTCATAGAATGAGTTTGGAAGTTTTCCTTCTGTTTCTATTTTTTGAGACAGCTTCAGAAGAATAGGTATTATTTCTTCTTTGAATGTTTGGTAGAATTCCCCAGGGAATCCATCAGGCCCTGGACTCTTGTTTTTTGGGAGGTTTTTGATCACTGCTTCAATCTCGTTACTGGTTATTGGACTATTCAGGTTGTCAATTTCATTCTGTTTCAGTCTTGGCAGCTTATACGTTTCCAAGATGGCCTCCATTTCATCCAGATTGCTCAGTTTATTGGCATATAGTTGTTGATAATAATTTCTAATAATTGTTTCTATTTCCTTGGTGTTAGTCGTGATCTCTCCTCTTTCAGTCATAATTTTATTAATTTGGGTCCTTTCTCTTTTCTTTTGGATAAGTCTGGCCAGTGGTTTATTGATCTTATTAATTCTTTCAAAGAACCAACTTTTAGTTTCATTGATCTGATCTACTGTGTTTCTGGTTTCTAATCCATTGATCTGTGCTCTAATCTTAATTATTTCTCTTCTGATGCATGGCTTAAACATCGTTTGTTGTTTTATCTCTAGTTCTTTAAGGTGTAGAGTTAGTTGGTGAATTTGGGATTTTTCTATTTTTCTGAGTGAGGCTTGGATGGCTCTGTATTTCCCCCTTAGGACCGCCTTTGCAGTATCCCATAGGTTTTGGACCGATGTGTTTTATCTCATTGATTTCCATGAATTGTTTAAGTTCTTCTTTGATTTCCTGGTTGACCCAAACATTCTTGAGCAGAGTGGTCTTTAGCTTCCAAGTGTTTGAATTTCTGCCAAATTTTTTCTTGTGATCGAGTTCCAGTTTTTTTTTTAATTTTTTTTTTTTTAAGTTTGTATTTATTTGCGAGAGAGAGAATGAGAGACAGAGAGCATGAGAGGGAGGAGCAGACTCCCTGCTGAGCAGGGAGCCTGATGTGGGACTCGATCCCGGGACTCCAGGATCATGACCTGAGCCGAAGGCACTCGCTTAACCAACTGAGCCACCCAGGCACCCCGAGTTCCAGTTTTAAACCATTGTGGTCTGAGAATATGTAGGGAATAATCTCAATCTTTTGGTATTGGTTGAGACCTGATTTCTGAGCCAGTATGTGGTCTATTCTGGAGAAAGTTTCATGTGCTCTCGAGAAGAATGAGTATTCTGTTGTTTAATGGTGGAATGTTCTGTAAATATCTATGAGGTCCATCTGGTCCAATGTATCATTCAAAGCTCTTGTTTCCTTGTTGATTTTCTGCTTAGATGATCTGTCCATTGCTGAGAGTGGAGTATTGAGGTCTCCTACAATTAGCGTATTGTTACCAATATGATTCTTTATTTTGGTTAACCTTTGGCTTATGTAGATGGCTGCTCCCATGTTGGGGGCATAAATATTTACAATTGTTAGATCTTCTTGTTGGATGGACCCTTTAAGAATGATATAGTGTCCTTCTGTGTCTCTAATTACAGACTTTAGTTTAAAATCTAATTTTATGATATAAGAATTGCTACCCCAGCTTTGTTTTGAGGTCTGCTGGCATGGAAGATGGATCTCCATCCCTTCACTTTCAGTCTGGATGTATCTTTAGGTTCAAAATGAGTCTCTTGTAGGCAGCATGTGGATGGGTCCTGTCTTTTTATCCAATCAACAACCCTATGCTGTTTTATGGGAGCATTTAGGCCATTCACATTGAGAGTGATTATTGAAAGATATGAATTAATTGTCATCATGTTGCCTGGGAAGACGTTTTTATAGATTGTCCCTGTAAATTTCTGTTGTATATCACTCTTGGGGTCTTTCTCTTTTTATAGAACACCCCTTCATATTTCTTGCAGGGCCTGCTTAGTGGTCACATATTCTTTCAACTTCTGCCGGTCGTGGAAGCTCTGCATCTCTCCATCCATTCTAAATGAAAGCCTTGCCGGATAAAGTATTCTTGGCTGCATGTTCTTCTCATTTAGTACTCTGAATATGTCTTGCCAGCTCTTTCTGACTTGCCAGGTCTCTGTGGATAGGTTTGACGTTATTTTGATGTTCCTCCCTCTGTACGTAAGGAATCTCTTCCCCCTAACTGCCCTTAAGATGGTTTCCTTGGTTCTAAGATTTGGGATTTTTGCTATTACATGCCGGGTTGTTGGCCTGTTTTCCTTGATCTTGGGAGGGGTCCTCTCTGCCTCTAGGATGCAGATTTTTTTTTTCCTTCCCCAGATTAGGGAAGTTCTCAGCTACGATTTGCTCAAATACATCTTCTAGTCCTCTCTCTCTCTCCACTCCCTCCGGGATTCCAATTATTCTGACATTGGAATGCTTCATGCTGTCACTTATTTCTCTGATTCTATTTTCATGGATTCTGAGTTGTTTTTCCCTGGCCTCCTCTTTTCCCTCTTTATCTCTTATATTGTCTTCCAGTTCGCTTATTCACTCTTCTGCCTCAGTTACCCTAGCTGTTAGATTATCTAGATTGGATTGGATCACATTGATAGCATTTTTAAGTTCTGCCATTTCAGCTTTCATTTCTGCCCTTAGAGACTCTATGTTGCCATTAATTGATTTCTCCATTCTAGCCATTTTCTTCACAATTGCTAGCCTGAATTCCATCTCCGACATCTTGGTTATATCTGCATCCATTTGTAAATCTGCAGCTTAAGTCATAATCTCTGAGTCTTTTCTGTTTTGGGGGCTCCTCCTCCTATTCATTCTGTTGATGGGTGTTTGAGGGAATGTATAGAGTCCAAATTATTGACCAGAACCCAAGCACGATGCATGTGTTTTCTAGGGACCTAAGGGTTGCTGGCCTCTTGTTTTCCCAGCCTGTCTTCTGGGGGAGGGGACTGCCGTGCTGTTACTCCGGCAACCCTGTTTGGGCGGAGTTGCCCTGCCCCCCTGTGGCGGGGGATGGGCTCAGTGGGAATCAGTTTTTGGGGCCTTTGTTCTCTGGCGGCTTTCCCTGGTGGCTTTCCGTGTCTCTTCCATGAGTCAGAGCAGAAGAGATCATTTCTAACCCTCTGCCTCAGAGCAGAGACTGCAGTATGTTCTTTAGTGAGCTCTTCAGGCCATACTGTCTCCGTTTCTGTCCATGCTGCTATAAACTGCAGCGTCCTCGGTTGTGCACCCCTCCGCAGTGCTCCCAGTCCTGCCTCCAGGTCGGGGCACGTCTCTGCCCTTTGTGCTTCTAAAACCACCAGCTGCTCCCAGTTCACCCACATGACCCCGCCACTCAGGGTTTCCTCTCCAGAGGCTGCCCTAAATTCCTTTCTCTGCCGCTACCAGTCTGTGAGTCTGTGCCCCGTCCCCAGCACCTGAGGCTGTTGCTCACTGGTGGTGTAGGATCTCCATGGCCAGGAACCCTCCCGCTGCCTGTTATCCTCTGATATCTGCCCACAGAATCACGGCTCCCCACTTCGTACCTGAAAACCAACCTCCTGCGATATTCTGTTTGTTGAGATCCAGATCTTCTTACATCTTAGCCTGGTTTTGTGGGTGCTCAGAGTTGTCTGTAGATATCCAGCTCTGTTCTGGGGACTAGTTGAAATAGGGTCCCCTACTCCTCCAACATCTTTCCTCTCCCACTGGAAATGGAGGGTATTATGATAAACAAAATACATCAGTCAGAGAATGACAAATATCATGTTTCCACTCATATGTGGAGATTAAGAAACAAAACTGATGAAGATAGGAGAAGGGAAAGAAAAATAAGATAAGATAAACTCAGAAAGGGAGCAAACCATGGGAGACTCTTAACTCTAGGAAACAAACTGAAGGTTGATGGAGGGGAGGTGGGTAGGGTGATGGGGTAACTGGGTGATGGGCATTAACAAGGACACCTGAAGTAATGAGCACTGGGTGTTATATGCAACTGATGAATCACTAAACTCTACCTCTGAAACTAATAATACACTATATGTTAATTAATTGATTTTAAGTAAAAAAAAAGTCACACAGCCATATGTCTGCATACATAGATTATAAGCCATATTAATAAGATGCTAAGTAAAATGCATTTTATCTTCCTAACTTGACAATCATCCCTTCATTACAACTAAATTTAAAAACATGAGAAAAGCAAAAATTTTTGTATTTTAGGAGTAAAATATCACAAACTATAACATTTACTTACTGTGTACATCTGAATATCTTGTTAATGGGTTAATGATGTTTGAATGAGTAATAAAATAAAGGTATATATTATTTATAAATTATATAGATGCCATAAAACATTTTTTGTGCTAACTTAGGCAACTGATTTATCATAACCATGTGAAACATAATTTTGTTTAATTGAAAGTAATGAAAGCATTAAAATAAAAGCAATCATATTCAGAAATTAAAAAGCTTACTGTACTACCAAATTGAAACAGGAGATATAGAAAATCTGAAAAGACTCATAAGCAGCAAAGAAATTGAATCAGTAGTCAACAATCTCCCAATAAACAAGAGTCCATGACCAGATGGGTTCCCAGGGGAATTCTTTTTTTTTTTTTTTAAAGATTGTATTTATTTATTTGAGACAGAATGAGAGAGAGAGAGAGAGCACATGAGAGGGGGGAGGGTCAGAGGGAGAAGCAGACTCCCTGCCGAACAGGGAGCCCGATGTGGGACTCGATCCAGAGACTCCAGGATCATGACCTGAGCCGAAGGCAGTCGCTTAACCAACTGAGCCACTCAGGCGCCCTCCCAGGGGAATTCTACCAAACATTTAAAGAAGTAAATACCTATTCTTCTGAAACTGTTCCAAAAAAAAAAGAAAGAAAGAAAGAAAGAAAGAAATGAAAGGAAAACTTGCAATCTCATTCTATGAGGCCAGCATTACCTTAATCCCCAAACTATACAAAGACCACACTAAAAAAGAATTATCCACAAATATCCCTGATGAATATGGATGCAAAATTCTCAACAAGATACTAGCTAATTTAATAGTACATTAAAAGGATTATACACCACAACCAAGTGGGATTGATTCCTGAGCTGCAAGGGTGGTTCAACATCCACAAATCAATCAACGTGATATACCACATTCATAAAAGAAAAGATAGAAACATGTGATCCTCTCAATAGATACAGACAAAAAAAATTGACAAAATACAGCATCCTTTCTTGATAAATATCCTCAACAAAGTAAGAATAGAAGGAACATAACTCAACATCATAAAGGCCATATATGAAAGACCCACAGCGTATATCATCCTCGATGGGGAAAAACTGAGAGCTTTTCCCCTAAGGTCAAGAACAAGACAGGGATGTCCACTCTCACCACTGTTGTTCAACGTAGTATTAGAATTCCTAGTCTTAGCAATCAGACAACAAAAAGAAATAAAATGCATCCAAATCAGCCAGGAAGAAGTCAAACTTCCACTAGCTGCAGATGAAATGATACTCTAGGTAGAAAACCTGAAAGACTCCACCCAAAAATTGCTAGAATTGATACAGGAATTCTTCAAAGTCGCAAGATATAATTTCAATGCACAGAAGTCTGTTGCATTTATATACACCAAAAATGAAGCAACAGAAAAAGAAATCGAGGAATTGATCACATTTACAATTGCACCAAAAACCATAAGATACCTAGGAATAAACCTAACCAATGAGGTAAAAGATCTCTATGCTCAAAACAATAGAACACTTCTGAAAGAAATTGAAGAGGACACGAAAATATGGAAAACATTCCATGCTCATGGATTAGAAGAAAAAATATTGTTAAAATGTCTATACTACACAAAGCAGTCTACACATTCAATGCAATCCCTATGAAAATAACACCAGCATTTTTCACAGGGCTAGAACAAACAATTGTAAAGTTTGTGTGGAACCAGAAATGACCCTGAACAGCCAAAATAATGTTGAAACGGATAACCAAAGCTGGAGGCACCACAATGCCAGACTTCAAGCTGTATTACAAAGCTGTAATCATCAAGATGGTATGTTACTGGCACAAAACAGACACATAGATCAATGGAACAGAATAGAAAACCCAGAAATGGGCCCTCAACTAATCTTCAAGAGGAAAGAATATCCAATGGATAAAAGACAGTCTCTTCAACAAATGGTATTGGGAAAAGGGGACAGACACATGCAGAAGAATGAAACTGGACCACTTTCTTACACCATACACAAAAATAAACTCAAAATGGATGAAAGGCCTAAATGTGAGACAGGAATCCATCAAAATCCTAGAGAAGAACACAGGCAGCAACCTCTGACATCAGCCACATCAACTTCTTGATGGACAAGTCTCCAGAGGTAAAGGAAACAAAAGTGAAAATGAGCTATTAGGACTTCATCAGGATGAAAAGATTTTGCATAGCGAAGGAAACAATCAACAAAACTAAAAGGCATAGGGGAAGGGAGGGAAAAATAAAACAAGATGAAATTAGAGAAGGAGAAAAACCATAAGAGATTCTTAATCATAAGAAACAAACTGAGGGTTGCAAGAGGAGTGGTGGGTGGGGGGATTAGGTAATTGAGTGATGGACAGACATTAAAGAGGAAACATGATGTAATGAACACTGGGTATTATATAAGACTGATGAATCACTGAACTCTACCTTTGTTTTTTTTTTAAACTAATAGTACCCTATATGTTAATTATTTGGCTTTAAATTAAAAAAGGAAAACAAAAACAAAACAAAACAAAATAAAAAAAACAAAACAAAACAAATAAAAAACATACAAACTGTACATGACTGGAAAATGTGTAGTTGTTACCACAGGTAACAACATATAACAATAACAAATATGCTGGTGTATTTGTTACCACAAATATAATATAAAATTATAATTAACTCTAAAATATGTCAACCTCTTTGTAAAGGATTTTTGTTGCTGTTGTTTCCTTAAAAAAATACTTTTGTTTTTGTTTTTATTTTTCTCCCAATGTTATTTGTTTAGCTGACAGAATTGAGTTTATCCATAAGAATTTTAATTTTGATGTGTACCACAAAGAACTATTTTAGTTATTTATAACTTTGAATATTTAGTGACCTTAATTTTACCCTTTAAAAATAAATACACATTTAGGGCGCCTGGGTGGCTCAGTTGGTTAAGCGACTGCCTTCGGCTCAGGTCATGATCCTGGAGTCCCTGGATCGAGTCCCACATCGGGCTTCCTGCTCGGCAGGGAGTCTGCTTCGTCCTCTGACCCTATCCCCTCTCAGGTGTTCTCTCTCTCTCATTCTCTCTCTCTCAAATAAATAAATAAAATCTTTAAAAAAAAATAAAAATAAATACACATTTAAATAAATAATCTTCATAGGAAAGAATAAGAAATAGCAAAAAAAAATCAGTACACAATTTGAAGAAAATAAATTTTATTTTTTTAAAGAAAATAAATTTTATATTCATCCTCAAACCTCCATGTATCACCACTAAAATTATTTAAATAATAAATTTGTTGAAATTAAGCAAATAAAAGGCAACCAATGGGATGGGAGAAGATAATTGCAAATGACATATCAGATAAAGGACTAGTATCCAAAATCTATAAAGAATTTTTCAAACTTAACACCCCTCCCCCCAAAAAAAATCCACTCATAAATGGCAGAAGACATGAACAGACATTTCTCCAAAGAAGACACACAAATGGCTAACAGACCCATAAAAAAATGCTCAACATCCCTCATCATTAAGGAAATACAAATCAAAACTATAATGAGATTCCACCTCACAGTAGTCAGAATGGCTAAAAGTAACAACTCAGGAAACAACAGATGTTGGTGAGGATGTGGAGATAAGAGGAACTCTTTTACACTGTTGGTGGGAATGCAAACTGTTGCATCCACTTTGGAAAACAGTATGGAGGTTCTTCAAAATGTTAAAAATAGAAATACCTTACAACCCAGCAATTGCACTACTAGGTATTTACCCAAAGATATAAACATAGTGATTCAAAGGGGCACATGTACCCTGATTTTTATAGCATCAATGTCCACAATAGCCAAATTATGGAAAGAGCAGAGGTGTCCAACACAGATGAATGGATAAAGAAGAAGTGGTACACACACACACACACACACACACACACACACACACACTGGAATATTACCCAGCCATAAAAAAGAATTAAATTTTGCCATTTATAAGGACATGGATGGAACTAGGGAGTATTATGTTAAATGAAATAAATCAGTCAGAGAAAGACAAGTATATGATTTCACTCATATGTGGAATTTAAGAAACAAAACAAATGAACATAGGAGAAGGGAAGGAAAAATAAAATAAGATGAAGTCAGAGAGGTAGACAAGACATAAGAGACTCTTAGCTATAGAGAACAAGCTGAGGTTTGCTGGAGGGGAGATGGGTAGTGGGTTGTGGTAATTGGGTGTTGGGCATTAAGGAGAGCACTTGATGTAATGAGCACTGGATGTTACATGCAACTGATGAATCACTAAATTCTACTCTGAGATTAATAATCCACTATATGTTAACTAACTTGAATTTAATTAAAACAAAAAAGCTTACTGCACTATTATACAAACATATCTTAAAAATAAAATATAAAATTAAAATCATTTTATTAATATTTGCAATAGTTATTTTTACTAAAATATTCAAAATTATCTATTAAAATTAAGTCAAAATAGCTATCATAATATAGAATTAAAATAAAGTAAAATTGTCTATACAAAGCTGAATATGTTAACATTTTTAATTTAATTAGATCTTATTAAAATCTTTTACTCTGTGCAATTTTAGTGTGTAATATCATATAGGTACCAATGTGAAAATCCATGTAACCACGGTTTAGTCATGTTAAAGACAGACCACTATTAACTATATATATATATACAAAAATAAACTCAAAATGGATGAAAGGCCTAAATGTGAGACAGGAATCCATCAAAATCCTAGAGAAGAACACAGGCAGCAACCTCTGACATCAGCCACATCAACTTCTTGATATATATATATATATATATATATACACACATATATATATATATATACATATATATGCATATATGCATATATATGTTATGTGAATTGTTTAATACTGTGAAACGTTCCTCTCATAGTGCAAGTATTGAGAATAAATTGCTAATTTGTAAGTACCTCCAGAACTATGAAATGAACCAAGAATAGAATGCTTAGGACTACCAGGAAATTATACTTTCTTAGGCAAGAATTTGTTACATTTATTTAAGCGGGATTTGAAATGTTCATTAAATTGTATTTTCTTTCACTTAAATGCTTCACCTCTCAAAGTTTCTCTGCATGTTTAAGAAGAGTCCATCTCTGAAAGCAGCAGTGGCACCACTCAAAAATATTCACATCCTTCAGATTCTATTTTAAGGGCAATAATAAGAAATGAGGAAAATCTTTTTCTGGAGTGAGTGTCAATTGTGTGACAGTGAATGCTTGGTGTTGTAGGTTCAGCTGTGTACAGGATCATGAATGACAAAGATACCCATGGTAATGTAATACATTTTTTTATGCATTTATGAGATGAAATATCCTCTTAAGTAAAGAGCCCCTCTTGTCCAGGACCCATGATGGTATTACACATAAAAAATTAAGATTTTACTATTGAGAAGATTGCCTAGGAAATGGGTTTATTATAGGAAGGTAAGAGGACTCAATTCTGGGCCTTACAAAAAGTAAAATTTATTGTTCAGTAGAGGAATATACCTGGTAAAGGACACTAAGAAATGAGTAGCCATAAAGGCAGGAGGAAATACAGAAGACTGTGATGTAACAGACGTCAATGTAGAAATTTGTTTCAATAAGAAGGAAACGGTCAACATTGTAAAGTGTTATAGAAAGGTGAGACAAAATAGAAACTAAAAATAACTATTGGATTAGCCAGCACTGAGACGGTTGAATATAATACAAAGAGGACTTATGTACTCTTTACCCAATTTCTCCCCATGGTAATATCTTGAAAAACTGTAGTAAAACAACACAACTAAGATATTAACTTTTATACCATCAATAATATTGCAATAAGGTCATATGGTGACAGATGATGATTACACTTATCATGGCAAGCACTGAGTAATGTACAGAATTATTGAATCACTATGTTGTACACCTGAAACTAATATAACATTGTATGCCAACTATACTTCAATTATAAAAATTAAAAGAGATGTAGGCGGAGCAAGATGGCGGAGGAGTAGGAGACCTGGATTTCGTCTCCTCTCAGGAATTCAGCTGGATAGGGATCAAACCATTCTGAACACCTACAAACTCAACAGGAGATCAAAGAAAAGAATAGCAACAACTCTCTGAACAGAAAAGCGACCACTTTCTGGAAGGTAGGACGTGCGGAGAAGTGAATCCGAGGCGATATTCGGGAGGATAGACGGCGGGGGAGGGGCCTCCGTCGGCCGCTTCTGGCAAGTGATAGAGCAGCAGAGCACAAAATCGGAACTTTTAGAAGTCAGCTCCGCTGAGGGACGTCACTCTGGTGGCGAAGTGGGGGGTGGAACCCTCGCGGGTCAGTGTGGTCTCAGGACCCTCGGGGTCACAGAAAGACCGGGGGTGCCTGAGTGCGGCAGAGCTCCCAGGTATCGGAGCAGGGAAGCCGGCTGCAGAGACGGAGCCCAAGCGCGGGCTCTCAGCTCGGGGTTGCTATAAACCGTGATCCGCGGCACAGTCGGGCCACTGCTCCTCCAGCAGGGACCCAACAAGCGGCAGATCCGGGGAGACTCACCTTCTTTCCCCGGGAGGAGAGGTGCGGGAGCGCACCGCGGGGATCTGCTGGGTTTGGAGACTCCACCCGGGGTCGGGTGCCAGATAGAAAGGCGCGGTCACAGGCCGAGTGAGCGCGGAGTGTGGCCGGAGACTGGGGAGACGGGAGTGACTGACCGCTTTTCTCTGGGGGCTCGCTGAGGAGCGGGACCCCGAGTTCTCGGCTCCGCCGGGGCGGAGACTGGGAGGCTGCCATTTTCACTCTCCGCCTCCAAAGCTGTACGGAAAGCTTGCAGGGAACAAAAGCTCCGGAGAGCAAACCCGAGCAGATTACTTAGCCCGGACCGGCAAGGGCGGGGCAATTTTGCCTCCGGCAAAGACATTTGGGAACCACGGCAACAGGCCCCTCCCCCAGAAGATCAGCGAGAACAGCCAGCCAAGACCAAGTTTACCGATCAATGAGAACGGCAGAACTCCAGCGCTAGGGGAATACTGCACATAGAATTCATGGCTTTTTTACCATGATTCTTTAGTCTTTCAAAGTTAATTATTATTATTTTTTTTAACTTTTTTCTTTTTTCCTTTTTTCTTTTTTTTTGAATTTTTCTTTTTCCCTTTTTCAACCAACATCTTATCAATCCCTTTTTTAAAAAAAAAACATTTTTATTTTTTCATTTTTAAAGTCATATTCTATCCCTTCATAGTAGTTACCCGTATTTTTGGCATATATATATAAGTTGTTCTCTCTTTAAAATCTTGAGATAGTTTCTTCTAACAGATCAAAATATAATCTAAATCTCTAGTGTATGGTTTTTTTCTACTCCCCTGCCTGATCACATTCTCTCCCTTTTTTCTTTTTTTTTTTTTTTTAATCCTCTTCTTTCTTTTTTCAAACAACTTATCAAATCCTTTTTAAAAAAATTTTTTATAATTTCCATCTTTACAGTCATATTCCATCCCTTCATCATATCAACCCTTATTTTTGTACATATACAAGTTTTTCTTTCTTTAAAATTTTGGGAGGGACTTTCTTTTAACAGACGAAAATACACCCAAAATCTAGTGTGTGGCACTGATCTATAATCCAGCCTGATCATATTTGATCACATTCTGTTTTTGTTTTGTTTTGTTTTGTTCTGCTTTTGTTTGTTTTTATCTTTATCTTTTTCTTTTTTCTTTTTTTCTTTCCTTTTCTTTTTTCTCTCTTTCCCTTTCTTTTCCCACTGCTTCAGGTCTTTTCTGATTTGTTTAGAGTATATTTTCTGGGGACGTTGTTACCCTGCTAGCATTTTGTTCTCTCATTAATCTATTCTCCTCTGCACAAAATGACAAGACGGAAAAAATCACCTCAACAAAAAGAACAAGAGGTAGTACCGACTGCCAGGGACCTACTCAATACGGACATTAGTACGATGTCAGATCTAGAGTTCAGAATCATCACTTTAAAGATACTAGCTGGGCTTGAAAAAAACATGGAAGTTATTAGAGAAACCCTTTCTGGAGAAGTAAAAGAACTAAAATCGAACCAAGTAGAAATCAAAAAGGCTATCAATGAGGTGCAATCAAATATGGGGGCGCTAACTGCTAGGATAAATGAGGCAGAAGAAAGAATCAGTGAGATAGAAGACCAAATGATGGAAAATAAAGAAGCTGAGAAAAAGAGAGATAAACAACTACTGGATCACGAGGGCAGAATTCGAGAGATAAACGATACCATAAGACGAAACAACATTAGAATAATTGGGATCCCAGAAGAAGAAGAAAGAGAGAGAGGGGCAGAAGGTATAATGGAGCAAATTATAGCAGAGAACTTCCCTAATTTGGGGAAGGAAACAGGCATCAAAATCCAGGAAGCACAGAGAACCCCTCTCAAAATCAATAAAAATAGGTCAACACCCCGACATCTAATAGTAAAACTTACGAGTCTCAGAGACAAAGAGAAAATCCTGAAAGCAGCTCGGGAGAAGAGATATGTAACCTACAATGGTAGAAACATTAGATTGGCAACAGACTTATCCACAGAGACCTGGCAGGCCAGAAAGGACTGGCAGGACATATTCAGAGCACTAAATGAGAAAAATATGCAGCCAAGAATACTATATCCAGCTAGGCTGTCATTGAAAATTGAAGGAGAGATAAAAAGCTTCCAGGACAAACAAAAACTAAAGGAATTTGCAAACACGAAACCAGCCCTACAACAAATATTGAAAGGGGTCCTCTAAGCAAAGAGAGAGCCTAAAAGCAACATAGACCAGAAAGGAACACAAACAATATACAGTAACAGTCACTTTACAGGCAATACAATGGCACTGAATTCCTATCTTTCAATAGTTACCCTGAATGTAAATGGGCTAAATGCCCCAATCAAAAGACACAGGCTATCAGATTGGATTAAAAAACAAGACCCATCGATATGCTGTCTGCAAGAGACTCATTTTAGACCCAAAGACACCCCCAGATTGAAAGTGAGGGGGTGGAAAACCATTTACCATGCTAATGGACACCAAAAGAAAGCTGGGGTGGCAATCCTTATATCAGACAAATTAGATTTTAAACCAAAGACTGTAATAAGAGATGAGGAAGGACACTATATCATACTTAAAGGGTCTATCCAACAAGAAGATCTAACAATTGTAAATATCTATGCCCCTAACATGGGAGCAGCCAATTATATAAGGCAATTAATAACAAAAGCAAAGAAACACATCGACAACAATACAATAATAGTGGGGGACTTTAACACCCCCCTCACTGAAATGGACAGATCATCTAAGCAAAAGATCAACAAGGAAATAAAGACTTTAAATGACACACTGGACCAAATGGACTTCACAGACATATTCAGAACATTCCATCCCAAAGCAACGGAATACACATTCTTCTCTAGTGCCCATGGAACATTCTCCAGAATAGATCACATCCTAGGTCATAAATCAGGTCTCAACCGGTACCAGAAGATTGGGATCATTCCCTGCCTATTTTCAGACCACAATGCTTTGAAACTAGAACTCAATCACAAGAGGAAAGTCGGAAAGAACTCAAATACATGGAGGCTAAAGAGCATCCTACTGAAGAATGAATGGGTCAACCAGGAAATTAAAGAAGAATTAAAAAAATTCATGGAAACCAATGAAAATGAAAACACAACTATTCAAAATCTTTGGGATACAGCAAAGGCAGTCCTAAGAGGAAAGTATATAGCAATACAAGCCTTTCTCAAGAAACAAGAAAGGTCTCAAGTACACAACCTAACCCTACACCTAAAGGAGCTGGAGAAAGAACAGCAAATAAAGCCTAAACCCAGCAGGAGAAGAGAAATCATAAAGATCAGAGCAGAAATCAATGAAATAGAAACCAAAAGAACAGTAGAACAGATCAACGAAACTAGGAGCTGGTTCTTTGAAAGAATTAACAAGATTGATAAGCCCCTGGCCAGACTTATCAAAAAGAAAAGAGAAAGGACCCAAATCAACAAAATCATGAATGAAAGAGGAGAAATCACAACCAACACCAAAGAAATACAAACAATTATAAGAACATATTATGAGCAACTCTATGCCAGCAAATTAGATAACCTGGAAGTAATGGATGCATTCCTAGAGATGTATCAACTACCAAAACTGAACCAGGAAGAAATAGAACACCTGAACAGACCTATAACCACTAAGGAAATAGAAGCAGTCATCAAAAATCTCCCAAAACACAAAAGCCCAGGGCCAGATGGCTTCCCAGGGGAATTCTACCAAACATTTCAAGAAGAATTAATACCTATCCTTCTGAAACTGTTCCAAAAAATAGAAATGGAAGGAAAACTTCCAAACTCATTTTATGAGGCCAGCATTACCTTGATCCCAAAACCAGACAAAGACCCCATCAAAAAGGAGAATTACAGACCAATATCCCTGATGAACATGGATGCAAAAATTCTCACCAAAATACTAGCCAATAGGATCCAACAGTACATTAAAAGGATTATTCACCACGACCAAGTGGGATTTATCCCTGGGCTGCAAGGTTGGTTCAACATCCGCAAATCAATCAACGTGATACAATACATTAACAAAAGAAAGAACAAGAATCATATGATCCTCTCAATAGATGCAGAAAAAGCATTTGACAAAGTACAGCATCCTTTCTTGATCAAAACTCTTCAGAGTATAGGGATAGAGGGTACATACCTCAATATCATAAAAGCCATCTATGAAAAACCTACAGCGAATATCATTCTCAATGGGGAAAAACTGAGAGCTTTCCCCCTAAGGTCAGGAACGCGGCAGGGATGTCCACTATCACCACTGCTATTCAACATAGTATTGGAAGTCCTAGCCACAGCAATCAGACAACAAAAAGAAATCAAAGGCATCCAAATCGGCAAAGAAGAAGTCAAACTCTCACTCTTTGCAGATGATATGATACTTTATGTGGAAAATCCCAAAGACTCCACCCCAAAATTGCTAGAACTCATACAGGAATTCAGTCAAGTGGCAGGATATAAAATCAATGCACAGAAGTCAGTGGCATTCCTATACACCAACAACAAGTCAGAAGAAAGAGAAATTAAGGAGTCGATCCCATTTACAATTGCACCCAAAACCATAAGATACCTAGGAATAAATCTAACCAAAGAGGCAAAGGATCTGTACTCAGAAAACTATAAAATACTCATGAAAGAAATTGAGGAAGACACAAAGAAATGGAAAAACGTTCCATGCTCATGGATTGGAAGAACAAATATTGTGAAGATGTCAATCCTACCTAGAGCAATCTACACATTCAATGCAATCCCCATCAAAATACCATCCACTTTCTTCAAAGAAATGGAACAAATAATCCTAAAATTTGTATGGAACCAGAAAAGACCCCGCATAGCCAGAGGAATGTTGAAAAAGAAAAGCAAAGCTGGCGGCATCACAATTCCGGACTTCCAGCTCTACTACAAAGCTGTCATCATCAAGACAGTATGGTACTGGCACAAAAACAGACACATAGATCAATGGAACAGAATAGAGAGCCCAGAAATGGACCCTCAACTCTATGGTCAACTAATCTTTGACAAAGCAGGAAAGAATGTCCAATGGAAACAAGACAGTCTCTTCAACAAATGGTGTTGGGAAAATTGGACAGCCACATGCAGAAGAATGAAACTGGACCATTTCCTTACACCACACACAAAAATAGACTCCAAATGGTTGAAAGACCTCAATGTGAGACAGGAGTCCATCAACATCCTAAAGGAGAACACAGGCAGCAACCTCTTCGACCTCAGCCGCAGCAACTTCTTCCTAGAAACATCGCCAAAGGCAAGGGAAGCAAGGGCAAAAATGAACTATTGGGACTTCATCAAGATCAAAAGCTTTTGCAAAGCAAAGGAAACAGTCAACAAAACCAAAAGACAACTGACAGAATGGGAGAAGATATTTGCAAATGACATATCAGATAAAGGGCTAGTATCCAAAATCTATAAAGAACTCATCAAACTCAACACCAAAAGAACAAAGAATCCAATCAAGAAATGGGCAGAAGACATGAACAGACATTTTTCCAAAGAAGACATCCAAATGGCCAACAGACACATGAAAAAGTGTTCAATATCGCTCGGCATCAGGGAAATCCAAATCAAAACCTCAATGAGATACCACCTCACACCAGTCAGAATGGCTAAAATTAACAAGTCAGGAAATGACAGATGTTGGCGAGGATGCGGAGAAAGGGGAACCCTCCTACACTGTTGGTGGGAATGCAAGCTGGTGCAGCCACTCTGGAAAACAGTATGGAGGTTCCTCAAAAAGTTGAAAATAGAGCTACCATATGATCCAGCAATTGCACTACTGGGTATTTACCCCAAAGATACAAAAGTAGGGACCCGAAAGGCTACGTGCACCCCGATGTTTATAGCAGCAATGTCCACAATAGCCAAACTGTGGAAAGAGCCAAGATGTCCATCGACAGATGAATGGATAAAGAAGATGTGGTATATATATACAATGGAATATTATGCAGCCATCAAAAGGAATAAGATCTTGCCATTTGCAACGACGTGGATGGAACTGGAGGGTATTATGCTGAGCGAAATAAGTCAAACAGAGAAAGACATGTATCATATGACCTCACTGATATGAGGAATTCTTAATCTCAGGAAACAAACTGAGGGTTGCTGGAGTGGGGGGTGGGGTGGGAGGGATGGGGTGACTGGGTGATGGACACTGGGGAGGGTATGTGTTCTGGTAAGCGCTGTGAATTGTGCAAGACTGTTGAATCTCAGATCTGTACCTCTGAAACAAATAATGCAATATATGTTAAGAAAGAAAAAAAGAAGAAGAAGAATGTAGCAGGAGGGGAAGAATGAAGGGGGGGAAATCGGAGGGGGAGAAGAACCATGAGAGACAATGGACTCTGAAAAACAAACTGAGGGTTCTAGAGGGGAGGGGGTTGGGAGGATGGGTTAGCCTGGTGATGGGTATTGAGGAGGGCACGTTCTGCATGGAGCACTGGGTGTTATGCACAAACAATGAATCATGGAACACTATATCTAAAACTAATGATGTAATGTATGGGGATTAACATAACAATAAAAAAATTAAAAAAAAAAAAACTAATGATGTAATGTATGGTGATTAACATAACTTAATAAAAATAAATTTAAAAAAAAAAAATTAAAAGAAAATTACAGAAGAATCTTATCACCATAAGGATCCTTCCTGCTACACTTTCATAAGCCACACTCACTTTCCTCATTATTCTCCCACATTTCTCACTTCTGGCAATTGTTTTTCTTTTTTTTTTTTTTAAGATTTTATTTATTTATTTGAGAGAGAGAGAGAGAAACAACATGAGAGGGGATAGGGTCAGAGGGAGAAGCAGGCTCCCCGCCGAGCCGGGAGCCCGATGTGGGACTCGATCCCAGGACTCCGGGATCATGACCTGAGCCGAAGGCAGTCGCTTAACCAACTGAGCCACCCAGGTGCCCCGGCAATTGTTAATCTGTTATCTATTTCTATAATTCTGTCATTTTAGAAGGTTATGTAAATTAAATCATACAGCATGTAACCTCTTGGAAATAATTTTTTCAGTCAGCATGATTTCTTGGAGATTCATCCAAGTTGTGTGTATTAGGAGTTCATTCCTTTTTACTGTTGTGTAGTTCTATGAAAATATCACAATTTGCTTAACCACTCTCCTTTGAAGAACATCTAGGCTGTTTCCATTTTTGGGCTGTTACAAATAAAGCTGCAATGCATATTCATGTACAAGTTTTTATGTGAAAATAAGTTTTCAAATTCCTGTGATAAATGCCCCAAATTGCAATTACTAGATTGTATGAATATTTAATGTTTTGTTTTATAGGAAGCTGGCAAACTATTTTCCAGACTGGCTATACCACTTTAAATTACCACCAGCAATATATGAGTAATCCAAATTCCTTACATCTTCACCAGCGTTTGGTGTTGCCACCATTTTTTTTTAAGTTTGAACCATCATGATAGATGTGTAGTAATATCTCACTGTGGTTTTAATTTGTATTTATCTAATTGCTAGAGATATTGAATATCTTTTATGTATTTACTTGCCATCTGTATATCCTCTTTGGTAAAATTCCTGTTTATATCTTTTGTACATTTTCTAATTTGGACTCTTTTATTATGGACTATGTTCAGCTTCTTGCTGGGCCCTGCTAACACCAAGGATGAAGGGAAAGTAAAGTGCTGACTAGTCCTAACTTAAACCACTTTATTCAGTCTCATTCATCCCCAGTGTCAGTTGGAAAGGTCAGATATTTAGAGTGTTGTCTAGAATTTAGGGGTTCTTTTATTTGTTATTATAAAGAGGTTTGAGCATGTGAAAGCATTTATGAGAAAGATAGAGTCAAGAGAGAGAAACTAAATATGTAAAAGCAAGAAGGGGAAAAATTTTCCCCCCAGGGTTCATGTGAGCATGCATCAAGCCAATGTGCATTGTGAACCCTGGAGTGGGGGCAATTTGAGAACATAGCAGGGGAAATTTTTAGTATAATGTTACTGAGAATGTGGAAGGAATAGAATTCAGAACACAAGGAACTGACTTTTTTTAAAGATTTTATTTAAATTCAAGCTAGTTAACATATAGTGTGTTATTAGTTTTAAGGGTAGTATTTAGTGATTGATCAGTTGCATATGACACCCAGTGCTCATTACATCAAGTGCCCTCCTTAATGCTCATCACCCAATTACCCCATCCTCCCACCCCCACTCACCTCCCTCCCAGCAGAGGAATTCACTTTAAATAAGAGTTGATGCAACTCCTAATAATGTAATGTACGCAAAGAAAAGATGCAGATGCGAGAATGTTGGAATATTTGATAGCAGGAAGTTATGGAAAGGTTTCTTTTCTTACCTTCTTAACAAGTTCTAAAGGTAGAGTGCAGTATTGTTAAATATATGAAATTTTCTGATTACTTAAATTTACCTTTTTAAAGTAAAAATGAAGACTATCTGCTCAATGTCTAAAAAACAGGGAATTATAATGAGGAGCCAGCAATAGAGGTACTTTTAACAGTACAAATCCAAGGAAAAAAAGAGTTTCCAGGAAGATGTTACCAACAGTGTGAGGTATTATAAAGGTATCAAGAAGAAAAACACTGATTTAGCAAGAAAGAGGAGGTCATTGACAGTAAATTTGAACAGAACTGTGCATTTACGAATATGGGAGATAATACTAAGAAGGTAAGACTAGCAGTTGTTTTAGGTTTTGGTTATTTATTTTGATGTCATCCCCTAAATAGTGGAGAGTAATTGAAAGTCACTGAGTTGAAAATGTGCAAAATGAATTGGATCAAGACAGGGGGGACAAAAGCTATTGATATCCTGTTGTAGTAATCTGAGTCAAAGTTGAAGAGGGCTTGAATTAGAGCAGTAGCAGTAGAAATGGAAAAGAATGGGCAGATATGGCAAAAGCTACCACAGACAAATCATTAGAATCTGGTGACTAATTGGTAATTTTTTTTATTAAAGATTTTATTTATTTATTTGACACAGCGAGACATAGCGAGAGAGGGAACACAAGCAGAGGGACTGGTAGAGGGAGAAACAGGCTTCCCACGGAGCAGGGAGCCTGATGCGGGGCTCGATCCCAGGACCCTGGGATCATGACCTGAGCCGAAGGCAGACGCTTAATGACTGAGCCACCCAGGCGCCCCTATTTGGTAATTTTCCAATAATATATATTCCCTCAGATCATAAAGACAGGGATAAAGGATAAAAATGAGGTTATATTAATAATAATAATAAGGTATACTGCTCTGTGTTTCACCATCTCTGATAGTGCATGACCTCTAAATATTTTTAAAGCAAATCTCTTCAGTACAAACAAATACCCAGCACATTTAGGGTCTTCAGTATGTTTTTCTAGTATGGTCACAGGATTTTTCTGTAATGTTCACAAACAAATCTTCTATGAAGCCTTTGCTAATGACTAAAAATTGCACTGCTTGTGAAATTGTGTCCAGGGGCATTTCCCTTGCACTTAGTGTCCATGGCCATGATGACTTCTCATGGACATATTTGGGAAAAGTTTTCAATTAGCAACAATCGCGTCTCGGATAAACCACATCGGCTATGATGCTGCCACTGCGCAAAGCTCATGGACATTATTTGGTTTAAGATGCTCTTGTCCCTGAAACCATAGATTTTGCTGATATAGTTACAATTTCTATGTGACATAACAATGCTGTGTTTTTTGGAGGTCTCAGTTTTCACTTAAGTAAGGTTCTATACTGTGATGTCTTATGTCCAGATGTTTTATAGAGTTCGACGTAGCAACAATTCTTTTAAAATTTTTAGATTCCCTTTCAAGGCCTTAGGCATGAAAACAAAAATATGAGTGATGCTTCATCTTGTATTACTGCTACTAAGACTAACACGGGGCTCTGCCTGCAGTAGGTGCTTAATAAACAAATACTGTTTTATTTACATAACAGTTAATTTGGCATGACCACCATTTTAAGAGACAAGGATGGTATAGTTGGAACACATTTCCTTAAATAGTAGGATATGGAGAATGCTGGATTCAGAAGTTGTCTGGAGTCTCTCTTGATTCATATAAGAATTTGCTTACTTCCTGCAGATACTCATTTTCTATTCTTTCTTTCCATTCTGATATTGTCACATTTAGAATATATTCACAAGCTTGAACCTGTGATTGTTGCTTCCTCCATATATAAGAATTTTTGGAACATGGATTTCCTCAGTATGTGGACAGTTCTAGGGTTAATATTTCCTGGATCAATGCTATAGAATTTTGTTCAGTGATATCAATTATTACTTTGAATAGCTCCTTGCTAAGACAGAAACATATCTCCTATAAATTTACAAGTATTACTTATTTCTTGTATGTTCCCTTCTTTATAACAGGTAAAACCATAAGAGAGAAAAGCCCCCAAGACACATTTTTTATATGTGTCACTATTTTCAACATTTAAGCAGGTTTCATTTTCTTCTCTTTATGTCTGTGGATTGTTGATCAAGTAATCTCTTTCCATTCTAAGCCCTTCTTCAGCTGTGTAGGTTTGTAAGCATCCATAGCTTTCTCCTAAGTGCTGACACTTTCATGCTCTCATGTGGGGCACCAAAACTGATGAAGCATGAATTCTCTTTCATTTTTAAATTTTAAATAGTCTCCTCAGAGTCAAACTGGGGAAGATAAAACAGGCATTAAAGTGCTATGAAAATGGAAAAATAAGAATGTTTTATATAAATTCCCATAAAAGTGTGAGACCTAGCTATTGTTAATAGCATTTAAGGAATGGTGATGTCTTTAGGTTATACTGCATATCAAATCTATCTGTCTCTCCTGCTTCTTCATTATAATTTGTTGGTAAGGCTAAGAAAAAATCAGCAAATTTAGTGTTCCTTTTCCACAGTTCTTTTAAATGTTTTTTTTTTTTTTTTTTATTCATGAGAGTCAGAGAGAGAGAGAGGCAGAGGCAGAGGGAGAAGCAGGCTCCCCGCCTAGCAGGGAGCCTGATGCGGGACTCGATCCCAGGACCCTGGGATCATGACCTGAGCCGAAGGCAGATGCTTAACCATCTGAGCCACCCAGGCGCCCTCCACAGTTCTTTTATCTCACTTTTTTTCTTGTCTGGATAAGGCTAAAATGATAAATATATCAAGGGATTTACAAAAACCAGACTAAAATACAAATAATTAGATAAAAATTATCTGTGTAACTTTGAAATTTACCCTTTTTGTGCTTCAGTTTCTTCATCTATAGAGAAAATAATACAAATTCTGTGAACTTTTATGATTTTTATATAAAAGAACAGGTTTGGAAGGGATTTATATATTGTTACACAAATGTGAGGGATAATTATCTCATTGTGGTATAAAGAGGATGATTGCTTGTTCTGACTTCAAAAAAAAGGCCAGCAAGTTTATGAAGAAGGCTTAGATTTGATTCCCTTCTACTTCTGTTTTTGTGTATTTTTCTGCCTTTTTTTCTGCCTTCTTCTCAAGAAAAATTACAAAGCTACTCTATTTCACTAGGACCATATTTGTGCTTCAGAAGAAAGGTATTTGACCATCTCAGTCTAGCACAGTGATTAAGACAGGCATTTTAGATTTGAATCATAACTCTATCATTCACTAGCTCTGTAGTATTAGGGAAGTTGCTTTAACCTTTCTGTTCTTAGCTGTTTCATTTATAAAATTATAATAATAATAGTGTCCACAATAGAATTGTTTGGAGAGTTAACACATATAAAGCACTTTGATTAGTATGTAACATAATAAATTCTAAATAAAAGTTAGTTATCATCTTTTTCTACTAACCAATATAGATTATAAATGTGTTTACAGAAGTAACTTTGTAATTTAGTGCAGAACACTGCAAGATTATCTGAGTTAGAACAATTTCTAGTTTATAGTAGGCAGTCAATGAAAACATTGTTAAATGTATGCATTTAAAAGTCTTCACTGATATGTGGAGTTTAAGAAATAAGGCAGAGGATCATAGGGGAAGAGAAGAAAAAAATGAAACAAGACAAAACCAGACCATCATGGAAATTCAAATCAAAACCACATTGAGATACCACCTCACACCAGTTAGAATGGCAAAAATTGACAAGGCAAGAAACAACAAATGTTGGAGAGGTTGTAGAGAAAGGGGAACCCTCTTAACACTGTTGGTGGGAATGCAAGTTGGTACAGCCACTTTGGAAAATAGTGTAGAGGTTCCCCAAAAAATTAAAAATAGAGCTACCCTATAATCCAGCTACTACTGGGTATTTACCCCAAAGACACAGAAGTGGTGAAAAGAAGGGCCATATACACTCCGATGTTCATAGCAGTAATGTCCACAATAGCCAACATGTGAAAAGAGCTGAGATGTCCTTCAACAGATGAATGGAAAAAGATGTGGTCCAAGGAAGAAGAAAAGATGGCAAAAATGTAGGGGGCCCTATTCCAACTGGTCCCCAGAATTGAGCTGGATATCTACCAGACCACTCTGAACACCCATGAAATCAGCCTGAGATGTAAGAAGATAGATCTGGATCTCTACAAACAGAATATAATAGGTGGTTGGTTTCGAGGTAGGAAGCTGGGAGCCATGATTCCACAGGCACATATTGGAAGATAAATGGAAGGGGGAGGGAGCCATGGGGATCCTGCACCACTGGTGAACGATAGCCTCCCATGCTGGGAACTGGGTACAGACTCACAGACAGGTAGTGATGCGGAAAGTACTTTAGGGCAGCCCCCTGGACTGAAACCTGGAGCAACAGGGCTGCGTGTGTGAACTGAGGGTAGCTGGCAGTTTTAGAAGCACAAAGGGCAGAGACGAACCCTGACCTGGAGGTGAGGACTAGGAATGCTCCTGAAGGGCGCACAACCCAGAATGCTGCAGTTTATAGCAGCACAGACAGAAACAGTGATAGTGTGACTTGGAGAGCTCACTGAAGAAGAGACTGTGATCTCTCTGTTCTGAGGCAGAGGGTTAGAAAAGATCTCTTCTGCTCTGACTCTCAGAAGAGATGCGGAAACCCACCAGGGAAAACCACCATAGAACAAAAGCCCCCCAAAAATGGTTTTCACTGAGCCCATCCCCCAGAACAAGGGGCAGGGCAACTCTGACAAACAAGGTTGCCTGAGTAACAGCATGGAAGGCCCCTCACCAAGAAGACAGGCAAGGAGAAAAAGAGGCCAACAACCCTAAGGTCCCTATAAATTAGGAGCATCTTGTTTGGGTTGTGGTCAAAAATTTGTAATCTGTACATTCCCTCAACCACCCCTCAACAGAATGACTAGGAGGAGGAACCCAAAGAATAGGAAAGACTCAGAGACTGTGACTTCTGCCACAGATTTACAAATGGATACAGATATAACCAAGATGTCAGAGATGGAATTCAGGGTAGCAGTTGTGAAGACAATAGCTAGAATGGAGAAATCGACTAATGGCAACATACAGTCTCTAAAGGCAGAAATGAAAGCTGAACTGGCAGAACTTAAAAATGCTACCGATGAGATCCAAACTAATCTAGATAATTTAACAGCTAGGGTAAGCGAGGCAGAAGAATGAATTAGTGATCAAGAAGATGAATTAATAGACAAGAAGGAAAAAGAGGCCAGGGAAAAACAACTTAAAATCCATGAAAATAGAATCAAGAAATTAGTGACACCATGAAATGTTTCAATGTCAGAATTATTTGGATCCTTGAGGGGGTGGAGAGAGAGAAAGGACTAGACAATATATTTGAGCAAATCATAGCTGAGAACTTCCGTAATCTGTGGAAGCATACAAACATTCACGTCCTAGAGGCAGAGAGGACCCCTCCCAAGATCAAGGAAAACAGGCCAACGCCCTGGCATGTAATAGTAAAACTCACAAATCTTAGAACCAAGGAAACCATCTTAAGGGCAGTTAAAGGGAAGGATTCCTAACCTACAGAGGGAAGAACATCAGAAAAACGTCAGACCTATCCACAAAGACCTGGCAAGCCAGAAAGGGCTGGCAAGACATAATCAGGGTACTAAATGAGAAGAACATGTGGCCAAGAATACTTTATCTGGCAAGGCTTTCATTTAGAATGGATGGAGAGATGCAGAGCTTCAAAGACCGACAGAAACTGAAAGAATATATGACCACTAAGCCAGCCCTGCAAGAAATATGAAGGGAGGTTCTATAAAAGGAGAAAGACCTCAAGAGTGATATAGAACAGAAATTTACAGAGACAATCTATAAAAACAAGGTCTTCACAAGCAACATGATGACAATAAACTCATATCTTTCAATAATCACTCTCAATGTGAATGACTTAAATGCTCCCATAAAAAGGCACAGGGTTGCAGATTAGATAAAAAGACAGGACCCATCCATATGCTGTCTATCAGGGAGTCATTTTGAACCTAAAGATACATCCAGACTGAAAGTGAAAGGATGGAAATTCATCTTCCATGCCAACGGACCTCAAAAGAAAGCTGTGGTAGCAGTTCTCATATCAGAAAAATTTGATTTTAAGTTAAAGACTGTGGTTAGAGACACAGAAGTACACTATATCATTCTTAAAGCATCTATGCAACAAGAAGATCTAACAAATGTAAATATCCATGCCCTCAACATGGGAGCAGTCAACTACATAGGCCAACTGTTAACCAAAATAAAGAATCATATTGGTAACAGTACGTTAATTGTAGGAGACCTCAATACTCCACTCTCAGCAACAGACAGATCATCTAAGCAGAAAATCAACAAAGAAACGAGAGCTTTGAATAAGACCCTGACCCAGATGGACCT
Source organism: Halichoerus grypus (assembly GCF_964656455.1). Classification (NCBI taxonomy): domain Eukaryota; kingdom Metazoa; phylum Chordata; class Mammalia; order Carnivora; family Phocidae; genus Halichoerus; species Halichoerus grypus. Next base: position 61,464,576 of record NC_135727.1, on the reverse strand, counting down.
CATAGATATATACAGAACATTCCACCCTAAAGGAACAGAATATGCATTCTTCTCAAGCGCACATGGAACTTTCTCCAGAATAGACCACATACTGGGTCACAAGTCAGGTCTCAACCAATACCAAAAGACTGAGATTATTCCCTGCATATTCACAGACCATAATGCTTTAAAACTGGGACTCAGGGCGCCTGGGTGGCTCAGTTGGTTAAGCGACTGCCTTCAGCTCAGGTTATGATCCTGGAGTCCTGGGATCGAGTCCCATATCGGGCTCCCTGCTCAGCGGGGGGTCTGCTTCTCCCTCTGACTCTCTTCCATCTCGTGCTCTCTGTCTCTCATTCTCTCTCTCAAATAAATAAATAAAATCTTTTAAAAAAATAAAATAAAACTGGGACTCAATCAAAATTTGGAAGAAATTCAAACATTTGGAAGCTAAAGACGACTCTGCTCAAGAATGATTGGGTCAACCAGGGAATCAAAGAAGAACTTAAACAATTCATGGAAACCAATGAGAATGAAAACACATCAGTCCAAAACCTATAGGATACTGCAAAGGCGGTCCTAAGGGGAAAATACATGGCCATCCAAGCCTCACTCAAAAAAATAGAAAAATCCTGAATTCACTGACTGAATTTACATCTTAAAGAGCTAGAGAAAAATCAAGAAAGGATGTCTAAGCCATGCGTTAGAGGATAAATAATTAAGATTAGAGCAGAGATCAAGGAATTAGAAACACATTAGATCAGATCAACGAAACTAGAAGCTTGTTCTTTGAAGGAATTAATAAGATCAATAAACCACTGGCCAGACTTACCCGAAGGAAAAGAGGAAGGACCCAAATTAATAAAATTATGAATGAAAGGGGAGAGATCACGGATCACACCAAGGAAATAGAAACAATTATTAGAAATTATTATCAACAACTCTATGCCAATAATTTAAGCAACCTGGAAGAAATGGATGCCTTCCTGGAAACCTATAAACTCCCAAGACTGAAACAGGAAGAAATTGACAACCTGAATAGACCAATAACCAGTAATGAGATTGAAGCAGTGATCAAAAACCTCCCAAAAAACAAGAGTTCAGGGCCTGATGGATTCCCTGGGGAATTCTACCAAACATTCAAAGAAAATATAAAACCTATTCTTCTGAAGCTGTCTCAAAAAATAGAAACAGAAGGAAAGCTTCCAGACCCATTCTATGAGGCCAGCATTACCTTAATCCCCAAACCAGGCAAAGACCCCATCAAAAAGGAGAATTTCAGACCAATATCCATGATGAATATGGATTCCAGAATCCTCAAAAAAATCCTAGCTAATAGGATCCAACAATACATTAAAAAGATCATCCACCATGACCAAGTGGGATTTATTCCTGGAATGCAAGGGTTTAACACTCACAAATCAATCATTGTGATAGAACACAATTATAAGAGGAGAGAGAAGAACCATATGGACCTCTCAATTGATGCAGAAAAACATTTGACAAAATACAGCATCATTTCCTGATTAAAACTCTTCAGAGTATAGGGATAGAGGGAACATTTCTCAATTTCATAGTCCATCTATGGAAAAACCACAGCAAGTATCATTCTCCATGGGGAAAATCTGAGAGCCTTTCCCTTAAGATCAGGAACACGTCAAGGATGCCCACTCTCACCACTATTGTTCAACATAGTACTAGAAGTCCTAGCAACAGCGATCAGACAACAAAAAACAATAAAAGGTATTCAAACTGGCAAAGAAGAAGTCAAACTCTCTCTCTTCGCAGATGACATGATACTTTATGTGGAAAACCCAAAAGACTCCACCCCCAAATTACTAGAACTCATATAGCAATTCAGTAATGTGGCAGGCTACAAAATCAATGCACAGAAATCAGTTGCTTTTTTATACACTAACAATGCATCTGTAGAAAGAGAAATTAGACATGATTCCATTTACAATAGCACCAAAACCCATAAGATAACTCGGAATGAACCTAACCAAAGAGGTAAAGGATCTATACTCTAGGAACTACAGAACACTCATGGAAGAAATTGAAGAAGACACAAAAAGATGGGAAAACTTTCTATGCTCATGGATCTGAAGAATAAACACTGTAAAAATGTCTATGCTACCCAAAGGAATTTATACCTTCAATGCCATCCCGATCAAAATTCTGATGACATTTTTCAAAGTGCTGGAACAAACAATCCTAAAATTTGTATGGAATCAGAAAAGACCCCAAAATGCCCAGGAAATGTTAAAAAAGAAAAACAAAGCTCGGGGCATCACGTTGCCTGATTTCAAGCTATATTACAAAGCTGTGATCACCAAGACAGCATGGTACTGGCACAAAAACAGACATATAGACCAATGGAACAGAATAAACAGCCCAGATATGGACCTTCAACTCCATGGTAAAACAATTTTTGACAAAGCAAGAAAAATATGCAATGGAAAAAAGACAGCTTCTTCAATAAATGGTGCTGGAAAAATTGGACAGTTATATACAGAAGAATGAAACTTGAGCATTCTCTAACACCATACACAAAGTTAATCTCAAAATGGATGAAACACCTCAATTTGAGACAGGAATCCATCAAAATCCTAGAGGAGAACATAGGAAATAACCTCTTTGACATCGGCCACAGCAACTTCTGTCAAGATACAGCTCCAAAGGCTAGTGAAACAAAAGCAAAAATGAACTTTTGGGACTTCATCAAGATAAAAAGCTTTTGCACAGCAAAGGAAACAGTCAACAAAACAAAGAGGCAACCCACAGAATAGGAGAAGATATTTGCAAATGACACTACAGACAAAGCACTGATTTCCAAGTTCTATAAAGAACTTCTGAAACTCAATACCCAAAAAACAAATAATCAAGTCAAAAATGGGCAGAAGACATGAACAGACACTTCTCTGAGGAAGACATACAAATGGCTAACAGACACATGAAAAAATGTTCATATTCATTAGCCATCAGGGAACTTCAAATCAAAACCACACTGAGATACCACCTTACACAAGTTAGAATAGCAAAAATGGACAGGGCAAGAAACAACAAATTATGGAGAGGTTGTAGAGAAAGGGGAACCCTCTTACACTGTTGGTGGGAATGCAAGTTATTATAGCCGCTTTGGGAAACAGTGTGGAAATTCCTCAAAAAATTAAAAATAGAGCTTCCCTACGACCCAGCAATTGCACTCCTGGGTATTTACACCAAAGACACAGATGTAGTGAAAAAAAGGGCCATATGCACCCCAATGTTCCTAGCAGCAATGTCCGCAATAGCCAAACTGTGGAAAGAGCCAGGATGCCCTTCAACAGATGACTGGATAAAGAAGATGTGGTCCATATATACAATGGAATATTACTCAGCCATCAGAAAGGATAAATACCCAACTTTTGCATCAACATGGATGGGTCTGTAGGAGATTATGCTAAGTGAAATAAGTCAAGCAGAGAAAGTCAATTATCATATGGTTTCACTTATTTGTGGAACATAATGAAGAGCATGGAGGACATTAGGAGAAGGAAGGGAAAAATGAAGGGGGGAGAATTTGAGAGGGAGACGAACCATGAGAGACTATGGAATCCGAGAAACAAACTGAGGGTTTCAAAGGGGACGAGTTAGGGGGATGCGTTAGCCACGTGTTGGGTATTAAGGAGGGCAAGTATTGCATGGAGCACTGCGTGTTATACGTAAACAATGAGTCATGGAACACTACATCAAAAACTAATGATGTTCTCTATGGTGACTATCATAACATAAAAAAATAAGAAGAAGAAGAAGAAACCAGAGTGGAAGAGAAACCATAAGAAACTCTTAATCTTCGGAAAGAAATTGAGGGTTGCTGGACAGGAGGGGGTAGGGGAATGGGGTGATTGGGTGAAGAACATTGGAGAGGGTGTGTGTTGTGGTGGGTGTTGTGTAAGACTGATGAATCACAGACCTTTACCCCGAAACAAATAATATACTGTATGTTAATTTAAAAATAAAAAAAAAAAAAGAAGAAGAAGAAGAAAAGTCTTCAAGATATACCAAAAAAAAATATTTTTAATAGTAGATTTCTGGGCACTACCAATATGTGAAAGAAAATATTTTGGTCAGGACTGTATTGATAAATTTCTCATCTCATCTTGTAGGAAGTTTCTCATATAAACTGTAGTTTCTGTCTTAATTTCCCAGTAATCATGGAAGTAATATTAAAGTAATCCTGGGAATGATTCATCTCTGTGCCCATATACTAATCTGTCAGAATATATAAATATTTATAAGGCTCAGGAATATTTTCCTGTTTTTTTTGTTTGTTTTTTCATTCAAGTGGCTTAGAAATAATATTATAAAGGTTCTGGGCCATGCAATAACTACATTGATATTTCCCATAGAATAATCCATACACTATAAGAATTAACTTGGGTGCATATTAAAAATTTGGGTTCCTTAACCCACCTTAAATTTTGGCCACCTGCAACAACAGTGATGAACGAGCACATTACGCTAGGTGAAATAAGTCAGGAGCAGAAAGACAAACACTACATGATCTTACTGATTTTTGAAATATTAAAAGGTTAAATTCATAGAAGCAAAGATCAGAATGGTAGTTACAAGGGGCTAGAGGGATGGGGAAAATGGGGAGATGTACCAAAGGGTACAAAGTTGCATTTATGTAGAATGAATAAGTCTAAAGGTCTAATGTACATTATCATAATTATAGTTAATAATACTGTATTGAATCCTGGAAATATGTGAAGAGAGTGATTATAGATTACAATAAAAAAGTTTTTTAAATGCATTGAGAGGTCTTCTAATATCTATGACTAAGGTCTCAGTCTGCATAGGCTCTCAGGCTTTCCACATAGAGAACTACACAGGCCTTTGTGAAAATGGCTATCTGCTGAATGATCCACATGTCTATGACTACAATAATACCAGTCTGAAAGCCAATGGCTCAAGTTATGAAAGAATCTTTCCTGCTGGGCTTTAGCACAATCAGCCTGGATCAAAGAAGCAAAAGAACCAAAGTGATCTAAGCACATGATTATTTTAGGGGATGATTCATACTGTTGATATGTCACAACAATAAAATGCATGCTGTGCCACTATCCAAGGAGCAGGCAGGATTAAATATGCATTTCAATACAGAATAACAAACTGGTAGGAAAAAATCCAGCCTCTTAACTGAAAATTTATTTCCAAGAGCTTCATATTTAATTTAATTTAATTAATGTTTTTCTTTTCTTGATATGCCTCTATTTAGAAGAGTTTTTGGATGGTATTGGCTCTCTAAAACTGTAAACAAGTAATTAGCTCAGATTTTAAATTCTCCTGGAATTCATTTATTAAACACACACAAATACACCAGGGCATAGGCACAGCCATTTCCGTTTTGTGTTAGAATCTTAGAAAAGCACAGCATTTGAAAACTAAATTGGAAAAAAAATGATCTGTTTTGCCTAATCCATCCCAAATATTTTTTCTAAGAGGCAAAAACATAAATTGTTCTTATTGAGCGTTTCGAATTTGAGGATGTAATGGATGCTACATTTTTAAAGATTTTATTTATTTATTTGAGAGAGAGCAAAAGAGAGCATGAGTGGGGGGGAGAGGGGCAGAGCAGAGGGAGAGGGAGTAGCAGACTCTCCGAGGAGCAGGGAGCCTGATGCCTGGCTCATCCCAGGACCCCGGGATCATGACCTGAGCCAAAGGCAGATGCTTAACCAACTGAGCCACCCAGGCACCCTGGATGCTACATTTGTAAGTGTAAAGTCATTTATCAATAAATAATTTGTGCTATCTTGGCAATGTTTGTTTGAACAAGGTATCTGTCCTTTAGACATATTTGAAACCAAATAAAGCATACTGGATAAGGCAGAGGATACTGAAAAGGCTTTGATTTCCTTCCTAAGCTTAAAGTCTCCTTTGGTCAATAAATGATTTTTTCAAGTGGGCATAGACACACAGTGGATTCTATACCATGTCATTAATGCATATGACAATTTCTGAGCCTCAAAGTGTGTGGTTTTCTCTTGTGTGCATATATTTTTCTTCCCGGGTGGTTTTGGTACTGTACTTTATAAGTAATTTAGGATTAAAGAATTCCAGTTCAGTCAGGACATAACCGGCATTTTTCTAAAAGTGCATAAACAAATTATTTACTCTGAAGAGCACAGCTGTAAATTCTCCATGGGTAAAATGGTAATATATCATTATAGCTGTAGAGTGTTTTATAATTTAGAAAATAATTTGATATGTGCTATCTTTCTTGATTCTTGCAAGAATTGTATAGAGTAGACAGGGTAGATGTTAGTATTCCATTTTACAGATTAAAGACCAAGTCTCATCAATTTTATATGTCTCAATTCATATGATGATAATTACCACAGCTGTGAATAAAATTCAGGTTTCTGGATCCTAGCTCATTATTATCTCCATATCTATAATTCAGGTTATGCCAAAGAAAGAAGGAAAAATTGTTCCGATTATCATATGTAATTCCCCTAAAATGTAGATAAATCGTGGTTTTGCTGTACATCTTATGAAATTTTGCCCCTTGGAAACCTGGAGTACTGCAGTCAACTGAAATATTCTTTTCATTCATTATTCATAATAACGCTTATTCCTCTAACAGGTAAGGAGACAGTTAATAGTGAATGAAGGTATAAAAGCTAATGTTATTAAAGTGAATATGTGAATCCACATAATTTGGCCTCAGAGTTCAACAGACATTTTATTTACTCTTCTTTGGTTTGGAGAAAACTTTATAGACTCCTTTAATGTGGAGGATGCAGATTCTATATTCTTAGTAGCCCCAATAGCCTAGTCTATAGTTTTATATACCAACAGTGTTTAATCGCTTGAATTAAATACTGTTGATTAATTTATTAAAAGTACTGGGCTTAATTCACTGGATACACACCAGCATCAACTCTAAAACAAAGAAAAATAGCAAAATGCAGCAGTTCAGTTAGCTTGGTTTTAAAATTCTGTCCCAGAAAATTGAGCTTAGTCTCAAACCCAGGGAGTATGCATTTTTTTATTTTTTATTATTATGTTCAATTAGCCAACATATAGTACATCATTAGTTATTGATGTAGTGTTTAACGATTCATTCCTTGCATATAACACCCTGTGCTTATCACAACACGTGCCCTCCTTAATACCCATCAACAGGTTATTCCACCCCCACCCCCTCCCTTCTGTAACCCTCAGTTTGTTTCCCAGAATCCAGAGTCCCTCATGATTTGTCTCCCTCTCTGATTTCTTCCCATCCAGTTTTCCTTCCCTTCCCCTGTGGTCTTCCATGCTATTCCTCATGTTCCACATATGTGTTCCAGATGTGATAATTGTCTTTCTTTGCCTGACTTATTTTACTTAGCATAATCTCCTCCAGTTCCATCCATGTCGATGCAAATGGTGGGTATTCATCTTTTCTGATGGCTGAGCAATATTCCATTGTATATATGGACCACATCTTTTTTATCCATTCATCTGTTGAAGGACATCTCAGCTTCTTCCAGAGTTTGGCTATTGTGGACATTGCTGCTATGAACATTGGGGTTCAGGTGCCCCTTCTTTTCACTACACCTGTATCTTGGGGGTAAATACCTAGTAGTGCAATTGGTGGGTCATAGCGTAACTCAATTTTTAATGTCTTGAGGAACCTCCATACTGTTTTCCAGAGTGGCTGTACCAGCTTGCATTCCCACAGTGTAAGAAGCTTCCCCTTTCTCCACATCCTCACCAACATTTGTTGTTTTCTGTCTTGTTAATTTTGGCCATTCTAACTGGTGTAAGGTGGTATATCATTGTGGCTTTGATTTGTATTTCCCTGATGGCTAGTTATGTTGAACATTTTTTCATGGGTCTGTTAGTCATCTGTATGTCTTCCTTGGAAAAGTGTCTATTCATGTCTTCTGCACATTTCTTGACTGGATTATTTGTTTTTTGGGTGTTGAGTTTGAGACGTTCTTTATAGATCTTGGATACCAGCCCTTTATCTCTAATGTCATTTGCAAATATCTTCTCCCATTTCATGGGTTGCCTCTTAGTTTTGTTGACTGTTGCTTTTGCTCTGCAGAAGCTTTTTATCTTAATGAAGTCCCAAATATTCATTTTTGCTTTTGTTTCCCTTGCCCTTAGAGACGTGTCTTGCAAGAAGATGCTGTGGCTGATGTTGAAGTGGTTACTGCCTATGTTCTCCTCTAGGATTTGATGGATTCCTATCTCCCACTGAAGTCTCTCATCCATTTTGAGTTTATCTTTGTGTATGGTGTTAGAGAATGGTCCAGTTTCATTCTTTGGCATGTGGCTGTCCAATTTTCCCAACATCATTTATTGAAGAGACTTTTTTCCCGTTGGATACTCTTTCCTGCTTTGTTGAAAATTAGTTGACAAAGGAGGTGAAGGTCCATTTCTGGGCTCTCTATTCTGTTTCATTGATCTGTGTGTTTGTTTTTGTGCCAATACCAGGCAGTCTTGATGACCACAGCTTTGTAATAGAGCTTGAAGTCAGGCATTGTGATGCCCCCAGCTTTGGTTTTCTTTTTCAACATTCTCCTGGTGTTTCAGGGTCTTTTCTGGTTCCATAGAAATTTTAGGATTGTTTGTCCCAGCTCCGTGAAAAATGCTGATGGTATTTTAATAGGGATTGCATTGAAAGTGTAGATTGCTCTGGGCAGCATAGACATTTTCACAATGTTTATTCTTCCAATCCATGAGCATGGAATGTTTTTCCATTTCTCTGTGTCTTCCTCAATTTCTTTCATAAGTGTTCTGTAGTTTCTAGAGTATATAGAAACTACTTTACCTCTTTGGTTAGGTTTATTCCTACATATCTTATGGTTTTGGGGGAGTATGCATTCTTATCAAGAATATCCTGTGCCCTTGTCATTGAGACAGACAGCCACACGATCTTTCCCAAGTAAATGACTGTATTGTTTCTGTCCCACAACTTTGGTAGTGGTGAATTCACCAATAAACAAATGAGAGGGTAAATTGTAATATAATTCTCTTAAAATCCAACTATTGGAGAGAATACAATTGAACTCACCAAGATAAGAAAGGTTAAATACTTCTAATAAAGTTCCTTATATTTTATAGATTTCTTATATCCTTCTATGAATGCTGAATTATATTTTAAATTTTAAAACTTATTTTGTAATGATTTCAATTTTTTCACAGAAAAATAAATTACTTACCTTGTTTTACTTTAACATTCATTCAAGAAAATAGGGCAACTCACAGCTCCACTTAATTTTTTTGTTATTACTTACTGGTGATATTAGATAATCCCCTCTAAAGGAGTCCATGTGATATCACTTCAAGACATGGTGGGAAAAAAAACTGGATTGGCAATGTGGGATTAATTGTGTCTTGAAAGACCTGGCCTTTTGGACAGTGTCAATGGCTGCAAAAAGATGATTATGCAATAGATGCTTAAAGAATCCTCTGTACCTATTTCTCATTTGCATAATGCGATTGTGAAATGATAATAATCTCACTTTGGAATGTTTTTGTGAGAACAAGAGATGATCTATATAGTGCACCTAAAACAGCATGCTGTACCTAACACATGGCAACATCTCAATTAATATTATCTTTCCCCATTTTTCTCCTGAAATTGAGGGTCCAGAATAAAATGAAAATATTCATTTTAAAGGTGAACATTTAAAACTTTATTTTCCTAAATTGTAAATACCCAAAGCATTAACTTCCCCTACTAAAGGTTGACCACAGGTATCCAGTTGGCCAAAGCTGAAAAAAGAAAAATGACATTATGGGAGGCATGACCAAGAATGCTGATAGTGAAGATAGTCACTGCTAAAGGATGAAATTGAAAGAAGCATCCATAATTTGACCTAAGTATGGAAACCAAACCTTTCGAAAAAATTTAGAAGTTTGCTTTGCCATTTTGGCTTAACTTAATTTCTTTTATCTGAATTAAAATGTACTTAAAACCTGTATTTCAAAAAAATATAAAACAGGCAAAGAAGCATAACATTTAACCTATATTCATCTGAAATACATATTCCTATATACAGAGAGCCTGGACAAGTGTCAAATGGAACAAGCAATTAGTTGCTCTCTAACAGTGAGTAGTTCAAACTGTAACATCATTCCAGCCGTGATTAAGAATGATATAGCACATTGTCATTGTCAATGCTATTCAGCCAATGTAAACCTTAGTTAGAAATGTACTTGTCAGAGAAAAATGTGCCTTTGATTTCTATTACACTTTTCCAGTAATTGCTGTCATCAGTGGCAGGTTATTATTACAGTTGAATAGAATTTCAGTAATTACTTTTGCACAGATTCTAACAGCTTTTAGATTGAAGGATATTCTGACAGTTTGAATACTCTTAACAACAATTACCTTTTTCTTGGTTAACACTGATTCAGGAAAATTAAAATTTAAATCTTTTAAGAGGAAACATGTATGTCACTAGTTAGTAGGTTGATACAAAAATGTGTAAATTGCAGAATGACAAATTTTTTAATGTTTTTTTCCTCTTATGTATTTTTTTTTTAAAGATTTTATTTATTTATTTGACAGAGAGACACAGCGAGAGCAGGAACACAAGCAGGGGGAGTGGGAGAGGGAGAAGCAGGCTTCCCGCCGAGCAGGGAGCCCGATGCGGGGCTCGATCCCAGGACCCTGGGATCATGACCTGAGCCGAAGGCAGACGCTTAACGACTGAGCCACTCAGGCGCCCCTCCTCTTATGTATTTTTGAAAATCAGCATTAAAGGAGATACAGACCATACCGGTTAAATTAATAGCAAGTAATATGGAATGATTAAAAGCAGTCTTCAATTCAATTATTAACAGAAATTACTGTACTAGTATAATGAGAAAAATGTGTGCATGAGAAAAACATAGACATGGCTATTTATATATGCATGCCTTATTTACCTATGCATATGACTATAAATGCCTTGAATAAATGGAGACCAATGTACATACACATGCCTACATTTTTCACAGAGTGGAAATATGTTTCTAAGAGATTTGCATTCTGTGACATTAAAACTGTCTGCTTATGTAAAGTGAAAAGAGGAATTGAAGCAATTAACCAAAACATTTAGGAGCAAACCACTTTGGTATGAGTTTTTGAAGCATCCAGATAATTGAAACCAGAGAATGTGGAATGTAAACTATCCAGATAATCACTTGAATTCTTTATTCAGTTTTGTAGCACTCACTTAAAAATGCCCAAAATATGCAGTCAAATTTGGAATATTCCTTACATATTAACTAGTACAATTAACCATCACTTTGAGGAGTTTTTTGTAAATGAAGGCAAGAATGAAAAAGTAAAAAAAAAAGAATCTAAACAAAGGCTTCTAAATAAATCTTATCAAAATACTGTTTTCAGGTACTAAAATAAAGTATGATACATAGAAAGTATCAATTTCAAAAATTGTTTTTTTATAAATATAGCATGAATGCTACCAAAAATTAAAAGCCTGTTATGAGGGAAAAAACGAGGGACAAAAGACCAAATAGGAAAACAAGTTATTTTCCATGTTGTAAAAACAGTTCAATAGATATTTGGAAAACCAACTCTTCTCCCCAAAGTAATAGTATGGGGAAAACTAAAATGAAATACCATCAAATTCCATAGCCTACGAAAAGCTACATTTAACCATAAAAGGTAATGTATGTATGGGAGCCCATTATACTCCATGTGATATTGATTTAATTGTTTTGTTATAAATATAATAAAAAAACTTGTCAAACTGTATTGAAGAATTTACATGAAATTACTGTAGACTATTTTCTAGAATCATAAATAAGATTTGGAACTACAATAACCATGTCAAAAAATTTATCAGATCCAACTACTGAGGTTAAATATCAAAGTCCCTTACTCATTACTAAGGTCAAAAACACTAACAGATTCTTCAAAGCTCTAAATATTTTACACATACAAAATAGCTCTACTACCAAAATACATTACTTTCCTTCATAGCTATCTCAATGAATAATGGCCATTTTCATTACTAATTGTCCTGCTTATCTATCATATAAAACTAATAGTAACTAATAAATTTTAAAACATCAGTTGCAAATAACTTGATCAGGGAGAAAATTGAAATGCCTCAGGGGCTGGTGTTCTGTTTCATTATATGGCTGTCAATAGTTTGGCATAGATGTGCTTCCAAATTAATGAAGAGTTCAGTAAGTTCATACACTTTATTAGGTGGATAATAAGCCATAGGATGGATATACAACAATGAATAAAACTACTTTGGTATTGATGGATATTCAGGCTCTTGGGTTTTTTTTCTCACCATTTATCTCCAATCCTAGATAGTGACAGGTAAAATATAGGTGTTGAACAAATATATTTGAATAAGGAAGTAAATGAGTAAGTGAATAACTGGTATTTTCAGTCTATATGATAGATTCTAAAAAGAGGAAATACAGGACCAAATTACATTTCCATTTCTTCTGTTTTAGATTTTCAAAAATGTTATTTTTTAAATAATTTCTCAAAGTAATACATGAATAGCATTTTAAAACTCAAGTTCACAGTCTCAAACTATTCTTCCATTGATCCCAATGTAAAGATTAGAAAAACTGCAAAATGTTGAGGGATTTTTTTAAAATTATATTCTTAGCATTTGTTGGAAATTTTCAATCTAGATATTCGTGTCATTTAGAGGTGGAAAATTCACTTGTATTCTTTCATGATTTCATCATTTGTTTAATCAGTGCATTTTTAGGTATCTGTTGGGGTTAATGTAGGACATGAAATCAGTCATAATACCTGGACTGCTAAAATGTGACACAGAGGCCATTGGGTGCAAGGGAAGGTTTTGGAGAAGGGCATGGGCCTTTGGAATGCCGAGGCCTGCGTGACCACTCTGCCATTGGAATGCCACGGCGAGTTGCCTTCCCTGAAACTTTCTTAGCCCAAACAGCTGCCCTGTGATCTAAGATGTAAGCATTGTCCCTTAGGCTATGATTAGCAGAACTCGCAGATTAGCATATCGAACACGCAGATTTAGCATATCGTATCTTCCCTGTAAACAGATCCTCCTAGTTTCAGTAAGACCACTTGTCACACATCACGTGCTTGAGAAACAGTGATAAGGATTTGTGATTATCCTGAAGGACCAGTAAAAGCGGAAGCAAAGAACAAAGGGTCTTCGTCTCTGAGCATTGACCCCCTTGCCTTCTCCTCTCTTTCACAGCAAAGTTTGGAGTAATCTTTCATCCGTTGGTACAGGGATTGCTGGCCATTTCTGGCAGGTATCCTTACCCAAATTTTAATATGTATTTAGTAATTTATTTAATATTATTTATTTAATAATAATAGAGTATTAAATTAATAAAAATAATTAATAATTAACCAAATAATTACCCAAATATTAATACTGAAATAATCCTTTAGGTCAAATATTTTTTTCTGTCCTATATTCTAACTTTGACATTTTGTTTTTCATGCTGGAAATATTGACATTCACTTCCCTCCTATTAATTTCTTTGCAATTTTACAATTTTATATATACATATAATATATTGTATGCATATACATACAATACATACAAATAAATACATACAATACATACATGTATATACATTTTATGTATATACATACAAATAAATACATTTTATATATATAAAGTTTTATATATATATGTATATATATATATACGCACACACACACATAGAGAGAGAGTTAAATAACAGCTTAGAAACATATTTTTAAGCTGTTATTTAAATTTCAGTTAGTTAGGGGAGCCTGGGTGGCTTAGTGAGTTAAACATCTGACTTAGGCTCAAGTCATGATCTCAAGGCTGTGAGATCGAGCCCATGCCAGGCTCCACACTGAGCATGGAGTCTGCTTAAAATTCTTTCTCTCCTCTCTCTGCCCCCACCTCCCCAGATCATGTGCTCTAAATTAACTAATTAATTAATTTATTCAAGTTGGTTGACATACAGTGTAATATTAGTTTCAGGTGTACAATATAGTGATTCAACACTTCCATACAATGCCTGGTGCTCATCGCAGCAAGTGCACACCTTAAACCTCATCACCTATTTAACCCCATTCCACCATCTACCTCCTTTCTGGTAACCATCAGTATGTTCTCTATAGTTTAGAGTCTGTTTCTTGGTGTGCCTTACTTTTTTTCCCTTTGCTCATTTGTTTTGATTCTTAAATTCCACATATGATTTAACTTTTATGGCTGAGTAATATTCCATTATATATATATGTGTGTGTGTGTGAATATTCTATTATATATATATGTGAATATTCCATTATATATATATATATATATATATATATATATATATATATATGTGTGTGTGTGTGTGTATATCACATATTCATTACTCATTTATAAGTTAATGGACAAGTATTCTGTTTCCATAATTTGGCTACTGTAGATAATGTTATTCTAAATATCAGGGTGCATGTATTTCTTGGAATAGTATTTTGTATTCTTTGGGTAAATACCTAGTAGTGCAATTGCTGAATCATAGGATAGTTTCATTTTTAACATCTTTTTTTAAAGATTTTTTAATTTATTCATTTGACAGAGAGAGACACAGTGAGAGAGGGAACACAAGCAGAGGGAGTAGGAAAAGGAGAAGCAGGGAGCCCAATGCGGAGCTTGATCCCAGGACCCTGGGATCATGACCTGAGCTGAAGGCAGATGCTTAACAGCTGAGCCACCCAGGCACCCCCCCTTTTTAACATCTTGAGGAACCTTCATACCATACCATTTTCCAGTGTGGCTGCAGAGGTTTGCATTCCCACAAACAGTGCAAGAGGGTTCCTTTTTTTACATATCCTTACCAACACCTATTGTTGCCTGTATTGTTGATTTTAGACATTCTGACAGGTGTGTAGTGATATCACATTGTTTTTTTTTTTTTTAATTTTTTGCCTTTTATTTTTTTTAACTTTTTATATTTCAAGTTTTATTTAAATTTTAGTTAGCTAACACATACCATAATAGTAGTTTCAGGAGTAAAATTTAGTGATTCATCACTTACATATAATACCCAATGCTCATCACAAATGCCCTCTTTAATACCCACCACCCATTTAGCCCAGTCCCCACCCACCTCCCTCCAGCAAGCCTCAGGTTGTTTTCTTTTTTTTCTAAAGATTTTATTTATTTATTTTGAGAGAGAGAGAGATCACGAGCAGAGGGGAAGGGCAGAGGGAGAAGCAGGCTCCCCACTGAGCAGGGAGCCCGATGTGGGACTCGATCCCAGGACCCTGAGATCATGACCCGAGCCAAAGGCAGACGCTTAACCAACTGAGCCACCCAGGCACCCCTCAGGTTTTCTATAGTTAAGAATCTCTTATGGTTTGCCTCCTTATTTTTTTTTCCCCTTTCACATATGTTTATGTGATTTTTTTTCTTAAATTCCACATATGAGTGAAATCATAGAGTATTTACCTTTCTCTGACTAACATATTTCACTGAGAATAATGCACTCTAGCTCCATCCACATCATTGCAAATGGCAAGATTTCACTCTCTTTGATGGCTGAATAATATTTCACTATATATATACGACATCTTTATCCATTCATCAGTTGATGGACATTTGGGCTACTGTGGATAATGCTGCCAAAAACATCGGGGTGCATGTGCCTTTTGAATCAGTATTTTTGTATCCTTTGAATAAATACCTAGTAATGCAATTGGTGGGTCATAGGATAGTTCTATTTCTAACATTCTGAGGAACCTCCATAATCTTTTCCAGAGTGGCTGCACCACTTTGCATTTCCACCAACATTATAAGAGAGTTCCCCTTTCTCTGCATCCTTGTCAACATCTCTGGTTTCCTATGTTGTCAATTTTAGCCATTCTTACAGGTGTGAGGTGGTATCTCATTGTAGTTTTGATTTGCATTTCCATGATGATGAGTGATGTTGAGGATCTTTTCATGTGTCTGTTAGCCATCTCCATATTTTCTTTGGAAAAATGTCTGTTCATGTCTTCTGCCCATTTCTTAACTGGATTATTTGTTTTTTGGGTGTTGAGTTTGATAAGTTCTTTATAGATTTTGGAAACTAACCCTTTAGTAGATATGTCATTTGAAATATCTTCTCCCATGCTGTAGGTTGCCTTTTAGTTGTGTTGTTCATTCCATTTGCTGTGTACAAACTTTTTAAAGAATTTTTTTAAGATTGATTGATTGCTTTTAGAGTGAGAGGAAGTGAGAGTGGGGGGTAGAAGGAGAAGGAGAGTCTTAAGCAGACTCTATGTTAAGTGCAGAGCCCAATGTGGGTCTCAATCTCACAACCTTGAGATCACTACCTGAGCCAAAACAAAGAGTCGGGTGTTTAACAGATTGCATCACCCAGGAACCCCTGCACAAGCTTGTTATTCGATGAAATCCCAATAGTTCATTTTTGCTTTTGTTTCCCTTGCCTCTGGAGACATGTCTAGCAAGAAGTTGTTATGGCTGATGTCAAAGAGTTTGCTAACTGTTCTCTTCTAGGATTTGGTGGTTTCCTGTCCCACATTTAGGTCTTTCATCCTTTTTGAATTTGTTTTTATGTATGATGTAATAACCTGGTCCAGTTCCATTTTCTGCATGTTGCTGTCCATTTTTTTCCAACTCCATTTGTTGAAGAGACTGTCTTTTTTCCATTGGACATTCTTCCCTCCTTTGTCAAATATTAGTTGGCCATATACCTGTGAGTCCATTTCTGGGTATTCTATACTGTTCCTTAGATCTATGTGTCTGTTTTTGTGCCAATGCCATGCTGTCTTTATCTCCACAGCTTCATCATATAGCTTGATGTCCAGAATTATGATATCTTTAGTTTTGCTTTGCTTTTTCAAGATTACTTTGGCTATTTGGGGTCTTTTGTGGTTCCATACAAGTTTTAGAATTGTTTGTTCTAGCTCTGTGAAAAATGCTGGTGGTATTTTGATAGGGATTCTGTGAAATGTGTAGATTGCTTTGGGTAGTGTAGACATTTTAAAAATATTGGGGCGCCTGGGTGGCTCAGTTTTTAAGCATCTGCCTTTGGCTCAGGTCATGATCTCAGGGTCCTGGGATCAAGCCCTGTGTCCAGCTCCGGGCTCAGCGGGAAGCCTGCTTCTCCCTCTCCCCCTCCCCCTGCTTATGTTCCCTCTCTCGCTGTCTCTCTGTCAGATAAATAAATAAAAAATCTTTAAAAAAATATTTGTTCTTCCAATCCATGAGCATGGGATGTTTTTCCATTTCTTTGTGTCCTCTTCAATTTCTTTTGTAAATGATCTATAGTTTTCATAGTACAAATCTTTGACCTCTTTAGTCAGGTTTGTTCCTTGGTATCTTATGGGTTTTGGTGCAGTTGTAAATGGGATCGATTACTTGATTTCTCTTTCTGCTTCTTCATTGTTGGTGTATAGAAATCTAACAGATTTCTGTATGTTGATTTTGTATTCTGTGACTTTACTGAATTTGTGTATCAGATCTAGCAATTTTTCAGTGGAGTCTTTCAGGTTTCCTACACAGGGTGTCATGTGTCTGTGAATAGTGGAAGTTTGACTTCTTCTTTCCAGATTTAGATGCCTTTTATTTCTTTTTGTTGTCTATTCTGGCTAGGACTTCCAGTACTATGTTAAATAACAGTGGTGAGAGTGGACATCCCTGTTTTATTCTTGACCATAGAGGAAAAGCTCTGTTTTTCCACATTGAGGATGATATGAGCTGTGGGTCTTTCATATATGGCCTTTATTATGTTGAAGTATGTTCCCTCTATACCCACTTTGTTGAGGGTTTTTATCAAGAATGGGTGCTGTACTTTGTCAAATGATTGTCTGCATCTATTGAGAGGACCATATGGTTCGTATCCTTTCTTTATATTTTCAGTTTGCCTTTCCCTGATGATCAGTGATGTTCAGTATCTTTTCATGTGTCTATTAGACATCTGTATATCTTCTTGGGGAAAATGTCTATTCATGTCTTCTGCCCATTTATTAACTGGATTATTGGTTTTTTGGGTGATGATTTTGATAATTTCTTTATAATTTTTGGATAATAACCCTTTATCAGATATGCCATTTTGTAAATGTCCTCTTCCATTCCATAGGTTGCTTTTTAGTTTTTTTGATTGTTTTGCTGTACAGAAGATTTTTATTCTGATGTAGTCCCAATAGTTTATTTTTTCTTTTGTTTCCCTTGCCTCAGGAGACATGTTTAGAACCAGTTTGCTATGGCCAAGATCAAAGAAGTTACTGCCTGTGTTCTCTTCTAGGATTTTTATAGTTTTAGGTGTCACATTCAGGTCTTTAAAACATTTTGAATTTATTTTTGTGTATGGTGTAAGAAAGTGGTCTGTTGGTGGGAATGAAAACTGGTGCAGCCACTCTGGAAAACATTATGGGTGGAGGTTCCTCAAACAGTTAAAAATAGAACTACCCTACAAGCCAGCAATTGTATTTCTAGGTATTTACCTAAATAATACAAAAATATTAATCCTAAGGTATACACACACTCTGTTTCTTATAACAGCATTATCTACAATAGCCAAATTATAGATACAGAACAAGTGTCCATTGGCTGATAAATGGATAATGAAGGTATGCTATATATATATGTGTGTGTGTGTACTCAACCATAAAAAAATTAAATCTTGCCATTTGCAACAACCTTAATGTAGCTACAGAGTATTATGCTAAGCAAAATAATTCAGCCAGAGAAAGAGAAATACAGTATGATTTCACTCAATGTGGAATTTAAGAATCAAAACAAATGAGAAAAGTAAAAAAAAAAAAAAAAAAAGAGAGAGAGAGAGAAAGGCAAACTAAGAAATAGATTTTTAGATATAGAGAACATATTGTTAGTTACCAGAAGGGAGGTGGGTAGTGGTGTGGGTTAAATAGGTGATGAGGATGAAGAAATGCACTTGTGATAAGCACTACGTGTTGTATGGATCTGTTTAATCATTATATTATACACCTGAAACTAATATTATACTGTATACCAACTAACTAGAATTAAAAAAAAAAAAAAAACTTAAAAAAATATTCACCATGATAACATGGGATTTATTCCTGTGCTGCAAGGGTGGTTCATTATTCACAAATCAGGGGATGTAATACATCACATTAATAAAAGAAAGGAAAAGAACCATATAATCATTTCAATAGACATAGGAAAAACATTTGGCAAAGTACCACATTCATTCATGATAAGACCCCTCTACAAATTAGCGATAGAGGGAACATACTTCAACATAATAAAAGTGGTATATGAAAAACTCACAGCTAATATCATCCTCAATGGGAAAAACAGAGCTTTTCCTCTATTGTCAGAAACAAGACAGGGATGTCCACTCACACCACTGTTATTTAACATAGTACTGGAAGTCCTAGCCAGTACAATCAGACAACAAAAAGAAATAAAAGGCATCCAAATCTGGAAGGAAGAAGTCAAACTTTCACTATTTGCAGACAAGATTCTCTATGTTGAAAACCTGTAAGATTCCACCAAAAAAACTGCTACAATCTCAGGAAACCAACTGAGGGTTTCTGGAGTGGTGGGGGGTGGGAGGGATGCGGTGGTTGGGTGATAGACATTGGGGAGGGTATGTGCTTTGGTGAGTGCTGTAAATCGTGTAAGACTGTTGAATCACAGACCTGTACCTCTGAAACAAATAATACATTATATGTTAAAAAAAAAAAAAAAGAAGAAGAAGAAGAAGAAGAAGATAGCAGGAAGGGAAAAATGAAGGGAGGGGGAACCGGAGGGGGAGACAAACCATGAGAGACTATGGACTCTGAGAAACAAACTGAGGGGTCTAGAGGGGAGGGGGGTGGGGGGATGGGTTAGCCTGGTGATGGGTATTAAAGAGGGCATGTACTGCATGGAGCACTGGGTGTTATATGCAAACAATGAATCATGGAACACTACATCAAAAACTAATGATGTAATGTATGGTGATTAACATAACATAATACAAGAAAACTGCTACAACTGTTAAACAAATTCACTAAAGTCACAGGATACAAAATCAACATACAGAAATCTGCTGCATATCTCTACACCAATAATGAAGCAGCAGAAAGACAAATTAAGGAATGAATCCCATTTACAATTGCACCAAAAACCGTAAGATACCCAGGAACAAATCTCACCAAAGAGTTAAAAGACCTGCACTTTGAAAACTATAAAACACTGATGAAAGATCTTGAAAATGGTAAAGAAATGGAAAGACCACCCATGTACCTGGATTGGAAGAACAAATATTCTTAAAATGTCTAAACTACCCAAAGCAATAAACGCATATAATGCAATTCCTATCAAAATAACATTATTCATAGAGCTAGAACAAACAGTCCTAACATTTGTATAGAGCCACAAAAGACCCCAAATAGTTAAAGGAACTTTGAGAAAGAAAAGTAAAGCTGGAGGCATCACAATTTCAGACTTCAATTTATATTACAAAGCTGCAGTGATCAAAATAGTATGGTAGTGGGACAAAAAGGAGCACATAGATCAATAGAACAGAATGGAAAACCCAAAAATGAACCTACAACTATATTGTCAATCTATAGTGAAGCAGGGAAGAATATGCAATGGGAAAAAGACAGTCTTTTCAGCAAATGGTATTGGGAAAACTGGACAGCAACATGCAAAAATGAAAATTATATATGCATTTATTTTTTGTACTCCTAAGTACTCTGTTTGTTCTTTGGCATTCTCTCTTTATCATACCTTATTTTCTTGTTGTAAACAATATATATTCATGAAACTCTTTGAATTTAATAACTAACATATGTTTTGTAAATTCTGTTTTGTACATTATATTTAGTCCATGGTTTATCATGAAAGAAGATAGCTATCATGCTTAACCACCACTGATTCCATAATATAAAACATTGAACTTAATTTGAAATATGCTATAACTAAAAATTGTAAAGAAATCTTTTAGTAATCATATCCAGGCAATCAACACCCTGATTAAAAAGTAGGACATTTTTAGCACCTCAGAAATCCTTCCTATGCCTCTTCCAGTCATTTACCTCTGGAGTTATTACTATCTTGCATTCTATCACCATAAGTAACTTTTTTCTAATTTTTTATCTTTATATAAGTTATATAGTGTGTACTTCTTTTGTGTTTGGTTTCTTTCTTTCAGCATTACATTTGTGAGTTCTATGTTGTTGTGTATAATAATAGTTTCTTTATACTTATTGCTATGTATTGAATAAAGAAAACACTATCCATTCTACACTTAATGGGTATTTGGGTTATACAGGTGTGAGACAAATACTGAGAGAATCACTATGAACACTATGAGCACATGTCTTTTGGTGAATGCATGCATGTATTTCTTTTGGGTATATCTATTGTGAATCTTTGGGTCATAAAAATTAAAATATTTAGCTTTACTGACACTGTCAAGAAGATAATCAAAGTGATTATACCAACATATACTTAAGCAGCATATAATAGTCCAGTGTCTCCACATTTTTAGGAACAGGTAGTATTTTGAGTCTTAATTTTGCCATTCTAGCAAGAATATATTAGTATCTCATGCACCCTTATGTTTATAGCAGCATTATTTACCATTGCCAAATTATGGAAGCAGCCCAAATATCCACCCATTGATGAATGGATAGATTCCACCACAGTGAAATATTATTCAGCCAGAAAAAAGAATGAAATCATGCCATTTGCTATGACACAGATGGAACTAGGGAGTATAATGCTAAGTGAAATAAATCAGTCATTGAAAGAAAAATACCCTATGATTTCACTCATATGTGGACTTTAACAAAAACAAGTGAGCAAAAGTGGAAAAAAAAATGGGAGACAAATAAAGAAACAAATTCTTAATTATAGAGAAAAATCTGGTGGTCACCCAAGGGACCACAGGGTGGGTGGGGGTAGGCGAAATAGTTGATGGGGATTAAGGTGTGCTCTTTTCAAGATGAGCACCAGATGATGTATGGGATTGTTGAACCACTATATTGTATATCTGAAACTAATAAAACAGTGTATGTTTTAAAAATTAATATACTAGGAACTCATTTGCATTTCTCTGATGACTGACAAAATTGAACACCATTTACTATGGTTATTGGTCATTTAATTATTCTGTTTTATAAAATGACCATTCAAGAATTTTGCTCAGTTTTCTATTGGGTTGTCTGTCCTTTTCTGATTAAATTATATGAATATTCATTTTTATATTATGGATACAAGTCCTTTGTCATATCTATATATCTGTATATCTATATAAATGTATAATATTTCCACCCTGTATTTTGCTATGGTACTTCCTCAATGGTATCTTTTGATGAACAGAAGTACTTACTTTTTTAAAAACAATATTATTAAGATATAATTCACATATTGTAGAATTCACCCTTAATTTAACGCATATAATGTATTGGTTTATAGTATAATCACATAATTGTGCAAACATCACCACAAACAATTTTATATCTCTCTTATCCCCAAAATAAAATCCTATGTCTATTACCAGTTTCTTTCAATTTCCATCCAAAGGCCAGCCCTAGGCAACCACCAATTTACTTTATAAGACTTTTATGAAGATATCAAATAAATCTGTCTTATAATATGTGACTAGCTTTTGTTACTTAACATAATTTCTCAAGGTTCACCCATACTGTATCATGTGTTAATACTTTTTTTTTTGCCAGATAGTATTTCATTGCATTGATATACCACATTTAATTTATCCATTCATTAGTTGATGGACATTTTAAGTTATTTTCATCTTTCTATCATGAATAATCCTGATATGTCCATATGAGTAGTAGTTTTTGTGAACATGTTTTCATTTCTCCTGGGTTTATACCTCAGAGTAAAATTACTAGGTCATATGATAATTTTTTTTTTTAATATTTTTAGGAAGTGTCAAACTATTTTCCAAAGCAGGTGCACGATTTTATATGCCCATTTGCAATGTATAAGTACTCATTTTCTCCAAATACTTGCCAATACGTCTTATCATTTGTTCTTTTTGTAACAGTCATTCTAGTGCATGCAAAGTATAGCTCATTGTGGTTTTGATTAGCATTCCCCAAATGACTCATCTTTTCATGTGTTTATTGGCCATTTTGGAGGATAAGTGGCTATGTAACTCTTTTACCCATTTAAAAAATTTGTTGCCTTTTATCATTGTTATAAATGTTCTTTTCATAGTCTAGGTAAAAGTACCTTATCAGATATATAATTTCAAATATTTCCTCCCATTCTGTGAGTTATCTTTTTAGTTTCTTAATAATGTAATTTGGTGGTTTGTTTTTTTTTTTCTTTTTTTTCTTTTCTTTTTTTTTTTTTAAGATTTTATTTATTTATTTGACAGAGAGAGACACAGCGAGAGAGGGAACACAAGCAGGGGGAATGGGAGAGGGAGAAGCAGGCTTCCCGCGGAGCAAGGAGCCCGATGCGGGGCTCGATCCCAGGACCCTGGGATCATGACCTGAGCCGAAGGCAGACGCTTAACGACTGAGCCACCCAGGCGCCCCTGTTTTTTTTTTTTCTTGAGAGATAACATGCAGTAGCAGGAATGATGGGCAGAGGGGGAGAGAGAATCTTAAGGAAGCTCCATGCTCAGTGGAGAGCCCAACTTGGGGCTAGATCTCATAACCTTGAGATCATGACCTGAGCCAAAATCAAGAGTCAGGCACTTAACCAACTAAGCCACCCAAGTGCCCTTGAATTATGTTTTTTGATGATATTTTTTGATGATGTCCTATTTATTTTTCCTTTTGTTAGTTTTGTTTTTGGTGTCATATCTAAGAAACCATTGTCTATTCCAAAGTCACAGAGATTTATGCCTATGTGTTCTTCCAAGAACATCACAGTTTTAGCTATAATTTTAGGTCTATTCAATTTCGAGTTAATTTCAGTGTATGGTATGAGTAGGGGGTCCAGATTCATTTTTTGCATATAGATTCCAAGTTGTTCAGCACCACTTGTTGAAAAGGCTATTCTCCCCAGATTGAATTCTCTTGGCAACTTTTCAGAAATCAATTGGTAGATGGGGCACCTGGGTGGCTCAGTTGTTAAGTGTCTGCCTTCAGCTCAGGTCATGATCCCAGGGGTCCTGGGATCAAGCCCCGCATCAGGCTCCCTGTTCAGCAGGAAGGCTGCTTTTCCCTCTCCCACTCCCCTTGCTTGTGTTCCTGCTGTCACTATCTCTCTCTCTGTCAAATAAATAAATAAAATATAAAAAACAAAACAAAACCAAAAAAAGGAAATCAATTGGTGGAGAAGAGTGCTAGCAAGATGACAGAGGAGTAGGAGATGTAAATTTTGTCTGGTCCCAGGAATTCAGCTAGATAGTTATCAAACCATTCTGAACACCTATGAACTCAATAGACCATCGAAGAAAAGAATAACAGCAACTCTATGAACAGAAAAGTGATCACTTTCTGGAAAGTAGGATATGCAGACAAGTGAATCTGAGGCAATATATGGGAAGACAGACCTTGGGGGGAAGGAGTTTCCATCAGCCAGCTACCTGCAAGTGATAGAGCAGTGAAGCACAAAATCGGAACTTTTAGAAGTCTTCTCTGCTGAGGGACATCACTCCAGTGGCTTTGTGGGGGTTGGAACCCTTGCTGAGACAGTGTGGTCTCAGGACCCTTGGTGTCCAAGGAAAGACTGAGGGTGCCTGAGTGTGGCAGAGCTCCCAGGTATTGGAGTGAAGAAGCTGGCTACAAAGAGTAGGCTGAGGAGTGGGCTCTCAGCTCCAGGTTGCCATAAACTGTGATTCATGCAAGAGTCAGGCCACTCTATTTCGAGCAGGGGCCCAACAAGCAGCAGGTCCGGGAAGAATCCCTTTCATCCCCCAGGAGAAGCAGCATGAGAGTGTGCCTCAGGAATCTATTGGGTTTGGAGACTCCAAACGGGGTTGTGTGCCAGAGATAAAAGTGCTTGGTCACAGACCAGATGAGCACATCGTGCAGCTGGAGCCCAATGACAGAAGAGTGACTGCTTTTCTCTGAGGGAACACTGAGGAGTGGGGCTCTGAGCTCTTGGGTCCTCTGGGCCAGGGAGTGGGAGGCCGCCATTTTCATTCTTGTCCTCTAAAGCTGTACAAAAAGCCTTCAGGGTACAAAGTAACTGAGATAAAACCTGAGCAGATTACTTAAACTGGCCCCTGGCAAGGGTGGTGCAATTCTGCATTGGGCAAAGACATTTGAGAATCACTGCAACAAGCCCCTCCCCCAGAAAATCAGCAAGAACATCCAGCCAAAACCCAAGTTTACTGATCAGTGAGAACTGCAAAACTCCAGTGCTAGGAGAATACAGCACATAGATTTCATGGTTTTTTTCCCATGATTTTTTACACTTTCAAAGTTAATTTTTTAAATTTTCTTTATTTTTTTCCTTTTCTACTTATTTTTTAAAAATTTTTCTTCTTTCTTTTTTCAACTAACTTCTTATCAATTCCTTTTTTAAAATCTTTTTTAATTTTCATTTTTAAGTCATATTCTATCCCTTCATTGTATTTAACCTTATTTTTTGTGTATAAATAAATAAATAAATATATATATATATATATAAATATAAAATATATATACATATATATATGTTTTACTTTCTTTAAAATTTTGGAATACACTTTCTTCTAACAGACCAAAATATACCCTAAATCTAGTGTATGGCTTTATTCTATTCACCCGCCTGATAACATTCTCTCCTTTCCTTTGTTTTTTTGTTTTTTTGTTTTTTAAATTTTCTTCTTTCTTATTTCAACCAAGTTTTTATCTTATCAATTCCTTTTTAAAAATCTTTTTTAATTTTCATTTTTAGAGTCATATTCCTTCCCTCCATTGGATTTACCCTTATTTTTCTATATATTTAGGTTTTTCTTTCTTTAAAATTTTGGGAGGCAGTCTCTTCTAACAGACCAAAATACGCCCAGAATCTAGTGTGTGTTTCTGTTCTATTCATCAGGCTGATCATATTATTATTATTACTATTATTATTATTTTTATTATTTTGCTTCTTTTCCCCTAGTTTCGGGTCTCTTCTAATTTCTTTAGTGTGTATTTTTCTGGGGTTTTTATTACCATTTTAGCCCTTTATTCTCCCATTCATCTATTCTTTTCTGGACAAAATGACAAAATGGAAAAACTCACGTCAAAAAATAAATAAAAACAAGAGGCAGTACTGACTGCCAGGGACCTAATCAACATGGACATTAGTAAGATGTTCGAAATAGAGTTCAGAATGATGATTATAAAGATACTAGCTGGGCTTAAAAAAAGCATAGAAGATACTAGAGAATCCCTTTCTGGAGAAATAAAATCTAACCACGTCAAAATCAAAAAGTCTATTAATGAGATGCAATAAAAAATGGAGGCTCTAACTGCTAGGATAAATGAGGCAGAAGAGAGAATTAGTGATCTAGAAGACCAAATGATGGAGAATAAAGAAGCTGAGAAAAAGAGAGGTAACCAACTACTGGATCATGAGGGGAAAATTTGAGAAATAAGTGACACCATAAAACAAAACAATATTAGAATAATTGGGATCCCAGGGGCGCCTGGGTGGCTCAGTCGTTAAGCGTCTGCCTTCGGCTCAGGTCATGATCCCAGGGTCCTGGGATCGAGCCCCACATTGGGCTCCCTGCTCCGTGGGGGGCCTACTTCTCCCTCTCCCACTCCCCCTGCTTGTGTTCCCTCTCTCGCTGTTTCTCTCTCTGTCAAATAAATAAAATCTTAAAAAAAAAAAAAAAAAAAAAGAATAATTGGGATCCCAGAAGAAGAAAGAGAGAGAGGGGCTGAAGCCATATTGGAGCAAATTGTAGTGGAGAATTTGCCTAATTTGGGGAAGGAAACAAGCATCAAAATCCAGGAGGCATAGAGAACACCCTCAAAATCAATAAAAATAGGTCAGCACCCCGATATCTAACAGTAAAACATAACAAATCTCAGAGACAAAGAGAAAATCCTGAAAGCAGCTTGGGACAAGAAATCTGTAACCTACAATGGTAGAAACATTAGATTGGCAGCAGACCTATCCACAGAGACCTAGTAGGCCAGAAAGGACTGGCATGATATATTCAGGGCACTAAACGAGAAAAAAAGAATGCAGCCAAGAATGCTATATCCACCTAGGCTGTCATTGAAAATAGAAGGAGAGATAAAAAGCTTCCAGGACAAACAAAAATTAAAAGAATTTGCATACACCAAACCAGCCCTACAAGAAACATTGAAAGGGGTCCTCTAAGCAAGAAAAGAGCCTAAAAGTAACATTGACCAGAATGGAACAAAGACAATATATAGTAACAGTCACCTTACAGGCAATACAATGGCACTAAATTCATATCATTCAATAGTTACCCGAATGTAAATGGGCTAAATGCTCCAATCAAAAGACACAGGGTATCAGAATGTATAAAATAAACAAGACTCATTGATATGCTGTCTGCAAGAGACTCATTTTAGACCCAAAGACAACACCAGATTTAAAATGAAGGGGTGGAAAACGATTTACTATGCTAATGGACATAAAAAGAAAGCTGGGGTGGCAATCTTTATATCAGACAAATTAGATTTTAAAACAAAGAATACAATAAGAGATGAGGAAGGACTCTATATCATACATTTTTTTAAAGATTTTATTTATTTATTTGACAGAGAGAGACATAGCGAGAGAGGGAACACAAGCAGGGTGAGTGGGAGAGGGTGAGTGAGAAACAGGCTTCCCATGGAGCAGGGAGCTCAATGTGGGGCGCGATCCCAGCACCCTGGGATCATAACCTGAGCTGAAGGCAGACGCTTAACGACTGAGCCACCCAGGTGCTCTTGACTCTATATCATACTTAATGGGTCTATCCAACAAGAAGATTTAACAATTGTAAATATTCATGTCCCTAACATGGCAACAGCCAATTATATAAGCCAATTAATAACAAAATCAAAGGAACACATCAACAAAAGTACAATAATAGTAGTGGACTTTAACAAGCCCCTCACTGAAATGGACAGATCATCTAAGGAAAAGATCAACAAGGAAATAAGGGCTTTAAATGACACACTGGACGAGATGGACTTCACAGATACATTCAGAACATTCCATCCCAAAGCAACAGAATACACATTCTTCTCTAGTGCACATGGAGCATTCTCCAGAATACATCACATCCTGGGTCACAAATCAGGTCTCAACTGGTACCAAAATATTGGGATCATTCTCCACATATTTTCAGACCACAATGCTTTGAAACTCAAACTCACAAGAAGAAAGTTCGAAAGAACTCAAATACATGGAGGCTAAAGAGCATCCTACTAAAGAATGAATGGGTCAAACAGAAAATTAAAGAAGAATTAAAAAAAATTCATGGAAACAAATGAATGAAAACACAACTATTCAAAATCTTTGGGATGCAGCAAAGGCGGTCCAGAGGAAAGTATATGGCAATACAAGCCTTTCTCATGAAACAAGGAAGGTCTCAAATACACAACCTAACCCTACACCTAAAGGAGCTGGAGAAAGAAAAGCAAATAAAGTATAAACCCAGCAAAAGAGAAATAATATAGATCAGAGCAGAAATCAATGAAATAGAAACCCAAAGAAGAGTAGAACAGATCAATGAAACTAGGAGCTGGTTCTTTGAAAGATTTAATAAGATTGATAAACCCCTCACCAGACTTATCAAAAAGAAAAGAGAAAGGACCCAAATAAATAAAATCATGAATGAGAGCGCAGAGATCACAACCAACACCAAAGAAATACAATTATAAGAACATATTATGTACCAGCAAATTAGACTATTTGGAGGAAATGAATGCTTTCTTAGAGACATATATACTACCAAACCTGAAACAGGAAGAAATAGAAAACCTGAACAGACCCATAAAGAGTAAGGAAATTGAAGCAGTTATCAAAAAATCTCCCAAGTAACAAAAGCCCAGGGCCAGTTGGCTTCCCAGGGGAATTTACCAAACATTTAAAGAAGAATTAATACCTATTCTTCTGAAACTGTTCCAAAAAAAAAAAAAAAAAAATAGAAATGAAAGGAAAACTTCCAAACTCATTTTATGAGGCCAACATTACCTTGATCTTAAAACCAGACAAAGACCCCATCAAAAAAGAGAATTACAGACCAATATCCCTGATGAACATGGATGCAAAAATACTAGCCAATAAGATCCAGCAGTATATTAAAAGGATTATTCACCATGATAAAGTGGGATTTATTCCTGGGCTGTGAGGTTGGTTCAACATCTGCAAAGCACTCATTGTGATACAATATATTAATAAAAGAAAGAACAAGAACCATATGATCCTCTCAATAGATGCAGAAAAAGCATTTGACAAAGTACAGCATCCTTTCTTGATTGTAACTCTTCACAGTGTAGGGATGGAGGGTACATACCTCAATATCATAAGAGCCATCTATGAAAATCCCACAGCGAATATCATTCTCAATGGGGAAAAACTGAGAGCTTTTCCCTTAAGGTCAGGAACACGGCAGGGATGTCCACTATCACCACTGCAATTCAACATTGTAGTACAAGTCCTAGCCTCAGCAGTCAGACAACAAAAAAAAAAATAAAAGTTATCTGAATCAGCAAATAAGTCAAACCCTCACTCTTTGCAGATGATATGATACTTTATGCGGAAAACCCAAAAGACTCCACCCCAAAACTGCTAGAACTCATACAGGAATTCAGTAAAGTGGCAGGATATTAAATCAATGCACAGAAATTAGTTGCAATTTTATACACCAACAAGACAGAAGACAGAGAAATTAAGGAGTCGATCCCACTTACAATTGCACCCAAAATCATAAGATACCTTGGAATAAATCTAACCAAAGAGGCAAAGAATCTGTACTCAGAAAACTATAGAATACTCATTAAAGAAATAGAGGAAGACACAACAAAACGGAAAAGCATTCCGTGCTCATGGATTGGAAGAACAAATTTCGTGAAAATGTCTATGCTACCTAGAGCAATCTACACGCAAAATGCCATCCCTATCAAAATACCATCAACTTTTTTCAAAGAAATGTAACAAATAATACTAAAATTTATATGGAACCAGAAGAGACCCCAAATAGCCAGTGGAATGTTGAAAAAGAAAAGCAAAGCTGGTGGCATCACAATTCCGGAATTCAAACCCTATTACAAAGCTGTAATCAAGACAGTATGGTACTGGCACAAAAACAGACACATAGATCAATGGAACAAATAGAGAGCCCAGAAATGGACCCTCAACTCTATGGTCAACTAATCTTCAACAAAGCAAGAATGTCCAATGGAAAAAAAAAAAATAGTCTTTTCAAGAAATGGTGTTGGGAAAACTGGACAACCACATTCAGAAGTATGTAACTGGACCTTTTCCTTAGAACATACACAAAAATAAACTCAAAATGAATGAAAGACCTAAATGTGAGACAGAAGTCCATCAAAATCCTTAAGGAGAACACAGGCAGCAAACTCTTTGACATCAGGCGCAACAACTTCTTCCTAGAAACATCACTGAAGGCAAGGGAAGTAAGGGCAAAAATGAACTATTGGGACTTCATCAAGATAAGAAGCTTTTGCACAGCAAAGGAAACAGTCAACAGTCAACAAAACCAAAAGACAACTGACAGAATGGGAGAAAATATTGGCAAATGACATATCAGATAAAGGGCATATCTTTAAATGTTTGTGCAAACTGGTGCAGCCACTGTGGAAAACACTATGGAGGTTCCTCCAAAAGTTAAAAATAGAACTACCCTACAACCCAGCAATTGCACTACTAGGTATTTATGCAAAGGATACAAAACTACAGATTCAAAGGGGCTCATGCACCCCAATTTTTATAGCACCCTTATCAACAATAACCAAATTATGGTAAGGGCCCAAATGTCTCTCAACTGACGGATGAAGAAATGACACAAACACACACACACACACGTGCACACACACACACACACACAACGAAATATTACTCAGGCATCAAAAATAATGAAAATTTGCCATTTGCAATGATGTGGATGCAGCTAGAGGGTATTATGCTAAGCAGAATAAGTCAGAGAAGGACAAATATGATGTGATGTCACTCATATGTGGAATTTAAGAAACAAAACAGATGAACATAGGGTAAGGGGGAAAAAAGAGGGAGGCAAACCATAAGAGACTCTTAACTATAGAAAACAAACTGAGGGTTGATGGAGAGGAGGTGGGCAGGGGATGGGCTAAATGGGTGATAGGTATTAAGGAGGGCACTTATGTTGAGCACTGAGTATTATATGTATCTGATGAATCACGGAATTCTACTCCTGAAACCAATATTACACTATATGCTAACTAACCAGAATTTGAATGAAAATTTGAAAAAAAATTAAAAAATTAAAAGAAAGAAAGAAAGAAGAAAGAAAGAAAGAAAGAAAGAAAGAAAGAAAGAAAGAAAGAAAGAAAGAAAGAAGAAGAAAGAAAGAAAGAAAGAAAGAAGAAAGAGAAAAGAAAGAAGACTGATGGAATTTAACAGTAAAGCCATTTTGTCCTAGATTATTGTAAGAGGGTTTTTTTTAATTAAAGCTTCTCTCTTTTTAATTTTTTTAGTCACTTCAGGTTTTGTAATCTTCTTGACTCATTTTCACTAGACTTTCTTTATTATGTTAGCTATCTTTTTGGCATACAGTTTTTCATATTATTCTCTTATACATATTTTTATTTCCACAATGCCATTAACAATGACTCCTCTTCCAAATTTGATTTTAGCAATTTGAATTTTTTGTTTCTTTTGATTTTGCTCATCTTAAAAAAAAAAAACATTTTTAGATTTCATTGTTTTTCTCTGTTCTTTTTCTATTCTCTATTTCATTAATTTCCACTTTAATCCTTAATTTTTTTCTGCTGCTTTCTTTGGTTTCAGTTTGCTCTTATATATTAAGAATTATAATTTGGAAGATTAGGTAATAAATATTTTTTTTCCTTTTTTTTATTTTATAGGAATTTGTAGCTATAAAATTTCCTCTAAGCAACATTTTACTTACATCACACACATTTTGGTATGCTGTGTCTTAATATTCATTCACAACAAAGTATTTCATAATTTCCTTTTATTTTTTCCTGAAACACATTTGTTATTTAGAGGTGTGTTTAATTTCCACATTTAAAAAATGTCTAACATATTTTTGCTTAATTTCTTTTTCTTTGTTTCTGGACAATATACTATGTACAACTTCAATCTTTTTGAATTTATGGGGGCTTCTTTTATGGTTTAGTATGTAGTCAGATGCGGGACTCGATCCAGGGACTCCAGGATCATGACCTGAGCCGAAGGCAGTCGCTTAACCAACTGAGCCACCCAGGCGCCCCAGACTGAATATTTTAATGCTTTCTAATTAGCTGTATATATGTTTATTATTTTTACATTCTTCTGTTAGATTGACCTTTTTATCATTAATAAATATTCTTCTTTTTCCCTTGTAACAATTTTTGTTTAAAATTTATATTGTCTAAAAAAAATATTGTCTATTAGTCTGAACATAGCAGCTTTCTTGTAATTTCTATTTTTATGATATATATATTTTCCATTCTTCTACTTTAAATACTTTTATGTCTTTGAATCTATTTTTTCTCCCAGCAGACAGCATTTATTTGGATATTGTTTGTAATCTGGATTGATAATCACTGTATTTTGATTTGATTGTTTAATCAACTTGCATTAAATGAAACTATCAATATAGTTGGATTTACATGTGATATTTTACTTTTTGTTTTCTATTTGTCTCATATCTTATTATCCTTCTATTACTCCTTCTTTTTTTCTCCAATAAGTAAATATTTTTAGGGAAATATTTTATTTCCTTTACTAATTTTTCACCATATTTATTTGAGTTATATTCATAGTGGTTGATCTAATGCTTATTATACATGCTTTATCAGAACTTACTTCATATTCATAGACAGGATTCCAATGAGATAAAAAAATTACCCTTCTATAGCTCTATTTTCTCTTCCCCTTTTTGTGCTTATAGTTTACATATTACATTTACATATTACATATTACATATAGTTAACATCTATACATGTTGCAACCTTAGTAAAGAATTGTTTTAATTATTATTTTGTATAATTTTATGGGTTTTTTTAAAATTTTTAAAGATTTTATCCATTCATTTGACAGAGAGAGACACAGCAAGAGAAGGAACACAAGCAGGGGGAGTGGGAGAGGGAGAAACAGGCTTCCTGCTGAGCAGGGAGCCCAATGCAGGGCTCGATCCCAGGACCCCAGGATCATGACCTGAGCCAAAGGCAGAAGCTCAATGACTGAGCCACCCAGGTGCCCCTAATTTTATATTTATTAAAAGAGTTGAGGAAAGAGAGAAGAGTAAGTGTATATTTATATTTATAGATTTACTTATTTAGAATTTCCTCCTCTTTTCATTTTCCCTTGAGGATTCAAATTATTATCCAGTGTCATATCCTTAGTCCAATAAAGCTTTGCACCAATGCATCTCCTTTTTGTTCTTACTTCCAAATACATTATATTTCTATATATTATAGCTCTAGCAATATAATTATATATATATGCAATTACATATATTATATATTGCAATATGCAATGATATATATTATACAATTAGACTATATATATAGTTGTATATAATTTTCTAAATTAGTTAAGAAAGAAATAAGATATAAATTTATATTGTCTTGCAAACTTACACAATCACCTTAATGTTGCTTGTTTTTTTCTGTGTAGAGATTCAAATTAGCATCTGGGATCACTTGCTTTAAGAACTTCCTTTAGAGGGGCACCTGGGTGGCTCAGTCAGTTAAGTGTTTGCCTTCAGCTCAGGTCATGATCTCCAGGTCCTGGGACCAAGGTTTGTGTCAGGCTCCCTGCTCAGCAGGGAGTGTGCTTCTCTCTCCATCTCTCTCCCTCTCCCTCTGCCCCTCCTCCTTGTTCATTCTCTCTCTCTCTAAAATAAATAAATAAATAAAAATCTCTAAAAAAACAATTTCTTTTAGAATGAATTTGAAAGTTTCTTTCTCTTCTATTTTTTGGAATAGTTTGAGAAGAATAGGTATTAACTGTTTTGTAAATGTTTGGTAGAATTCACCAGTGATCCTATCTGGTCCTGATCTTTTGTTTGTTGGCAGTTTTTGATTACCTTTTTGCAGGTTGTCCAATTTGTTGACATTCAACTTTTCACAATATTGTTACAATTGTTTGTATTTCTGTGGTATTGGTTGTTATTTCTCCTCTCACATTTGTGATTTTATTTGAGTCCTCTCTTTTTTTGAGTCTTGCTAGAGGTGTATGAATTTGGTTGATATTTTCAAAGAACTAGCTCCTGGTTTCAAAGTTTTGTTCTATTTTTTTTTTGTTTCTATATCATTTATTTCTGCTCTAATATTTGTTATTTCCCTCCTTCTGCTGGTTTTGTATGTTGTCTGTTATTCTAGCTCCTTTAGATGTGAAGTTAGTTTGCTTATTTGAGATTTTTCTTGCTTTTGCGGTAGGCCTGTATTGCTATACACTTCCCTCTTTGAACTGCTTTTGCTGCATCCCCCAAGATTTTAGACCATTGTGTTTTCATTTTAATTTGTTTCCATGTAATTTTTGATTTCATTGATTTCTTGGTTGACCCATTAATTGTGTAGTAGCATGTTATTTAACCTCCATGTATTTGTGCTCTTTTGCAACAGCATGTATGGAGCTAGAGAACATAATGCTAAGTGAAATAAGCCAGTCAGAGAAAGACAAATACCATATGATTTCATTCATATGTGGAAATTAAGAAACAAAACAAGTAGACAAAGGGAAAAAGGAGAGAGAAACCAAGAATCAGATTCTTAACTATATAAAACAAACTGGTGGTTGCCAGAGCGGAGTTGGTTAGGGGAATGGCTAAAATGAGTAATGGGGATTAAAGGGTACACTTGTCATGATGAGCACTGAGTAATATATAGTATTGTTGAATCATTATATTGTACCCCTGAAAGTAATATAACACTGTATGACAACTATACTGTAATTAAAATTAAAAGCTTAATAAGGAAGAAGAAAGAAGAAGAAAGAAAGAAAGGAAGAAAGAAGGAAAGAAAGAAAGAAAGAAGAAAGAAAGGAAGAAAGAAAGAAAGAAAGAAAGAAAGAAAGAAAGAAAGAAAGAAAGAAAGAAAAGAGCCTCTTTTACCATTTCCTGTAAGACACACCTGTTAGGAATATATTATTTACTGTTTTTTATCGGATAATGTCTTTATTTTATCTTCATTTTGTCTTCAGTTTTGATGGATATAAGATTCTTCATTCACCTTTTTTTTCAACCATTCTGAATATATCTTCTCACTTTTTTCTGACTTCCATTCTTTATGTTAGTCGTAGTGTTAATGTTAGTCCCTTTATAAAAAGTCAGTCTTCTGTGCTTTCTTTTCTTTTTTTTCTTTTTTATAAACTTTGTTTTCAGAGTTTTTACAATGTTTTGTCTTGGTGTGGATCTCGTTTATCCTACTTACACTATATTGAGTCTTGGTTGTGTAGATCATGTTTCTTTCTTTCTTTTTTTTTTTTTTTTTGAATGAAATTTGAGGAGTTTTCAGCCATTATTTCCTCTAATATTTTTTGTCTAACCTATCTCTATTTTCTTTCCTTCTGGTACTCACATAATATTTAATTAATCTACTAATTGCTGGTTAGTTATTTCTTTTACAATGCCCTGTGGCATGTTTTATTTTATTTTATTTTATTATTTTTTTTTTAAAGATTTTTATTTATTCATTTGACAGAGAGAGAGTCAGCAAAAGAGGGAACACAAGCAGGGGGAGTGGGAGAGGGAGAAGCAGGCTTCCCGTGGCGCAGGGAGCCCAATGCAGGGCTCGATCCCAGGACCCTGGGATCATGACCCGAGCTAAAGGCAGATGCTTAACGACTGAGCCACCCAGGCGCCCCAACCCTGTGGCATGTTTTAAATCACATATGACCAAATTAAATTTAGACCAATTTACAGGTGTAATTTTCTAGACCGAACTTTAAGGTTAATTTTCTGATGCCTAAAGGGCTCTTTTTAGCTATCAATCCCTCTGACATTCTCTGTTGAGTTACCTGTCCTGTAGTTTAGCTTGTTCTTATTAATTAAAAAAAGCTATTGGACAGAGAGGCAACGATGGTGGAGAAATAGGGAACCTTATTCCAACTGGTCCCCTGAATTGAGCTGGATATCTACCAGACCACTCTGAACACCCACAAAATCATCCTGAGAGGTAAGAAGATATATCTGGATCTCTACAAAGAGAATATCGCAGGTGGTTGATTTCAAGGTATGAAGGGGGGAGCCGTGATTCTGTGGGCAGATATCAGAAGATAAATGGAAGGGGCTGGAAGACTCTGGGGTCCTGCACCACTAGAGCATGAAAGCCTCCTGCACTGGGGACTGGGCAGAGACTGGGCAACTGGTATCAGCAGAGAAAGAACTTAGGGCAGGCCCCTGGACTGAAACCTGGAACTGTGGGGCCATACATGCAAACTGGGGTGCCTGGTGGTTTTAGAAACACCAAAGGCAGCGACGTGCCTGGACCTGGAAGCAAGGGTTGAGGGTGCTGCTTGGGGTGCACAACCCAGGCAGCTGTGGTTTTTAGCAGCACAGACAGAAATGGAGACAGTGTGGACTGGAGAGCACACAGAAGAACAGACTGCAATCTCTGTTCAGAGGCAGAGGGTTGGAAATGGTCCCTTCTGCTCTGACTCTTGGAAGAAATGCAGAAAGCTGCCAGGGAAAGCTGCCAGAGAACAAAAGCCCTAAATAACTGGTTTTCACTGAGCCCATGCCCCCTGCCCAAAAAGGGCAGGGCAACTCTGCCCGAATAAAGTTGCCTGAGTAACAGCATAGCAGGCCCCTCCCCCAGAAGACAGGCTGGGAGAACAAGAGGCCGACAAACCTAAGGTCCCTATAAAGCAGGTGTATCTTGCTTGGGTTGTGGTCAATAATTTGGATTCTCTACATTCCATCAACCACCTCTCAACAAAATGACTAAGAGGAGGAGTCCCCAAATTAGAAAAGACTCAGAGACTGTGATTTCTGCCACAGATTTACAAATTGATATAGATATAAGCAAGATGTCAGAAATAGACATCAGGGTAACAGTTATGAAGATGATAGCTAAAATGGAGAAATTGATTAGGCAACAGAGTCCCTAAGGGCGAAAATGAGAGCTGAACTTGCAGAACTTAAAAATGCTACCAATGAGATCCAATCTAAACTAGATACTCTAACAGCTAGGGTAAACAAGGCAGAAGTAGGAATTGGTGATCTAAAACAGAAACTGATAGCAAAGGAGGAAAATGAGGAAGCCTGGGAGAAACAAATCAAAATCCATGAAAACAGAATTAGAGAAATAAGTGATGGCATGAAATGTTCTAATGTCAGAATTACTGGGATCCTTGAGGGGGTGGACAGAGAGAGAGGACTAGAAGATATATTTGAGCAAATTGTAGCTGAGAACTTCCCTAATCTGGGAAAGGAAACAAACATTCATGTCCTAGAGGCAGAGAGGACCCCTCCCAAGATCAATGAGAAAAGACCAACGCCTTGGCATTTAATAGTAAACTCAAAAATCTTAGAACCATGGAAACCATCTTAAGGGCTGTTAGGGGGAAGAGATTCCTTACATACAGAGGGAGGAACATCAGAATAACGTCAGACCTATCCACAGAGACCTGGCAAGCCAAAAAGGGCTGCCAAGACATATTCAGAAGAACATGCAGCCAAGAATACTTTATCCGGCAAGGCTGTCATTTAGAATGGATGGAGAGAAGAGGAGCTCCCAAGACCGGCAGAAACTGAAAGAATATGTGACCACTAAGATGGCCCTGCAAGATATATTAAGGGGTGTTCTATAAAAGGAGAAAGACCCCAAGAGTGATATAGAACAGAAATTTACAGAGACAATCTATAGAAACAAGGAATTCACAGACAACATGATGAAAATAATTTCATATCTTTCAATAATCACTCTCAACATGAATGGCCTAAATGCTCCCATAAAACGGCACAGGGTTGCAGATTAGATAAAAAGACAGGACCCATCCATATGCTGCCTACAAGAGACTCATTTTGAATCTAAAGTTACATCCAGACTGAAAGTTAAGGGATGGAGATCCACCTTCCATGCCAACGGACCTCAAAAGAAAGCTGCGGTAGCAGTTCTCATGTCACACAAATTAGATTTTAAGCCAAAGACTGTGGTTAGAGACACAGAAGGACACTATATCATTCTTAAAGGGTCTATCCAACAAGGAGATCTAAGAATTCTAAATATCTATGCCCCCAACATGGGAGCAGCCAACTACATAAGTGAACTGTTAACCAAAATAAAGAGTCATATTGATAATTATACGTTAATTGTAGGAGACCTCAATACTCCACTCTCAGCAATAGACAGATCATCTAAGCAGAAAATCAACAAAGAAACAAGAGCTTTGAATGACACCCTGGACCAGATGGACCTCATAGATATATACAGAACATTCCACCCTAAAACAACAAAATATTCATTTTTCTCAAATGAACATGGGACTTTCTCCAAAATAGATCACATAATGGGTCACAAGTCAGGGCTTAACCAATACCAGAAGATTGAGATTATTCCCTGCATATTCTCAGACCACATGCTTTAAAACTGGAACTCAATCACAAGAAAAAATTTGGAAGAAATACAAACACTTGGCAGCTAAAGACCATTCTGCTTAAGCATGTTTGGGTCAACCAGGAAATCAAAGAAGAACTTAAATAATTCATGGAAACCAATGAGAATGAAAACACATCAGTCCAAAACCAATGGGATACTGCAAAGGCGGTCCTAAGGGGGAAATAGATAGCCATCCAAAACTCTCAAAATAATAGAAAAATCCCAAATTCACCAGATACCTTTACACCTTAAAGAACTGGAGATAAAACAACAAACGATGCCTAAGCCACACATTAGAAGAGAAATAATTAAGATTAGAGCACAGATCAATGAATTAGAACCCAGTAACATGGTAGATCAGATCAACGAAACTAGAAGCTGGTTCTTTGAAAGAATTAATAAGATCAATAAACCACTGGCCAGACTTATCCAAAAGAAAAGAGGAAGGACCCAAATTAATAAAATTATGAATGAAAAGGGAGAGATCACGACTAACACAAAGGAAATAGAAACAATTATTAGAAATTATTATCAACAACTCTATGCCAATAAATTGAGCAACGTGGAAGAAATGGATGCCTTCCTGGAAACCTATAAACTACCAAGACTGAAACAGGAAGAAATTGACAACCTGAATAGGCCAATAACCAGTAACGGGATTGAAGCAGTGATCAAACACCTCCCAAAAAACAAAAGTCCAGGGCCTGATGGATTCCCTGCAGAATTCTACCAAATATTCAAAGAAGAAATCATATGTATTTTCCTGAAGCTGTCTCAAAAAATAGAAACAGAAGGAAAACTTCCAAACTCATTCTATGAGGCCAGCATTACCTTGATCCCCAAACCAGGCAAAGACCCCATCAAAACGGAGAATTT
Source organism: Halichoerus grypus (assembly GCF_964656455.1). Lineage (NCBI taxonomy): Eukaryota > Metazoa > Chordata > Mammalia > Carnivora > Phocidae > Halichoerus > Halichoerus grypus. The sequence continues at coordinate 61,425,119 of NC_135727.1, read as the reverse complement.
CAGACTGCTATCCCTGATGAATATGGATGTAAAAATTCTCAACAAAATCTTAGCTAATAGGATCCAACAGTACATTAAAAAGATCATCCACCATGACCAGGTGGGATCGATCCCTGGGAAGCAAGGATGGTTGAACATTCACAGAACAATCAATGTGATAGAACACACTAATAAGAGGAGAGAGAAGAACCATTTGGACCTCTCAATTGATGCAGAAAAAGCGTTTGACAAAATATAGCATCCTTTCCTGATTAAAACTCTTCAGAATATAGGGATAGAAGGAAAATTCCTCAAGTTCATAAAATCCATCTATGAAAAACCCACAGCGAATATCATTCTCAATGTGGAAAAGATAAGAGCCTTTCCCTTAAGATCAGGAACATGACAAGGATGCCCAGTCTCACCACTATGTTCAACATAGTACTAGAAGTCCTAGCAACAGCAATCAGAGAACGATAAGAAATAAAATGTATTCAAATTGGCAAAGAAGAAGTCAAACTCTCTTCACAGATGACATGATACTTTATGTCGAATACCCAAAAGACTCCACCCCCAAATTACTAGAACTCATAGAGCAGTTCAGTAATGTGGCAGGATACAAAATCAATGCACAGAAATCAGTTGCTTCATTATACACTAACAATGTAACTGTAGAAAGAGAAATTAGGGAATCAATTCTATTTACAATAGCACCAAAAACCATAAGATACCTTGGAATAAACCTAACCAAAGAGGTAAAGGATCTATACTCTAGGAATTACAAATCACTTATGAACAAAATTGAAGAAGACACAAAAAGATTGAAAAGCATCCATGCTCATGCATCAGAAGAATAAACATTCTTAAAATGTCTATGCTGCCCAAAGCAATCTATACTTTCAACACCATCCTGATCAAAATTCCAATGACATTATTCCAAATGTTGGAACAAACAATCCTAAAATTTGTATGGAATCAGAAAAGACCCCAAATCACCAAGGAGATGTTGAAAAAGAAAAACAAAGCTGGGGATATCACGTTGTCTGATTTCAAGCTATATTACAAAGCTGTGATCACCAAGACAACATGGTACTGGCACAAAAACAGACACATAGACCAATGGAACAGAATAGAGAGCCCAGATATGGACCCTCAACTCTATGATAAAATAATTTTTGACAGAGCAAGAAAAAATATGCAATGGAAAAAAGAGTCTCTTCAATAAATGGTGCTGGGAAAATTGGACAGCTATATACAGAATGAAACTCGACCATTCTCATATACCATACACAAGGATAAACTCAAAATGGATGGAAGACCACAATATGAGACAATAATCCATCAAAATCCTAAAGGAGAACATCAGCAGTAACCTCTTCGACATTGGCGACAGCAAATTCTTTCAAGAAATGTCCCCAAAGGCAAGGGAAACAAAAGCAAAAATGAACTTTTGGGACTACATCAAGATAAAAAGCTTCTGCAGAGCAAAGGAAACAGTCAACAAAACAAAGAGGCAACCCACAGAGTGGGAGAATTTTTTGCAAATGACACTACAGACAAAGGGCTGATACCTAAGATCTATAAAGAACTTTCAAACTCAACACCCAAAAAACAAATAACCAAGTTAAAAAAATGGACAGAAGACATGAACAGACACTTCTCCAAAGAAGAAATACAAATGGCTAACAGACACATGAAAAAATGTTCATCATCATTCGCCATCAGGGAAATTCAATTCAAAACCTCATTGAGATACCTCCTTAGAGCAGTTAGAATGGCAAAAATTGACAAGGCAAGAAACAACAAATGTTGGAGAGGATATGGAGAAAGGGGAACCCTCTTACACTGTTGGTGGGAATGCAAGTTGTTATAGCCACTTTGGAAAAAAGTGTGGAGGTTCCTCAAAATATTAAAAATAGAGCTACCCTATGACCCAGCAATTGCACTACTGGGTATTGACCCCAAAGGCACAGATATGGTGAAAACAAGGGCCATATGCACCCCAATGTTCAAAGCAACAATGTCCACAATATCCAAACTGTGGAAAGAGCCCACATGCCCTCAACAGACAAATGGATAGAGAAGATGTGGTCCATATATACAGTGGAATATTACTCAGCCATCAGAAAGGATGAATACTCAACTTTTGCATCAACATGGATGGGACTGGAGGAGATTATGCTAAGTGAAATAAATCAAGTAAAGAAAGTCAATTATCATATGGTTTCACTTATTTGTGGAACATAAGGAATAGCATGGAGGACATTGGGAGAAGGAAGTGAAAAATGAAGGGGGGGGGAATCGGAAGGGGAGATGAATCATGAGAGACTATGGACTCTGAGAAACCATCTGAGTGTTTTATTTATTTTTTATTTTTATTTTTTTTTAAGATTTTATTTATTTATTTGAGAGAGAGAGAATGAGAGACAGAGAGCATGAGAGGGAGGAGGGTCGGAGGGAGAAGCAGACTCCCTGCTGAGCAGGGAGCCCGATGCGGGACTCGATCCCGGGACTCCAGGATCATGACCTGAGCCGAAGGCAGTCGCTTAACCAACTGAGCCACCCAGGCGCCCCCCATCTGAGTGTTTTAGAGGGGACGGAGTTGTGGGTATGGTTTATCCCAGTGAAGGGTATTAAGGAGGGCATGTATTGCATGGAGCACTGAGTTTTAAAATAAACAATGAATCTTTGAACACTACATCAAAAACTAATGATGTACTGTTTGGTGACTAACATAATATAATTTTTAAAAAAGCTATTATATGTGAGAGAACCCTTAGACTTGAAATTCTCCACATTCTGTTTCAAAGAAGCCCAGCTTCTTTGGGGGTAATTCTGGAAACATTCTATTCTTATAAATGACTTCTCCCAGGAAAAATCCTGAAGCCATTACTCCAGGGTTTCTGCAAGGCTTGTTGCTACCTTCTTTGTGTGTATCATCAGTCCTCTTATTGACCTAACATGAAGGCAGGTCTTACTATTCTCAGCCTACCACCCTGGCATAGGGCAGATGTGAGCTGTGTGATGGAAAGGAAAACCTAACTTCAATGGCTTCTTCAAGTTTGAGTTGGAGAGATAAGACAGGCTGGTTTGCCTGGCCATCCTGGTAAGATACCATATCTCTTGATTGGAATATAAGGGGAGAGAGATCCCTGTATTGTTTGCCAGTCCCAATAAGAATAGGGCTTTTATCAACTGGACCTAGGGAATTTGGGAAGGAAGGAATAGATTTTGGCTCAAGTGCCACATACTCATGCATTTCTTCGTGATGCTTGGTATATTTTCATGAATAAGTATTTCCTCATTTGCTGAATTTCCTTAGGAAAATGGAATATCAAACAGTTATGCTTTTTAATTTGGAAGTGAGTACACAGAGTTCCTCATGCTGTAATTCCAAGAGTGAAACTCAGAAGTAAATACTTTTGAAGGAAGGGTCCAAGATGGCATAGGAAGATCCTGAACTCACCTCCTCCCACAGTTGCACCAAATATACAGTTACATATGGATCATTTCTTTCTGAAAAAAAAAAAAAATCTGAAAACCAATTAAACTGCTTCTTAACAAAAACTGATAGGATGACCTTACCAAAGAAAAGTAGGGCATCAGAGACCCATTCTCAACAAAAACCCCACCACCAGAATAGAGATGTGAAATAAGGAGGGAACTCAACAGTCTGGCACTTCTATAAGATCAATCTTGTCAGGCACACCAACCCTTAGGATTTACACTGAAGGGACAAGTTCCCCAAAGCACCTATCTTCTTAGAAGACCAATAGGACTGGTGTCTAAAGGACCAAAAGTACTACAGGAAACTGAGATATTCCTTTTAAAGGGCTGACTAGGCTCACTTCCCCTGGTATCCAATACAAAAGCATGAACTTAAAAGTTGCTAAACTGTTTGTGAAGTAGATAGATTTGCTGTTCTGGAGGCATCTGATGGAGGGGCAGGGGACTGTTGAGGCTCTTTCTGGAGACAGAGGCACTTGTGAATGCCATTTGTGTGCTATCCAACTACTCTGCACGTGCAGGCTGGCACACATATGTATGGCACCCTTCTGATGCCTCTCTAGGGTGGGTGTGAATGAGTGATAATGGAACTATCCCACTGTATTGCCGAGACCTGAGAGCAGAGGTGGTCACAGTGATCCCCCACTCGTTGGCTGGAGTAGGTCAGCATAAGCAGTCACAGAATTCTCCCGCTCTATAAAATCAGTAAATGTGTTCAGTTGCAAACCTCTCTCACACCCTAGCTGGGGTTGGTGAGTTTGAGCAGTAACAGCATTCTCCCACTTCCAACCTAGGGCCAACACACACATGTAGACAGGGTACTCTTCCACACCATTGCTAAAGCTACTGAACATTCATAGTCAAGGCATTTTACCACTATTTTTATGAATATGACAAGAATGTACCACCCCTTACACTGTCCAGATGCCCTGCTAAAGCCAGTGGGTACATGCATATCACACAAGTGACAACCCTTGTTAGCCTGGGTCTAGTGGACAAGGATGATAGTGTTCCTGAGCTTTAAGAGACTATAAAAAATGGAAAGCTATTGGTAGGACAACATCTACAGGGCACTGAAGAGAGACCAGTCTGAAACACAATCCTAGTGTTCCTATGGAAAAAAAAAAAAAAGTGTATTTATTTATCCTGGAGCTTCAGCCTGAGGGACAGGCTTCAGGTTTTTCATACATCCAAAGGCTACAGAGGTACTTACAGGAAACATAAGCAGAGAGACATCATTTTTGCATATCCCTTTGGCCTTGCTACAGCTCAACAGGACCCCTGTGAAAGGAGCTTATACACTGTGTTTTTGTTTTGTTTTGTTTTTGTTTTTTTGCAAATTGTGCAGGGGACACTTTCACATCTCCTGATTCAGAGGCAAACAGGATTTACAATCATGGCCCCATAGGACTGTATGTATTTTAATACTTTAAGAGCTGCTGCCTGACATTTCTCCAAAGAAGACATACAAATGGCCAAGAGGCACATGAAAAAACAGTCATCATAACTTGGCATCAGGGAAATACAAATCAAATCCACAATGAAATACCACCTCACACAGGTCAGAATGGCTAAAATTAAAAAAAGTCAAGAAACAACAAATGTTGGTGAGGATGTGGAGAAAGGAGAACCCTCTTACACTGCTGATGGGAATGCAAGCTGGTGCAGACACTCCAGAAAACAGTATGGAGGTTCCTCAGAAAGTTAAAAATAGAGCTACCTTACAACTCAGCAAATTCACTACTAGGTATTTACCCACAAGATATAAGCATGGTGATCTGAAGGGGCACCTGCATCCCAATGTTTGTAGCAGGAATGTCCACAATAGCCAAACTATGGAAAGAGCCCAGATGTTTATCAACAGATGAGTGGATAAATAAGATGTGGCATATATGGGGTATTCCACATACATAGGGGTATTCTATATATATATAGATATAGATATATGAAATATTAGTGGCATATATGTATTATTTTTGATGGAATATTAGTTAGCCATCAAAAATGAAATTTGCAACAATGTGGGTGGAACTAGAGGGTAAGCAAAATAAGTCAATCAGAGAAAGACAATTATCCTTTGATTTCACTCATATATGGAATTTAAGAAACAAAACAGAGAATCATAGGGGAAGGGAGGGAAAAATAAAATAAGATGAAATCAGAGATGGCAATAAACCATAAGAGACTCTCAACTCTAGGAAAAAACTGAGGGGTGCTGGAGGGGAGGTGGGTGGGGGTATGGGGTAACTGGGTGATGGGCATTAAGGAGGGCACTTGATGTGATGAGCACTGAGTGTTATATGCAACTGATGAATCACTAAACTCTACCTCTGAGACTAATGATACACTACATGTTAATTAATTGAATTTAAATAAAATAAAAATAAATAAATAAAAGCTGCTGCCTGAAGGCCTGACTTCAAATCAGCTTGGAACTAGACACAAAATGAGATTCTTCCCCTTGGAACACCAACAGATCTCAGCACACCCTGAATGACAAGATTATAAACCAGGCTGTTTAGACAATCACAAAGGTTCAAGAGACAACCAATAATGAGGAAAAGGGTGAACGAGGTTTATGATTAAAAACACCACTGTTCCAAGACTAAAAGAAGTACCCATTTTGCCTAATACATAGAAATATAGTCAAGCAAAATGAGGAAAGAGAAAAAGGTGTTTCGAATGAGAGAATAAGACACAGCCTCAGAAGAACTTAATGATGCAGAGATAAATAATCTACTCAATAATTTAAAGTGTTGGGAAAACTGGACAGCAACATGCAAAAGAATGAAACTGGACCCCTTTCTTACACCATACACAAAAGTAAATTCCAAATAGATGAAAGACCTAAATGTGAGACAGAAAACCATCAAAATCTTAGAAGAGAACATAAACAACAAACTCCTTGACATTAGCAGTAGCAAATTCTTACTGGATACATATCTGGAGACAAGGGAAACAAAAGCAAAAAATCAATTATTGGGGCTTTGTCAAGATAAACAAGCTTCTGCAGAGTGAAGGAAACAATCAATAAAACTAAAAGGCAACCTTCAGAATTGGAGAAGATATTTGCAAATGACATATCTGTTAGTATCCAATATATATAAAGAACTTATAAAACTCAACACCAAAATATAAGTAATAGTAATGTAATTACAAAATGGGCAGAAGACACAAATAGATATTTTTCTGAAGAAGACATCCACATGGGCAACAGGCACATGAAAAGATGCTCCAAATCACTCATCATTAGGGAAATACAAATCAAAACTACAGGAGATATCATCTCACACCTGCCAGAATGGCTAAAATTAACAATACAGGAAACAATAGATGTTGGTGAGGATTTAGAAAAAGGGGAACACTCTTACATTGTTGGTGGGAATGCACACTGGTACAGACACCCTGGAAAACACTATGGAGTTTCCTCAAAAAGTTAAAAATAGAACTATCCTATGACCCAGCAACTGCACTGCTAATTACACTAGGTATTTATCCAAAGGATACAAAAATACTGGTTTGAAGGGGATATGCACCCTGATGTTTATAGCAGCATTATCAACAATAGCCACATTATGGAAAGAACCCAAATGTCCATTGAGTGAAGAATGGATAAAGAACATATATATGTATATAATGAGATATTACTCAGTCATAAAAAAAGAATGAAATCTTGCCATTTGCAATGACATGGATGGAGTTAGAGTGTATTATGCTAAGCAAAGTAAGTCAGTCAGAGAAAGACAAATACAATACGAATTCACTCATATGTGGAATTTAAGAAACAAAACAGATGAACATGGGGGAAAGGAGAAAAGAAAAAGAGAGAGAGAGGGAGGGAAACCATAAGAGATTCTTAACTATACAGAACAAACTGAGGGTTGCTGGAGGGGAGGTGGGTGGGAGCTGAGCTAAATGGGTGATGGGTATTAAGGAGGACAGCTGTTGTGATGAACACCGGGAGTCATATGTAAGTGAGGAATCACTGAATTCTACTTCCGAAACCAACATTACAGTATATGTTAACTAACCAGAATTTAAATAAAAACTTGAAAAAAGACACTTAAAAAAACTTGTACAAATCAACACCCAAAAAACAAATAATCCAAATAAAAAATGGGGAGAAACCATGAACTGACATTTCTCCAAGTAAGACATCCAGATGGCCAAAAGACACATGAAAAGATGCTAATCATCACTTATTGTCAGGGAAATGTAAATCAAAACTACAATGAGTTATCACCTCACACTTGTCAGAATGGCTAAATTCAACACCAGAAACAATATGTGTTGACAAGTATGTGGAGAAAAAGCAACCTTCTTGCATTGTTGGTGAGAATGCAAACTGGTGCAGACACTGTGGAAAACAGTATGGAGATTCCTCAAAAAGTTAAAAATAACACTACCTTATGATCCAATGATTGCATTACTGGTTATGTACCCAAAGAATACAAGAACACTAATTCAAAGAATACATGCACCCCTATGTTTATTGCAGCATTATTTACAATAGCCAAGATATGGAAGCAGTCCACACATTGAAGATGTGTGAGATATATATAATATATTTATTAATATATATAATAATATGTATAATAAAATATAATATATATTAATATATATATTAAATATTGTTCAGCCATAAAAAAGAATGAAATCTTTCCATTTGCAACAACATGGTTAGAGCTATAGAGTATCACACTAAACAAAATATGATTTCACTCATATGTGGAATTTAAGAAACTAAACAAACAACAAAGGGAAAAATAAGAGAGAGAGAGAGAGAGAAACAAAGCAAGAAACAACTCATAGAGAAAAAAACTGATGGTTACCAGAGAGGAAGGGTTTGGAGGGACAGGTTAAATGGATGATGGGGATTGAGGAGTGCACTTGTTATGATGAGCACAGGATGATATACGGACATGTTGATTTACAATATTGTATACCTGAAACTTATATAACACTGTATGTTAACTAACTGGAATTAAAATAAAATATTAAAATCAAAAAATATATTAAAGGAAGATTTTTAAAAATGAAAATAAGAGACTTATAGGGCAACATCAAGCATTATAAGGGTCTTAGAAGGAGAAGACAGACAGAAAGTGCCAATTTTTTGAAGGAATAATGTCTACAAACTTCCTTAACCTGAGAAAGGAAACAGACATCCATTTCCAAATAGCCTAGAGAGTTGCAAGTAAAATTAACCCAAGAGATCTATACCAAGACACCTTATAATCTAAATGTGAAAATTTAAAGATAAGGAAAGAATCTTAAAAGTAGCAAGGAAAAAGCAGCTTGCTACATACAAGGAAAACCCCACAAGGCTATGAACAAATTTTTCAGCAGAAATGTTGCAGGTCAGAAAGAAATGGCATAACATATTCAAAGTGCTGAAAAAAAGAACTTCCAAACAAGAATACTATAATCAGCAAAAATATCATTTAGAATTGAAGGAGACAAAGCGTTTATTTTTATTTTTTTTATTTTTTTAAAGATTTTATTTATTTATTTGAGAGACAGAGAGTGAGAGAGAGAGAGAGAGCACCAACTGGAGGAGGGGCAGAGGAAGAGGGAAAAGCGGGCTCCCTATTGATCAGAGAGTTAGATGCAGGGCTTGATCCCAGTACCCTGGTATCATGATCTGAGCCAAAGGCAGCAGCCCAAAGGACTGAACCACCCAGGAGCCCCCAAAGAATCTTTTAAATAAGAAAAGTCTAAAGGAGTTTATCACCACTAAACTGCCTTTACAAGAAATGTTAAAGGGAATTTTAAAATCTGAAAATAAATGGCACTAATTAGCAGCAAACAACATATGAAAGTAAAAATGTCACTGGAAATGGTAAATATATAGTAAAAATAGTAGATTAATAATATATAACACTAGCATGAAGTTTAAAGACAAAAGCATAATTAACTAAACTAAAACTACAAAAATTTGTTATGAAGTTTAAAGACAAAAGCATAATTAACTAAACTAAAACTACAAAAATTTGTTAAGGGATACATAAAAATAAAAAAAAAAGGTATAATATGACATCAGAAATTAAACACTGAGGAGAAAGAAAATATAGTTTTGGAATATATTCAAATCCAAGTTACTATCAACCTAATATAGATTGTTATATACATAGAATGTATATGTGAACCTTAGGTCAAGCACAAAGAAAATCTTAGAGTAAATACACAAAAGAAAATGAGAAAGGAATCTAAGCATAACAATAAAAAATACATCACAAAGGAAGAGAGTAAGAGAAGAAGATAAAAATGAAGAGCAATGACAAAAACAGCCAGGAAAAAAAAAAAAATGACAAAAAGGCAATAAGTGCATAACTATCAATAATTATAATATCATTATATACATTATATGATATATATGTTATATCTAATATAATGAGATATATATATATGCAATATACTGTATATTATCAACCACAGTTAAATGTCAATGGACTAAATTCCTCAAATAAAAGATAGAGAGGGGCTGAATGAATGAAAAAATAAATTAAACCCATCTATATTCTGCCTAGAAGAGACTCACTTAAGATGTAAGGACACACACGGAATGAAAGTAAAGGGACGAAGATGATGTTTCAAGCAAATGGATAACAAAGAAAGCTAGGGTAAATATACATATATCCAAAAAAAAAAAAAAAGCAAAAACTTTAGAACAAAGACTGTAATAAAAGACAAAGATAGGCATTGTATAATCATAAAGGAGTCAATCCAACAAGAAGATATATCTTTTGTAAAGATTTATGCACCCAATATAAGAGCACCAAAATATATAAAGCAAACATTAACAGATGTGAAGGGAGAAATTGAAGGCAATACAATAATTGTAGGGGACTTTAGTACCCCAATTATAGCAATCTATAAATCATCCAGACAGAAAATCAATATGGGAACATTAGCATTAATTGATACATTAGACCAGATAAACTTATCCAATATATACAGAAGTTTCCATATAGAAGCAGCAGAAGATACATTCTTCTTAAATACACATGAAACATTCTCCAGGATAGATTATATGTTAGGTCACAAAACAATCTTCATAAAATTAAAAGAGATTGAAATTATATCAAAAATTTTTTTTTCTGGACACAATGGTATTAAACATATTAGAAAACAATTACAAAACTAGAAAACAATTACAGGAAAACTCTAGAAAACCCTCACATGTGTGGAGAAGAAACAAAATGCTACAGAACAACCAATGTGGCAACAAAGAAATCAAGAATAAATTAAAAAAAATACCTTGAGACAAATGAAAATTGAAATGCATTACATCAAAATCTATGGGATACAGCAATGGCAATTCTAAGAGGGATGTTCATAGTGATAGAGGCTTATCTAAAGAAGCAAAGAAAATCTCTAATAAATAACTAAGTTCACATGTAAAAGAACTAGAAAAAGAACAAATGAAGCCAAAAGTTAGTAAAGAAATGAAATAATAAAGATCAGAGCGGAATTAAGTGAAATAGAGAATAAAGGGACAATAGAAAATATTAATAAAAAAAGAAAACATCAGTGAAACTAAGAGCAGTTTCTTTGAAAAGATAGTTAACACACCTGTAAGTATACTCTCCAAGAAAAAAAAGGAGTTGATTGAAATAAATAAAAGCAGAAATGAAAGAAAACAAGTTATAACTCATGCCACAAAAATACAAAGGATTATAAGAAACTATGAACAATTATATTCCAATGATTGTGCAACCTAGAAAAAATAGATAAATTCCTAATAACAAATGATTTCCCAAGAATAAATCAGGAAGAAATAGAAAAACTGAATAGACACATTACTACATTGAATCACTAATCAAAAACCTCCCAACAAACAAAAGTCCAGGATGAGATGGCTTACTGGTGAATTATACCAAACATTCAAAGAAAATTTAATGCCCATCCTTCTCAAACTTATACAAAAGAAGAAGAAGAAGAAAAAGGAGGAGGAGGAAAGGCATGTACTACTAAACTCATTTTGCAAGGCTGGCACTACCTTGATACCAAAATCAGACAATAATATCAGAAAGATATGAATGAATGAATGAATGAATGAATGAATGAAAGAAAAAGAAAACTACAGGCCAATATTCATGATGAACATAGATATGAAGATCCTCAACAAAATATTAGCAAACCAAATTCAACAACACATTCAAAGGATCATGCACCATGATCAAGTGGGAATTATTCCAGGGATTCAAGAATGATTGAACATCCACAAATCAATCAATGTGATGGATCACATAAAATGAAAGAAAAAAATCATATGAACATTAAAATGGAAAAAGAATTTGACAAAATTCCATATGCATTTATGATAAAAACTCTCATCAAAGTGGGTATAGAATGAATGCTTCTCAACATAATAAAGACCATATATGACAAACCCACAACTAATATCATACTCAACAGTGAAAAGCCAAAAATTTTACTTCTAAGATCAGAAACAAGATAAAGATGCCCACTCTACCCACTTTTATTCAGCATTTCATTGGAAGTCCTAGCCACAGCAATTAGGCAAGGAAAACAAAATAAAATGTATCCAAATTGGAAAAGAAGAGTTTAAATGGTCACTATTTGCAGACGGCATGACACTATATGTAGAAAACCCTAAAGACTCCACCAGAAAACTGTTAGACCTAGTAAAATAATTCCATAAAGCTTTAGAATACAAAATTAGTATACAAAATTGTTTCTATTCAGTAATAATAAAATATCAGAAAGAGTAATCAAGAAAAAAATCCCATGTACAATTTCATCAAAGAGAGCAACATACCTAAGAATAAATTCAAACAAAGAGATGAGAGACCTGTACACTGAAAACTACAAGACATTGATGAGAGAAATTGAACACATGAATGAAAGAAGAGATTTTCCATGCTCATGAGTTGGAAGAATTATTGTTAAAATGTCAGTACCAACCAATGCAATCTACAGATTCAATGCAGTCCTTATCAAAATTCCAATGGTATTTTTCACAGAATCAGAACAAATAATTCTAAAATTTGTATGGATCCACAAAAGACCCAAATAGCCAAAGTAATAGCAAAAGCAAGAATGTCAAAGGTAAAATATTCCCAGATTTAAAATTATAATGCAAAGCTATAATAATCAAAACAGTATGGCATTGGCATAAAAACTTACATATAGATCAATGGAACAGAATAGAGAACCCAGATATAAACCCACAAATATATATAGTCAATTTATAACAAATAAATCAAGGATATACAATGGTGAAGGACAATCTCTTCAATAATTGGTGTTAGAAAAACTGGACAGCTACATGCAAAAGAATGAAACTGGACCACTATCTTATACCACAAACAAAATTTACTAAGAATGCATTAAAAACTTGAATGTACATAATCTGAAAACATAAAATTCCTAGAAGAAATCAAAGGAAGTAAGTTACTTGACATCAATCTTAGCAATGATTTTTTTGGATCTGAATGCAAAGGCAAGGGCAACAAAACAAAACAAAACAAAAAGTTTTGCATCAAACTAAAAACAAACAAACAAACAAAATCACTTCTGTACAGGAAAGGATACCATCAACAAAACAAAAGAATGGAAATGGGAAAAGATATTTGAAAATTACATATCTAATACAAGGTTAGTATTCAAAATATATAAATCTTTTACAACTCAATAACAAAAAAGAAATCTGCTTAAAAGTGGGCAGAAGATCTGAATAGATTTTTCCCCAAATAAGACATACAGGGTGCCAACAAGCACATAAAAAGATGCTTGACATCACTCACCACCAGGGAAATATAAATCAAAACCACAATGAGATATCACCTCACACCTATCAGAATGGCTAGTATCAAAAAGACAAGAAATGACAAGTGTTGGTAAAAGTGTGAACAAGAAACACTCATGCACTGTTGGTGGGATTGTAAATTGATACAGTTATTACTGAAAACAGTATGGAGTTTCTTCAAAAAATTAAAAATAGAACCATCATTTGATCTATCAATTCCAGTTCTGGGTATCAATCTGAAGAAAATGAAACAGCAATTTGAAGAGATATGTGTACCCTTATATTCATTGCAGCATTATTCACAACAGCCAAGATATGGAAACAGTTTAAGTGCCCATTGATGTATAAATGGGTAAGAAAGATGTGGTACACATATATGCAATGGAATACTTCTCAGCCATAAATAAGGATGAAATCTTGCCATTTGCAAAAACATGGATTGATCTTGAAGGTATTAAGCTAAGTGAAATAACTCAGTCAGAGAAAGACATATACTGTGTGATTTCACTTATATGTGGAATCTAAAAACCAAAACAAATGAAACCAAACCAAACCAAACCCAGAATCCTAGTTAGATACAGAAAATGGACTGGTGGTTGCTAAATCAGAGGTGTGGTGGGGGAGTGAAACAGGTAAATGGGATCAAGAATTACACTCTTATAAAATAAATAAATCATGGATAAGTAATGTACAGCTATGTACAACTATATGGGTAATATAGTTATTAATATTATGTTACCTTTGTATCATGATGTATGGTACTAGACTTCAGGAGCTGATTATATTGCAATTTATACAAAGGTTAAATCACTGTTGTACACCTAAAATAATACAATATTGTATATTAATTATATTTAAATATAAAATAAGTGATTACTTTTAATGTAGAACAATTCATATTTTTCATTTATTATTAATGCTGTATGTCCAGTTTAATTAACATTTCCTTTCTTCAATGTCTCAAATATGCTGTAGTATGTTTTAATCCCAAAGATACTCTTTTTACCTTTATCATTTACATCTTAAATCCAGTTGGAATTTATTTTTGTATGTGGCAGGAAGTAAAGTTTCCACTGAATATGTTCAACTTTCCTTATACACACAGGAATAAATCCTAATTGGTCATTGTGTATGATACTTTTAATTTGTTTTTATATTTGGTTTGCTAGTATTTCCTTGAGAATTTTTTTCAAATATGTTCATCAGGAATTTGGCCTTTAGTTTTCTTTCTTTCTTTCTCTCTTTCTTTCTTTTTCTTTCTTTCTTTTTCTTTCTTTCCTTTCTTTCTTTCTTTCTTTCTTTCTTTCTTTCTTTCTTTCTTTCTTTCTTTCTTTCTTTCTTTCTTTCTTTCTTTCTTTCTTCCTTTCTTTCTTTCTTCTTTCTTTCTTTCTTTCCTTCTTTCTTTCTTTCTTTCTTTTTCTTTCTTTCTTTCTTTGTTTTTTTCTTTTTTTTTGTGGTGCCTTTTTTTGACTCTGGTATCAGGGTAATGTTGGTCCCATAGAATGAATTTAGAAGTATTCCCTTTTGTTTTTTAGAAGAATTTAAGAAGAATTACTATTCTTCAAGTGTTTGGTAGAATTTATCTCTGAAGCCATCTGGTCCTGAGCTTTTCTTTGTTGGAAGCTTTTAAATTATTCCTTAATATTTTTTTATTTCTTATTGATCTGTTCAGGCTATTTATTATTGATTCAATCATTATAAGTTGTATAGTTGTAGGAACTTATTCATTTCTTTAGGTTGTCTGATTTGTGGCCATATAATTACTTAAAATGCTCCATTTTATTTCTGTTAGTTCAGTTGTAATCTCTCCTCTTTCATTTTTAATTTTACTTACTTGAGTATTCTCTCTTCCATAGTTATTCTAGCTAAATTGTGGTTGATTTAGTTCATGTATTCTGAAAACCATTTCTTTTTTTTTTTAAGATTTTATTTATTTATTTGACAGAGAGAGAGAGAGAGAGCACAAGCAGGGGGAGTGACAGGCAGAGGGAGAAGCAGGCTCCCCCCTGAGCAGGGAGCCTGACACGGGACTTGATCCCAGGACTCTGGGATCATGACCTGAGCTGAAGGCAGATGCTTAACTGACTAAGTCACCCAGGTGCCCACCAGCTCTTATTTTTTAAATTATTTTTCTTTTCTCTATTTCATTTGTTTCTGCTCTTAACTTTATTATTTCTTTGCTTTTGATAACTTTTAATTTGTGTATATTGTATTTTCATTTTTGGTCTCAAGAAATTTTCTAATTTTCTTTTTGATTTCTTCTTTGTTACAATAGTTGTGGGGGTTTTTGCGATAGTTTTTAAATATGTGTTTTTTAACTTCAATGTCTCTGTGAATAGTCCTGTTTTCTATTATTGATTTCTTTCTTTTTTTCATTTTTACTGTATTTTGCTTTATTGTGCTTGGCAGACACTGCATTTTTTTTTTTTTTTTTTTTTACAAATTCAAGGTTTGTGGTAACCCTGAGTTGAGCAAGTATATATTTTTTTAATTTTTTATTGTTATGTTAATCATCATACATCATTAGTTTTTGATGTAGTGTTCCACGATTCATTGTTTGTGCATAACACCCAGTGCTCCATGCAGAACGTGCCCTCTTTAATACCCATCACCAGGCTAACCCATCCTTCCACCCCCCTCCCCTCTAGAACCCTCAGTTTGCTTTTCAGAGTCCATCATCTCTCATGGTTCGTCTCCCCCTCCGATTTCCCCCCCTTCATTCTTCCCCTCCTGCTATCTTATTCTTTTTTTTTCTCTTAACATATAATGTATTATTTGTTTCAGAGGTACAGATCTGTGATTCAACAGTCTTGCACAATTCATAGCGCTCACCATAGCACATACCCTCCCCAATGTCTATCACCCAGCCACCCCATCCCTCCCACCCCAACCCCCACTCCAGCAACCCTCAGTTTGTTTCCTGAGATTAAGAATTCCTCATATCAGTGAGGTCATATGATACATGTCTTTCTCTGATTGACTTATTTCGCTCAGCATAACACCCTCCAGTTCCATCCACGTCGTTGCAAATGGCAAGATCTCATTCCTTTTGATGGCTGCATAATATTCCATTGTATATATATACCACATCTTCTTTTTTTTTTTTTTAAGATTTTATTTTATTTATTTGACAGAGAGAGACACAGCGAGAGAGGGAACACAAGCAGGGGAAGTGGGAGAGGGAGAAGCAGGCTCCCCGCAGCCCGATGTGGGACTCGATCCCAGGACTCTGGGATCACGACCCCAGCCGAAGGCAGTCGCTTAACCGACTGAGCCACCCAGGCACCCTATACCACATCTTCTTTATTCATTCACCTGTCGATGGACATCTTGGCTCTTTCCACAGTTTGGCTATTGTGGACATTTGAGCAAGTATATTGACACTATTTGCCAACCACATTTGCTTACTTTATGTCTCTGTCACATTTTGGTAATTCTTTCAGTATTTCAAAACTTTTTCATTATTACTCTATTTGTTACAGTGATCTGATTAGTAATCTTTGGTGTTACTATTATAATTATTTTGGGGCACCAGGAACTGTGCATATACAAGATAGCAAACTTCATCAATAAATGTATTTGTTTTGGCTGTTCCACTGTCTGGCTATTATTGATTTCTAATTTCATTTCATTATAACCAAAAATTATATATGAAGTAAATTCAATCTTTTAAAATAGGGTAAGACTTGATTTGTGACCTAGCACATGATCTACCTTGGGAAATGTTTCCTGTGCACTTGAGAAGAATGAGAATTCTACTGCTCTTATATTGAGTATTCTGTACATAGTTTTAGGTCCATTTGATCTGTAGTGTTGTTCACTTCTGCTGTTTCTTTATTGATTTTATTTCTGGAAGATCCATCCATTATAGAAAGTGGGCCATAAGAATTTCCTATTATTGTATTTCTATTTACCTCTTCACTTCAGTAAGTTTGCTTTATATATTTAGGTAATTTGATATTGGGTTTACATTGATTTAAAATTGATATATGTTTATGTACATTTGACTCTTTTATCACTGCATAATGACCTTTGTTTTTTGTGACAGTTTTTTTTTAAAGATTTATTTATTGATTGATTTAACAGAGAGACAGAGAGCACAAGTGGGGGAGCTTCAGGCAGAAGGAGAGGGAGAAGCAGGCTCCCCACTGAGCAGGGAGCCCAACTTGGCGTTCGAACCCAGCACCTTGGGATCATGACCTGAGCCCAAAGGCAGACGCTTAACCAACTAAGCCACCAAGGTGCGCCCCCCTTTTTTACTAAAAGTCTATTTTTTTTCCTGACATAATTTTAGCCACCCTGCTCTCTTTTGGTTACAATTTTCTTGGGATACCTTTCATTAAACCTTCACTTTCAGCCCATGTGTGTTCTTATAACTAAAATGAGTCTTTTGCAAAGAGCATATAGTTGAGTCTCTTAAATCTTTTCAGTCACTCTCTTTTGATTGAGAAGTTCAGTCCATTAACATTTAAAGTAATTGTTGATAGATAAGGACATATTGTATTTTGTTAATTATTTCCTCTGTTTTGTGGATTCCTTTTGTCTTTGTGGATTGTTGAATTTTTTTAATGGCTTGCTTTAATTCTTTTCTCTTTATCTTTTATGTATAACACTGTGTGTGTATGCTTATGTGTGTGTGTATGCATGTGTATTATGGGGCTTGCATCCAACATTTTATAGTTATAGCAGTCTGTTTTAAGATGATAAGAATTTAACTTAAATTGCATATAGGAATTATACACTTTTTCTTCATACATAAACTTCTGTTGTAATTGATTTCAGATTTTGTTTCTTTCTATATCGTGTCTCCATTAACAAATGTTATACTTATTCTTTCTACTTCTGTCTTTAAATTTATATACTAGTGTTAAAAGTTACTTACATATTAGCATTAGAGTACTGCAATATTCTGTGTTTGCCTTTTATTTACCTTTAGCAGTAAGATTTATACATTTGTATGTTTTCACACTGTTGTTTAGTATCCTATTGTTTCAACTTGAAAAACTTCCCTTGGCACTTCTTGTAAGGTAGGTCTACTGGTAAGAGTCTCCCTCAGATTTTGTTTTCCTGAGAAATCTTCATTTCTCCTTTACTCTTAAAGACAGTTTTGTTTGGTTAGTTATTCTCATAGGGCAGTTTTTGTCTTCCAGCACTTTGAAAATATCATCTGACTCTGCTAGTCTACATAGCATCTGCTGAGAAATCCACTGAGAAGTCATATAGGGACTTTTCTATATGTGATGAGTTAGTTTTATCTTGCTGTTTTCATAATTCTCTATGACATTGACTTTTGATAATTAAATTATAATATGTCAGTGTAGTCCTCTTTGGATTCATCTCATTTAAAAACTGTTAGTTTTCATGAATGTGGATGTCCATTTCCTTCACTAGATTTGGGAAAACTTCAGTCATTATTTCATTAAATAAGTTGTCTGCTCCTTTCTCCCTCTTCTTCATTTGGGAATCTTATGATGTGTATATTGTTTTCTTAATGGTGTCCTATATGTTCCATAGGCTTTCTTAATTTTTTGTTTGTTTGTTTTTAAATTATTTTTTCTTCCTTTGTTCCTAACTGGATATTTCTAATTAACCTATTAGTTCGCTGATTCTTTATTCTGCTTATTTAAGTCTGCTGTTCAAGTATTGTATTAAATTTTTCAGTTCAGTCATTGTATTCTTCAGTTCAGGAATTCTGTTTCATTCTTTTTTATGGTTTCTATTTCTTTACTGATTTTCTCATTTCTTCATGTATTGTTTTCCTGTATTTTTTTAGTTGCCTATCTGTGTTTCTTGTAGCTCATTGAGCTTCTTTGGGATGATTATGTTGATTTCTTTGTTAGGAAGTTTATTAATATAAATTTCTTTAAGGTCTGTTTCTGTATCTTCATTTATTTCCTTTAGTGGTATCACGTATGCTTGAATCTTTTTTTTTTCTTTTTTTGTTCGTGAAAGGAAATGTTATTAGGAGGACACATTACACACTGTGTAGTTTCAAGGAGTTAGGAACAGAGCTAAACCCATATGCTACATTTAAAAGCACTTACCTCTTTTTTTTTTCTTTTTTAAATTAACATGCAGTGTAATATTAGTTTTGGGTGTACAATCTAGTGATTCAACACTTCCATTCAACACCTGGTGCTCATCAAAACAAGTGCCCCCCTTAATGCCCATCACCTATTTAATCCATCCCCCCTCCCAACTCCCCTCAGTAAACCTCAGTTTGTTCTCTATATTTAAGAGTCTGTTTCCTGGTTTTCCTCTCTCCCTTCTTTTCCCCTGTGCTCATTTGTTTTGTTTCTTAAGTTTCACATATGAGTAAAATCATATGGTACTTGTTTTTCTCTGACTGACTTATTTCGCTTAGTGTAATGCTTTCTAGCTTTCTCCATGCTATTGCAAATGGAATTATTTCATTATTTTTTATGACTGAGTAATATTCCATTATATACCACTTCTTTATCCTTTCATCAGTCAATGGACACCTGGTCTGTTTTTTATAGTTTGGCTATTGCAGATAGTGCTGCAATAAACATTGGGGTGCATATATCCCTTTGAATTAGTGTTTTCTTTTTATTCTTTGGGTAAATACTTATAGTGCAATTGCTTGATTATAGGGTATTTACATGTTTAACTTTTTGAAGAACCTCTATACTGTTCTCCAAAGTGGCTGCACCAGTTTGCATTCCCACCAACAGTGCAAGAGGTTTCCCCTTTCTCCACACCCTCACCAACACCTATTGTTTCCTGTGTTGTTGATTTTAGCCGTTCTTTATGACCCTCATAGCCTTGTGTTAGTGTCTATGCATTTATAGGAAGAGTAGTCTCTTCAAGTCTTTATAGACTGATTTGAGTAGGGAAAGACCTTCACAGTCAGCTCAGTCATAAGTTCTGAGCTCCTTGCTTAGCAGGGTTTGTGAGCTATCCAGCTGACAATGTTCATGGGTCAACCTACTCCTGGAATCATCGAGCTAAGCTGTTGGCTCCATCAGTGGGTCAGATAGGAGTTATGTCCACAGGTGTTCTGGCAGACTATCATCAGGTCTGCAATTGTAGAGGTATGCTTCTGTGTCCAAGGGTAGATGGAGCTGTCACCAGGACCATGGGAGATTAGGGCCCTCCCTGGGACTGCTCCTATGGAAAGAGGCTGGTGTGGGTACTGCCATGACTGTGAGTGGGTGGGATTATCTCTGGGACTATGTATGAGGTTGCAACTGGTTCTGCATGGGGATGAGGGTACCTCTGGGCCCACAGTTTTGTCCATAATCAGTAAACCTATTATTAGTGTCTTGAAAAGATGTGGTTCCTACTAGGTCTGTGGTCAGGTAAAGCTAGTGGCAGGGCCACAGGCAAGTGGCATTGAAACCAAGTCCACAGGTGGATATGGTTTATTCCATGTCTGCAACCAGGTTCATGGTCAGTGAATTTGCTCCCAGGGGTGTGTGTATGCCTTCTCAAAGTATATTTACTTGGTTATTGGCTAAGTCCAGGTTTTGGAACTTCCTATCCGGTTCCTAAAGCTCCTACAAAAGGAATTATTTTCCATGGATGGTTGCCAAATCTCTGTGTCTGTGAGAGGATCATGGCTGGGGATCTTCTCTTCTGCAATACCACTGACTTCATTTTTGGAATTCTTCTTTGTCTTGATTTTGACAAAGACTTGAAGAAACAAGTTTTATACCCCAAAGTGAATTTTGAGAGATACTATCTTGAAGGAATTTCAAAATAATATTTAACCAATAACTGGTAACATGATATTTTAGAGATAAGTGGAGGAGTTGTGGATGGGATTTTTTTGAGACAACTGAGCTGTGAATGCTATGCCTCCAAAAGGTAAGATTAAGGGTACTCCTACAAATACTTCAAGTCACAATTGGATAGCTTCCATGAGATAATGCTGAGAACATCATAGATATTTCTTACAGTGAGAAGGACAAAGTTGAGTGATGACGGACTCTGCCTGGAAAATCAAGATAATACTGCCTAGCCATAGAGCTGATATAAAGATAATCATGTAACATCAAGGACTATCTTGGGTGGTGTACACCCCCACAGATTCCTGAAATATGCAGCAGGTTAGTATGTGAGTTGTAGATCGTGTTCAATTGAGCAATAGCATCAATGAAGTTAAGGTAGACGTTTACAAATTGATTTCAAGACTGTAGATCAAGTGATTAACTATTGGCATAAATTATATTTCCTTGAGTTCCAAAGGAATAGGTGAGATTAAAATGGGGAATTAGAGGGGGGTGTGTGGAACTCCTAAAGTCCAGTCATTTCAGGAGCCATAAGAGATAGTTTTATGTTATTTTAAAACATCTACCATGTCTAGAAAATATGAGTCAAATAGTACATTTTATCTCCTGAAAGCTTGAAGATAGTGAACATTATATACTCATGTGAAATTTAAGACAGATAATCCTAAAGGATTTTCAATGTAAGATTTAACCAGAAGCTCTTTACATCACTCATAAACCCTATGGATACAATGGTGATATAAAAATGTGTACAAATTGGATATTAATCAAGAATGTGAAATTTACATTCAAAGAATGTGTGATTCAGGTATCTTGAATGAGCCAGAAAGATCAGATAGAGAATGAGAGATGAGCAAAAAGAAAAATATAAGATGTTAACAATAACTTTTCCCCCAAAGGCAGGTAGCTTTTTTGCAAAATCTCTAACTTAAAAAGATGGAATTACTTATCTTTGAATACTGTTGTAATGTTTAGTACAGACCAATTGAGCATTTTTAAAATCCCAAAAGGCAAACTACTGCATGAGAGAAGATATTTGCAAATAATGTATCTGACATGGAGGCAGGTAGGTGGGATATGAGTTAAATGGGTGAATGGGTATTAAGGGCACTTGTAATGATGAGCACTTGGTGTTATATGTAAGTGATGAATCACTAAAATCTCCAGAAACCAAGATTACACTGTATGTTAACTAACTAGAATTTATTTATTTTTTAAAGATTTATTTATTTATTTGATGTGGGGAGAAGGAAAAGAGAAGCAAACTCCCCACTAAGCAGGGAGTCCAATGCCAGGCTTGATCCCAGGACCCTGGGATCATAACCGGAGCCAAAGGCAGACTATTAGCCAACTGAGCCACCCGGTGGCTAGAAGAGATCTTATTAATCCTTTCAAAGAAACAGCTTCTAGTTTCGTTGAACAGTTCTACTGTTCTAGTTCTTATTTCATTTATTTCTGATCTAATCTTTATTATTTCTCTTCTCCTGCTTGGTTTAGGCTTCATTTTCTGTTCTTTCTCCAGGTTCTTTAGGTATAAGGTTAGTTTGTGCACTTGGGATTTTTCTAATTTTTTGTCAGAGGATTGGATGGCTATGTACTTCCCTCATAGTACCGCCTTTGCAGTATCCCATAGGTTTTAAACGGATGTGTTTTCATTTTCATTGATTTCAAAGAATTATTTAAGTTTTTCTTTAATTTCTTGGTTGACCAATTCATTTTTTTAAGCAGGATGCTCTTTAACCAGCAAGTGTTTGAGTTCCTTCCAAATTTCTTCTTGTGATTGAGTTCCAGTTTCATAGTATTGTGGTTTGGAAATAAGCAGGGAAAAATCTCAATCTTGTGCTATCAGTTGAGACCTGATTTGTGAACCAGTATGTGATCTATTCTGGAGAAATTTCCATGTGCACTTGAGAAGAATGACTATTCTGTTGTTTTAGGATGGAATGTTCTGTATATATCTGCGAAGTCCACCTGGTCCAAAGTGTCCTTCAAAGCTCATGTTTCTTTGTTGATCTTCTGCTTAGATGATCTGTGCGTTGCTGTGAGTGAGGTGTTGAATTCTCCTACTATCAATGTATTATTATCAATATGTTTCATTTTGGTTATTAATTGGCTTATATAGTTGGCTGCTCCCACGTTGGGGGCATAGATATTTACAATTGTTAGATCTTCTTTTTGGATAGACCCCTTAAGTATGATATAATGTCCCTTTACATTTCTTACTACAGTGTTTGATTTAAAATCTAGTTTGCCTGATATGAGGATTGCTATCCCAGCTTCCCTTGATGTCCATTACCATGGTAAATTGTGCTCCATCCCTTCATTTTCAATGTGGAGGTGTCTTTAAGTTCAAAATGAGTCTCTTGTAGGCAGCATATGGATGGTTCCTGCCTTTTTACCCAATCTGATACTCTATCTTTTTATTGGAGCATTCAGCCCATTTACATTTAGAATAACTATTGAAAGACATGAATTTAGTGCCACTGTATTTCCTGTAAAATCCCTGTTTCTGATGATTGCTTTGTTACTTTCTGGTCTATGTTACTCTTGGGTTCTCTCTTCACTTACGCTGACCCTTTAATATTTCTTGTAGGGCTGGCTTGGTGGTCACATATTCTTTCAGTTTCTATCTGTCCTGGAAACTCTTTATCTCTCCTTCCATTCTGAATGATGGCCTTGCTGGATAAAGTATCCAGGCAATCTGGAAGAAATGGATGCATTCAGTGAAACTTATAAACTACCAAGACTGAAACAGGAAGAGGTAGACAATGTAAACAGACCAATAACCAGCAAGGAAATTGAAACAGTAATCAAAAACCTCCTAAAAAACAAGAGTCCAGGGCCAGATGGCTTCCCAGGGGAAGTCTACCAAACATTTAAAGAACAAATAATACCGATTCTACTGAAGCTGTTTCAATAACAGAAATGGAAGGAAAACTTCCAAATGTGTTCTATGAGGCCAGCATTACCTGATCCCAAAACCAGACAAAGACCCCATCAAAAAGGAGAATTACGGACCAATATCTCTGATGAACATGGATGCCAAAATACTCACCAAGATCCTAGGCAATAGGATTCCACAGTACATTAAAAAGATTATTCACCACAACCAGGTGGGATTTATTCTTTGGATGCAAGGGTGGTTCAACATTCACAAATCAATCAACGTGATAGATCACATTAGCAAACGAAGAGACAAGAATGTATCATCCTCTCAATTGATGCAGAAAAAACTTTTGACAAAATGCAGCATTATTAAAACTCATCAAAGTATAGGGATAGAGGGAACATACCTTAATATCATAAAAGCCATCTATGAAAAGCCACAGCAAATATCATTGTCAATGGGGAAAAACTGAGAGTTTTTCCCTTAAGATCAGGAACATGACAGGGATGCCCACTTTCACCACTATCATCCAACATAGTAGTAGAAATCCTAGCCTCAGCAATCAGACAAAAAAAGAAATAAAAGGCATTCAAATTGGCAAAGAAGAAGTCAAAGTCTCTCTTCATGGATGACATGATACTTTATGTGTAAAACCCAAAAGACTCCACCTCCAAATTCCTAGAACTCATACAACAATTCAGCAACATGACAAGATACAAA
Source organism: Halichoerus grypus (assembly GCF_964656455.1). NCBI lineage: Eukaryota > Metazoa > Chordata > Mammalia > Carnivora > Phocidae > Halichoerus > Halichoerus grypus. The sequence continues at coordinate 61,400,497 of NC_135727.1, read as the reverse complement.
ATCAATGCAAAGAAATCAGTTGCATTTCTAAACACTAACAATATGACTGAAGAAAGAGAAATTAAGAAATCAATTCCATTTACAATAGCACCAAAAACCATAAGATACATAGGAATAAACCTAACCGAAGAGGTAAAGGATCTGTACTCTAGAAACTACAAAACATTTATGAAAGAAATTGAGGAAGACACAAATACATGGAAAAACAGTCCATGCTCATGGATTGGAAGAAGAAACAGTGAAAATGTCTATGCTACCCAGAGCAATCTACACTTTCAAAGCAATCCCTATCAAAATACCATCTACATTTTTCAGAGAGCTGGAACAAACAATCCTAAAATTTGTATGGAACGAGAAAAGACCCCGAATCACCAGGAGAATGTTGAAAAAGAAAACCAAAGCTGGGGGTGATAAAGGAACAGAAGGGAAACTGAAGACAAAGCAGAAGCTGGCACCCTACACCCACCCCCTTTGGGATATATGTGACATTCCTCAGGCACTCCTAGCTGCCCTAAAGAAAAAACAATTGGTTAACTGATAGAGATCACAATCTTGCAGGACAGGAGTCTCCCTCAGTTTACAAATGTCCTAGTGATTTACAAGGAAGAAGTTTTCTTATCAATAGCCTAACTTCCCAGAGACCCATAACTCAGTTTCATGAAGCCCTAACATCACCCTCCCCTCCATAAAATTAAAGGAGGCTGAGACGGAAGGAAATGTAAATAAAATTGAATTTCTTTTTAACCTGAAGCCCATTGACAAGGATGTGTGATAGGAAGAATGTAACATTCCTCCAGGAAACTCCCAACTGTCTTCATGTTAGTGCCTCATTAGAGGGAAAAACAACCTTGGCTTGACAATAACCAGGCCTCCAGTATCCTGAGAGTCTTTAGCATATGGCAGTCCTTCTGGACACCCCCTTTGTCCTCACCTCCTTAACTCCTGAATATGTAATCAGCCACTCCTCAAGACCACAGGGCAGCAGCTCTTTCTGCCCACAGGTTCTGTCCCCATGCTTTAATAAACCACCATTTTGCACCCAAGGTGCCTCAAGAATTATTTCTTGGTCATCAGCTCCAGAGTCCACCCCACTGAACCTCACATATATTCTAAAACTTCATCAGGGGCATCACAATGCCTAACTTCAAGCTATATTACAAAGCTGTGATCATCAAGACAGCATGGTATTGGCACAAAAAACAGACACATAGATCAGTGGAACAGAATACAATCTCCAGAAATGGACCCTCAACTCTATGGTCAACTAATTTTCAACAAAGCAGGAAAGAGTATCTAATGGAAAAAAAAAAAAAAAAAAAGACAGTCTCTTCAATAAATGGTGCTGGGAAAATTGGACAGCCACATGAAGAAGAATGAAACTGGACCATTCTCTTACACCATACACAAAGATAAACTCAAAATGGATGAGAGACATCAATGTGAGAGAGTTATCCATCAAAATCCTAGAGGGGAACATAGGCAATAACCTCTTCAACATCACCCACAGGAAGTTCTTGCAAGACAGGTCTCTATGATAAGTGAAATCAATCAAGCAGAGAAAGTCAATTATCATATGGTTTCATTTATTTGTGGGACATAAAGAATAGCATGGAGAACATTAGGAGGAGAAAGGGAAAAATGAAGGGGGGTAATCAGAGGGGGAGATGAACCATGAGAGACTATGGACTCTGAGAAACAAACTGAGGGTTTTAGAGAGGAGGAGTTGGGGGGATGGGTTAGCCCAGTGATGGGTATTAAGGAGAGCACATATTGCATGGAACACTGGGTGTTATACACAAACAATGAATCATGGAACATTACATCAAAAACTAATGATGTACTGTATCTAACATAACAAAATAAAAATAAATAAATAGATAAATAAATGACTAAATAAATAAATAAATGCAAGGGAAACCGAAGCATAAATGAACTATTGGGACTTCATCAAGGTAAAGGGCTTTTGCACAGCAAAGGAAACAGTCAATAAAACTAAAAAGCAACCCACAGAATGGGAGACGATGTTTGCAAATGATATATCAGATAAAGGGCTGCTATCCAAGATCTTTAAAGAACTTATCAAACTCAGCACCCCCAAAAAACAAATAATCCCATCAGGAAATGTGCAGAAGACATGAACAGACACTCCTCCGAAGAAGACATACAAATGGCTAACAGACACATGAATAAATGCTCCACATCTCTATCCATCAGGGAAATACAAATCAAAACCACAATAAGATACCACCTTACACCAGTTAAAACAACCAAAATTAACAAGACAGGAAACAATAAATTTTGGCGAGGATGTGGAGAAAGGGGGACCCTCTTACACTGTTGGTGGGAATGCATGCTGTTACAGCCATTGTGGAAAACAGTATGGAAGTTCCTCAAGTAGTTAAAAATAGAGCTACCCTATGACCCAGCAATTGTACTACTAGGTATTTACCCCAAAGATACTGATGTAGTGAAAAGAAGGGGCACATGCACCCCAATGTTCATAGCAGCCATATCCACAATAGCCAAACTGTGGAAGGAGCTGAAATGCCCTTCAAGAGATGAGTGGATAAAGAAGATGTGGATCATATATACAATGGAATATTACTCAACCATCAGAAAGGATGAATACCCAGCATTTGGATTTACATGGATGGAACTGGAGGGGATTATGCTAAGTGCAATAAGTCAAGTAGAGAAAGACAATTATAATATGGTTTCACTCATATGTGGAACATAAGGAATAGTGTGGAAGTCCACAGGGGAAGGGAAGGAAAACTGAATGGAAAGAAATCAGAGGGGGAAACAAAGTGTGAGACTCTGGACTCCAGGAAACTGAGGGTTACAGAAGGGAGTGGGTGAGGGCATGGGGTAACTGGGTGATGGGTATTAAGGAGGGCCCATGATGTGATGAGCACTGGGTTTTATACAGAACTAATGAATCATTGAACACTACATCAAAAACTAATGATATACTATATGTTGGCTAATTGAACATAATAAAAATAAATAAAAATAAAAAAATAAACCAAAGAATTTAGCAAGAGAGAAAGATGCACAGTATATCATGATAAAGGGGTATATCAAACAAGATGTAACATATTTATTCCCCCACCTTGGGAACACCCAACTATATAATAATTAATAACAAACATAAATAAATTCATTGATAATAATACTATAATAGTAGGGGACTTTCACAAGCAAATTACATCAATGGACAGATCATCTAAGCAGAAAACTATCAAGGAAAAAAATGGCTTTGAATGACACACTGGACCAGATGAATTTAATAAATATATTCGGAACATTTCATCCTACAACAGCAGAATACAAATTCTCTTCAAGTGTACATGATATATTGCCCAAAATGATTACATATTGGGTCATAAATCAGGTGACAACAAATACAAAAAGACTGTGATCACACCATACATATTTTCCAACCACAATGCTATGAAACTTGAAGTCAAGCTTAAGAAAAAATTTGGAAAAACCACAAATACATGGAGGTCAAACAACATGCTAGTAAGGAATGAAAGGGTTAATCAGGAAATTAAAGAAGAAATAATGTGAACAAATGAAAATGAAACCATGATGGTCTAAATCCTTTGGGATGCAACAAAGTGGTCATAAGAAGGAAGTATATAGCAATACAGGCCCACCTCAAGAGGCAAGAAAAATGTCAAATAACCTAACCTTACACCTACCTGAGCTAAAAAAGAAAAATAAATGAAGTCAAAAACCCATCAGAATCAGGGAAATAATAAAGGTCAGAGTATAAATAAATGCTATAGAAACAAAAAAACAAAAAACAGTACAATAAATCAATGAAACTAGGAGCTGGTTCTTTGAAGTAATGAATAAAATTGATAAACTCCTAGTCAGACTTATCAAAAAGAAATGAGAAAGGAACCAAATAGATACAATCACAAATGAGAGTAGAGATCACAACCAACACCACAGAAATATGAACAATTAGAATATTAATGAAACTTATACACCAATAAATTGGGCAGTCTGGAAGAAATGGATGAATTTCTAGAAACATAAACTACCAAAACTGAAGCAGGAAGAAATAGAAAATTGAACAGACCAATAACCAGCAAAGAAATGCAATCTGTAATAAAAAATCTTCCAGCAAACAAAAGTACATGGCCAGCTGTCTTCCCAGGGGGAATTCTACCTAACAGTTAAAGAAGAGTTAATAACTATTCTCAAACTGTTCCAAACAAAAATGAATGCAGAACTTCCAAACTCATTCTTCCAGGTCAGCATTACCTTGATTCCAAAACCAGACAAAGACCTGACCAGAAAGGAGAATTATAGTCCAATATCCCTGATGAACATAGGTGCAAAAATTCTCAAGAAGATACTTGCATTTGGAATCCAACAGTACATTAAAAGACTCATTCACCAAGTGGGATTCATTCCTCAGCTGCAAGATTGATTCAATATTCACAAAACAATCAATGTGATACACCACATTAATAACGGAAGGATAAGAACTATAGGGTCCTCTGAATAGATGCAGCAAAAGCATTTCACAAAGTACAGCATCAATTATTGATGAAAACTTTCAACAAAGTAGGGATCGAGGGAGTATGCTTCAACATCATAAAGGCCATACATGAAAGACTCACAGCTAATATCATCCTCAGTGGGGAAAAACTGAGACCTGGGATATTCTCTGAAATCACTGTTATTTAACATAATACTGGAAGTCCTAACCTCAGCAATCAGAAAACAAAAAGAAATAAAATGTATCCAAATTGGAAAGGAAGAAGTCAAACTTTCACTATTTCCAGACAACATGATACTTTTTGTAGAAAACCAGAAGATTCCACCAAAAGAATTGTAGAACTAATACATGAATACAGTAAAGTCACAGGATACAAAATCAATGCACAGAAATCTGTTGCATTTCTATACACCACTAATGAGGCAGCCAAAAGACAAATCAAGGAATCAGTCTCATTTACAATTGTACCAAATTGTACCAAATACCTAAGATACCTAAGAATAAACCTAACCTAAGAGGTAAAAGATCTGTACCCCTAAAACTATACAATTCTTATGAGGGAAAATGAAGAGGACACAAAGAAATGGAAAAAACACTCCATGCTCATGGATTGGAGGAACAAACATTGTTAAAATGTCTATACTACCCAGAGCAATCTACACATTTAATGTAATCCCTATCAAATTACCAACAGCATTTTTCACAGGGCTAGAACAAACAATCCTAATGATTGTATGTAACCACAGAATACCCAGAAGAGCAAAAAAAAAAAAAAAAAAAAAAAAAATCTTGAAAAACAAAAGCAGAGCTGGAAACATCAAATTCTGGACTTCAGGTTATATTATAAAGCTGTAGTCATCAAGACATTATGTTACTGGTACAAAAAGAGACACAAAGATCAATGGAACAGAATAGAAAACCCAGAAATGGACCCACAACTATATGGTTAACTAAACTTTGACAAAGCAGGAAAGAATGTCCAATGGAAGAAAAACAGTCTCTTTCTGCAAAGGATGTTGGGAAAACTAAACAACAATATGCAGAAGAGCAAAATTGACCACTATCTTACACCATACAGAAAAATAAATTCAAAATGGATGGAAGACCTAAATGTGAGACAGAAAACCATCAAAATCCTAGAGGAAAATACAGGCAGCAACCTCTTTGACATTGGCGGGAGCAACTTCTTACTAGATATGTCTCCAGAGGCAAGGGAAACAAAAGCAAAAATTAACTATTGGGACTTCATCAAGGTAAAAAGCTTCTGTACAGCAAAGGAAACAATCAATAAAACTAAAAGAAAACCTTCAGAATGAGCGAATATATTTGCAAATTACATATCTGAAAAAAGGGTTAGTGTCCAAAATCTATATAGAACTTATCAAACTCAACACCTCAAAAACCCAAATAATTCAGTTAAGAAATGGGCAGAAGACATGGATAGACTTTTTTTCAAAGAAGACATACAGATGGCCAATAGAAACATGAAAAATTTTCAACATCACTCAGGGATTCAATGTGAAGGAAAATTTCCATTACTGGCTTTGAAAATGAAGCCGTACATGTGGCAAGGAATGCATTTGTCCTGAAGGAATTGAAAGTGACTTCTGGGGTGCCTGGGTGGCTCAGTCGGTTAAGCGTCTGCCTTCAGCTCATGTCATGATCCCAGGGTCCTGGGATTGAGTCCCACATCAGGTTCCCTGCTCAGCAGGGAGTCTGTTTCTCCCTCTACTCTTCCCTACTGCTCATGTTTTCTCTTTCTCTCTCTCTCTCTCAGATAAATAAATAAAATTAAAAAAAAAAAAAAACTTAAAAAATTGACTTCTGGCTGACAGCCAGAAAAGAAATGGGACACCAAATCTTACAATCACAATGAATTAAATTTGTCCAACAAACTGAATGAACTTGAAAGCCTCCTGATGCCTAGATGAGAACTTAATAGAATTGTAGCACTCAGTACTACAATGACTTTACACCTCACTTTGAATTTTAAAAAAGTTCCCATTTCCATGTAATAAACAAATTTTACAAAATTATTCAAAGATAAGTCTTTCTTTCTTTTTCTTTCTTTCTTTCTTTCTTTCACTCCAAGCCCAATGTGGGGTTTGAACTCACCACCCTGAGATCAAGACCTGAACTGAGATCAAGAGTTGGTTTCTTTTTTTTTTTTTTTAAGATTTATTTATTTATTTATTGAGAGAGATAGTGATAGAGAACATGAGAGGGGGAGAGTCAGAGGGAGAAGCAGACTCCCCGCCGAGCAGGGAGCCCGATGCGGGACTCGATCCTGGGACTCCAGGATCATGACCTGAGCCGAAGGCAGTCGCTTAAACAACTGAGCCACCCAGGTGCCCCAAGAGTTGGTTTCTTAACCGACTGAGCCACCCAAGTGCCCCAAGATAAGTCTTATTTCTATCTTTGTGAGTTGCCAACTTTTTCAAAAAGCCCAACATCTTCATTTTAGTTTTATGAAATTATGCATATCTCTGAGCAGAGAACACAGTGGCTTTGTGCCTGGATATCTGGTGTACAGAACTGTGAGCTTATATTGGTTTTATTTTTAGTCACTAATTGGTGGTAGTTTTCTGTGCAGCAATAGAAAACTAATATATATTTGGTACCTGGAAGTGAGGTGCTGCTATAATGAATAACTAAAAAGACAGATGTGGCTTTGGAGTTATGAAATGAGTGGAGGCTGAAAGAATTTTAAGGGGCATGACAGAAAAAGCTATGATTGCTTTGAACAGACTGACAACAGAAGTATGGACATTAATAATGCTGCCAATGTGGGCTCAGAAGGTAGTGAGTTACATGAGAACATATTTATTGTTTTAGAGAAAGCTCACCTTAGGAAGACCTACTTTTTATTATCTTTGAAATATTTGAAGATTTTCTAGAGAATTTAATTTATTGGTTCCCAGTTTAATTATGTTGTGAACTGAGAATATTCTGTGTCTGACTTGAATAATTTTAAATATACAGAGGTTTGTTTTATATCCTAGGATATGGTCTATGTTGGTAAATATCCCATGCACACTTGAATGTATATTCTGCTGTTGTTGGGTAATGTTCTTTATATGTTGTTTATGTTAAGTGTTGATAATCTTGCTAACTTCTATAACTTATCTGGCATTATGTCTTTATTCTATGGATTATTAAAAGTTGGGTATAGAAATTTCAAACTGTGGTTATATATTTGCCTGGTTCATCACTAGTTTGTTGTTTTTATTGTGTATCACATATTTGAATCTCAGTTATTATGGGAATAAATGTTTAGGAGTGTTAATTCCCTTGAAGATTTGATCCATTTATCAATAAGAAATTACCTTTTTATACCTGGTCACATGTTTTCTCTGAAATATAACTTGATATTAATGTAGTCATTCTAGATTTTTTTTTATAATTAGGGCTACTATGGAATATATTGTTCCATATTTTTTGAAGGGAGAACAGTCTTTGTTTGGGGGAAGAAACTATTAGTTTTCACCAAATAATTCATAATGGAGAAGCAATTCAGTCAATTACACATTGGAAGTCTCTTATTCACAGTGACACTTGCAGGACATGTGAAGACTCTCACTGCATAAAACATTCTCAGTGTCATAAAGGGAAGAAAGTCTTCAGTGATCACTTAATTCTCAGTCAACATTAGTGATCACATCATCATGGTCACAACACCAGATCTGATTATTTTTTTTTTAATTTTTTTTTTTAAGATTTTATTATTTATTTGAGAGAGAGAGAGGGATAGAGCACAAGCAGGGGGAGCAGCAGAGAGAGAGGGAGAAGCAGGCTCCCCGCCGAGCAGGGAGCCCGATGCGGGGCTCGATCCCAGGACCCTGGGATCATGACCTGAGCCGAAGGCAGACGCTTAACCGACTGAGCCACCCAGGTGCCCCACCAGATCTGATTATTTTTTAAGATTTAATTTATTTATTTAAGAGAGAGAGAATTAATGGGGGAAGGGTACAGGGACAAGCACATTCCCTCACTGAGCAGGGATCCTGACATGGGGCCCAATCCCAGGATGCTGAGAGCATGACCTAAGCCGAAGGCAGATGCTTAACTGACTGAGCCACCCAGGTGCCCCCAGATCTGCTTATTCTGCTCCTGGTCCACCCAGTCCCATGAGGGGATTTCATTGTGAAAAATATTTGGCCAGCTGGGCAGCAATAACCATAGGGAGTGAATATCAGTCTATAGATTGATGAAAGTTTCTTAATACTTCCAGAGGGTTGAGAGTTGCTAGAATAGGTGAGAGAATTCATATATTTATCCATTATAATTTTGGTTGGTGTTTCATGGAGGTATCTGATAGGGTCTCCTCCAGCGGGGCTGGAGGGATTCTTTTAATTGGTATCGTTTCCAACAGACAAAATCTCTAGGCTGAATATTGTGCTGTGAGTCTTCATTTCCCAGGAGCTCACTGAGGAAGGAATTTTTAACAATTTTAGCTCTCATTACAATAAATTCAAGCAGTACCTTGCAATATTCTTGGGACATTTCCTTTTAGAAACACACTTTGATAGAATACCTGATCTAGCCTCCTTGGTCTTTCTGCAAAAATCTTGAAGGCAATCTTGAACAGTCTATGTTGCCTGGGGTGGGGTAGAACTTGTTAAGACCAAGGGCAGTGATTTAACCCATGTCGGGCCAAAAGCTGAGCACAGTTTAGACAACTGTGAATCTTGATAATTCCATTAGTATTCCACCAGCCCTGACAATTGGGGGTGATAAGCACGTGAAAATGTTGCCATATGGGACAGGGACATTTGGGGGGTCTGGCGCAGCAGAGGGCTTGGAGACTTTAAGTATTAAGCTTCTTTTTTTGGAAAAGGAGATATGGCCTTGATTTTCCCAGAGGAAGTCCCTCCTTGGGAAATGGATTAGAGCTAAGGGCACTATTTGGAACTGGTGTTGTCCAAAAGGAGGCCCAAGTGAAAGGTTACATAAGGACATATGAAATGTCATTGGTTGATTTTAGACTCTGATCATTTGAAACAATTTAGAACTCTGGGGAAGGGACACAGAAAGCATGTGGGGCTTGAAGACAGACAGCGTGGCTCCAATATCAGTTAAGGCCCTAACCTGGTCATCCCAAATTTTTAGGTTTATCTCTCTAAAGGGGTTGGCAATAAGAAGGAAATTCCCCTTTATACTCCCAAAGACTCCCTACTCTGAGAGGCAAATGGGATGGGGATCACATTAGAGGAGCTTTGTCAGGGTTACATTGGAACAAGTGTTTGCATTTAGGACAAACCCTTTGTTAATTAAATTTTTGTTTTAATTCCAGTATAGTTAACATACACTGTTTTATTAGTTTCAGGTGTACAGTATAGTGATTCAACAATTCTATGCATTACTCAGTGCTCATAATTGTACTTTTTAACTTCCATCACCCATTTCACCCATACTACCACCCACCTCCCCACCTCCCCTCTGGTAACCATCAGTTTGTTCTTGATACTTAACAAGCTGTTTCTTGGTTTGTCTCCTCTGTATCTTGTTTTTTTTCTTCCCTTATTTATTTTGTTTTTCAAATTCCACATATGAGTGGAATCATATGGTATATGACATTCTCTTGACTTATTTTGTTTGGCATTTTACTCTCTAGATCCAACCTTGTTATTGTAAATGACAAGATTTCATTCTTTATCCATTAATCTATTGATGGACACTTGGGGTGCTTTCACAATTTGGCTATTGTAAATAATGCTAAAATAAACATTAGTGTGCATGTATCCCCATAAATTAATATTCTTGTATTTTTGGTAAATAACCAATATTGCAATTATGGGATCATATAGACTTCTATTTTTAACTTTTTGAAGAACCTCCATACTGTTTTCCAGAGTGTCTGCACCAGTTTGCATTCCCAACACTGAAAGAGGGTTCTTTTTTCTCCACACCCTCAGCACTTGTTCTTTCTTGTGTTTTTGATTTAGCCATTCTGACAGGTGTGAGGTGATACCTTACTGTAGTTTTGACTTGCATTTCCCTGATGTTGAACATCTTTTCAAGTGTCTTTTGACCCTCTGTGTGTCTTCTTTGGAGAAATGTCTGTTCATGTCTTCTGCCCATCTTTTAATGGGATTATATGTGGGTTTTTGGTGTTGATTGTGTAAGTTCTTTAAATATTTTGGATACTAATCTTTTATTGCATGTCATTTGCAAATGCCTTCTCTCATTCAGGAGGTTGCCTTCTAGTTTTGTTGATTGTTACCTTTGCTGCGCAGAAGCTTATCATTTTGATGTAGTTCCAATAGTTTATTTTTGTTTTTATTTCCCTTCCCTAGGAGCCATATCTATAATTTGTTGCTATGACCAATGTCAGAGACAATACTGACTATGCTGTCTTCTAGGATTTTTATGGTTTTATGCCTCACATTTAGGTCTTTCATCCATTTTTAATGTATTGCTGTTTATGGTATAAGAAAGTGGGCCAGTTTCATTCTTTTGCATGTAGCTGTCCAGTTTTCCCAACACCATTTGTTGAAGAGATTGTCATTTTCCCATCACATATTCTCTCCTTTGTTGAAAGTTAATTAACTATACAATCGTTGATTTATTTCTGGGTTCTCTATTTTTTTCCATTGATCTGTGTGTCTATATTTATGCCAGTACCATACTCTTTTGATTATTACAACTTTGTAGTATAACTTGAAATCTGGAATTATGATACCTCCAGTTTTTTTTGTTGTTGTTGTTTTTTTCTTTTTGAAGGTTACATTGGCTATCGGGGGTCTTATGTGGTTCCATATAAATGTTAGGATTGTTTGTTTTATTTCTGTGAAAAAATGTTGTTATTTTGACAGGTATTGCATTAAATGTGTAGATTTCTTTGGGTAGTACAAACAAATTTTCATTTGTTTTTATGTAAGTTTTTTATTTCAATTCAATTAGCCAATGTATAGTACATTTTGATCTCTTCTTTGATTTCTTGATTGACCAATTCATTGTTTAGTTGCTGTATTTATTTTTTTATTTATTTTTTATGTGTTTATGCTCCTTCCAGATTTGTTCTTCTGGTTGCTTTTTGGTTTCATAGTGTTGTGGTCAGAAAACATGCATGGTATAATTTTGATCATTTTGAATTTGGTGAGACTTGTTTTGTGGCCTAATATGTGATCTATTCTGGAGAATGTTCCATGTGCACATTAAAAGAAAGTATATTCTACTGTTTTAGGATGGAATGTTCTGAATATATCTGTTAAGTCCATCTGGTTCAGTGTGTCATCCAAAGCCGCTGTTTCCTTTTTGATTTTCTGTGTGGATGATCTCATCACTTCTCGGCTTTTTGGCTAAGATCAAGTGTAGTATCTGTGTGGATCATCTGTCCACACAAAATGTAGGGCATTAAAATCCACTACTATTATTGTATTACTATTGACTATTTCCTTTGTGTTTGTTATTAACTGTTTTGTGTATTTGAGTACTCCCATGTTGGGTGCATAAATATTTATAATTGCTATATCTTCTTGTTGGATTGTCTCCTTTATTATTATATGGTGTCCTTTTTTGTCTCTTGTCACAGGCTTTGTTTTACAGTCTATTTTGTCCAATATAAGTATTACTACCCTGGCTTTCTTTTGACATCCATTTGCATAGTAAATATTTCTTTATCCCATTACTTTCTATCTGCAGGGGTCCTTACATCTGAAATGACTCTCTTGTAGGCAGCATATAGATGGGTCTTGTTTTTTTTTTCCCACTGTATCAGTCTATTATCTTTTAATTAGAGAATTTAGGTCATTTACATTAAAAGTAGCTATTGATAGATATGTATTTATTGCCATTTTTGTACCTTTTTGTGTTGCTTTTTAATAGTTTTTCTCTGATCCTTTCTTCTCTTGCTCTCTTTCATGGTTTGTTGGCTTTCTTTAGTGATATACTTGAATTCCTTTCTCTTTATTCTTTGCATATCTATTACTTGTTTTTGATTTCTGGTTACCATTAGGTTTGTATATAACATTTTCTGCATATAGCAAGAAAGTTGATGATGACTTGAATTTGAACCCATTCTTTACTCCTCTAACCCCCATATTTTAGTGATATGGTTTATATTTTACTTCGTTTTATTTTATGAATGCCTTAACTGAATTTTACACAAATACCTGTTTTGTTGCTTTTGTGTTCCTTACTTTTCATACTCTCACTTATGGTCTTCCATTTCCAAGCAAACTGCCCTCTTTAATATTTTTTTAAGGGTTGGTTTAGTGGTCATGAACGCCTTTAGTTTTTGTTTGTCTGAGAAACTCTTTATCTCCCTTTTTATTCTTAGTAGTATCCTTGCTGGATAGACTATTCTTCACTACAGGTTTGTTTTGTTTTGTTTTTTTTTCCCCAGCACTTTGAGTATATCATGCCACTCCCTTCTGGCCCTCAAAGATTCTGCTGAAAAGTGGCTACTAACCTTATGGGGTTTCCTTTGTGTGTAACTGTCACCTTTTCTCTGGCTGATTTTAATTTTTTTTCTTAATCACTTCTTTTTGCCATTTTCATTACTATGTGTCTTGGTGTGGACTTCTTTGGGTTGATTTTCCATGACTCTGTCCTCCAGGTCATTAATGCATTTATCTCCTTCCTCTAGCCTACTATTTATTCTATCAAGATTATTTTTAATTTCATTTATTGTGTTCCACATCTCTGATTAGTTCTTTTTTTTAATCTCTGTGATAACAGTCTCACTGATGTCTTTTGCACTCTTTTTCAACTCCAGTGAATATATTTATGATCACTACTTATTTTTTTTTTCAAATTGCAGTTACTTAACATACCATTTCATATTAGTTTCAGATGTACAACATAGTGATTCTATACTTCCATGAAATACCTGGTGTTCATCACAACTAGTGCATTTCTTAATCCCCATAACTTCTTTAACCCCTACTCCCCCAAATCCTTCCTGCTAACCATCAGTTTGTCTCTATAGTTAAGAGACTGTTTCTTGGTTTGCCTCTCTTACTTTTTTTCCCCTTTACTCATTTGTTTTGTTTCTTAAATTCCACATGTGAGTGAAATCATGGTTTACATCTTTCTCTATTTCATTTTGCATAATACTCTCTAGCTCCATCCCTGTTGTTTTAAGAGGAAAGATTTCATTTTTTTTTTTATGTCTGAGTAACATTCCATTATGTATACACCACATTTTCCTTGTCCATTCATCAGTCCATGGACACTTGGACCATTTCCATGAATTAGCTATTATAAATAAAACTGCTATAAAAATAAAGGTGTATGTATCCTTCGGATTAGTATTTTTTGTATTCTTTGGATAAATACATAGTAGTGGAATTGATGGATCATAAGGTAGTTCTATTTAACTTTTTGAAGAACCTTCATACTATTTTCCAGAGAGGCTGTATCATTTTGCATTCCCACCAACAGTGAGAATGTTCCCCTATCTCCACATCTTGGCCAACTCCTGTTGTTTCTTAGGTTGTTGATTTTAACCATTCTGTCAGGTGTGAAGTGACATCTCATTGTAGTTTTGATTTGTATTTCCCTGATGATGAGTGATATTGAGCATCTTTTCATGTGTCTGTTCGTCATCTGTATGTCTTCTTTGGGAAAATATCTATTTATGACTTCTGCACATTTTTAACTGGATCATTCTTTTATGGGTTTTTGAGTTTGATAAGTTCTTTATAGATTTTGGATACTTAACCCTTTATCAGATATATCATTTGAAAATATCTTTTCCCATTCCATAGGTTGCCTTTTAGTTTATTGATTGTTATCTTCACTGTGCTGAAACTTTTTATTTTGATGTAGTCTTAGTAGTTTATTTGTGTTTTTGTGTCCCTTGCCTCTGTAGACACATCTAGAAAGAAGTTGGTACAGCCAGTGTCAAGGAGAATACTGCCTGGGTTTCCTCTAGGATTTTAATGATTTCCTGTTTCACAGTTTCATTCTTTTGCATGTAGCTGACCAGATTTGCCAATACCATTTGTTGAAGAGACTGTCTTTTTCCCATTGGATAGTCTTTCCTGATTTGTCAAAGATTAGTTGACCATATATTTGTGGGTCCATATCTGGGCTTTCTATTCTGTTCCATTGATCTATGGGTCTATTTTTGTGCCAGTACGATACTATCTAGATGACTATAGGTTTGTAATATAACTTGAAGGTTGAAATTCTAATGCCTCAAGGTTTTCTTTTTCAAGATTGCTTTGGCTATTTGTGGACTTTTGTGGTTTGATACAAATTTTAAGATTATTTGTTCTAGCTCTGTGAATTTAGCACCTCACTTACTTTGATAGACAGATCATCCAAACAGAAAATCAACAAGGAAACAGTGGCTTTGAATGATGTACTTGATCAGATGGGTTTAAAAGACATATTCAGAACATTCCATCCTAAAGCAGAAAATGGAACATTCTCCAGAATGGATTGCATATTAGGCCATAAAACAGGTCTCAACAAATTCAAAAAGATCAAAATCATACCATGCATGTCTTCTGACCACAATGCTATGAAACTAAAAAGCAACCACAATTACAAATGGAGGTTAAATAACATGTTACTAAATAATGAATGGGTCAATCAAAGCAAAAATTACATAGAAACAATTGAAAATGAAAACACAAGAGGTCCAAAGCACCAGGGTGGCTCAGTCAGTTGTGTCAACCTTCAGCTCAGTTCATGATCCCAGAGTCCTGGGATTGAGCCCCACATTGGACTCCCCGCTCAGCAGAAAGCCTGCTTCACCCTCTCTCTCTGCCCCTCCCCCTTTACTTGTACTCATTCTCTCGCTCTCTCAAATAAATAAATAAATAAATCTTGAAAAAGAGAAAACACAGTGGTCCACAATCCTAGGGATGCAGCAAAAAGTTGTAAGTTGTTAGTTTATTGATTTTTATCTTCACTGTGCAGAAAATTTTATTTTGATGTAGTCTCAGTAGTTTATTTTTGCTTTTGTGTCCCTTGCCTCTGGAGACACATCTAGAAAGAAGTTTTGTTATTTATAGCAATACAGGCCTACCTCAAGAAGTAAGAAAAATATCAAATAAACAACCTAAACTTACACCTAAAGAAAATAGACAAACAACAACAAATGAAGCCTCAAACCAGAAGAATAATAAAGATTATTGCCAAAATAAATGGTATAGAAAAAAAGAAACAAACAAACAAACAAAAACGATAAAGAGATCAATGACAATATGACCTGTTCTTTGAAAAGATCATGAAAATTGATAAACCTCTAGCCAGACTCATCCAAAGAGAAAGTGAGCAAGAGAACCCAAGCAAAATCACAATTGAAAGAGGAGAAATAACAACAAGCACCATGGAAATAAAAACAATTATAAGAGAATATTATGAAAACCTATGTGCCAACAACTTGGACAACTTAGAAGAAATTTATAAATTCCCAGGAACATGTAACTTATCAAAACTAAAGCAGGAAGAAATAACAAATTTGAACAGACTGGTTACTAGTATTGAAATTGAATCAGTAATAAAAAAATAAGAAATCTTAACAAAAGTCCAGGACCAGATAGCTTCAAAGATGAATTCTACCAAACATTTATTTGTATGTATATATGTATATAATGATTGATTGATTGACTGATTTGGAAGATAAGAGAGTGGCCTTTATTGTAGGCTGAGAAGGGCACAAGAGCAGACCACAAATAGAACTGAACAGCACTCTGGCTGTTCTGGTCAAGTGAGGTGGCTCACAGTGGGAGTTCAGGGCAGTAGCTTCAGGTGCTGCACTTCCTGGGGGAGTACTTGTACTGCATGGCATTGAGGACTTCATTCTACCAAACATTTAAAGAACAGTTAATACCTGTTCTTCTCAAACTGTTCCAAAATATACAAGAGCAAGGAAAACTTCCAAATCCATTCCATGAGTAAAGTATCACCCTGATACCACAACCACATACAGATACCACAAAATACAAGAACTATGAGCCAATATCT
This sequence comes from Halichoerus grypus, assembly GCF_964656455.1. Taxonomy (NCBI): domain Eukaryota; kingdom Metazoa; phylum Chordata; class Mammalia; order Carnivora; family Phocidae; genus Halichoerus; species Halichoerus grypus. Next base: position 61,384,053 of record NC_135727.1, on the reverse strand, counting down.
CCTCATGAACATAGATACAAAAATACTTTAAAAACATATTAATGAACTGAATCCAACAATACATTAAAAAAAAAAAAAAAATCATGGGACGCCTGAGTGGCTCAGTAATTAAGTGTCTGCCTTCGGCTCAGGTCATGATCCCAGGGTCCTGGGATTGAGCCCCGCATCAGGCTCCCTGCTTAGTGGGAAGCCTGCTTCTCCCTCTCCCACTCCCCCTGCTTGTATTCCTGCTCTCACTATCTCTCTCTCTCTGTCAAATAAATAAATAAAATCTTACAAAAAAAATCATGCACCATGATTAAGTGGAATTTATTCCTGGGATTCAAAAGTGGTACAATATCTGCAAAATAATCAATGTGATAGATCATAATAATAATAAAAAGGATAAAAACTTAATGATCATTTGAGTAGATTCAGAAAAAGCATTCGACAAATTACATCCATTCATGATAAAAAGCCTTCGGCAAAGTATATCAAGAGGAAACATACCTCAACATAATAAAGGCCTTATATGAAAAAAAAACCCACAGCCAACATCATACTCAATGGTGAAAAACCTAGAGCTTTTTCCCTAAGGTCAGGAACAAGACAAGGATGCCCACTCTCACTACTTTTATTTTACATAGTACTGGAAGTCCACCCATTGAAATTAGACAACATAAAGAAATAAAAAACATCCAAATTGGCAAGGAAGAAGTGAAATTTTCACTGTTTGCAGATGACATGATACTATATATGGAAAACCCAAAAACGTCACCAAAAAACTACTAAAACTGATAAATAAATTCATCGAAGTTACGGGATACAAAATCAATGTACAGAAATTGGTTGCATTTTTATACACTAATAATAAAGCAGCAGAAATAAAAATTGAGAAAATAATCCCATTTACTATTGCACCAAAGCTAATAAAATATGTAGGAATAAACTTATCAAAAGAAGTGAAAGACCTATACTCTGAAAATTATATAACACTCATGATTAGCTTCATTATTTTCCATTATTTTGACTTCTATGTCACTGAATTGTTCCTCTGTTTCTCCAGTCTGTTTCTTTCATCAAGCCTGTTTCAAATCTCATCTATTGCTCTCTTCATCTCTGATTGATTCTTTTTTAACTCTTTTATCTCTGTGGTAAGGGTCTCAGTGATGTCTTCTCTTCTTTTCTCAAACCCAGTGAGTATCCTTAAGATCTTTGCTTTAAATTTTCCATCAGGCATGTTATTATATCTGTTTAGGTTAGATCTCTAGCTGTGGCCTTATCTTATTCTTTCATTTCGGATAAATTCCTCTGTATGCATTTTGTCTACATCTCCACCGTCTCCTGTGTGTATAAAAAAACAAACAAACAAACAAAGAAAAAACAGTTATGTTTCCTGGCCAGTAATGGCTTTATGAGGAAGAGGTCGCATAGTGCCCAGGGCTTGGTGCTTCAGGAAGTGCCTCTGGTGTGTGCTGCATGTGCTCTGTTGTTGTGTTTTGGTTTGTCATCCTTTGGACCAGTTGTCTGCAACAGCTCTCCTTGTCTGCTGTGGGCAGTGTTTGGTCCCTGGCATGAATGTGACAAGTTTAACCTGAGTGTGCTCTGGTCTGGTTAAATGATACCTGACACCACCTCCACCAAAACTGAGGCCCTGCAGAACTCTCTGGTTGGGATATATAGCATGGGCAGGGGTTTGTGCTGGTCTGCTGGGGGAGAGGCCTGCCACACTGGGACTCAGGCAAGATTGACTGAGAAGGGAAGCCCATCCAGAGCACAGGAGGGGGTGCTTGGTGTAAGTGCAAGTTAAGCATCCAGTGTGTGTGTGCTGTTCTGCTTCCTGCTGGTGGCTCTGAGTTTAAGCTGAGGGGCAGGTGAGAGAAATGTTGCCAGAGAGCACCTTTGTTCCTAGAGGGCATCCCCATGAATGCTGTCTCTCAGGTAGGCACTCTGAACAGAACAACTAACCTCCACCTTGTCTGCCCCAGGCATTTTTCAGATCACTGTTTCCATGTTGTCTGCCCCTGGATTGTTTGCCTGCCTTTTCTCCAGGAGCAGCACAATGTCCTCCATTCTATATAGCATCCAAACCTGCTGACCTTTCAAACTCCAGACTTTAGAGATATGGTGTGGGCAGTGGTTGTGCTGGTCTTCTGGGGTAGAGGCCCACCACACTGGGACTGAGGCATACTTGACTGAGAAAGGTGGTCCCTGTAAAGTGCTAAAGTAGGGGTTTGGTGTAAGTATGTTCAGCAGTCTTTGTGGGTTCTGTGCTGCTTTCCACAGATGGCTCTCATGAAAGAAATGGAAAGCCATTTCATTCTCATGGTTGGAACAACAAATACTGTTAAAATGTCTATACTACCCAAAGCAATCTACACATTTACTGCAATCTCTATCAAAATACCAATAGCATTTTTCACAGAATTAGCATAAACAGTCCTAATTTGTATACAAAACCAAAATTTGTATGGAAACACAAAACAATCTTAAAAAAGAAAAACAAATTGAGGTATCACAATGTCAGATTTCAAGTTTATTATAAAGTGGTAGTAATTATTATTATTATTATATTTTTTTAAAGATTTTATTTATTTGACAGAGAGAATGTGCACTCGAGAGAGAGAGCAAGAGTGGGGGAGGGGAGAGGCAGAGGGAGAGAGAGAAGCAGTCTCCCCACTGAGCAGAGAGCCTGATGGGGTACTCAATCCCAGGACCCTGAGATCATGATTTGGACCAAAGGCAGATGCTTAACTGACTGAGCCACCCAGGCACCCACAAAGTGCTAGTAATTAAAAGAGTATTGTACTGGCATAAAAATAGACACATAGATCAATGAAATGGAATAGAAAACTTATTAAAAAAACACAATTATATAGTCAATTAATCTTTTACAAAGGAAAAATGGATATCCAATGGGAAAGGCAGTCTCTTCAACCAACAATTCTAGGAAAACTGGACAACCACATGCAAAATAATGAAACTGGACACTTTCTTATACCATTCACAAAAATGAACTCAAAATGAATTTAAGGATAGATTTTTATATTTATGCCAAAAGTAATTGGATTTTAAAAGGGAATTCATTGAATCTGTAGATCATTTTGGGTAGTATGGGCACATTAACAGTATTAAATTTTCCAATCCATGAATATGAAGTGTGCTTCCATTTTTTTGTCTTACTTTTAATATCTTGCAACTATGTTATATTTTTTCATTATATGATTTTTCATCTACTTTATTAATCCCTAAGTTTTTTTGTATGTTATTATAAATAACATTTTCTTACTTTCTTTTCTGGTTATTCATTGTTATTGTATAGAAATGAAATTGATTTTGTATTGACTTTGAATTCTGCTACTTTGTTTAATTCACTTATTAGTGCTAGCATATTCTTGATGGAGTCTTTGTGATTCTCTACATATAAGGTTACATTTGTGAATAGAGATAATTTTACTTTTTCCTTTCCTTGGATCCCTTGTATGTCTTTTCCTTGCCTAATTGTTCTAACATTTTCAGAACTAGGTCAAATAGAAGTTGCAAAACCTGGACTCCTTGCTTTTTCATGATCTTAGAGAAAAAGATTTCAGATTTTCACCATTGAATATGATGTAAACTGAGGGTATTTCATATATGGCTTTTATCATATTAAAGTAGTTTCCTTCTATTCCTATCCTGTTGAATGCTTTTATCATGAAAGGATGATTAATTTTGTCAAATGCTTTTTCTGCATGAATTAAAAAATCATGTCATTTTCTCCCATTTTTTCTGATACTGTGGCATATTACATTAACTGATTTTCATGTGCTAAAACCATACTTGCATTCCAGGAATAAAACCCAATTGGTCATGATGTATAACCCTTTTAATATGTGGCAGAGTTCAGTTTGCTAGTATTTTGTTGAGTATTTTTGCATCAATATTTATAAAATATATCACTCTGTAGTTTTCTTGTAGTGTCTGTCTGGCTTTGGTGTCAGGTCCTTACCTCTTAAATAAAACCAAAACCACAGCCTGAAAAAAGAGATAATTCTCATAGTAAGCCTCCTCACAGTAACAATATCAATTCAAAGTAAATTATTAACTAAAAAAAAAAAACTATTAGAATTTTCACAAGCTAGAATTTTCATATATGTTCCACTGTTGGTGGAAATGTAATTTGGTACATCCAATATGAAAAATAGTATGGAGGCTCCTCAAATGTTTTTAAATAAAATGACCATATGATCCAGCAATTCCACTTCTTGGTGTCTCTCTGAAGAAACTGAAAACACTAACTAAAAATGCAAACAGTCCAATGAAACTAAGGGCTGAATATTTGAAAGAATTAACAAGACTGATAAACCCCTAGCCAGACCTATCAAAAAGAAAAGAAAAAGGGCCCCCCTAAAAATAATAAAATCAATAATGAAAGAGGAGAGATCTGAAGCAACAGCATAGAATTACAAACAAGGATAAGAAAATATTATAAGACATTATATGCCAACAAAATAGGCAATCTGGAAGAAATTGGTAAATTATTAGAAACATATAAACTATCAAAACTGAAAGAGGAAGAAATAGCCTGAACAGTGCAAGAACTAGCAAAAAAATTGAATCTGTAATCAAAAATATCCCAACAAACAAGAGTCCAGGGCCCGATGGCCTCCCAGGGGAATTCTATACCCTATAGAAGAATCAATACCTATTTTTCTGAAACAGTTCCAAAAAAATAGAAATGGAAGGAAAACTTCTAAACTCATTCTGTGAGACCAGCATTACCTTGATCCAAAGACCAGACCAAGACCCTATTAAAAAGGAGAATCACAGACCAATATCCCTGATGAACTGGATGCAAAAATTCTCGACAAGATACTAGCTATTTGGGTCCAACAGTACACGATCAAGTGGGATTTTTTCCTGGGCTGCCGGGGTGGTTCAACATCCACAAAACAATCAATGTGATACACCATATTAACAAAAGAAAGGATAAGGACCATATGATCCTTTCAATAGATGCAGAAAAAGCATTTGACAAAATACAGTATCCTTTCTTGATAAAAACATTGAAGAAAGTAGGGATAGAAGAAACATACCTCAACATTATAAAGGCCATACACATGAAAGGCCCACAGATAATATCATACTCAATGGGGAAAAACTGAGAGCTTTTCCCCTAAGGTCATGAACACAATAGGGATGTTGACTTCTACCCCTGTGTTCCAACACAGTACTGAAAGTCCTAGCTTCAACAATCAGACAAGAAAAGAAATAAAAGCCTTCCAAACTAGTAAGAAAGAAGTCAAACTTTTACTCTTCACAAACATCATGATACTCTGTGAAGAAAACCTGAAAGTCTCCATCAAGAAATGGCTAGAACTGATACAAGCAAAGTCACAGGATAAAAACATCAATGCAGAGAAGTCTGTTGCATTTCGATACACCAATATGAAGCAGCAGAAAGAGAAATCAAGGAATTAATTTTGTTTACAATTGCACCAGAGGAATAAACCTAATCAAAGAGGTAAAAGATCTCTACTCTGAAAACTATAGAGTACTTATGAAAGAAATTGAGGAAGTCACAAAGAAATGGGAAAACATTCCATGCTCATGGATCAGAATAACAAATATTGTTAAAATGTTTATAATACCTATGGGCACCTTGGTGTGGCTCAGCCAGTTAAGCAGCTGACTCTTGATTTTGGTTCATGTCATGATCTCTGGTTTATGAGATCGAGCCCCACATCAGGCTCCCCACTCAGTGGAGAGTCTGTTTGAAAATCTTTCTCTCTGCCCCTCACCCTACTTGCTTGCTCTCTCTCTCTCTCAAATAAATAAATTTTAAAAAGGTCTATACTACCCAAAGCAATCTAGACACTCAATGTAATTACTATCAACATAACACCAGCATTTTTCTCAGAGTTGGAACAAACAATTCTAAAATATTTATGGAACCAGGAAAGACCCCAAATAGCCAAAGTAATGATTAAAAAGAAAACCAAAGCAAGAGTCATCATATTTCTGAACTTTAACTTGTGTTACAAAGCTGTAATCATCATGACAGTATGGTACTGATGCAAAAACAGACACATAGATCAATGGAAAAGAATAGGAACCCAGAAATGGACCCTCAACTATATGGTCAACTAATCTTTGACAAAGAAGGAAAGAATATCCAATGGAAAAAGACAGTCACTTCAAGAAATGGGGTTAGGAAAACTTGACAGCCACATGCAGAAGAATGAAACTGGACCATTTTCTAACACCATACACAAAGATAAATTCAAAATGGATGAAAGACCTACATGTGAAACAGGAAATCATCAGAATGCTAGAGGAGAACAGAGGGAGCAACTTCTTGGACCTCAGCTGCAGCAACTTCTTACAATACATGTCTCTGGAGGCAAGGGAAACAAAAGCAAAAATGAACTACTGGGACTTCATCAAGATAAAAATCTTCTGCACAGCAAAGGAAACAATCAACAATACTAAAAGGCAACCAAAGAATGGGAGAAGATATTTGCAAATGACATATCAGATAAAGAGCTAGTATCCACATTCTATGAAGAACTTAATCAAACTCAACACCCCCCAAAAAAAAAATTCCAGGCAGGAAATGGGCAGAAGATACGACCAGACATTTCTTTAAAGAAGACATACAAATGGTTAACAGACACATGAAAAAATGCTCAACATCACTTATCATCAGGGAAATACAAATGAAAACCACAATGAGATACCACCTCACACCTGCCAGAATGGTTAAAATTAACAGTTCTATAAACAACAGATGCTGGTGATGATGCAGAGAAAAAGGAACCCTTTTACACTGTTGGTGGGAATGCAAACCGGTGCAGACACTGTGGAAAACAGTATAGAGGTTCCTCAAGATAGTTAAAAATAGAGGTACCCTATGACCCAGCAATTGCACTATTAGATATTTACCCCAAAGACATAAATCTAGTGATCCGAAGGTGCACATGCATCCCAATGTTTATAACAGCAATGTCCACAATAGCCAAAATACAGAAAGAGCCCAGATGTCCATTGACAGATGAATGGATAAAGAAGATGTGATATATATATATATATATATATATATATATATATATATATATATTCCCCACCATCAACAAGAATAAGATTTTGCCATTTGCAATTATGTGGATGGAACTAGAGTGTATTAGGCTAAGCGAAATAAGTTATTCACAGAAAGACAAGTACCGTATGATTGCACTCATATGTGGAATTTAGGAACCAAAACAGATTAACATTGGGGAAAGGAAAGGAAAATAAAGTAAAATAAAAACAGAGAGGGAGGCAAAGCATAAGAGACTCTTAACTATAAGGAACAAACTGAGGGTTCCTGGAGGGGAGTTGGGTTTGGGCTATGCAGTAATTGAGTGATGGGCATTAAGGAAATCACATTATGTAAAGAGTACTGGGTGTTATATGCTACTCATGAATCACTAAATTATACCCATGAAATTAATACACTATATGTTAACTAACTTGAATTTAAATAAAATATTTATTAAAAAAAGAAAGGATAAGAAAATATCTCTCAGAAGATGAAATGAAAAATGAAGGAAAGGATAGGAAATGGGAATGAGAGTAGGCACCAAGGGAGAAATAATGGGTGTTAGGATAGGTGAATTACTTTTGGTGGTTATAAAAAATAATAGCCAAGGTATGAAGGCAACCCGAGTGTCCATCCATAGATGAATAAATAAAGAAGAAGTGGCAGACATATACAATGGAATATTATGCAACTATAAAAAAAGAATTCAATCTTGCCATTTGCAACTACATGGATGAATCTAGAGCATATAGTGTTAAGTGAAATGATTCAGTCACAGGAAAACAAATACCATATAATTTCACTTATATGTGGATTTTAGAAAACAAAACAAATTTAAAAACAAAGAAAAAAAGAGAGAAACAAAAAAACAGATTCTTAACTATAGAGAACAAGCTGGTGGTTGCCAGATGGGAGGTGGATGGAAGGATGGGTGAAACAGATAAAGAAAATTAAGAGTATACTTATCTTGATGAGCACAGAGAAATGTATAGAATTGTTGAATCTTTATATTGCATACCTGAAACTAATATAACACTGCATGTTAATTATACTTTAAAAAATAGGTGACCAGGAAACCAACCAAATGGGTCAGTAGATTGAAATATATTAAAAAGACAAAAGATACAAAAATATTTTTAAAAGAGATCAAGAAAATATTCCGAGAAGCATTGGTTTAAATAGTAGTAGGACAAGCGGATTTAAGATCAATCAGATATCAGTTTTTAGAGTATTTTTGGGAAATACAAGGATATTATGCTGAGCGAAATAAGTCAATCAGAGAAAGACATGTATCATATGATCTCACTGATATGAGGAATTCTTAATCTCAGGAAACAAACTGAGGGTTGCTGGAGTGGTGGGGGGTGGGAGGGATGGGGTGGCTGGGTGATAGACATTGGGGAGGGTATGTGCTATGGTGAGCACTGTGAGTTGTGTAAGACTGTTGAATCACAGACCTGTACCTCTGAAACAAATAATACATTATATGTTAAAAAAAAAAAGAAGAAGAAGATAGTAGGAAGGGAAAAATGAAGGGGGGGGGAATCGGAGGGGGAGACGAACCATGAGAGACTATGGACTCTGAGAAACAAACTAAGGGTTCTAGAAGTGAGGGGGGGATGGGTTAGCCTGGTGATGGGTATTAAAGAGGGCCCATATTGAATGGAGCACTGGGTGTTACACACAAAGAATGAACATGAAACACTACATCAAAAACTAATGATATAATGTATGATGATTAACATAACATAATAAAAAAAACCTTAAAAAATAAAAAAAAAAAGAAAATTTCTCCAAATTCAGAAATCTTTTCCACAAAGCTAGTAAAGAAAGAAAAGAAGAAAGAAAGAAAGAAAGAAGGAAGAAAGAAAGAAAGAAGAAAGAAAAAAGAAAGAAAGAAGAAAGAAAGAAAGAAAGGAAGAAAGAAAGAAAGAAGAAAGAAAAAGAAAGGAAGAAAGGAAAGAAAACACTTTTTTAATGAATATGCATTAAACTAGAATGTAATACTACAGGCATTCTCCTAAGAGATTGCAAAGACATAAAGGAACCTCACTCCCATATATAGCTAAGCGTATCTGATTTATTATATACATGTAGTCAAGATAAGCAATGACTAGTCCTCACGTAAGAAGACTTCACAGCTTTTGTCATACATAGTTCATCCTAACTTATCCTGGTAATTAGGATGACCGTCTGTGTTAATTTATTGCCTTTAGCCAGAGGAAAAGCAAACTTTTCATGCTTTTGTTTGTTTTGTTTTTTGTCATAAGGTAGCTTGTAAGTTAGAACAAGTCACCCACAACTGTTAGACTCTCACCATTCCACTGGAACTGAGAGACGGATGTGTCTCCTAATGTTTGCATTTCAAAAAGATGGCTCTCAAGGTGTTTGATCTTTAAAGAGATGAGGAAGTACATACAACAAGTTTCCTAATGCAAATTATCTGAGAAAATTGAGGGAAGAAAAATTTCTATCTTCATTTTCAAAAAGGAGAATTAAGCCTCTAATTTTTCATTTTCATTTGTCCTTATAATATGAAGATAATAATAATATTAATTATAATTGTTATTCTTCTTTATTAAGTATTATAAATTAAAAGCAAAGGATCAGGCAAAATACTATGTAAATATTATCCAATTTATACCTTAAAGCCCAAGAGATAAGTGTTATTGTTATCATCATTGAACAAGGGAGAAAACTACAGTGTAAATAAGTGGCTTACCAGAATTCAAACAGCTACAATATTGTGAAGCTAGATTTATGAATTGAACTGAAACTTTTCCATTTCCAAAGCTCTAACAATTTCTACTATGCAATAGCACCCCATAAAGATTGAAGTAAAACTTATAATGCCTGACCTGTAGTGAACCAGTGAGCTGTTGAACCACCCTTCACTAGAGGCAGAACTAAAGCCTAAGGGACTGAGTGAGGGTTAAGTGTCTTTAGATAAGAAGTTTAGAAGGTTATGCAAAAAAGGAAGCCAAGTGGATCATTATACAATCAAGAAATTTGCACAGTTAAATTCCAGTTGTATTATGATAGTCAAAGGCAGGGAGTCTTTTCCCCGAATTAATTCAGGAAGAAAATACCACTGCAAAGATAGCATCTAAAGTCCATGAATAGTTTACAATTAGGAGTAAGATAAGACTCCCCATCTTGAAGCCTACAAAAATGAGCAGGAGACCTGGTCTGGCAGGTAATTTTGCATTAAAAGGTAGTATTTATTATTTTATCTTATTATAAAATTAATTCATGCATGACACCAAATATTTACAACACCTCATAAAATAAAGTGACATTAACATTGTGGTGCATGTCCTTCCAAAAATTTTGTTCCTTTAATCAACACTACTGCACATGTTTGAAAATCACCTATTACTATGAGAGATCACAAGTATCTGAAACTATATGCTTGGGAGAGGAGGGTTCCATTAGGGCCCTGACACCTCTGCCCATTTGGCCTCAATGGCTCCTTAAACCAGCCTTTGTTTGCTTGATAGTGATGATAAAAACCAATTTCCATGCAGTGGCTGAGCCATCAAAGCTTTTCCTGTTTAAAGACCTCATCAGCGTTGCTTTGAAACTTTGGCAATTAGAACATCAAGGTGCTTTTAATCAAGACCAATTGCAAAATCCTCTTTTGATAATTGATGCAAACCATCACTGAAATACATATAATAAATTCCTTCAGCCACTTCAGGCCTAAAAAAAGGAGATAATCTTTAGACCACCAAATCCCACTTGGCTTCTATATTGTTTTCAATAGAAGCTCCTGAATTTAAAAAAAAAAAAATAAAGAAAAATTAGCAAATTCTACAAAAGAGATCAATGAACTGTGGGGAAAATTATTTGTAGAATTTAGCCAAATCCCATTAGCTAGTTCTGTATATAAATTAAATAAAAATGACAAGGTTGGATCAACACAAAATACATGAAGGAAAAAGCCTTCTGTAGGTATTACGCAAGTTTTGGAAAGATCTTAACTTCCAGCAATGTCAAGGGATGAGATCTACTATTGTTCAAGATCAAGATAAAAAATTCCAGAGGGGCGCCTGGATGGCTCAGTCGTTAAGCGCCTGCCTTCGGCTCAGGTCATGATCCCAGGGTCCTGGGATCGAGCCCCGCATCGGGCTCCCTGCTCAGCTGGAAGCCTGCTTCTCCCTCTCCCACTCCCCCTGCTTCTGTTCCCTCTCTCGCTGTGTCTCTCTCTGTCAAATAAATAAAAATAAAAAATCTTTAAAAAAAAAAAAATTCCAGAGTCACATCTGTAGAGAAGATTCAGAGTAGTGGAAGGGTCTTATAAAAGAACAAAATGTAATCCTGCTAAACATTTATGTAATATTTTGTTTTCAAAATTCTTTTATGTGTATTAATTAAACCTTAGTAGATATTATTCGTATTATTTTCAAAACACTGAAGCTTGCAGAAATTAAATAACTTACTCAAGAACAGTTAGGATTTTAATTTAGATCAATCTAATTACAGAACCTTACTTTGCTGTGGTATCTTCCTCCTATATTTATTTAAATCAATTATATCCAACATTTTACTACTAAGAATCATTTTTATCATGTAGTTTTCCCCATAGATCTTTCATCTTGAAATATTTTATTTATCAAAAATTTGTATCATTTATTTAATTATATCTCCAAGTTTATTAAATTCTAGTAAAAAGTCAAATTAAAAGGATAATTTAGCCTATGAACTTTATCAAACCTAAATATGATTCATTCATTAGACTACTTGGAAAATTGAAAATACTTGTTTCAAAACTTGTGGAACCTCACTACAATTACTTTCAAGGACTTTCACTGAGAATGAATGATTACTGTGTTATTCTAAGGCCATTTTAGGATGTAACATTTGATAATATTAATAGAACAGAGAGGTTTCATAACTTTCTCAAGGTCATACAGCTAGTGAAACTAAGAATTAAATATGCTTCTCTTTGTGTACAATTTTTGATATGCTATACTTATGCCTTGTGATGGTCAGAGGAGAGCCAGCAACTAAACTGACACCAGATCATAGTTTTCCTGAATTTCTAGCACATACCAAATTATTAGAAGTCTCCTTCAGAAAGGATAGGCATAGCTCTATGCAGTATTTTGTATAACTCAACCATGTAAACTAGGTTATTATAATGGCTGTTATTATGAATAAAACTACCATCTCCTTTAACTCTTCAGCTTACAATTAAATGGATAGATCCTAGATATAGTAACTTTCACTGAAATAATGACCATGTAATTGAATATAATATAAATGTAAACCTAATTTATATGCCCAGGTAAATCCATCAAGTACTCATGAAATTGTGAAATTCTCACCAAGTTGTAAGTCTGAATGGCCACCTAAGAATTCAATAGTTTTCTTGTCCTACAATATTATGATAACCATCTTAAACAAGGCACTTTGCTAATAATCAATTTTGATGTTCTTTTTATTCTGCCATTACAGTGACAATGTGATTCAGTTATATGCATATACATACATACGTACATATATATAAAACATTTGTATGTGATTTTTTTAAAAAAATGTTATTTGCTAATCCTCACCATTGCATTTAAAAAGTTGCATGTAGAATTCATTCCATATGCTAGAAAAATTGAAGGGATATATAAATTCTAATTAGCAAGCTAGCAAAAACATTTTAGTGATTTTTTTTAGAAGACAGGATAGCAATTGCCAAACAAGACCACAATAGATATAGCAGTAGACATAATTGTCATAACTGAAAAAAAGATAGAAAAATAAATATGTTGAACATAGTGGTGAAAATGGGCATTGCTGTTGTGTTCCTGACCTTAAGAGAAAAGCTCTCAGCTTTTCCCCATTGAGAATGATAATCGCTGTGGGCTTTTCATAGATGGTTTTTATGATATTGAGTAATGTTCCCTCTATCCCTACACTCTGAAGAGTTTTAATCAGGAAAGGATGCTGTATTTTGTCAAATGCTTTTTCTGCATCAACTGAGAGGATCATATGGTTCTTCTCTTTTCTTTTATTAATATGCTTTATCATGTTGATTGATTTGTGAATATTGAGCCACCCTTGTACCCCAGGAATAAATCCCACCTGGTCGTGATGGATAATTCTTTTAATGCACTGTTGGATCCTATTGGCTAGGATCTTGTTGAGGATTTTGGTATCCATGTTCATCAAGGATATTGGTCTGTAATTCTCTTTTTTGATGGCATCTTTGCCTGGTTTGGGAATCAGGGTAATGCTAGCCTCATAGAATGAGTTTGGAAATTTTCCTTCTGTTTCTATTTTTTGAAACAGCTTGAAAAGAATAGGTATTATTTCTTCTTTGAATGTTTGGTAGAATTCTCCTGGGAAGCCATCTGGCCCTGGATTCTTGTTTTTTGGGAGGTTTTTGATTATTGCTTCAATTTCATTACTGGTTATTGGTCTATTCAGATTGTCTATTTCTATTGTTCAACATAGTACTAGAAGTCCTAGCATCAGCAATCAGACAACAAAAAGAAATAAAAGGTATTCATATTGGCAAAGAAAAAGTCAAACTCTCTCCCTTCACAGATGACATGATACTTAATGTGGAAAACCCAAAAGACTCCACCCCCAAATTACTAGAACTCATATAGCAACTCAGCAATGTGGGAGGATAAAAAATCAATGCACAGAAATCAGTTGCTTTTCTATACACTAACAATATAACTAGAAAGAGAAATTGAGGAATTGATTCCGTTTAAAGTAGCACCAAAAACATGATACTGGGGGAGGAGCAAGATGTTGGAGGAATAGGAGACCTAAATTTCGTCTGGTTCCAGGAATTCAGCTAGATAGTTATCAAACCATTCAGAAGACCTACAAACTCAACAGGACATTTAAGAAAAGAATAGCAGCAATTCTATGAACAGAAAAGTGACCACTTTCTGGAAGGTATGACGTGCAGAGAGGTGAATCTGACGTGATATTTGGGAAGATAGACCATGGGGTGGGGGAGGAGGGAGCCTCCATTAGCCGGTGACCAGAAAGTGATAGAGCAGTGGAGTACAAAATCAGAACTTTTAGAAGTCTGCTCCACTCTAGTGGCTAAGTGGGGGGTGGAACACTTGCTGGGACAGTGGGGTCTCAGGACCCTTGGGGTCACAGGAAGACCAGGGGTGCCTGAGTGTGGCAGAGCTTTCAGGTATCGAAGTTTTTCATTCTTTAAAATTTTGATATACACTTTCTTCTAACAGACCAAAATACATCCTAAATCTAGTGTATGGCTTTGTTCTAGTTTCTCCCAAGATAATATTCTCTCCTTTTTTAAAAATTTTTTTCTTTCTTTTTTCAACCGACTTCTCATCCTATCAATTCCTTTTTTAAAATCTTTTTTAAGGGGCGCCTGGGTGGCTCAGTCGTTAAGCATCTGCCTTCAGCTCAGGTCATGATCTCAGGGTCCTGGGATCGAGCCCCACATCGGGCTCCCTGCTCGGCAGGAAGCCTGCTTCTCCTTCTCCCACTCCCCCTGCTTATGTTCCCTATCTCGCTGTATCTCTATCTGTCAAATAAATAAATAAAATCTTTAAAAAAAATCTTTTTTAAATTTTCATCTTTACAATCATATTCCATCCCTTCATCGTATTTACCCTTATTTTTGTACATATATAAGTTTTTCTTTCTTTAAAATTTCAGGAGGCAATTTCTTCTAACAGACCAAAATACACAAAAAATGTAGTGTGTATTTCTGTTCTATTCACCAGCCTGATCTTTTTTTTTTCTTTTTTTCCTTTCTTCCCCCCCCCCCCAGTTTCGGGTCTCTTCTGATTTGTTAAATGTATATTTTTCTAGGGTTGTTACTCTTTTACCATTTTGTCCTCTCATTCATCTATTCTCCTCTGGACAAAATGAGAAGATGGAAAAACTCACCTCAAAAAAAAAAAAAAAAAAAAAAACAAGAGGCAGTACCTACTGCCAGGGATCTGATCAATACAGACATTAGTACGATGTCAGCATAGAGTTCATAATCATGATTTTAAAGATACTAGCTGGGCTTGAAAAAAGCATGGAAGTATTAGAGAAACCTTTCTGGAGAAATAAAAGAACTAAAATCTAACCAAGACTATTAAATCTAACTGAAATCAAAAACGCTATTAATGAGGTGCAGTCAAAATGGAGGCTCCAACTGCTAGAATAAATGAGGCAGAAGAGAGAATTAGTGGTCTAGAAGACCAAATGATGGAGAATAAAGAAGCTGAGTAAAAGAGAGATAAACAATTACTGGATCATGAGGGGAGAATTCAAGAGATAAGTGATACCATTAGGAGAAACAATATTAGAATAATTGGGATTCCAGAAGAAATGGAGAGAGGGGCAGAAGGTATATTGGAGCAAATTATAGCACAGATCTTCCCAAATTTGGGGAAGGAAATAGGCATCAATATAGGAGACAAATAGAACCTCCCTCAAAATCAATACAAATACATCAACACCCTGACATCTAATAGTTAAACTCACGAGTCTCAGAGACAAAGAGAAAATCTTGAAAGGAGCTTGGGACAAGAGGTCTGTAACCTACAATGGTAGAAATATTAGATTGGCAGCAGACCTACCCACAGATCACTGGCAGGCAGGAAAGGATTGGCATGATATATTCAGAGCACTAAATGAGAAAAATATGCAGCCAAGAATATTATATCTAGCTAGGCTCTCAATGAAAATAGAAGGAGAGATAAAAAGCTTCCAGGACAAACAAAAACTAAAAGAATTTGCATACACCAAACCAGCCTTACAAGAAATATTGAAAGGGGTCCTCTAAGCAAAGAAAGAGCATAAAAATAACATAGACCAGAAAGGAACAGAGACAATATACAATAACAGTCACTTTACAGGCAATACAATGGCATTAATTCATATCTTTCAATAATTACCCCAAATGTAAATGGGCTAAATGCCCCAATCAAAAAACACAGGGAATCAAATTGTAACAAATAAACAAGACCCATTCATATGCTGTCTGCTAGAGACTCATTTTTGACCCAAAGACACTTCCAGATTTAAAGTGAATGGGTGGAAAAATATGTACCATGCTAATGGACATCAAAAGAAAGCTGGGGGAGGGGCCCCTGGGTGGCTCAGTTGTTAAGCATCTGCCTTCAGCTCAGGTCATGGTCCCAGGGTCCTGGGATTGAGCCCCACATCAGGCTCCCTACTCAACAGAAGCCTACTTCTCCCTCCCCAACTCCCCTTGCTTGTGTTCCCTCTCTCGCTGTGTCTCTCTCTGTCAAATAAATAAATAAAATCTTTAAAAAAAAATACAAAGAAAGCTGGGGTGGAAATCCTTATATCAGACACATTATATTTTAAACCAAAGACTATAATAAGAGTTGAGGAAGGACACTACCTCATACTTGAAGGGTCTAACCAACAAGAAGATCTAACAAATTTAAATATCTATGCCCCTAATATGGGAGCAGCCAATTATATAAGCCAATTAATAACAAAATCAAAGAAATACATCAACAATAATGCAATAATAGTAGGCGACCTTAACACGACCCTCACTGAAATGGACAGGTCATCTAAGCAAAATATCAACAAGGAAATAAAGGCTTTTAATGACACACTGGACCAGATGGATTTCACAGATATATTCAGAACATTCCATCCCAAAGCAACAGAATACACATTCTTCTCTAGTGCACATGGAACATTCTCCAGAATAGATCACATCCTGGGTCAGGTCTCAACTGGTACCAAAAGATTGGGATCATTCCCTGCATATTTTCGGACCACAATGCTTTATTTATTTATTTATTTTCAAAGATTTTATATATTTATTTTGACAGGGAGAGAGACAGCGAGAGAGGGAACACAAGCAGGGGGGAATGGAAGAGGGAGAAGCAGGCTTCCCGCCGAGCAGAGAGCCCGATGTAGGGCTCGATCCCAGGACCCTGGGATCATGACCTGAGCCGAATGCAGATGCTTAACGACTGAGCCACCCAGGCGCCCCTGTACCACAATGCTTTAAAACTAGAACTCAATCACAAGAGGCAAGTTGGAAAGAACTCAAATACTTGGAGGCTAAAGAGCATCCTACTAAAGAATGAATGGGTCAACCAGGAAATTAAAGAAGAATTAAAAAAATTCATGGAAACAAATGAGAATTAAAACTCAACTGTTCAAAATCTTTGGGGTGCAGCAAAAGAGGTCCTAAGAGGAAAGTATATAGCAATACAAGCCTTTCTCAAAAATAAGAAAAGTCTCAAATATACAACCTAACCCTATACCTAAAGGAGCTGGAGAAAGAACAGCAAATAAAGCCTAAACCCAGCAGGAGAGGAGAAATAATAAGGATCAGAGCAGAAATCAATGAAATAGAAACAAAAAGAAGAGTAGAACAGATCACAAAACTAGGAGGTGGTTCGTTGAAAGCCTTAATAAGATTGAGAAACCCCTGGCCAGACTTATCAAAAAGAAACAAGAAAGGACCCAAATAAGTGAAATCATGAATGAAAGAAGGGGTCACAACCAACACCAAAGAAATAACAAACAATTATAAGAATACATTATGAGCCACATTATGCCAGCAAATTAAACAATCTGGGAGAAATGGATGCTTTCTTAGAGACCTATAAACTACCAAAATTGAACCAGGAGGAAGTAGAAAACCTGAGTAGACACATAACCAGTAAGGAAATTGAAGCAGTAATCAAAAATCTCCCAACAAACAAAAGCCCAGGGCCAGATGGCTTCCCAGGGGAATTCTACCAAAATTGTAAAGAAGAATTAATACCAATACTTCTGAAATTGTTCCAAAAAATAGAAATGGAACAAAAACTTCCCAAACTCATTTAATGAGGCCATTACTACCTTGATCCCAAAATGAGACAAAGACCCCATCAAAAAGGAGAATTACACACCAATATCCCTGATGAACATGGATACAAAATTCTCACCAAAATACTAGCCAATAGGATCCAACAGTACATTAAAAGGATTATCCACCACGACCAAGTGGGATTTATTCCTGGGCTGTGAGGTTGGTTCAACATCCACAAAGCAATCAATGTGATACAATACATTAATAAAAGAGAGAACAAGAACAATATGATCCTCTCAATAGATGCAGAAAAAGCCTTTGACAAAATACAGCATCTTTTCTTGATTAAAACTCTTCAGAGTGTAGGGATGGAGGGTACATACCTCAAAATCATAAAAGCCATCTATGAAAAACCTACCACAAATATCATTCTCAATGCAGAAAAACTGAGAGCTTTTCCCCTAAGGTCAGGAATATGGCAAGGATGTCCACTATCACCACTGCTTTCAACATACTTCTAGAATTCCTAGCCTCAACAGTCAGACAAGAAAAAGAAATAAAAGACATTCAAATTGGCAAAGAAGTGAAACTCTCACTTTTCGCAGATGATATGATACTTTATGTGGAAAATCCAAAAGATTCCACCCCAAAACTGCTAGAACTCATACAGGAA
Source organism: Halichoerus grypus (assembly GCF_964656455.1). Classification (NCBI taxonomy): domain Eukaryota; kingdom Metazoa; phylum Chordata; class Mammalia; order Carnivora; family Phocidae; genus Halichoerus; species Halichoerus grypus. Next base: position 61,365,564 of record NC_135727.1, on the reverse strand, counting down.
TTCAGTAAAGTAGCAGGATATAAAATCAATGCACAGAAATGAGTTGCATTTTTTTACACCGACAATGAGAGAGAAGAAAAAGAAATTAAGGAGTTGATCTCATTTACAATTGTACCCAAAGCCATAAGATACCTAAGAATAAACCTAACCAAAGAGGCAAAGAATCTGTACATAGAAAACTATAGAATACTCTTGAAAGAAATTGAGGAAGACACAACAAAATGGAAAAACATTCCATGCTCATAGATTGGAAGAACAAATTTTGTGAAAATGTTTATGCTACCTAGAGAAATCTACACATTTAAGGCAATCCCTACCAAAATACCATCAACTTTTTTCAAAGAAATGGAACAAATAATCCTAAAATTTGTATGGAACCAGAAAAGACCCAGAATGCCTGGAGGAATGTTGTAAAAGACAATCAAAGCTGGTGGCATCATGATTCTAGACTTCAAGCTCTACTACAAAGCTGTCATCATCAAGATAGTATGGTACTAGCACAAAAATAGACACATAGATCAATGGAACAGAATAGAGAGCCCAGAAGTGGACCTTCAACTCTATGGTCAACTAATATTTGACAAAGCATGAAATAATGTCCAATGGAAAAAAGACAGTCTCTTCAACAAATGGTGTTGGGAAAACTGGGCAGCCACATACAGAAGACTGAAACTGGACCATTTCCTTACACTACACACAAAAATAGACTCAAAATGAACGAAAGGCCTAAATGTGAAACAGGAATCCATCAAAATCCTTGAGGAGAACACAGGCAGCAAACTCTTCAACCTCAGCCACAGCAACTTCTTCCTAGACACATCGCGAAATGGAAGGGAAGCAAGGGCAAAAATGAACCACTGGGACTTCATCAAGATACAAACCTTTTGCACAGCAAAGGAAACAGTCAACAATACCAAAAGACAACTGACAGAATGGGAGAAGATATTTGCAAATGACATATCAGATAAAGGGTTAGTATCTAAAATCTATAAAGAACTTATCAAACTCAACACCCAAAGAACAAAGAATCCAATCAAGAAATGGGCAGAAGACATGAACAGACATTTCTGCAAAGAAGACATCCAAATGGCGAACAGACACATGAAAAAGTGCTCAACATCACTCGGCATCAGGGAATTAGAAATCAAAACCTCAATGAGATATCAGAGCACACTGGTCAGAAAGGCTAAAATTAACAAGGAAATTAAATCAGGAAATGACAGATGTTGGTGAGAATTAGGAGAAAGCGGAACCCTCTTACACTGTTGGTGGGAATGCAAGCTGGTGCAGCCACTCTGGAAAACAGTATGGAGGTTCCTCAAAAAGTTGAAAATAGAGCTACCCTATGGTCCAAAAATTGCATTACTGGGCATTTACCCCAGAGATATAAATGTAGTTATCCAACAGGGCACATGCACCCCAATGTTTATAGCATCAATGTCCACAATAGCTTAACTATGGAAAGAGCCTAGATGTCCATCTTCAGATGAATGGATAAAGAAGATGTGGTACATATGTACAATGGAATATTATGTAGCCATCAAAAAAATGAAATCTTGCCATTTGCAATGATATGGATGGAACTAGAGGATATTATGTTATGTGAAATAAGTCAATCAGAGAAAGACAAGTATCATATGATCTCACTGATATGAGGAATTTGAGAAACAAGGAAGAGAATCATAGGGGAATGGAGGGAAAAATGAGACAACATGAAACCAGAGGGGAAAACAAACCATAAGAGACTCTTAATCTCAAGAAACAAACTGAGGGTTGCTGGAATGGAGGGGGGTGCGAGGGATGGGTGGCTGGGTGATGGACACTGGGGAACGTAAGTACTGTGGTGAGTGCTGTGAATTTTGTAAGACTGATGAATCACAGACCTGTACCCCTGAAACAAATAATACATTATATGTTAATAAAAAAATTAAAAAAAATAAGATGCCTAGGAATAAAACTGACCAAAGAGTAAAGGATCTATACTCTAGAAACTACAGAACACTTGTGAAAGAAATTGAAGAAGACAAAAAAAGATGGAAAAACTTTCCATGCTCATGGATTGGAAGAATAAACATGAAAATTTCTATGCTGCCCAGAGCAATCTACACTTTCAATGCTACCCTTAGTAAAATACCATTTGCATTATTCAGAGAGCTGTAACAAACAATCCTAAAATTCGTATGAAACAAGAAAAGATCCCGAATCATGAAGGGAATGTTGAAAAAGAAAACCAAAGTTGGGGGCATCTCAATGCCTGACTTCAAGCTATATTACAAAGCTGTGATCACCAAGTCAGCATGGTACTGGCACAAAAACAGACACATAATTAGTGGAACAGAAGAGAGACTCCAGAAATGGACCCTCAACTCTATGGTCAACTAAAATTTTACAAAGCAGGAAAGAATATCCAATGGAAAAAAAAGACAGTCTTTTCAATAATTGGTTCTGGGAAAATTGGACAGCCATATGCAGAAGAATGAAACTGGGCAATTCTCTTATACCATACACAAAGATAAAACTCTAAATGGTTGGAAGACCAAAATGTGAGATAGGGATCCATCAAAATCCTAGAGGAGAACATAGGCAGTAACCTCTTTGACATTGGCCACAGCAACTTCTTTCAAGACATGTCTCCAAAAGAAAGGAAAACAAAAGCAAAAAATGAACTTTTGGGACTTCATCAAGATAAAAAGCTTTTGCACAGCAAAGGAAACAGTCAACAAATCTAAGAGGCAACCCACAGAATGGGAGAAGATATTTGCAAATGACACTACAGATAAAGGGCGGGTATCCAGACTATAAAGAACTTCTCAAGCTCGGCACCCAAAAAACAAATAATCAAGTCAAGAAATGGGCAGAAGACATGAATAAACACTTCTCCAAGGAAGACATACAGATGACTAATAGACACATGAGAAAATGTTCAACATCACTAGCCATCAGGGAAATACAAATCAAAACCACAGTGAGATACTACCTTACACCAGTTAGAATGGCCAAAATTAACAAGACAGGAAACCACAAATGTTGGCGAGGATGCGGAAAAAGGGGAACCCTCTTACACTGTAACTGGGAATGGAAGCTGGTACAGCCACTTTGGAAAACAGTATATAGGTTCCTCAAAAAGTTAAAAATAAAGCTACCCTATGACCCAGCAATTACACTACTGGGTTTTTACCATGAAGATCCAGATGTAGGAAAAAGAAGGGGCACATGCACCCTAATGTTCATAACAGCAATGTCCACAATAGCCAATCTGTGGAAGAAGCCATGATGCCCTTCAACGGACGAATGGATAAAGAAGATGTGGTTCATATAAAAAATGGAATATTACTTAACCATCAGAAAGGATGAATACCCAGGATTTGCATTGACATGGACGGAATTGTAGGGGATTATGCTAAGTGAAATAAGTCAAGCAGGAAAAGACAATTATCATATGGTTTCATTCATATGTGGAACATAAGGAATAGCGTGGAGGACCACAGGGCAGGGAGGGAAAACTGAATGGAAAGAAATCAGATGGGGAGACAAACTATGAGAGTCTATGGACTCCAGGAAACAAACTGAGGTTTTCTGGGGGGAGGGGGGAGGGGAGGGGGTCATCAGGTGATGGGTATTAGGGAGGGCCTATGTGGTGATGAGCACTGGGTGTTATATGCAACTAATAATCATTGAACTCTACATCAAAAACTATTCATGTACTATATGGTGGCCAACTTTACATAATAAAGAAATAATAATAAATAATTTAAAAAGAAAAATAAAAAAGTGCTGTGTTAAGTAGCACTATATAAAGCCTCCAGACTACCTTTAACTGCCAAGATTACTTCCAGTCCCTTCATAGCTTTAGCTAGTGGAAATTTGCCCATATGTACTTTAACAAATTTAGAAGACTAGCTTCTCCCATATGCCAGAGCAGTGTTTCCAAACTTTTAGTTATTTGTATCCCACATTTAAGAATTCTGCAATATTTACCTATAATCATTATTATTTACTTAATATTTAAGAAAATGTTTTAAATTATTCCAAGAAAATGTGTTATTATTTTTAATAATGATATAGCTAGATAAATACTACAACAAATCCTGTCCTTCATACAATGTATCTTTCTTTTGAATTCAAGGAGTTCACAATGTCCTAAAGTGTGACACAATAAATGTATATTAATTTAGGTGTTAAGTGTAAAAATATTATTGAAAATTTTTAACAAATGCTAGAGAACCGCCTCTTATTCAATTATCTCAAGCACTTAACACACAACCTCTGTCTAAGAATGTATTAAACTTCTACATGTTTCTAAAATGACTATCATAAATCTTGCAATTTCTCATAGCCCTGTTCTTAATATACAATTTTAGCAAGCTCTTTTTTGTCAGAGCTAAATAAAACAGTAGAAGGGAAAGTAAGACTGATTAGAGGCAGGCATTGCATAAGCAAGAGCAAAAAATTGCAGATCTCCTGATATAAAAAGTGACCAAAAAAAAACAATAACAACAACAACAACAACAAAAAAAAACAGTGAACCATCTTCCTACATTTTCTAATAGAGAATACCCACAACAATGGTAACATGTAAGTATCAAAAATATTCAATTACAGTTAGTGTCCTTTATTTAAGAAAACATAGAAACGTTTAATTAAAAATCCATCCAGGGCACCTGAGTGGCTCAGTCAGTTAAGCATCTGCCTTCAGCTGGGGTCATGATCCTGAAGTCCCAGAATCGAGCCCTGCATTGGGCTCCCTGCTTAACAGGGAGTCTGCTTCTCCTTCTGCCCCTTACTCCACTTGTCCTCTCTCTCTCTCTCACTCTCTCTCTCAAATAAATAAATTAAAACAAATAAAAAAAATAAAAATCCATCCAAAAAGTTAAAAAAATTATATGTTACTTGTAGAAAAACCCTTCAGTTATCTGTAAAATTTACATATGCAGAACATTGCATTTGTAACATGGCCAGGCAAATAAACTGGCATTATAGTTTTGTTTAAAAAAAAAAAATGGAAGCCTCTGACTTTATTTTGGAGTCATTTTAATTCGTCTAGGTCATGATTATTTTTTAATCACAGAGAGATTTAGTCATTAGGTAAAACAAAATCCAAATCCTGAAAACTATCCATACCATAAAATTAGAAACTACTGCAACCTAATAAGATTGCATGAGCAGTGAATTCTCAGCCATTGTTGGTGATCCATAGGAGGTAGAGATTTTAGCTTAAGCTAACCTTATAAGAAAGAAAGAATAGTAGAACACAAACTATCAACCAAATTGGGGCACCTGTGTAGCCAAGTCGGTTAAGCGTCTGACTTTGATCTTGTCTCAGTTCATGATCTCAAAGTTGCAAGACTGAGCCCCATGTAAGGCTCCGTGTTCAGCAGAAAGACTGCTTGAGATTCTCTTACCCTCTCCCTCTGTCCCTTCCCCTATGCTCTCTCTAAAATAAATAAATAAATCTTTAAAAAATTTCAGCCAAATCATAACTATGGAGTATAATCTTATTGTGAAACACCATTTTCCCTAATATTAAGAGTTGCTCCCCCTTATCAGAACATAAAAATACAAAACATAAATAAAATGGAGATAGAAAGGAAAAGGCATACAATTTCTTCTTTAAAGTAAATGTCAGTGGTCTTAACAAAAAACAACTCCATACACATGCATATTGTAATTAAATTGGCAAATGTAGCAGTAAAGAAAAAATTATAAAAGCAGCAACACAAATGAAGACAGTAACAAACAAGGGAAATCCCACAAGGCTAGTAGGCGATTTTTCAGCAGAAATTCTCCAAGTCATAAGAGAGTGGCATGACATAATCAAAGTGCTGAAAGGGAAAAATCTACATAAAAAATACTTTATGCAGCAAGTCTGTCATTTAGAATAGAAGGAGAGATGAAACAAAACAAAACAAACAAACAAACAAAAAACAAAAACAAAACTCCAAGACAAACAAAAATTAAAGGAGTTCATGACCCCTAAACCAACTCTGCAAGAACTATTAAAGGGGACCCTATGACTGGAAAGGAGAGACCAAAAGTGACAGTATAAAGGCAAGAGACCCAAAAGCAGAGAAAATGAATATTGTTTAAAAAAAAAGAACTCACAAAACTATTTTTAAAAATGTAAAATATGACTCCATATACCTAAGAGGTGGGGAAGAGAGGAGTAAAGAATGCATTCAAATTTAAATGACCATCAACTAAATATAGAATGGTATATGCAGAAGAGGTTATATACAAACTTAATGGTAAGTATATATCAAAAAACACCAATAAATATGCAAAGAATGAAGAGAAAGAAATTCACATACATCACTAAAGAAAATCAGCAAACCATGAAAGAGAAAACTACAAGAAAAGATTAGAGAAAATCTTTAGAAACAACCACAAAACAAATAACAAAATGACAATAAATAAATATCTGTCAATAACTACTTTCTTTTCTTTAATTTATTTTTTATTTTTATTTTTTTAAATTTTATTATGTTATGCTAGTCACCATACAATACATCATTAGTTTTTGATGTAGTGATCCACGATCCATTGTTTTCATATAACACACAGTCCTCCATGCAGTAGGTGCCCTCCTTAATACCCATCACGGGCTAACCAATCCCCCCTCACCCCTCCCCTCTAAAACCCTGTTTGTTTCTCAGGTCCATAGTCTCTCATGGTTCATCTCTCCCTCCAATTCCCCCCGCCCATTTTTCCCTTCCTTCTCCTAATGTCCTCCATGTTATTCCTTATGTTCCACAAATAAGTGAAACCATATGATAACTGCCGTTCTCTGCTTGACTTATTTCGCTTAGCATAATCTCCTCCAGTCCCATCCATGTTGATGCAAAATTTGGGTATTCATCTTTTCTGATGGCTGAGTAATATTCCATTGTATATATGGACCACATCTTCTTTATCCATTCATCTGTTGAAGGGCAGCTCAGCTCTTTCCACAGTTTGGCTATTGCGGACATTGCTGCTATGAACATTGGGGTGCATATGGCCCTTCTTTTCACTACATCTGTGTCTTTGGGATAAATACCCAGCAGTGCAATTGCTGGGTCATAGGGTAGCTCTATTTTAAAATTTTTGAGGAACCTCCACACTGTTTTCCAAAGTGGCTGCACCAACTTGCATTCCCACCAACAGTGTAAGAGGGTTCCCCTTTCTCCACAACCTCTCCAACATTTGTTGTATCTTTCCCTGTCCATTTTTGCCATTCTAACTGGTGTAAAGTGGTATCTCAGTGTGGTTTTGATTTGGATTTCCCTGATGGCTAATGATGATGAACATTTTTTCATGTGTCTGTTAGCCATTTGTATGTCTTCCTCAGAGAAGTGTCTGTTCATCTCTTCTGCCCACTTTTTGACTTGATTATTTGTTTTTTGGGTGTTGAGTTTGAGAAGTTCTTTATAGATCTTGGATACCAGCCCTTTATCTATAGTGTCATTTGCAAAGATCTTCTCCCCTTCTGTGGGTTGCCTCTTTGTTTTGTTGACTGTTTCCTTTGCTGTGCAGAAGCTTTTTATCTTGATGAAGTCCCAAAAGTTCATTTTTGCTTTTGTTTCACTAGCTTTTGGAGATGTATCTTGAAAGAAGTTGCTGTGGCCGATGTCAAAGAGGTTACTGTCTATGTTCTCCTCTAGGATTTTGATAGATTTCTGTCTCACATTGAGGTCTTTCATCCACTTTGAGTTTATCTTTGTGAGTGGTGTTAGAGAATGGTCGAGTTTCATTCTTCTGCATGTGGCTGTCCAATTTTCCCAGCACCATTTATTGAAGAGACTGTCTTTTTTCCATTGCATGATTTTTCCTGCTTTGTCAAAGATTATTTGACCATAGAGTTGAGGGTCCATATCTGGGTTCTCTATTCTGTTCCATTGGTCTGTATGTCTGTTTTTGTGCCAGTACCATGCTGTCTTGGTGATCACTGATTTGTAATATAGCTTGAAATCGGGCAACGTGATGCCCCCAGCTATGTTTTTCTTTTTCAACGTCTCCTTGGCGATTCGGGGTCTTTTCTGATTCCATACAAATTTTAGGATTGTTTGTTCCAGCACTTTGAAAAATGTCATTGGAATTTTGATCGGGATGGCATTGAAAGTATAGATTGCTCTGGGTAGCATAGACATTTTAACAATGTTTATTCTTCCGATCCATGAGCATGGAATATTTTGCCATCTTTTTCTGTCTTCTTCAATTTCTTTCATGAGTGTTTTGTAGTTCCTAGAGTATAGATCCTTTACCTCTTTGGTTAGGTTTATTCCGAGGTATCTTATGGTTTTTGGTGCTATTGTAAATGGAATCGTTTCTTTAATTTCTCTTTCTACAGTTGTGTTGTTAGTGTATAAGAAAGCAACTGATTTCTGTGCATTGATTTTGTATCCTGCCACATTACTGAATTGCTGGATGAGTTCTAGTAATTTTGGGGTGGAGTCTTTTGGGTTTTCCACATAAAGTATCATGTCATCTGCGAAAAGAGAGAGGTTGACTTCTTCTTTGCCAATCTGAATACTTTTTATTTCTTTTTGTTGTCTGATTGATGTTGCTAGGATTTCTAGTACTATGTTGAACAACAGTGGTGAGAGTGGGCACCCTTGTTGTGTTCCTGATCTTAAGGGAAAGGCTCTCAGATTTTCCCCATTGAGGATGATATTCGCTGTGGGTGTTTCATAGATGGATTTTATGAGCTTGAGGAATGTTCCCTCTATCCCTATACTCTGGAGAGTTTTAATCAGGAAAGGATGTTGTATTTTGTCAAATGCTTTTTCTGCATCTATTGAGAGGACCATATGGTTCTTTTTCCTCCTCTTATTAATGTGTTCTATCACATTGATTGATTTGTGAATGTTGAACCACCCTTGCATCCCGGGGATAAATCCCACTTGGTCGTGGTGGATGATCCTTTTAATGTATTGTTGGATCCTATTAGCTAGGATTTTGTTGAGGATTTTGGAATCCATATTCATCAGGGATATCGGTCTGAAATTCTCCTTTTTGATGGGGTCTTTGCCTGGTTTGGGGATTAAGGTAATGCTGGCCTCATGGAATGAGTTTGGAAGTTTTCCTTCTGTTTCTACTTTTTGAAACAGCTTCAGGATAATAGGTATTATTTCTTCTTTGAATGGTTTGTAGAATTCCCCAGGGAATCCATCAGGCCCTGGACTCTTGTTTTTTGGGAGGTGTTTGATCACTGCTTCAATCTCGTTACTGGTTAATGGCCTATTCATGTTGTCAATTTCTTCCTGTTTCAGTCTTTGCAGCTTATAGGTTTCCAGGAACGCCTCCATTTCATCCAGATTGCTCAGTATATTGGCATATAGTTGTTGATAATAATTTCTAATAATTGTTTCTATTTCCTTGGTGTTAGTCGTGATCTCTCCCCTTTCATTCATAATTTTATTAATTTCAATCCTTTCTCTTTTCTTTGGATAAGTCTGGCCAGTTGTTTATCAATCTTATTAATTCTTGCAAAGAACCAACTTCTAGTTTCATTGATCTGATCTACTGTGTTTCTGGTTTCTAATTCATGGATTTCTGCTCTAATTTTAATTATTTCTCTTCTAATGCATAGCTTAGGCGTCATTTTTTGCTTTTTCTCTAGTTCTTTAAGGTGTAGAGTTAGTTGGTGAATTCGGGATTTTTCTATTTTTTTGAGTGAGGCTTGGATGGCTATGTATTTCCCCCTTAGGACCGCCTTTGCAGTATCCCATAGGTTTTGGACCGATGTGTTTTCGTTCTCATTGATTTCCATGAATTGTTTAAGTTCTTCTTTGATTTCTTGGTTGACCTAAACATTCTTGAGCAGAGTGGTCTTTAGCTTCCTAGTGTTTGAATTTCTGCCAAATTTTTCTTGTGATTGAGTTCCAGTTTTAGAGCATTGTGGTCTGAGAATATGCAGGGAATAATCTCAATCTTTTGGTATCGGTTGAGACCTGATTTGTGACCCAGTATATGGTCTATTCTGGAGAAAGTTCCATGTGCGCTCGAGAAGAATGAGTATTCTGTTGTTTTAGGGTGGAATGTTCTGTAAATATCTATGAGGTTCATCTGGTCCAATGTATCATTCAAAGCTCTTGTTTCCTTGTTGATTTTCTGCTTAGATGATCTGTCCATTGCTGAGAGTGGAATATTGAGTTCTCCTACAATTAACGTATTGTTATCAATATGACTCTTTATTTTGGTTAACAGTTGGCTTATGTAGATGGCTGCTCCCATGTTGGGGGCATAGATATTTACAATTGTTAGATCTTCTTGTTGGATAGACCTTTTAAGAATGATATAGTGTCCTTCTGTGACTCTTATTACAGACTTTAGTTTAAAATCTAATTTGTCTGATATAAGAATTGCTACCCCAGCTTTCTTTTGAGGTCCGCTGGCATGGAAGATAGATCTCCATCCCTTCACTTTCATTCTGGATATATCTTTAGGTTCAAAATGAGTCTCTTGTAGACAGCATATGGATGGGTCCTGTCTTTTTATCCAATCTGCAACCCTGTGCTGTTTTATGGGAGCGTTAAGCCATTCACGTTGAGAGTGATTATTGAAATATATGAATTAATTGTCATCATGTTGCCTGGGAAGACGTTGTTTTTATAGATTGTCCCTGTAAATTTCTATTGTCGATCACTCTTGGGGTCTTTCTCCTTTTATAGAACCCCCCTTAATATTTCTTGCAGGGCCGGCTTAGTGGTTACATATTCTTTCAACTTCTGCCAGTCTTGGAAACTCTGCATCTCTCCATCCATTCTAAATGAAAGCCTTGCCGCATAAAGTATTCTTGCCTGCATGTTCTTCTCATTTAGTAACCTGAATATATCTTGCCAGGTCTTTCTGTCTTGCCAGGTCTCTGTGGATAGGTCTGACGTTATTCTGATGTTCCTCCCTCTCTACATAAGGAATCTCTTCCCCCTAACTGCCCTTAAGATGGTTTCCTTGGCTCTAAGATTTGCAAGTTTTACTATTACATGCCGGGGTGTTGGCCTGTTTTCCTTGATCTTGGGAGGGGTCCTCTCTGCCTCTAGGATGCAGATTTTTTTTTTCCTTCCCCAGATTAGGGAAGTTCTCAGCTATAATTTGCTCAAATATATCTTCTAGTCCTCTCTCTCTCTCCACTCCCTCCGGGATTCCAATTATTCTGACATTGGAACGCCTCATGGTGTCACTTATTTCTCTGATTCTATTTTCATGGATTCTGAGTTGTTTTTCCCTGGCCTCCTCTTTTCCCTTTTTATCTATTATATTGTCTTCCAGCTCACTTATTCTCTCTTCTGTCTCAGTTACTCTAGCTGTTAGATTATCTAGATTGGATTGGATCTCACTGATAGCATTTTTAAGTTCTGCCAATTCACCTTTTATTTCTGCCCTTAGAGACTCTATGTTGCCATTAATTGATTTCTCCATTCTAGCCATTGTCTTCAGAATTGCTAGCCTGCATTCCATCTCCGACATCTTGGTTATATCTGCATCCATTTGTAAATCTGCACCATAAGTCATAATCTCTGAGTCTTTTCTGTTTTGGGGGCTCCTCCTAGTCATTCTGTTGATGGGTGTTTGAGGGAATGTATAGAGCCCAAATTATTGACCAGAACCCAAGCAAGATGCACCTGTTTTCTTGGGACCTTAGGGTTGCTGGCCTCTTGTTTTCCCAGCCTGTCTTCTGCGGGAGGGGCCTGTCATGCTGTTACTCAGGCAACCCTGTTTGGGCGGAGTTGCCCTGTGCCCCTGTGGTGGGGGATGGGCTCAGTGGGAATCAGTCTTTGGGGCTTTTGTTCTCTGGTGCCTTTCCCTGACGGCTTTCTGGGTCTCTTCCGCGAGTTAGAGCAGAAGAGACCTTTTCCAACCCTCTGCCACAGAGCAGAGAGACCGCAGTCTGTTTTTCAGTGAGCTCTCCAGGCCACACTGTCTCCGTTTCTGTCCGTGCTGCTATAAACCGCAGCGTCCTGGGTTGTGCGCCCCTCTGTAGCGCTCCCAGTCCTGCCTCCATATCGGGGTACCTCTCTCCCCTTTGTGCTTCTAAAACTGCCAGCCACTCCCAGTTCGTGCGTGTGCGACTCCGCCGCTCGGTGTTTTCACCCCGGAGGTTGCAGTTAACCGGCACGACCCCGGAGCACCGGGTTTCCGTCTTGGTGGCTGCAGTTCGCATGCGTGCGACCATCGCTCCGGGTTTCTCTCCAGGGAGCTGCGGTTCACGTGCGCGGGACCCCGCCATTCTGGTTTTCCACCCCAGGGGCTGCCCTAAAGTCCTTTCCTGATGCTACTGGTCTGCGAGTCTATGCCCGGTCCGCAGCGCGCGAGGCTGTCACTCACTGGCGGTGTAGGATCCCCATGTCCAGGCACCCTCCTGCTGCCGTTTATCCTCCGATATCTGCCCGCAGGATCACAGCTCTCCGCTTCGTACCTCAAAACCAACTGCCTGTGATATTCTGTTTGTAGAGATCCAGATCTTCTTACATCTCAGGCTGGTTTCGTGGGTGCTCAGAGTGGTCTGGTAGATATCCAGCTCAATTTCTGGGACCAGTTGAAATAGGGTCCCCTACTCCTCTGCCATCTTTTCCCCCCATCGTCAATAACTACTTTCAATTTAAATGGACTAAATAAACACTTCAGTCCAAAGACATAGGGAGACAGAATGGATTTAGAAAAAAAACAAAAGCAAAAATAAACAAACAAAAACCAAAAAACAAAACACACACACACAAAAAAACCCCAAGACCCATCTATATGTTCTTTGCTAGAGACCCATTTTAGGGTACTGGGTAGCTCAGATGCTTAAGTGTCTGCCTTTGGCTCAGGTCATGATCCCAGGGTCCTGGGATCAAGCCCCGCATCGGGCTCCCTGCTCAGTAGGGAGCCTGCTTCTCCTTCGGCCCCTCTCTCTCTGTCTCTTAGGAAAAATAAATAAAATCTTAAAAAAAAGAGAGACTCATTATAGACCTAAAGTCACCTGCCGATTGAAAGTGAGGCACTGAAGAAACATCTGTCATGGAAATGGATGTCAAAAGAAAGCCAGAGAAGAAATACTTACATCAGACAAAATAGTTTAACAAAAAAATATTAATAGGATAAAAAGAAAAACAATATATGATAATAAAGTAAATAATATGACAAGAAGATATAACAATTATAAATGTGCACCCAAAATAGGAACACCCAGTACATAGAAGAGTAAATAACAAACATAAAGTAACTAATCCATGATAATACAGTAATAGCAGGGGACATTAATACAATACTTACATCAATGGACAGATCATCTAAACAGAAAATCAACAATGAAACAATGACTTTATTTTTTAAAATATTTTATTTATTTATTTGAGAAAGAGAGAGAGCGTGCACAAGTGGGGGGAGGGGCAGAGGAAGATGGAGAAACAGACTCCCTGCTGAGTGCAAGCCCACACAAGTCACAAGGCTCCATCTCAGAACCTTGAGATCATGACCTGAAGCAAAATCAGATGCTTAACTAACTGAGCCACCCAGGATCCCAGTAGCAATGACTTTGAATGAAATACTAGAACACATGAATTTAACAGATACATATGATATTCCATTCTCAAACAACCAGAATACACATTATTTCAAAAACATGGAATATTCTCCAAAATGTATCACATATTAGGCCACAAAACAAACCTCAACAAATTCAAGATTGTAGTCATACCATGCATTGTTTCTGACCACAATGCTATGAAACTAGAAGTCAACCACATACAAACACACACACGCACACACACACACAAAATCTGTAAAGACCACAAGTACATAAACGTTCAATAAAATGCTACTAAAGAATTAATGGGTCAACCATGAAACGAAAGAAGAAATTTAAAAAATACATGGAGGGGCGCCTGGGTGGCTCAGTCGTTAAGCGTCTGCCTTCGGCTCGGGTCATGATCCCGGGGTCCTGGGATCGAGCCCCGCATCAGGCTCCCTGCTCGGCGGGAAGCCTGCTTCTCCCTCTCCCACTCCCCCTGCTTGTATTCCCTCTCTCGCTGTGTCTCTCTCTGTCAAAAAAAAAAAAAAAAAAAATCTAAAAAATACATGGAAAAATTTAAATAAAAACACAATGTTCTAAGACCATTGGAATGCAGCAAAAGCACTTAGAAAAATGAAGTTTATAGCAATAAAGGCCTAAATCAAGACATAAGAAAAATCTCAACCCACCTTACACCTAAAGGAGCTAGACAAAGGACAACAACAACAACAACAGAACATAAACCCAGCAGAAGGAATGAAATAATACAGATTAGTGCAGAAATAAATAATATAGAAACAGAACAAAAATAATAGAACAGATCAATGAAACCAGGAACTCTTTCTTTGAAAAAAAATTGATAAACCTATAGTCAGACATATTAAGATAAAGGAGAAGGCCATCAAATACCTAAAATCATAAATTAGAGAGGAAAAATAACAACAAACACCACAGAAAAACAATTATAAAACATTATGAAAAACTATATGCCAACAAACTGAACAAACTAGAAGAAATGGAAAAATTCCTAGAAACACATAAACTACCAAAACTGAAACAAGAAGAAATAGAAAATTTGAACAGACCAAGAACCAGCAAAGAAATTGAATCAGTAATCAAAAAATTCCCAAAAAACAAAAGTCCAGGACCAGATGACTTCACAGGCGAATTCTACCAAACATTTAAAAAATAGTTAATACTTATTCCCTCAACCTATTCCAAAATAGAAAAGTAAGGTAAACTTCCAAATTCATTGTATGAAGCCAGCATTACCCTGTTGTCAAAACCAGATAAAGACACCACTGAAAAAGAGAACTACTGGCCAATATCCCTGATGAACACAGATGCAAAAACCCCAACAAAATACTAGTAAACTGAATTCAACAAGACATTAAAAAATTATTCACAACAATCAAGTGGGATTAATTGCTGTGTTGCAAAGAACATCCAATATTTGGAAATCATTCAGTGTGATACATCACATCAAGAGAAAAGATAAGAACCATACTATTATTTTTTATTTTTTTTAATTTTTTTCATGTTTTTACTTAAAATCCTGTTACTTAACATACAGTGTAATATTAGATTCACCTGTACAATATAGTGATTCAATACTTCTCTACACCACCCTTGCTTATCAGAGCAAGTGCATTCTAAACCCCCATCACCCAGCCCCCCATCCACCTCCCCACTGGTAAGAACTAGCTTGTTCTCTATAATTAGGTGTCTGTTTCTTGGTTTCTCTCCTTCACTCTATTTTTTTCTCTTTGCTTATATCCTTTGTTTCTTAAATTCCACATACGAGTGAAATTATATGGTATTTATCTTTCTCTTACTGTATTATTTCACTTATCATAATACTCTCTAGCTCCATCCATGTCATTGCAAATGGCAAGATTTCATTCTTTATGGCTGAGTAATATTTCATTGTGCATGTGTGTGTATACACATGCATACCACATTTTCTTGATCCATTCATCAGCCTATGGACAAATGGGTTGTTTCCATAATTTGGCTATTGTAGGAAAACAACATGGAGGTTCCTCAAAAATATAAGATTGGAACTACCCTATGATCCAACAATTGCACTACTGGATATTTTCCCAAAGAACAGAAGAACAGTAATTCAAAGGGATACATGCACCCATATATTTATTGTAGCATTATTTACATTAGCCAAGAATATAGAAGCAGACAAAGTATCCATCAGTTATGGATAGGAAGAAGTTGGGGGAGGCGTATATCTTTTCAAATTAGTGTTTTTGTGTCCATTGGGTAAATTCCCAGTAGTGGAATTATCGGATCATATGTTATTTCTATTTAATTTTTTGAGGAGCATCCATACTATAGTGGTACAGTGGCTATACCAATTTACATTACTACCAACTGTCCATGAGGGTTCCTTTTTCTCCACATCATTGCCAACACTTGTTATTTCTTGTCTTTTTGATGTTAGCCATTCCACAGGTGTAAGCTGATATCTCATTGTGGTTTTGATTTGCATTTCCCTGATGATTAGAAAGGAAATTTTAAAACTAACAAAGACCATCTATGGAATACTTATAAGTATCAAGATTGAGAACAAATAAAACATGTCCACTCTCATAACTGTTATTTAACATACTACCAGAAATTCTCCAGACTTTTATAAGACATAACTAAGTAACTACCTACATACCAAATAAATAAATAATACAGTGATTGGAAAACAAGAAATAAAAGTATCCCTATTTGCAAATGATATGATTGTGTAGAAAATTTCAAGTAATTTATAAATAACTGCTCTATATTAAATTATATTAAAAAAGTTGCAGGATAGAAATATTAGCACAAAAAATTCATTTACAGTCACTCAAAAATATGAAATACTTAGATATAAACTCAGCAAAGTATTGTCAGGATCTGTATGCTAAAAATTTACAATATTATAATGAAGAAAATGAAAAATCTAAATAAATGGACAGACATATCATGTTCCTTGGTTAGAAGACTCTATCTAGAAAAGATAACAATTCTCCTCAAATTGATATACTGGTCTAATAAAATTCCTATCAAACCAGCAAGGAATTTTGTAGATTAGACAAGATACTTTTAAAATGTTTAAGAAAAGGCCCTAGAATAGATAAACAATCTTTAAAGAAAAAGAATAGTGGGAAGAAACACTTTACCTAGTTGTAAAACCTTCTACAAAGCTACATTAATTAAGGTTTATGAAAAAAAAAAAAAAGCTGTGTGATATTGGTGGAGGGATGGACATATAGATCAACAGAAAAGAGTAGAGAATCCAGAAATAGATCCACACCAATATTCTCAACTAATTTTTTTACAAAATTTAAAAGCAATTCAGTAGAGGAAGTAGACTTTTCAAAATAGGGGGCTGAAGAAATTAGACATCCATAAGAAAAGCAAACGAACCTTGACCTAAGTCTCACATCTTTTACATAAATTAACTCAAATTGGATCACAGACTTAAGTGTTAAATGTAAAACTTAAAATTTAGAAAAAAAAACAGGAAAAAACTTTAGCTTCTAGGGCTAGGAGAAAATGTCTTAGACTTATTATCAAAACCACGATCCATTAAATTAAAAATTGATATATCATAACCACAAAAATTTAAAACTTTTGCTCTCCAAAAGACCTCATGAAGAGATGAAAAGACAAGATACAGGCTGAAAAAAATATTTGCAATCCACATATCCAACATAGGATGAATATATAGAATATATCAAAAAAATTTTCCATACTCCAAAGTATCTAAACAAGTCCAATTAGAAAATAGACAAAAGTCATGAACAGATACTTCACCCAAGAGAGTGTCACAATGACCAAAAATAAATTGCATGTCAACTTCGTTTGGAGTAAGTATGTTAGGTGTTCTCTGGTTTCTTAGTATAAGATATTGTTTTCCAAGTACTTTAATATAGCATCAAGAATTTCAATTTTGGACCACCTCCAAGGGAACCTAAACATATAGATAAACCTCTATAATGTTCTTTCACTTAGGGCAGGTCTCTTAACACCACAGAGGGCTTTAGAGTAAGGTATGAGTTCTTTCCTCAAAAATTATTTTTACCTGAGGAGAAAAGTATGAATCTGTAGAATAAATTATCAGACCAGTAACAAACCTGCAATATTAAAAAAGGAAACAAAATTCCACAGGGTAAAATAGAAAAAATTATACAATCCAGAGGCCCTCTGTTGTGGTTATAGCAAATCTCCACCACATTAAGTAAAGGAACTATAATCACCTTGTAAAAATATATTTATTTGCCATTAGTTAATAAATATTTAGCTTTTTAAATATGTATATTATGTCCTAAAATATGGTTAATTGGTAATGGTATATTGGTTTATGTTTTTCAAATAAAATAAAATTATGGAAAACAGCTATTCAGAGCTTGAGACCATAGCTCCAGACATTATTGTTCACCTAGTAGCAACTCATGAGATTTACAGTAATAACATCTAAGAAGAAAAATTAGTCTATAGAATGTAGCTTTGCACACCCAAACCAAAAATATATTGGGAAATGTTATATTTTCAACTTCTGAGTTGTGTTGAATTAAAAAATCATAAATTGTATAGCATTTTATTTAGTTATAATTCTTACAGTATAGTCAAATAATGCCAAATATATGGTAGATGAAATACATTATTATAAATGAGAAGATATTGCCAAACAAATTTTGGAAGTTACAAGGAGTGTTAAAAGAAACTACCTATTCAGATGTAAGCCAGATGGAATTTCTAAGCTTTAATTCAAAAAGTCCCATCTCTTGTGTTCATGATAGTCTTTCCACATTAATCTCAAAGACCCTACCTACCAACAAAAGAATTCTAAACCTTGAATGAAATGTTTGAAGTAAGTGCTTCCAATGGTTGAGAGCTCTTGCATCCAAAATGCCTAAGCCCCTCAGCCTGGACAGCTGAACAGCAGTTTTTGTGAGGAGATCTCTTCATTAATAATTAACAGAAAGTACTGCAATCAAGTCAGAAAACCTCTCACAGCTCCAGTGTCACTGAAAGGGCACTTTGGCACTGTTTTCCTTAGTAGGCTAATAAAATGGGAATTTGTAGGTTATGAGATTGGTGCTACCTTAAGTGGATCTTGTATTGTTTGGTATACAAAAGTAGTTTTATTACATTTTTCTGCCTGCCATTTCTAGCTAAAGTTCCATGATCAGATTAGGATAGCAGGAAAGCACTACATTTAAAAAGTCTTTGTAGGTGGAGATACTTATCAAATTCTTTGTTTTTTCTCTATAGGTTGAACATAATATATAACTTTTTTGCCTAATTAAAGCTTTGTTAATGCAAATGTGCACTTTGGGGAATTTCTGAAGCAGGTTTAGCATGAACAAAATTGTGAATAGAAAACTTTTGTTTTTGGTGGCTTCCATCTCATCTTTCAGTGACCTTCCTTGCCTTTTCCCAACCCTCATCAAAACACTAAAGACTCAAGCCCTTCATGTGGCCTTTCAGCATTCCAGGCTTTTTCACAGTCCCATCTACTAAGCTTTCTTTCTTAAAAACCAATTTGTATTGCAGACTTTTCATTCATCCAATTGCCTCCCAAATTTTATTTCTCTTTATGTTCTCTTCCTGCTCCAATCTTTACTAGTTAATTTGATAAACTCATTCAACTACTATATAATGAGGGGCAGATCAAAATGTTTGTATTTAAACAAGACACCCAGAGGTCAAATATTTTAAGTACAAAAATATTTTCATGGAAATATACTAGTGTGGAAGATAGTGGAAAGACAAGTTCTGTTGTGTCCTTCAAATCACACATGTAATCATCTGCCTTCATACAAACATATCACCAATAGTCCTTTAATACTGTGATATTCTCAAAAACTTCAAATTCCCAAGGCAAATATTTTATTTAATGTCACAGTTTGTTTTACTTTGCAAAGTCTGTAAATCAAAACCATTACACAAAGAGAAAAAATAACCAAGATATTTATAATTTTCCCTATAAGAATAGGGAAAATTTATAGAATGCAAAGATGACCAAAAAGAACAATCCCAGGCAGCTCTCAGACAATTCTATCACTTTGTTAGGGTTTATAGACTATGTACATACCCATGATTTTATTTGACCATCACAAAAACCCTATGACACAGGCATGACATAAATATTATTGTGTAATTTTACAAATGAATGTATGACAAAGAAAAGTTAATAATTTGTCCAAAATATTATAGGGAGTTACAGCACAAAATATCTGACACATAGTCTAATGTCTTATCCAATATAATTATGTTTCCTGGCTAAATTTTTTCAAGCCAAGTTTTGACGTTTACTTTTCTTGAAGAACTTTCAACTACCAGTAATTCTTGTATCAATTTTTTAAATCAGATCACAGCTTTTATAATTATTTTTTGTTAATTTAATGTTATTTTATCTTAATTCCAGGATAGATAACAGTGTTCTTTAGTTTCAGGTGTGCAATATAGTGATTGAACTATTTCGTACATCACCCAGTGCTCATCAACACAAGTGCAATCCTTTTTATTTTTTGAGATGTTTTATATATTTTATTTTCATTCTGAGTCTTCAAAATCTGGTGGGCATTTTACATTTTTGGAACATCTTAATCCAGACACTAAATTTTCATCTGAAACCCTTGCTCTGTATTTAGATTTCATCAAAATTTATGGTTGAAAAAGTAGATTTACATACTTGTTTTTCCCACAGAATGTTTTTCAGTAACTGAATGAAAAACCATTTTCCATAATAGGAATATTTTTAAATAAAAATAATATTTTTAGAATGATTGATATGACTTTTATTTTTGTAATTTTAAACAAAACTGATTTTATTTATTTCAATTTCTTTTTTAATGTAAATTTTACTTAGTTAACATACAGTGTAATACTGGTTTCAAGAGTAGAATTCAAAAATTTATCACTTACATACAACACCCAGTGCTCAACACAAGTGCCTTCTTTAAAACCCATCATACATCTAGTCCATCCACCACCCACCTCCCTCCATCAACCCTCAGTTTGTTCTCTATCATTATGACTCTCTTATGGTTTGTTTCCCTATCTCCTTTTTTTTCTTTTTCCCCTGCCCATATGTTCATCTCTTTTCTTCCCTAAATTCCACATATGAGTAATATCACATAGTATTTGTCTCTCTCTGACTTATTTCATATATATATATATATATATGTATCTCCCCAAACTTCGCTATCCATTCATCAGTTGAGGGGCATTTGGGCTCTCTCTATAAATTTGCTATTGCTGATAATGCAGCTATAAAAATCAGGGTGCATATACCCTTTTGAATCTGTATTTTTGTATTCTTTGGGGAAATAACTAGTAGTATAATTGTTGGATCATAGCTTAGTTCTATTTTTAACGTTTTGAGGAAACTCCATACTGTTTTCCAGAGTGGCTGCCCCAGTTTGCATTGTGACCAACAGTGCAAGAATGTTCCCCTTTCTCCGCATCCTTGTCAACACTTGTTGTTCTCTTGTTAATTTTAGCCATTTAGACAGGCGTGAGGTGGTTTCTCATTGTGGTTTTGATTTGTATTGCCCTGATGATGACTGACCTTAAGCATCTTTTCATCTGCCTGTTAGGCAGATGTTTTCTTTAAAAAAAAGTGTCTATTCATGTCTTCTCTCCATTTCTTAACTGGATTATTCATTTTTTTGGGTGTTGAGTTTGATAAGTTCTTTATAGATTTTGGATACTAACCATTTATCAGATAAAAAAAAATTTCCCATTCTGTAGGCTGCCTTTTAGTTTTGTTGATTCTTTCCTTTGCTGTGCAGAAGCTTTACCTTGATGAAGTCCCAATAGTTCATTTTGCTTTTGTTTCCCTTGCCTCCAGAGACATGTCTAGTAAGAAGTTGCTACAGCCAAGGTCAAAGAGATTGCTGCCTATGTTCTCCAATAGGATTTTGATGGTTTCTTGTCTCACATGTAAGTCTTTCATCCTTTTTCATTTATTTGTGGGTATGGTGTAAGAAAGAGGTCCAGGTTCTTCTGTATGTTGCTGACCAGTTTTCCCAACATCATTTGTAGAAG
This sequence comes from Halichoerus grypus, assembly GCF_964656455.1. Lineage (NCBI taxonomy): Eukaryota > Metazoa > Chordata > Mammalia > Carnivora > Phocidae > Halichoerus > Halichoerus grypus. Next base: position 61,344,047 of record NC_135727.1, on the reverse strand, counting down.
ATACTGTCTTTTTTCCTTTGGATATTGTTTCCTGTTTTGTCAAAGATTAGTTTATCATAAAGTTGTGGGTCCATTTTGGTGTTCTCTATTCTGTTCAATTGATCAATGTGTCTGTTTTTGTGCCAGTACCATACTGTCATGATGGCTACAACTATGTAATATAACTTGAAATCCAGAATTGTGTTGCCTCCTTTTTTTTTTTTTTTTTTTTTCAGTGTTGCTTTAGCTATCTGGGGCCTTTGTAGTTCCATACAAATTCTAGGAATTTTTTTTTCTAGCTCTATGAAAAAATGCTGTTGGTGTTATGATAGGGATTGCATTAAATGTGTAGATTGTTTTGGTGAGTATAGACCTCTTAGCAATGTTTGTTCTTCCAATCCATGAGCATGGAATGCTTTTCAATTCTTGGTGTCCTCTTAAAATTCTTTTATACGTGTTCTATAGCTTTCAGAGTATAGACCTTTTAACTCTTTAGTTAGGTTTATTCCTAGGTATCTTATTTTTGGGGGCACAATTACAAATGGGATTGATTCCTTGATTTATCTTTCTGCTGCTTCTTTATTGGTGTACAGAAATGCAACAGATATCTGCACATTGATTTTATATCCTACAACTTTGCTGAATTCATGTATTAGTTCTAGCAATTTTTTGGTGGAATCTTTCAGGTTTTCTACATAGAGTATCATGTCATCTGCAAAAAGTGAAAGTGTGACATCTTCCTTGCCAATTTGGATGCCTTTTGTTTCTTTTTATTGTCTGATTGTTGAGTCTAAGACTTCTAGTACTATATTAAACAGTAATCGTGAGGTGAACATCCTCTTATTCCCGACTGTAGGGGAAACGCTTTTCATTTTTCCCCATTGAGGATGATATTTACTGTGGGTCTTTCATATATGGCCTTTATGATGCTGAGGTATGTTCCATCTATCCCTACTTTGTTGAGGGTTTTTGTCAAGAATGGATGTTGTGTTTTGTCAAATGTTTTATTTTTTTTCTGCATCTATTTACAGGATCATATGGTTCTTACCCTTTCTCTTATTAATGTGGTGTATCACATTGATTGATTTGAGAATATTGAAACACCCCTGCAGCCCAGGAATAAATCCAACTTGATCATGGCTTATAATGCTTTTACTGTACTGTTGGATTTGACTTGCTAGTATCTTGTTGAGAATATATGCATCTGTATTCGTCAGGGATATTGGTCTGTAATTCTCCTTTTTAGTGGGGTCTTTGGTTTGGGAACCAAGGTAATGCTTGCTTTGTAGAATGAGTTTGGAAATTTTCCTTCCATTTCTGTTTTTTGAAACAGAGAATTACAGGAATTAACTCTTCTTTAAATATCTGGAAGAATTTCCCTGGGAAGCCATCTGGCACAGGACTTTTGTTAGTTGGAGATTTTCGATTATTGATTCAATTTATTTGCTGGTTATGGATCTGTTCAAATTTTCTATCTTTTCCTGTTTTTTCAATTTTAGTAGTTTGTAAGTTTCTAGGAATTTGTCCATTACTTCCATATTGCCTAGTTTGTTGGCATATAGTTTTTCATTGTGTTATCTTATAATTGCTTGTATTTCTGTGGTGTTGTTTGTGATCTCTCCTCTTTCATATGGCATTTTATCTATTTGGGTTCTTCCTTTTTTCTTTGTATAAGTCTTGCTAGGGTTTTATCATTTTTATTAATTCTTTAAAGGAATGGCTCTTAGTTAATTACTGTCTATGTTCTTTCCCATTTATTCAAATTATATACCTCCTTCAGAATTTGGCTCAAGTCTTTCTTGGCTGAAGAATTATTAGGTAAGGTCCACTCAGATTGCTCTAAACTTTTCCTGAACTCTCAAAGTAATTCTTAGATGAATCATACTCAGCTTATCCATTGAAGATATGTTTCTATGATTTTTTTTTAAAGATTTTATTAATTTATTTGAGAGAGAGTGAGAGAACATGATCATGAATGGAGGGGCAGAGAGAAAGGGAGAGGGAGAAGCAGACTTCCTGCTGAGCAGGGAGCCTGATGCAGGGCTCAATCCCAGGATCCTGGGATCATGATCTGAGCCAAAGGTAGACACAACCAACTGAGCCACCCAGGTGCCCAAACTGAAATGCTGTATCCATTAACTGGTAAATCATTCCCCTCCCCCATCAGCCCCAGGAAACTACTTTTATACTTTCTCTATATAAATTTGACTGCTCAAGGTGCCTCATATAATTGGAATCATACAATATTTGTTCTCGTGGCTGACTTACTTGACTTAGCATACTGTGTTTGAAATCCATCCGTATTGTAGTATGTGTCAAAATTTCATTCTTTTTAAAGAATGAATAGTATTCTATTGTATGTGTAAACCACATTTTTCTCATCCATTTATACATCACTGGAAATCTGGGTAGTTCCACATTTTGGTTATTGTGGGTAATGCTGTTATAGAACATTAGTGTACAAATACCTGTTCTACTTTTTGCTTTTGACTATTTTGTATATATACCCAAAGAGGAATGGCTAGATCATAGAATAATTCTATGTCTAACTTTTTGTGGAACTGCTATGCTGTTTTCCAAGGAAACTGCACCATTTTAATTACTTACCAACAGTGCACAAGTGTTTCAATTTCCCTAAATCCTTTTCAATGCTTGTTTCTGGTTTTTTAAATAAGAGACATCCTAATGCGTGTGAAATGATATCACATTGTCATTTTGATTTACTCTCCCCTAATGCTTAGTGATATTGAGCATCTTATTATATATTTATTAATCATCTCTATATCATCTGTAGAGAAATGTCTATTCAAGTCTTTGCCCATTTCTTCTTTATTTTATTGAAGTGTAATTAACATAATGTTATATTATTTTCAGGTGTATAATATCATAATTCAACAATTCTATACAATACACAGTCCTCATCAAGATAAGTGTATTGTCCCCCTTTATGTATTTCACCCCTCCCACCACCTACCTTCTATCTGGCAGCATCCAGTTCTCTATATTTGAATCTATTTTTTTCTCTCTTTTTTTGTGTTTAATTTCTAAATTCCACATATGAGTGAAATCATATGGTATGCGTCTTTCTCTCATTGACATATTTCATTTAACATTAAACCCTCTAACTCTATCCATGTTATTGCAAATGACAAGAATTTATTATTTTTTATGGCTGGGTAATTTCTATTATCTATATTCAATATCAATTATGTATTATCATATATAATAATATTGTATAAATATTAATAATATGAAATATAAAATAAAAATATAAAAATATTTTTCACCTCTTCTTTATCCATGTATCTATGGATGAACATGGGTTGTTTTTGTATCTTGGCTATTGTAAAAAATATAAACATAGGAGTATATGTATCTTTTTGTTTTAGTGTTTACTCTTTCTTTGGGCAAATACCAATTAGTGGAATTACTGTATCATATGCTAATTTTGTTTTTAATTTTTTGAAGAACCTTCATACTGTTTTTCACAGTGGCTACACCAATTTGCATGCCTACCAATGGTGCATGAAAGTTCTTTGTATTCCCATATCTTTGCCAACACTTATTTCTTATGTTATTGTTGCTATCAAGACAGGCTTATGGTGATATCTCATGTGTTTTTGATTAGCATTGCCTTGATGATTAGTGATGCTGAGCATCTTTTCATGTCCTGTTGTTCATCAGTATGTTTTCTTGGGGAAAAAAAAGTCTATTCAAGTCCTCTGCCCATTTTTAATCAAAGTTTTATTTTTGTGTGTGGGAGGTTGAATTGTACAAGTTCTTTTTTTTTAAGATCTATCTATTTGAAAGGTAGAGAGAGAACATGGTGGGTGAAGGCACAGAAGGAGAGGGAGAGAGAGTCTTAAACAGACTCTGTGCTGAGTGTGAGCCCAACGTGGAGCTTGATATCATGACCCTGAGATCATGACCTGAGGCAAAACCAAGAGTCAGTCACTTAACTGACTGTGCCACAAGGGACTTCAAATTGTACTAGTTCCTTTTATATTTTGGATATTAATCCCTTATTGGTTATATCATTTACAAATATTGTCTTTCATTCAGTAGGTTGCCTTTTTGTTTTGTTGATGATTTCCTTTGTTGTGCAAAAGCTTGTTATTTTGATCTAGTCCCATTAGTTTAATATTGTTTTGGTTTCTATTGCTTGAGAAGAAATATATAGAAAAAAATATTTCTACTGCTAATGTCAAAGAAATGACTGCCTGTTTTCTACCAGAAGTTTTATGGTCTCATATTTAATCCATGTTGAGTTTATTTTTCTTTATGGTGTAAGTGGCCCAGTGTCATATTTTGTACATTTAGCTGTCCAGTTTTCCCAACATCATTTATTGAAGAGACCATCTTTTCATTGTATATTCCTGACTTATTTGTCATTGATTTTGAAAGAGTGGGTTTATTTCTTGGTTCTCTGCACTATTCCACTGATCTATGAGTCTGTTTTTTGCCAGCACCATACTGTTTTAGCTACTACATATTCGTAGTATATCTAGAAATCTGAGATAGTGATGCCATCATCTTTGTTGTTTCTCAAGATCACTTTGGCTACAAGGGTTCTATTGTGGATTCACACAAATTTTAGGATTATTTGTTCTACCTCTGTGAAAAATGTTGGTATTTTGACAGAGATTGCACTGAATCTATAGATTTCTTTGGATAGTATGGACATTTTAATATTAGTTATTTAAATTTGGGAGCTTGGAATATCTTTCCATTTGTTTCTGTCATCTTCAGATTCCTTCATGTTTTATAGTTTTTGAATTATAGGTCTTTCACTTCCTTCATTTAGTTTATTCCTAGGTAATTTTTTGTGCAATTGTAAATTAGATGCTATTCCTAATTTTCCTTTCTGTTATTTCATTATATGTGTATAGAAATGAAAGAGATTTTCATATATTAATTTTGTAGCCAGTGAATTTACTAAATTCATTTTTCAGGTCTTGTTTTTTGGTGAGTTTTTAGGGTTTTCTATATATAGTATCATGTCATTTGCAAATAGTGGAAGCTTTACTTCTTCCTTGTAAATTTGGATGTCCTTTATTTCATTTTTTGTCTGATTGCTGATCATGGACTTCCAGTGCCCTGTTGAATAATAGTGGTGAGAATGTACATCTTTGTCTTGGTTCCTGATCTTAGAGGAAAAGTTCTGTTTTTTATCATTGAGTATGATGTCAGCTGTGGGTTTTTCATGTATTGCTTTCAATGTTGAGATATGTATCATTTAAACCTAAGTTGTTAACAATTTTTATAAAAAAGGAAGTTGTACTTTGTCAAATGCTTTTCTGGATCTATAGAGATGATCACGTGATTTTTTTCTCATTAATGTGATGTAGCAAGTTGATTGATTTGTGAATATTGAACATCCCTGGAATTAATCCATCTTGATCATTGTGAATATTTTTTTAATATATTATTGGATTCAACTTGTTAGTATTTTGTCAAGAATTTTTGCATCTATGTTCAGAGACATTAACTTGTAGTTTTCTTTTTTGTATTATTTTTTTCTGGTTTTGGTATCTGGGTATTGGTGGTCTTGTAAAATAAATTTTGAAACTTTTCTTCTATTTTTTGGAATAGTTTTTGAAGTATTAACGCTTCTTTAAATGCTTGGTAGAAATCACCTATGAAGCCATCTCTTCATGGACTTTTGTTTGTTGGGAGTTCTTTATTACTGATAAAATTTTATAGCTAGTAATTGCTCTGTTCAAATTTTCTATTTCTTCTTGATTCAGCTTGATAGGTTATATGATTTTAGGAAATTATTCATTTCTTTTAGGTTGTCCTATTTGTTGGCATATAATTCTTCATTGTATTCTCATAATCTTTTGTATTTCTGTGGTGTCAATCGTTATTTATCTTTCATTTGTGATTTTATTGCATTCTCTCTTTTTTCTTGATAAGTCTGCCTAAAAGTTTATCAATTTTGTTTATCTCTTCAAAGAACCAGATCCTGGTTTCATTGTTCTGTTCTATTGTTTTATTTGTTTATTTATTTATTTATAATCTATTATTTCTTTCCTTCTACTGGCTTTGGGCTTTGTTCTTCTTTTTCTGCTCCTTTGATGTAAGGTTGAGTTATTTATTTGAGCTTCTTCTTGTATTTTTTTCAGGTAGGATTGTACTGCTATAACCTTTCCTCTTATTTATTTTTTGAAGATTTTATTTATTTATTTGACAGAGAGAGAAAGAGCACAAGCAGGGGGAGCAGCCAAGGGAGAGGGAAAAGTAGGCTCCCCGTTTAGCAGGGAGCCTGATGTGGGGCTTGATCCCAGGACCCTGGGATCATTACCTGAGCTGAAGGCAGATGCTTAATTGACTGAGCCACCCTGGCACCCCTATAATCTTCCCTCTTAGGACACCTTTTTCTGCATCCTGAATCTTTTGGACTGGTGTGTGTGTGTGTGTGTGTGTGTGTGTGTGTGTTATTTATTTATTTATTTATTTGAGAGAGAGAGAGAGCACGAGCTGGGGAGTGGGGGGAGGGCCAGAGGGAGAGGGAGAAACAGACTCCCTGCTAATCAGGGAGACTGACACGGGGCTCAATCCTAGGACCCTGAGATCATGACCTGAGCCAAAGGCAGATGCTTAACCAGCCTGGTTAAGATTGAGCCACCCAGGTGTCCCTGGACTGTTTTCATTTTCATTTGCATTTACACATTTTTTTATTTCTTCTTTGGTTTCTTGGTTGACCCATTCATTTTTTAGTAGCATGTTATTTATCCTTTATGTATTTGTGTTATTTCCATTTTTTTCCCTTGTGATTGATTTCTAGTGTCATATAATTATGGTTCAAAATATGCATTATATGATTTCAGTATTTTTGAATTTATTGAGGTGTGTTTTGTGACCTAACATGTGATCTATTCTGGAGAATTTTCCATGTGTACTTGAAAAGAATGTGTATTCCGTTATTTGGGAATGGAATGTTCTGACTCTATCTGTTAGGTCCTTCTGGTCCAAAGTGTTATTTAAAGCCACTGTTTCCATGTTAATTTTCTGTCTGGATGATCTACCCATTGATATAAGTTTTATATTAAAGTCCCTTACTACTATTGCATGACTGTCAACTTCTTCCTTTATGTCTGTTCACAGTTGCTTCATGTATTTAGGTGCTCCCACATTGAGTGCATAGCTATTTGCAATTGTTATATCCTTTTCTTGTATTATTTCCTTTATCATTATGTAGTGTCCTTCTTTATCTCTTGTTAGTCTTTTTTTAAAGTCTATTTTGTCCAATCTATGTATTGCTGTCCAAACTCTTTTTGCTTCCATTTACATGGTAAATATATTTCTATCCTTTCATTTTCAATCTGTATGTATCTCTAGGTCTGAAATGAGTCTCTTGTAGGCTGAATGTAGGTGGATCTTGTATTATTATTATTATTATTATTATTATTATTCATTCAGTCACCCTCTGTCTTTCATTGGAGCACTGAGTTCATTTTGTTTTAATTATTGATAGATATGTCATTGCAATTCTGTTACTCATTTATGTTTGTTTTTGAAGTTCTCCAATCTTTTTCTTCTTCACTTTCGTTCTTTGTGGTTTGATGGCTTTCTTTAGTGTTATGCTTGGATTCCTTTTTCTTTTTTTGTGCATCTATTATAGATTTTTTATTTATGGTTACCATTAAGTTCACATCTTATGCATATAGCATCTATATTAAGTTGATGGTTACTTAAGTTTGAACCTATTCTAAAAGCACTACATTTTTACTGCCCTGTCTCATATTTTATATATATATAAAATACTTTATATCCTTTTATTTTGTGAATTATTTGACTGGTTTTTATATGTATAATTGATTTTACTGCTTTTGTGCTTTAACTTCCATACTGGTTTTATGAGACATGAATCTACCACTTTTATTCGATGTTTGGATTTACCTGTGAATTTTTTCCTTTCATAATTTTCTTACTCCTGATTATGGCTTTTTTTTTCTCTCAAAGAATTTACATGTCAGTAAATTTCTTGTAAGTCTGGTTTAGCGGTGATCAACTCTTTAACTTTTATTTATCTGGAAAACTTTTTATCTCTTATTCTGAATGACAATCTTGCCAGATAGATTATTCTTGGTTGCAGGTTTCTTTCTTTGAATATATCATCCCAATTCCTGCTGTCATGCCGATTCTGCTGAAAAGTCATCTGATAAGGGGGGTTTCCCTTTTATGTGACTGTTTTCCTTTCTCTTGATACTTTTAAAATTCTTCGTTTACCACTGCTTTCACCATTTTAATTATAATGTGTCTTAATGTGGACCTCCTTGGGTTACAATTGCTGGGGGCAATCTGTGCATCCTATATCTGGATATCTGTTTACTTGCACAGGTTAGGGAAATTGTCACCTATTATTTCGTCATATAAATTTTCTGGTTCTGATGAACAGGGGATATTGCATAGTAGGGCACTACAGGACTTCTTCATTAGGCCACTTACTTTCAAGATCAGCAGATGTAGCTGATTTTCCTAATACATAGAAACAAACATTTTGCTTTAGACAAAATGAGGAGACAGAGGAATTTGTCCCAAATGAAAGAATAGGACAAAATCACAGCAACATTGCTAAGTGAAATGGAAATAAGCAATTTGCATGATAAATAATTCAAAGTAATGATCATAAAGATATTCACTGGACTTTAGAAAATAGTGGAGGATCTCAATGAGAATTTCAAGACATAGAAAATATAAAGAACCAGCCAGAGATGAAGAACTCAATAACTGAAAAATATATATACTAGAGTAAATAAAGAGTAGATTAGAAGATGAAGAACAGATCAGTGACCTCGAAGAGTGGGTAATGGAAGCAACCAAACTGATCATCAACAAACAAACAACAACAAAACAAATAATAAAATAAAATAAAGACAATAGGTTAAGGGAACTCAGCCATATCATCAAGCATAAGAACATTAGTTTTAAGGGTCCCAGAAGGAGAACAGAGAGAGAAGGGGGCAGAAGATTTACTTATTTATGTGGGTTGCATGTGCCATGCTATTGTGGCTGAGTCACATTTTCCCTTAGTCTAGTCATCTGCAATGGTCAACTTTGCCTGTTATAGTTGCACCAAGCAGGGTTTGGTCTTTGTTCTATTAAGGGGCCTGTCTGGGGCTACTGCAGGTTTATAGTTGGGCAGTGTCATCATTTGGATCAGATGCCTACCCTCAGGCTATCTGCCAAGGCTTAGCTACATGGATCTGCAGGGTGCTTTCCCTGCCTTGTCCCCTGAGAGGCTTTCATTGGTGGGTGAGGCTGGCAATCATAGGAGATGCCTACGTCCTATCTGTTTGCAATAGCTGCAGTCACACTGATCCTCAGGGCACTCTCTCTTCACTGTTATAAGATTCAACTGCTGGGACTGTGGATGCCCTTTTGTGTGTAGTTATCTTTCCCTCTCCCCAGGGCAGGAGTCACTTTGGAGTGGTGTGGGTCCCTGCCTGGGCTGCTTGCAGGGTATGTCAAGGCAGGAACCACTTTGGAGACAAGCCTATTCAGTGAGACTGGTTGGATGAAGTGGATCCCCAAAAGAATCTGGTGGTGGGGCATGTGGTGCAACGAGATAGGTAGAGAGTGTTGACACTGGTTCCTGCAACTGTTTTGCTATCCAAGCTGTGATGGGAGTGGAAATATGGCACCCATAAGCTCTTTTGTTCTTGGAGAGGTCTTCTAAAGATACCTGCCCCTCCAGTGCATATTCTGAAATTAGTAAGTCAATCTCCTTCATATATCCCCCAGGTGTATTCAACTGTTGCTTCACTGCTGTATCTCAGCCAGGTTGTTAGCTGACTCTTTAAGGACAGGGATTCAGTTTCCTATAGACCTCTGGCTCTCCAGGAGCTAAGCTTATATTTACTTATTTGAGAGAGAGAAAGAAAGAGAGAGAGAGGGGTGCCTGGGTGGCTCAGTCGTTAAGCCTCTGCCTTCGGCTCAGGTCATGATCCCAGGGTCCTGGGATTGAGCCCCACATCGGGCTCTCTGCTCTGCGGGGAAGCCTGCTTCTCCCTCTCTCACTCCCCCTGCTTGTGTTCCCTCTCTCACTGTGTCTCTCTTTGTCAAATAAATAAAATCTTTAAAAAAAAAAAGAGAGAGAGAGAGAAAGAGAGCATGAGCAAGGGGGAGGGTCAGAGGGAGAAGCAGACTCCCCCTTGAGGGAGCCTGGCACAGGCTTGATCCCAGTACCCTGAGATCATAACCTGAGCTGAAGGCAGACACAACCGACTGAGCCACCCAGCTTCCCTAACCTGTTTATTAAAAAGAAAAAAAAAATAAATGATTTTATTTATTTGAGAGAGGGAGAGAGAGAGAGAGAGAGCACGAGTGGGAGGGACAGAGGGAGAGGGAGAGAAAATCTCAAGGAGACTCCATGTTGATCCTGGAGCCTGATGCAGGACTCTATCTAACTACCTTGAGATCATGACCTGATTTGAAATCAAGAGTCCGACACTTAACCGACTGCACCACCGGGGCACCCCTAAGCCTGCTGACTCTAAAGAACCTGTAAAAACTCTTGAAGTTACAACCCAGTGGTTTTCAAAGTCAAATGTTATAGCAATTTGTCTTCCCCGTGTGGGTCCTCTGTGCTTGGTATGGGGTCCCATCCTTTTGCTTCTCCTTGTTTGTGGTGTCCCTCCCATTGGTGGTTAGTGTTGCTGGGGTTTGGTTCCCAACTCAGTCTCTTCCCCTCTTATTATTTTTTTAATGTGTCCTCCTCTCTATGATTAACTGTGGAAAAATCTATTTTTCCAGGCTTTGGGTCCTTTTCTGAGTTAGTTTCACTGATGTGTCTGTTATCTTGGTATGTCCCTGTGATGAGGTGAACTCAGGATCTTCCACTCCATCTTCTTCCTTTGCCTATTTTTAATTGGGTTTTTCCTTTTTTTTCTTATGGGGTCGTAGGACCTCTTTATATCTTCTGGATGTTAGTTCCTTATCAATTAGATAATTCTCAAATATTTTCCCCCATTTTGTGTGTCATTTTTTCACTCTGTTGATATACTTTGATGAACTTTTTTTTTAATTTTAATGAAGTCCAAGTTATCTATTTTTACTTTTGTTGCTTCACATTGCTTTTTACTCCTCAAAACATTTGGGTTTATTCTTGGTACTTGACACATATTGGAATTAAGTTCAAATAAATATCATTGCTACCTTTCTACTGAGTTATATTTTTACATTATCATCCAAAACAACATTGGCATATCCAACGTAAATTATCACAAGCATCTCTAATATCCTAATGTTCACATATTAAAACTTTTGCATTTGCTCTAAATATTTATATCAAACAGATATTTCTAGAGTGTCATTACCTTTTTGATCAAACAACATGCAATTTATTACATATGAGAAAATTAGGAATAATTGAGAGAAATAAAAATGTTACAGGGCAATAAAATGCCTGCACCTACCAATAAAGAAAACATTAATCTAGAATTAGGAGTATAAATTCTCAATTGATGAAACTGACTGCAACATAGAAATGGAAAACACATTAATTAATTCAAATAGCTAATTTTGTTAGCTGTGGAAGCTTATGTAGTTCAATATATTTAGCATTTAGATGATTATCTCATATATTATATAGTTGGCAGTTTTCAATCACAGCAAGTGACATTTTTTTAGATACATAATGGGCAAAGAATTTCTATGTCAGGAAATGTGTAAGGTACTATCTGAGTGAGAGGTTGTCTAGGTAAAGGAAGAAAGTACAATCTCTCTTCTTGGGCAAATTTTTTTTTTTTATTATGTTATGTTAATCACCATACATTACATCATTAGTATTTGATGTAGTGTTCCATGATTCATTGTTTGCATATAACACCCAGTGCTCCATGCAGAACATGCCCTCTCTAATACCCATCACCAGGCAATACCCATCACCAGGCTAACCCATCCTCCCACCCCCCTCCCCTCTAGAACCGTCAGTTTGTTTTTCAGAGTCCATAGTCTCTCATGGTTCATTTCTCCCTCCGATTTCCCCCCGTTCTTGGGCAAATATTTTATCTGTTCTTTTGTAATTGTATGTTTGCCTTGTTACACTATTACATACTCAGAACTTCACACAATGTATGGCACATATTGGGACTTAAGCGTTTGAACAAATGCATAACTAAGAAAGCTACATAGTGTATTGGAAAGAGTGTAACCTCAGTTCAAATATCAAGCACTCATTGCATCTTTCAATGTTGGGTTAAAAAGAATGGCATGAATTGCTCCAAGTACACAGGAATGTCTGAGCAAGTAGTAAGGAGACAAAGTAACCTCAATAACAGCAAACAGAGCAGCTGACATTGTTGTTCCTGGAAAAAAGACATTCAACTGGTTTGTTCTTCTGGAAAAATGTAAAAGCTAGAATTAACATAAAACATTAAAATCCAAAATATTATTTCAGCATGTAATCAACAAACATATTGACATAATTTTAATTCTTATACAAATTCTTTGAAATTTGTTATATTTTACACTTATAGCACAAACCAATAGAGACAAGTCACATTTCAAGTGTTCAATATCCACATATGTCTAGCGGCTATCATACTGGACAACTCTTTAGAAGAAATAGTGTACAAATATCAAGAAACAGTAAGGTAGATTTTTTTTCTATTTTTATGCAATTACCTGAAAGATATATTGTTAAATGGAAGAGGCAAATAATAGAGGAATGAGGCTGGTAGAACTTGTACTAAAAATGTGTGCTGGTGTGTTTGCTTAAATATACAGATTATTTCTGTGAAGTGACAAAGAAATAGATTACTGTGGCTTCCTTGAAGGAGGAGATCTAGGTGGCTATAGCACAAAGAGTGGGAAGGAAGACTTATTTTTACTTTATGCCCTTCTGAATTTGAATTTATGTGAATGCATTAGCAATAAAAAAAATACAAGAACTACTTCTCTACCCATGGGGAAATCTTTTACATTGTGATATTTAAGTAGATATATTGGCTTAAAATATAATTTGCTTCATAAAGAGTTTAAATAAATCTATGGCCAGCAGAACTGTAATAGCCTATCAGAAAATATGGGTGTTTTGGTATACAGTAGTACCCGTGTTGCAATCTAACAAAGCTTTTGCCTTTACTCTCAGTGACAGAAGTTTATACAGATATAGGGTCTAACTCAATATGTGCTTCTTATGTTAATATTGTTAAAGTGGTCCTTTGTTTCAGGCAGCTATATTTCCATAAACAAATCAATCTTGGCATAGAAAAGGTATGGAGTGATTTCTACTTGTACAGCAATTGAGATAATTATGCAAAAGCACGGCGTGCTATGCAAATTTAAGATACTATTATTATAATCATTACTGGCAAGTGGTGAAATCAAGACCTCTTGCTCTATCCATGAAGTTGTTCCATCTGGCTGCTCTTGGTCATTCTCTTAGGTATCAGGTTTTTTGTTTTTGTTTTTAGTAGGTTTCAGCAGATTTTCAAAGAGCCTTTAGTTAAGAGGTAATATCACTGTGGGCAAATGCAGATAATATTTGGTTGTCTGTATTTTTTTTTAAGTTTTTAATTATTTATTTAAATAATCTCTATACCCAATATTGGGCTTGAACTCATGACCCCAAGATCAAGAGTCACATGCTTTTCTAACTGAATGCGACAGGTGTCCCTCATTGTCTGTCTTTTAAGTTTGAGCTGGTCCAGTATTTTTACACCATTCTCATTATAAAGGAAGGACTACTGAGGCTTAGGAAGGCTTAGAATAAAATGAATGGGTGTGAATTTGGATGATGCTCCAGAATGCCTCATGGTTAGATAACCATGTCTTTGAAAATATTCATTCTATTTATAGATTGGCAGGTAATTATTTGGTAAAGAATAAAATTAATTGAGCTTCCCATCACACAGAGAAAAGGCAGAAAGAGTATCTAGTTGTTTATTTGATTTCAACATAAAAACTTAAAAAAAAAATTTAGGATGATTCAATTAGAGCATGAAAACAACCTAGATTTTAGTAAGCAAATGATTTAGTATTTTAAGAATACCTACTTCCTCATCCTACTTTTATCTTTTTTAATTTAGCTTAATATTTTGATGGCTGATGTTTTTAGCAGCATATTTTCATTCCGTTGTTTTTGGGAATTATTTTATTACATTATATCTTGTTTTGATTTGTTTTGTTTTTTTCTAAAGACATTGTTCCATTAGTTGCAGAACAGTGCTGCCTACTAGAATGTGAAAACAGATTTTATTCAATTAATGAGCTGGAAACAGGGAAACATTCCATAGTAAATGAGGTTTACATATGATAATGTTGGATTTGTCATATAAAGGACTTCTTCTTTTCAACTCTCTAAAAGGACTAAATTTCACTTTTGTGAATTCTGTACAATGCCAGTAGAAAAGAACAGACAAATATATAACACTGAGATAAGCATACAATAATTTTAATGAACAAATTTTCTTTAACAAAAGTGGACCAGTGCTAAACAGTGAATTGCTCAAAATGGCAACAAAAGGGAAGTATGAAGGAATTAGAGCACTTGTTCTGCAGTGGTGGCCTAATTATAACAACTTGATATTACCAGAAAAGGAAAGGTCATAAGAAAGTTTTAAAAACTTACTTTATTTTAGTCTTTGGGCTTATGCTATGGTACTTCAATGTTATTTTGAAAAAAAAAATATTAAGGTTCTTAGGCTAATCAAACTTCAGTAAAATCATCATCTGTAGGCAATCAACTCAGTTAAGTTCAGGGAGGTATTCAGTGAAACACAATTTATAGGCACAGGATTTATATTTTTTATGTTTTGAGGTTATTAAGGAATTATTGGACAATGTTCTTAGGTAAGCCTGGGTAAGTTGAGAGAGCAAGTTTATGCTATATTTCCTGGCCCATCTCAGAGACTTAAGGAATCAGCAGTGCTAATAAAATTCAGAAGTTTTTATTTAAAATATCAGTTTATCAAACTCATGTTTGTTTTACTACTTTTATTTGCTAAAAATCTGCATTAAAATTGCTGTGATTAATTCTTTTACAATAAATAAAAATAAAATTAATTCTATTCTGTTTCATTGATCTATGTGTTTGTTTTTGTGCCAGTACCATACTGTCTTGATGATGACAGCTTTGTAATAGAGCTGGAAGTCTGGAATTGTGATGCCGCCAGCTTTGCTTTTCTTTTTCAACCTTCCTCTGGCTATTCGGGGTCTTTCCTGGTTCCATACAAATTTTAGGATTATTTGTTCCGTTTCTTTGAAAAAAAATGATGGTATTTTGATGGAGATTGCATTGAATGTGTAGATTGCTTTAGGTAGCATTGACATCTTCACAATATTTGTTCTTCCAATCCATGAGCATGGAACGTTTTTCCATTTCTTTGTGTCTTCCTCAATTTCTTTCATGAGTATTTTATAGTTTTCTGAGTACAGATCCTTTGCCTCTTTGGTTAGATTTATTCCTAGGTATCTTATGGTTTTGGGTGCAATTGTAAATGGGATCAACTCCTTAATTTCTCTTTCTTCTGTCTTCTTGGTGTATAGGAATGCCACTGATTTCTGTGCATTGATTTTCTATCCTGCCACTTTACTGAATTCCTGTATGAGTTCTAGGAGTTTTGGGGTGGGGTCTTTTGGGTTTTCCACATAAAGTATCATATCATCTGCAAACAGTGAGAGTTTGACTTCTTCTTTGCTGATTCGGATGCCGTTTATTTCTTTTTGTTGTCTGATTGCGGTGGTTAGGACTTCTAGTACTACGTTGAATAGCAGTGGTGATAGTGGACATCGCTGCTGTGTTACTGACTTTAGGGGGAAATCTCTCAGTTTCTCCCCATTGAGAATGATATTCGCTGTGGGTTTTTCATAGATGGCTTTTATGATATTGAGGTACATACCCTCTATCCCTATACTCTGAAGAGTTTTGATCAAGAAAGGATGCTGTACTTTGTCAAATGCTTTTTCTGCATCTATTGAGAGCATCATATGGTTCTTGTTCTTTCTTTTGTTAATGTACTATATCACATTGATTGATTTGCAGATAGTGAACCAACCTTGCAGCCCAGGGATAAATCCCACTTGGTCGTGGTGAATAACCCTTTTAATGTACTGTTGGATCCTACTGGCTAGTATTTTGGTGAGATTTTTGCATCCATTTTGATCAAGGATATTGGTCTGTAATTCTCCCTTTTGATGGGATCTTTGTCTGGTTTGGGGATCAAGGTAATGGTGGCCTCATAAAATGAGTTTGGAAGTTTTCCTTCCATTTCTATTTTTTGGAACAGTTTCAGAAGAATAGGTATTAATTCTTCTTTAAATGTTTGGTAGAATTCCCCTGGGAAGCCATCTGGCCCTGGGCTTTTGTTTGTTGGGAGATTTTTGATGACTGTTTCAATTTCCTTCGTGGTTATAGGTCTGTTCAGGTGTTCTATTTCTTCCTGGTTCAGTTTTGGCTGTTGATACCTCTCTAGGAATGCATCCATTTCTTCCAGGTTATCTAATTTGCTGGCATAGAGTTGCTCATAATATGTTCTTATAATTGTTTGTATTTTTTTGGTATTGGTTGTGATCACTCCTCTTTCATTCATGATTTTGTTGATTTAGGTCCTTTCTCTTTTCTTTTTGATAAGTCTGGCCAGGGGTTTATCAATCTTGTTAATTCTTTCAAAGAAACAGCTCCTAGTTTCGTTGATCTGTTCTACTGTTCTTTTGGTTTCTATTTCATTGATTTCTGCTCTGATCTTTATTTCTCTTCTCCTGGTGGGTTTAGGTTTATTTGTTGTTCTTTCTCCAGCTCCTTTAGGTGTAGGGCTAGGTTGTGTATTTGAGACCTTCCTTGTTTCTTGAGAAAGGCTTGCATTGCTATATAGTTTCCTCTTAGGACTGCCTTTGCTGCATCCAAAAGATTTTGAACAGTTGTGTTTTCATTTTCATTTGTTTCCTTGAATTTTTTTAATTCTTCTTTAATTTCCTGGTTGAGTCACTCATTCTTTAGTAGGATGCTCTTTAGCCTCCATGCATTGGAGTTCTTTCCGACTTTCCTCTTGTCATTGAGTTCTAGTTTCAAAGCATTGTGGTCTGAAAATATGTGGGGAATGATCCCAATCTTTTGGTACCGGTTGAGACCTGATTTGTGACCTAGGATGTGATGTATTCTGGAGAATGTTCCGTGGGCACTAGAGAAGAATGTGTATTCTGTTGCTTTGGGATGGAATGTTCTGAATATATCTGTGAAGTCCATTTGGTCCAGTGTATCATTTAAAGCCT
This sequence comes from Halichoerus grypus, assembly GCF_964656455.1. Classification (NCBI taxonomy): domain Eukaryota; kingdom Metazoa; phylum Chordata; class Mammalia; order Carnivora; family Phocidae; genus Halichoerus; species Halichoerus grypus. The sequence goes on along the minus strand of NC_135727.1, from coordinate 61,326,851 downwards.
TTATTTCCTTGTGGATCTTTTGCTTAGATGATCTGTCCATTTCAGTGAGGGGGGTGTTAAAGTCCCCCACTATTATTGTATTGTTGTTGATGTGTTTCTTTGCTTTTGTTATCAATTGCCTTATATAATTGGCTGCTCCCATGTTAGGGGCATAGATATATACAATTGTTAGATCTTCTTGTTGGATAAACCCTTTAAGTAGGATATAGTGTCCTTCTTCATCTCTTATTACACTCCTTGGTTTAAAATCTAATTTGCCACCCCAGCTTTCTTTTGGTGTCCATTAACATGGTAAATTGTTTTCCACCCCCTCACTTTCAATCTGGGGGTGTCTTTGGGTCTAAAATGAGTCTCTTGCAGACAGCATATCAATGGGTCTTGTTCTTTTATCCAATCTGATACACTCTGTCTTTTGTTTGGGGCATTTAGCCCATTTACATTCAAGATAACTATTGAAAGGTATGGATTTAGTGCCACTGTAAGGTGACTGTTACTGTATATTGTCTGTCTTCCTTTCTGGTCTATGTTGCTCTCTCTTTGCTTAGAGGACCCCTTCCAATATTTCTTGTAGGGCTGGTTTCGTGTTTGCAAATTCATTTCATTTTTGTTTGTCCTGGAAGCTTTTTATCTCTCCTTCTATTTTCAGTGACAGCTTAGCTGGATATAGTATTCTTGGCTGCATATTTTTCTCATTAAGTGCTCTGAATATATCATGCCAGTCCTTTCTGGCCTGCCAGGTCTCTGTGGATAGGTCTGCTGCCAATCTAATGTGTCTACCATTGTAGGTTACAGATCTCTTCTCCTGAGCTGCTTTCAGGATTTTCTCTTTGTCTCTGAGACTTGTAAGTTTTACTATTAGATGTCGGGGTGTTGAACTATTTTTTATTGATTTTGAGAGGGGTTCTCTGTGCCTCTTGGATTTTGATACCTGTTTCCTTCCCCAAATTAATGAAGTTCTCTGCTATAATTTGCTCCAATATACCTTCTGCCCCTCTTTCTCTTTCTTCTTCTTCTGGGACCCCAATTATTCTATTGTTGTTTCATCCTATGGTATCGCTTATCTCTCGACTTCTGCCCTCATGATCCGGTAGTTGTTTATCTCTCTTTTTCTCAGCTTCTTTATTTTCCATCATTTGGTCTTCTATATCACTAATTCTCCCTTCTGCCTCATTTATCCTAGCAGTTAGAACCCCCATTTTTGATTGCACCTACTTAATAGCCTTTTTGATTTCAACTTGGTTAGATTTTAGTTCTTTTATTTCTCCAGAAAGGATTTCTCTAATAATTTCCATGCTTTTTTCAAGCTCGGCTAGTATGTTTAAAATCATCATTCTGAACTCTAGTTCTGACATCTTACTAATGTCTGTATTGATTAGGTCCCTGGCAGTCGGTACTGCCTCTTGTTCTTTTTGTTGATGTAATTTTTTCCATCTTGTCATTTTGTCCAGAGGAGAATAGATGAATGAGAGAACAAAATGCTAACAGGATAACAACGTGCCCAGAAAATATGCTCCAAACAAATCAGAAAAGACCTGAAACTGGGGGAAAAGAAATGGAAAGAAAGAAAAAAGAACAAGATAAAAATAAACAAAAACAGAACAAAAAAAACAAAAACAGAATATGATCAAATATGATCAGGCTGGTACATAGATCAGTGCCACACACTTGATTTGGGGTGTATTTTGGTCTGTTAGAAGCAAGTGCCTCCCAAAATTTTAAAGAAAGAAAAACTTATATATGTACAAAAATAAGAGTTAATACAATGAGGGGATGGAAGATGAATGTAAAGGTGAAAATTATAAAGAATTTTATTAAAGAAATTAATAAGATAAGAAGATGTTTGCAAAAAGGAAGAAGAGGATTTTAAAAAAAAGAAAAAAAAGGGAGTGAATGTGATCAGGCAGTAGACTAGAACAAAGCCATACACTAGAGATTTAGGGTATATTTTGATCTGTTAGAAGAAACTGTATCTCAAAATTTTAAAGAGAGAATAACTTATATATATATGCCAAAAAGAAGGCTAACTACTATGAAGGGATGGAATATGACTCTAAAAATGAAAAATAAAATGTTTTTTAAAAAAGGGATTGATAAGATGTTGGTTGAAAAGAGGAAAAAGAAAAATTCAAAAAGCAAGACAGTTAAAAAAATTAACTTTGAAAGTCCAAAGAATCAGGGAGGAAAAAGCCATGAATTCTATGTGCAGTATTCCCCTAGCGCTGGGGTTCTGCCATTCTCATTGATTGGTAAACTTGGTCTTGGCTGGCTGTTCTTGCTGATCTTCTAGGGGAGGGGCTTGTTGCCGTGGTTCCCAAATGTCTTTGCCGGAGGCGGAATTGCCCCGCCCTTGCTGGGTCCCCACTATGTAATCTGCTCAGGTTTGCTCTCAGGAGCTTTTGTTTCCTGCAAGCTTTTGGTATAGCTTTGGAGGATGAGAGTGAACTTGGCAGCCTCCCAATCTCTGCCCCGGAGGAGCCAAGAACTCGGGGCCCCGCTCCTCAGTTCACCCCCAGAGAAAAGCAGTCAATCACTCCCATCCCCCCAGTCTCCAGCCACACTTCATGCTCACCCGGCCTGTGACCAAGCATTTCTATCTCTGGCACCAGACCCCATGTGGAGTCTCCAAACCCAGCAGATTCCTACCATGTGCTCCTGTGCTGCTCCTCCCAGGGGAGGAAGGGTTGTCTTCCCCAATCTGCCGCTTGTTGGGTCCCTGCTGGAAGGGCAGTGGCCCGGCTGTGCTGCGGATCATGGTTTATGGCCACCCCGAACTGAGAGCCCACTCCTTGGCTCCGTCTCTGCAGCTGGCTTCCCCGCTCTGATACCTGGGAGTTCTGCTGCACTCAGGCACCCCCTGTCTTTCTGTGACCCCAAGGGCCCTGTGACCACACTGTCCCAGCGAGGGTTCCACTCCCCACTTAGCCACTGGAGTGACGTCCCTCAGCGGAGCTGACTTCTACAAGTTCTGATTTTGTGCTCCGCTGCTCTGTCACTTGCCAGAAGTGGCAGATGGAGGCCCCCTCCCCTGTCATCTATCCTCCTGAATATTGCCTCGGATTCACTTCTCCGCACATCCTACCTTCCAGAAAGTGGTCACTTTTTTGTTCAGAGTTGTTGCTATTCTCTTCTCTGATCTCCTGTTGAGTTTGTAGGTGTTCAGAATGGTTTGATCCCTATCCAGCTGAATTCCTGAGACCAGACGAAAATCTATCATAAAAACTTTTAAACTGCTTTAAAAGTTCCCTTTGGCCTTTAAGTAGTTTTTCAAGGCATCTTCAAAGTACATATTTTTCCCTAGATGGCTTGTTTTCATGAGACATTCCAAATGCCAAGTACCCTAGTAGCCTAGAAAAATATTCTTCAAGTGTAGAATAAGAACTTCTTAGAGGAGCAAGTCTAGGAAATAGTACTTTAACAATCTTCCCAGGGATGTCTTTCTTATATTCACTGAAGGTTGGGAAACACTGTAATGATTATAAGTTATATAATGCAAATAAACCAGGTTTGGCTAGTCTACTTCATTAGGAAAAGTTTTGTTGTAAAAATAAATAGCTTTAAAGATTTTATTTATTTATTTGACAGAGAGACAGCGAGAGAGTGAACACAAGCAGGGGAAGAAGGAGAGGGAGAAACAGGCTTCCCGCCAAGCAGGGAGCCCAATGCGGGGCTCGATTCCTGGACCCTGGGATCATGACCTGAGCTAAAGGCAAATGCTCAATGACTAAGACACCCAGGCACCCCATAAAAATAATTTTTGTTGGTACTTCTGCTTTATGTTTTTTCCACTGGTCAATGGACTTTCATTACTTTTTCTTACTAACCAGAATTTTATTTTTATATAAAACCAATTTGAAATGTAAACCAATTTAAAAATATGGTAAATATAAATGTATAAGCATGTTACTGTTTGTGGATTTTTCTTTTTTAAGGCTATATTTATGAACAATTTTGAGTTCAGAGCAAAATTGAGCAGAAGGTAAATAAATTGCCCATATATCCCTGCCCTCCACACATGCAAAGCCTCCCCCACTATCAGAATAGTACATTTGTTATAACAGATAAAGACACATTAACATATCATTAACAACCAAAGGCTATAGTTTACATTAGAGTGCACTCCTAGTGTTGTACATTCTATGAACTTGGGCAAATATATCCACCGTTATAATATTACACAGAGTAGTTTCACTGCCCTAAAAATCTTCTGGCTCTGCTTTTTCAATCCTCTGTCCTCAATTCTTAGCGATCAATGATCTGTTTACTGTCTCCATAGTATTATTGCATTTTCCAGATGTCATATTTTTGGAAACATACAATGCATAGCCTTATCAATTTGGTTTATTTTACTTAGCAGTATACATTTATTTTTTATTTTTTTATTTTTTTAAAGATTTCTTTATTTATTTATTTGAGACAGAGAGAATGAGAGAGAGAGAGCACATGAGAGGGGGGAGGGTCAGAGGGAGAAGCAGGTTCCCCGCCGAGCAGGGAGCCTGATGCGGGACTCGATCCAGGGACTCCAGGATCATGACCTGAGCCGAAGGCAGTCGCTTAACCAACTGAGCCACCCAGGCGCCCAGCAGTATACATTTAATATTCCTCCATGTGTTTTCATAACTTGATAGCTTATTGTTTTTTAGTGCTGAATGACACACCATTATCTGTATGTACCACAGTTTATCCATTCACCTATTGAAGTACATATTTGGTTGCTTCCACATTTTGGCAATTATGAATAAAGCTGCTATAAACATCTGTATGCAGGTTTTTGTACAGACATAAGTTTTCAGCTCCTTCGTGTTACTACCAAGGATCACAATTCCTGGTTCATATGGTAAGAATATGTATAGTTTATAAAAACAAACAACAAAACCAAAACCAAAAAAAAAAAATCCTTTCAAACTATCATCTAAAATGGCTATGCCATTTTGCATTCCCACAAGCAATGGGTGAGAGTTCCTTGCTCCTGAAGGGGTTCAGGATAGCCCTAGCACCCCCCTGCGAATGTGCCACTTGAGAGCCTATGGACTCAAGAGAAACATTTGTTCTTCCCTTAACCACACAGAATCCAAATTGGGTGTCTTTCTTAAAATAAGGATTATTAAGAGAGATAAATTTTATCTGAGTGACCCATCTGCATGGTAGAACAAACATCTAATTACCAAACATCTGCTCTTCTTATTGCCCTGTGAAGTGCATTCCTTTCCTCTGAAGTCCCAGACACCTATTGCCTTCTCCTTAGTTCAGAATGACCTATATAGCTCATTTTGCCTGACTGTCCTTGGAATTTCCATGGTTGTGTGGATTCCCTGTATGTATGCTATTAGATTTGATTTTCTTCTATTAATCTGTCTCATGTCAACTTGATTCTTAATCCAGCTAGAAAGACTTTCGTGAGAACAGGAATTCTTGCTACCTGACACTTCATGCCCTTACCAGCTTTTGATGTTGTCAGTGTTCTGGATTTGGGCCATTCTAATAAGTGTATAGTGGCATAATTACTTTTTTTTTTCTCTAGAGGCATAAGAGTGCACCCTCTAACAGCTTCAAAACATAAGTCCGATAATCATCACACAGCATCTGATTTGATATAAATATGTCAAACTAGCATTTATGTTTTATCTGAATTTATGCTTAAATACAACACAAAACCCAGGGCACAATTATCAATTAGAAAGGAAATGTACATGACAGTGATTTTTGCATGGCTAAAAAACATCATTGTAATATTCCTAATTTGTGTCCTTGTTTCATGAATGTCTTAAATTCATCTTTCCTGGAAAGTTTAGTTGAGAGTTGCAGATAATAATCAATGGGTACTAAAAACCATATCTTGCTAATATAGCTATTTTAAGTAACAATGTCTATCCAAAAGTAATCAAGTACTTCTTGATGTTTAGATACACATGTTCTTAGCTGGCCCACTATCTTACTCTAATTATTCAGTAGCTGAGAAAACAACAGTAAACAACTATTGAGGGTAATAGAAGATTGAATACAAAACATTATACCATATGATTTCACTCATATATGGAATCTAAAAAAAAAAATGAATAAACAAACAAAAGCAGAATCAGACCTATAAACACAGAACAAACTGATGTTTACCAGGGGGGAAAAAGACAAAATGGGTGAAGGGAAGTGGGAGATACAGGCTTTAAGTTATGGAATGAATAAGTGACAGGGATAAAAGGCACAGCATAAGAAATATAGTCAATGATATTGTACTAGCATTGTATGGTGACAGAAAGTGAGCATAGCATAACCTATAGAGTTGTGGATTCATGAAGTTGTACACCTGAAACTAATGTAATATTGTGTGTCAACAATACTCATAATTAAGACCCTTGGCCTCAATGCCCTTACTCCTAATTATTGGTCCCCCTCTCTTTAATCTTTGTTAAATTTGTCTCTTCTAGAATCCAACAATTCCATATACAAATTATGGTTCAACAGGGATTCCAGCCCATACCATCAGAGGGTCCCCTCCCAAATCCATGGACCTGGCCACCAAGGAATTCACTCAAATTACCTATTAGTATGTTAATACAATACCATGCTCTGGTCTATACCTGCACAGAACCACTGATTGACCAATAAGTTTAGGTAGGGACATCTCTACACCCCTCATTCAGCAAGAAGATTATATTGAAAATGAGACTTCCACCCAAATGCCAAAGATTTGTTATTGCCCATCTGTCAGGGGGGATATAAAGGCCACTTTTAGGCAAGCAGGCTTGAGCAATGGAATGTAGAAAAGGCCCACAGCAACCACCTGGCTCAGATAGGTCCACAGACAACCTACCTCAAAATATCCATAGGCTCTAACTAACCAATGGGCTACGTACAACTAGGCACAGTTACCAAAAAAGGGAAGATTCCATATGTCAGCATAACTCCTCATCTTCCCCTTTAAGAACAGCTCCCACCCACTGCCTTGTTGCAGATAGTCTCTCCTTTGCTGTCCTGCGTACTGCTTCCTTGTGGTGTATTCCACACCCACTGCCTCATGGCAGACAGCCCCTCCTTTGTTGTCTTACCCACTGCTCCTTTGTGGTGTAATCAATAGACAATCTCCTTTGTTCTGCCTCAGGTGAATTTTTTCATCTCCCATGCCACTGGCTTCCACCCAATCATGTCCCCACATTTGGGGCCCTCATCTGATTGAGAGACACCCCATTTAGACACCACAGTTACATTAGTTTCAGGTGTACAACATTGTGACTCAACTTCTCTATATATTATGCTATGCTCACCACAAGTGTAGCTACTATATGTCACCATACAATATTATTACAATATCTTTGACTATATGCCATATGCTGTTCCTTTTATTCCCATGACCTATTCATTTCATAACTGGAAGCCTGTATTACTGCTGTTGGGGTGGTTCAGGAGACCTTGATAGGGTCTGGTCCAGACAGGTTCAAGTGGCTTTTTGTCCTGTGAAAGAGTCTTAAGTTATATCCAATCCCCAGACATTAAGTTTTGGATGTTTGTTACCTGAGAAAGAGCGATCAGGTTTTGGATTGTACTGGTTTTGGTGGTCATTAATGGTGGAAACAGTTTCTCCTAGGGATATAACATACTGTGTAATTAAAATAAAGAGAAAAAGAAGCCCTCTTTGTTTGATGTCTAACCTTAACAGTATCCTAATTATGAAGAATCACTGTCAAATGATAGAACATTCATCTGGGGTATAGGCACCCCAAGTGCATCATCCAACCCAGTCATAAGGAAAAAGGAACGTGGACTTATCTATTATTTCCATAAGTCCATAGATAATCGCATGGAATGGAGTATGGTCCAGTTTTTAAGGAGAGATTTTGTCATCCCAGCCACACAGAACCACTTGAAGTGATAGTTGAGTTCTACAATTCTTGGGGAATCAATCCTTTTTCCAGCTGTTCAAATAACCATACAACCATGGGGCTCTTTTATTATCTCCACAGGATAATAAGCATGAAGAATGTTTATATATGAGCTATTGTGGCAATTTTTCTGAAGTTTACCTCAAGTCGTCTAGCTTAGGCAAACAAGAAACAAAGATAATTGGAACTAGAATTTAACATCTACAAAGATGTGTTATTGAAACATATTTTTTCCTCTCTAAAATCACCCTTATTTTGAGAGATATCCAAATCAAGACTAATTCATTTGCAAAATAAGTCCAATTTTAATAAACTTGGCCTAATTATTTACATAAACTCAGCAAGAATAGTGATTCACCATATAGATCTTTTAAAATTTGCTTTGCTTGAACTTTTCATAAGGAATCTCATTTGAACTTCTGGTAGCCTCTCTAGGCCAGAAACCAAGCCAAATATTTGCCATCAGACATGCCTGCAATACCTTGGATTTGGGTGAATTCCTCTTCTCAAGGTCCCCAAATATCCTGAGGTTCCTACACCTGCCAAGAAGTGACATTCTTTACTCACCTGGTAAGGCTGCTGGGAACTCTGTAAAAAGGTATCAGGCCAACATTTCCAAGGGGTATTTTTGACTCCATGTTTCATAAAGTCAACTTCAATTCCTTAAAGTTGTCTGGTCATATTTGAGTCTATGAATGTCTTTCAAATATGATATTCCAGTCAAAGCCTTGGTAAAATAACCAATATTTCTAGTGACGTCCTGTTACAAGAAGAGATCCTTACTGAACGTATGCAAATAATTGTAACTGCCATGAAAGAAAGACTACTCAGAGATTTTTTGAATACAGAAAAAAGTTAAGTGTTTCAATGTGTTCACAAATGAATACTTTATCACATTTCTATAAGTCATATATTGAGAAAATTTTCTTAACGTGGAAGAGCAAACATTAGAGAACTAGAAATGTTTCAAACAAGAGTAACAAAACTGTAATCATCTTCCTCCATTCATTTAGTCCCATGTTACTAATTCTTATTCAGTTGAAAGCAACTTTTTAGTTAGTTCTAGAAATTCTTACCCATTCCAGTTTTATGACCTTAAAGATATCAAAAACCTGTATTTGTCAAAAGAGCCATTTTCATGAATCTCCTGAAAGACAAAACTCATTTTGCAAGAGCATCAGAACAATAACTATAAATGACAAAAACTCAGATATGGACACTGTTAATGACCTGAGATGAAAGTTCATTATAATGTAGCTGGCAAGGAAATTCAGTCATTTCTTTTTTTTAAAGTGTTTATTTATTTATTTGAGAGAGGGAAAAGGAGAGAGAATCTGAAGCAGACTCTGCACTGAGCACAGAGCCTGATGCAGGGCTTGACCCTACAACCCCAAGATCATGATCTGAGGTGAAACCAAGAGTTGGACACTTAACTGACTGAGCCACCCTAGTGCCCCAGAAATTCAGTTATTTTTGTGACACATTAACACTTCAATAATCCGAATATTGAGTGACAACCTTATGCCAGAATAGAACATACTAAATAAACAAGCCTAATTAGTCATGGAGACTTCGTTTACAATTCAAATCTTGGGGAAGTTTGTTAAAAGCCTTAGAAAAAAAATTTTTTTTAAAGATTTTATTTATTTATTTGACAGAGAGAGAGAGAGAACAAGTAGGCAGAGAGGCAGGCAGAGGCAGAGGGAGAAGCAGGCTTCCCGCTGAGCAGGGAACCCGATGTGGGGCTCGATCCCAGGACCCTGGGATCATGACCTGAGCCGAAGGCAGCGGCTTAACCGACTGAGCCACCCAGGTGCCCCAAAAGCCTTAGAAAAATTTAAAGCACAGGACTAAATACGATTATAGCTAATCAAAGACTTGAGGAAAACAAAACGTAGAAACTTGTTTTTTTCTGGGCAAAGAAAAGAGGAAACAACTTTGTTTACATTTTCTTATCAAGAGCAGACCAGCAACCCAAGAAAACTTTGTCTTTTTAATAAAGAGAATGCAGAATTTCAATCTTTTACCAGTGTACATTTAGTATCCGGTCATTTCAACCTTAGTCCATCCTGACCCCACATAAAATTCCTTTCCAAAGATTTCCCTTCACAAACCTTCTTCTAACTTGCTTTTGCATTCATATTTTGTCCCATGCCTTTTCTTTTTAGGACAAAATTACTTTATTTTACCTCAATACAAAGTACTCCCATTTCTTAGATCTTTCTTACCCATCTCTTACTTTCTTACATACAGTGTTTTTTTCTCTTATTTCCATCAGTTTTAATTACAGTTAGCAGAATTTTAACTTAGAAACCTTAGTCTCCTATGAAAACTAAATATTAACCAATTGTGAACTGTTATGTCAGAATTCTTTAGATGGCAATCAAATTTATGAATCAATTAAGCACAAATCATGTTTTCCAATAGACTCAAATATCCTTAGTTTCTCTACAATAAAAATTCCAAATCACAAACCTACATTCAGTAATCAATGCTTTAATATTGTTACAAGATTTTTTCTCTGCTGGTGCCCGCAGTTCTTGGTCACACCACTTCGAAGAATGAAGATGTAGACCAGACAGAGTGGTGGGCAGCAAAGCAAGGTTTACTGAGCGATAGCAAAGTGATAGTACAAAGCTCCCAAGGAAAGAGGGAACCCGAGGGGGTTGCCACCAGAGTTTCTAAGTCTAAGGGTTTTTATGGGCTTGTTGGCAGGCTGTTTTAATCTGATTAACCCTCCCTGTGCCTGTCATCCAATCAGATTTTTGTTACCTATTATCATAATGGAAAGGGTAGGGAGCTCCTTCCAGGGTGGTATAAAATCCTTTTAAGGGTGGATTCCTCTTAGGGTGGGGCTTGTCCCTGCCTGTCTTCCAACTATCCTTCATCAGTATTTTATCTCATTTGGAAAAGACTTAGATGTCCAGTGACTTCAATCCAATTTATCATTCAAGCAAAATTTTAACTTTCAGGTTACCAAAAACTTTGAAAGCTAACTTAACAATTACTCATGAAAAATTTGAGACTGACAAAATTAACTATCATTTTAAGTCATCTTTTTGCTAACAAATTGCAACAGAGAAAACAAGAGCTTGACTTTCTGCAAACCTTGGTAGAATAAAAGTTTTAAACACCAAATTATGTTCCATGTGGGTCCACTTAAAAGTCAATCAATTTGTTCCCCAGTATCAATTTTTACCTGGGACACTGGTGGGGATATCTGAAGTGGGTGGTGTGAGTTCAAGGGGATGCTCCTTGCTCCTTGATAGGAAGGGTAGAAGGAGCCAATGGCCCCAGAGGCACCCAGGATGGTATAAGAACCAATTATAAGCTGACCCAAGGTGGTGCAGAATCAGGAGGAGGGAGGAGGAGAGGAAAGCAGAAGAGGTGGGGTGCTCCCAGAGGACTCCAGGTTTTAGAGCTCATCACCTCAGATGAGCAGATGCCGTGTTTTTCACCAACAAGTAGGAATAGTCTGTCAGAGAACTTCCCTGGAATGAAAGGGCTTTTGGCAGCTGCTTGGGAATATTCCTTAAGGTCCCATCCTGAGGTAGGCCAAAGACAGTTGGCTCCAATTATAGCCATTAACTTGGGGAATGAATGAAGGAGAAGCCTCCACTTCTATTAGGAAGAGGAGCAGTGAAAGTTAGCATCCAATATGTCAGGAGCAGTTTCTTAGGTCGAGGTCCTGATTTAGGGCCATGAAACCAAGCAAAACACGTATGTGACTACCAACAATTTGGAGTTCCAGCAAAGGAGTTCAAGCTGAAAAATAGTATTAAAAGAAAGAGTTCCATGGGAGAGCTATACCTCTTGATCTGGAAGTTTGTATTGAGGCCAGGAGACAAAAAGATGAGACATTTTTCCTCAGACCTTGGGGGTCAAATTTGTTCCAGTTTTTAAGAAAATAGCCCAAGGGTGAGTCCAAAGGAAGAGAGGAGGTCCTATGGTGGGAAAGACCAGTTGCCAGTTCCCAAAGGGGCATCCTGCCAAAGGGAATGGGGCTCCAACTTGTGTTTGCAATTTTACTCATGGAGTCCCACTGACCTGAAAAAGGACTAGATCTATATGAGGTGACTGACTCTTCTGGTGTCATCCCACCACAGAGAGGAGTCATGGCAAATATGGGGCAACTGACTCTTTAGGGGTGTCCTACCAAGGGGGTTCTAGCAAATAGCAAATACAGAGTAACTGACTCTCTTGGAGAATTCCACCAAGTTGGGGGGGTCCCACCAAGAACAGAGTTGTGGAAAATGGCGTGGCACTTCTTTCCGGGTGTCCCCTGACAATAGGAAGGGCTGGATACCAGTTTGGTTGAACTGGGTGGGAAAAAGGCAGGGTAGGACTCACCACTCAGATGCATAGGAACACATTTGCCCACAGTTTAAGATGGTGGCTGGATCCCTGGGAACAGTGGAGAAGGGATGGCGGCCAAAAGAAGCAAGGTGGCTGAGAGTCAGCCAGCATCAGGAAATGGTCCCAACTGAATCTATAATGTGTCTGGATTCACCCTAGGTGAGCTGCTAATTGCACTAAACTTTGGGAGCAGACCTCAGGGGATGGAGTGAAAAAGCAGAGGAAAGGGGTCCTTCAATCTCACAGACATAGTCTGACCTGTTTGCTCTCAGACGTCCAGACCACACCAGAGAGCTGCCCTGGCCAGAGGCCTTCAGTTGTCTGTGAGGTACTAGGGTTAGGCTGCCAAAGGGTTGAAAAGAGAGAAGGAGGGAATGGTCCCTCCAAAGGGTAAAAGGGGAAATACCTCACCTTTTCAGGCAATGATGGCCTGGCTGGATCCTCCTTTGGGCTTCAGATCTTCACTGAGGAGTATCCTTGGCCAGAGGTCCTCAGCTCCCCAAGGAGTACTAGAGTTGGTCCACCGAGGGAAAGTCCTGAGAAATTCCCAGAGAATCCAGGGAGAGTCCCAAACTAGCAAAGGCTCCTCATGCAGGGTCCCCCCCCAAATGTGTGTGTGGGGGGCCCAAAGCCCCCCTGTATGGGCCACCCAATATGGTGTCTACATAGGCTGTCTCTTGGTCAGTTGAGATCTCCCAAATGTGGGGACATGATCAGGTGGGAGCCAGCGGCATGGGAGGTGAAAGAATTCACCTGAGACAGAACAAAGGAGATTATTTATTGAATACACCACAATGGAGTAAAGGGAAAGGCTGTCTGCCATGAGGCAGTGGGTATAGAACACACTGCAAAGGAACAGTGGCCAGGACAGCAAAGGAGAGGCTGTCTGTAACGAGGCAGTGGGTAAAGGCTGTTCTTAAAGGGGAAGATAAAGAGGTATGGTGACATATGGAACCTTCCCTTTTTTGGCAACTGTGCCTAGTTGTAAATAGCCAATTGGTTAGTTAGGGCCTATGGATATTTTGAGGTGGGTTGTCTGATGGACCTGTCTGAGCCAGGGGGTTGCTTCCATCACTCAAGCCTGTTTGCCTAAAAGTGACCTCTGCAGTAACTTTGTGTGTCAACCATATTCAAAATAAATAAATAAACAGATAATGAGTCATTATGTAAGGTAAAAAAAAAAAAATGCATTATACACAAAAGTAGCTATGATTGGCAATATAGAAAGTATAAAGTTACTGTCATCTTCATTTTTTATAACAAAACAACCTAGACTGGTTGGCTTAGACAACAAACATTTATTACTCCATGTGGTTTTGGAATATAGGTGAGGTTCGGTGGGGTGAGGTCTGGAGCCAAGAACCAAGGAATAATTCTTGAAACATCTTCAGTGCAAAATGGTGGTTTGTTAAAGCATGGGGACAACACCCGTGGGCAGAAAGAGCTGCTGCACTGTGATCTTGAGGAGTGGTGATTATATACTCAGATGTTGGGGGAAGTAAAGAAAAGGGAGGTTTCAAAAGAACTTTCATATGCTAAAGAGGACCGACCTACAATATACCTACAAGATACAGGAGGCCTTGCCATTGTCAAGTTAAGGTTGTTTTCCCCTCAAGCAAGATATTAACATTAAGACAGTTGGGAGATTCCCTGAAGAATGTCACACCTGTCCCACCCAGGAGTGGGGGGTGAGGGGAGACTGCAGGTGTCAGCTGATGCTTTGTCTTCAGCTAGCCTCTGCTCCCTCATCATTACTCCCAGTTGTGGGACTTGAAAGTCTAAATTCAAAGTGCTGCCAGATTTGTTGTCTGTTGAGGAACATCTTCCTAGTTTGCAGAGGGTTGCCTTCTAGCTGTATCCTTACATATTAAAGAAAGAGAGGTCTCTGGTCTCCTTTTCTTCTTATAAAAGCACTAATCTCATTATGGGGGGCCCACCCTCATGACTTTATCTAAGTTTAATTACCTTCCAAAGGCCCCACCTCCAAATACTATCACATTAGGGGTTAGGGTTTCAATAAGAATTTCAGAGGATCACAAACATTTAGTCTATAATATTCCACTCTTGTCCCCCCAAAACTTATGGCCTCCTCACATGCAAAATACATTAATTCTACTGCAATTGTCCTAAAAGTCTTAAATATTTCCAGTATCAACTCTAAAGTCTGAATCCCAAAGTCTCAAGTAAATATTATCTAAATCAGGTATGGGTGAGAGTCAAGTTATAATTCATCCTGAGGCAAAATTTTTTCTCAAGCTGTGAATCTGTGAAACCAATTAAGTTATGTGCTTCTTAAATTCAATGGTGAGACAGACATGGGATAGACAATTCCATTTAAAAGTGGACAAATAAGAGAGAAGTGTCACCAGCTAGACTCCAAGACCTGATCTTTACTGCCCAAGTGTTCTACTCACCAACCTTTGTCCCACAGTTTTCCTTAAGCTCTTCTTTACAGCTTATCTCATAACTAAGGCACATGGAAAGTGAAACCGCCCCTCCAGCAATAGCAACTGCCCTGACAAGACCTCCAGCCAGCCCAGACCACACAGACCAGTTTGAACTTAACCCCTGACTAGTGTCTATGTAGATGGACCATGGAGTGACCCCTAGAATGACTGATGACTACCTTTACCTCATTATAATACTAAAATCTCTGCCCAAGGAGGAGTACAAGTCTCATTTACATAACATACAATGTATGTATAGACATGTTACCTTAAGGCACATGCATGACCTTATGCCCTCCTCTACAAATGATGACAAGGTTCTCCTATCTAAATATTCATCCTAACTCTAAATAAAAGGAGCCCATTCACCCTTGTTCAGGGAGTCCTGGCTTTGGAAGTTATTTCTGGTGATCTTCTTATTTGTTGCAAATAGTTTTATTTGTGTACCAATTCAACCTGGTGCAGCTTCTGACACACCAAGGAGTGAACTCACATTGGTTTGGTTCCAGTAGGAAGGTGTTATATGTCTCAAGCAAGTCCAAAACACAGCAAGGCAAATCCCATGACATAATGAAATTTGAGAGTAATTATCTTCAATTTTATTCTCTACCTTCTAGACTAACTGGGGTGACAAAATCACCCAAAGTATCATTGGGACATCATAATTGTTTGCAGGGATCCCATCTACTCTGTGGCTCTTCTGGGCATGGACCATGCCCTAAGGACACTTCCTGGTGAGTGTTGGGTCCACAGGACTCTGTGTTTCCTTGTTACCATGATTCCTATAGTCTGATCAAAGAAAACTTTGATTAGAAGCTGTCTGGTCTGATGAAACTTAGGTGGTGTCCCTAATGATCTCTGATTCTTCTTTGGAGCCACTGTCTTATTTATTGAAGAATATGCAAGTTCACAACTGAATAGATTTGTTATCCTGTCTAGTAGAATCTAAGTAGTCCCTCAGTCTTCATTGCATCCCATCTCAGGCCCCTGCAGTTCAAGATGGTAGTATTCATACTGGGGTGTCTGATTAAGTCTGAGGTTCACACCCATACAGACAACTTTATCAAAAGTTTGCTTGGCCACATCTTTAGTATTCCCACCAGAACACCCTCTCTTTCTTTCTCCTCTCTTTCTCTTTTTTCTTTCTTTCTTCCTTCTTTTTTGCAATATACATAGGTTGATAATTTTCCAAATCTTTAAGTTTGGGGTTTTTTTTCCTTAACAATTTTTTTTTTCAATTTATTTCTCTTTTCTTACATTTTACTATCAGCAGTCAGGAGAGATCAAGTCAGTCCTTCACATTTTGCTTAGAAATTTTCTCAGCTAAATTATTTAATTCTATTGTTTGCAAATACTACAACAAAATACTAGACCATGAACACAATTCAGGTAATTTCTTTGCCACTTTATTATAAGGATGATTATTTCTCCATCGCCCAATAACGCATTTCTTATTCTCATTTCATACTTCATCAGAATGGCTTTAACTGCCCATCTTCCTACAAATATTCTGTATATGATTATGTATGTAATACTTAAAAAGATGGAAGCTTTCTTTACATCTCTCTTCTTTCCCTCCTGAGCTCTTACCAGAATCACCTTTAGTGGTATATTTATGGCAATATTGGATTTTTCTAGCATTCACTCCCAAATTCTTTCAGCTTCTACCCCTTACTCAGGTCAAAAGCTGCTTCCATTTTTTTAAGTATTTGTTACAGGAGCAATTCACTTCTGATAACAATTACTATCTTGATCAGTTCAGGTGGCTTTAACAAAATACCATAAACTGGGTGGCTTAAAGAACAAACATTTATTTATCATATTTCTGAAGTATGAGAAATCCAAAATCAAGGGGCTGGCTGATTTTGTGCCTGGTGACAGTCCTCTTTCTGGTTTGAAGACAGTCACTATCATGCCATGTTCTCACATGGTGAAGAGAGTGTACGCTTTTGTCTTTTTCATATTTATAATGGTACTAATTCCATCATGGGACTCTACCTTAAGGCACCACTGCCAAATACTGTCACATTTGGGATTAGGACTTTGATATATAGCCTTTTGGGGGTGGTAATTCAGTTTGTAGCATTCATCCTCCTTTGTAATATTCAAAGCTCAATTTTTCCAAAAGAAATCCCTTGTAGTAGGCAAAATAAAGCCTCCCCAATGATATTTTTGTTTTAATCCCCAAAACCTGTCCATGTCTTAGCTTACGAAAGGGACCTTGCAAATGTAATTAAGTTAAGACATTAAGATGAAATTATTATCTGAAATTAGTGAGTAGACCCAATTAAATATAATGTGTCCTTAAAAATTGAGAATGTTTTTGGCTGTTGTCAGAGGAAAGTATGACTAATGAAGGAAAAAGAGAGATGCAACATTGTTACCTGTGAAAATGGAGAAATGGTGCCACAAAGACAGGATTTACAAAAATTTATAGGATGAAGCTAACACAATGCTAAAAGAGAATTTATAGCTGGACATGCTTACAATAAAAAAATATAATCTCAAATCTATAACTTTACGTCCCAATTTAAGAAACTAGAAAAGAGCAAATTGAAACCAAAATAAGCAGAGTAAGGGAAAAATCAAGATTACAGAGAAAAGGTACAATAGAAAATAGAGGGACGCCTGGGTGGCTCAGTCGGTTAAGTGTCTGCCTTTGGCTCAGGTCATGATCCCAGGGTCCTGGGATCGAGTCCCACATCGGGTTCCCCGCTCCGCGGGGAGCCTGCTTCTCCCTCTGCCTCTGTCTCTCTCTCTGTCTCTCATGAATAAATAAATAAAAATCTTAAAAAAAAAAAAGAAAATAGAAAAACAATAGAGAAAATCCAAAAGTAGTTCTCTGAAAATGCAAAAAAAAAAAAAAAATAATAATAATGAATATTTAGAGAAACAAACAAAAAAGAAAAATCAAATTATCAAAATCAAGCATTAAAATACCAAATTTATAGTAATAAATTATAAAAAAGTATTATAAACAACAGCATATTAAAACTTTACCTGACTTTGATGAAATGAACAAAACTATTAAAAAGATACAAGTAAATAAAACTAAAGAGAATTTTAAAATTTGGATAGATTACCAAAAAGTAAAAAGACTGAATAATAATTGAAGCTGTACCCTAGTATTTAACCCCCCACTTACATCAAAAGACAGATCATCCAATCAATAAATCAACAAGGAAACAATGGCTTTGAACGAAATATTGGACCAGGTGTATTAACAGATTATTTAGCATATTCCATCTTAAAAAAGCAGAATAAACGTTCTTTTCAGGTGCACACAGAACATTCCTCAGAACAGATCATATTATTAGGCTGCAAAAGAAGTCTCAACAAATTAAAAAAAAAAAGCAGTCATACCATGAAACTTTTCTGCATAACATTATGAAACTAGAACTCAACCACAAGAAAAAAGCCTAGAAAGACCACAAATACGTGGAAGTTAAATAACATGCTACTAAACAATGAATCAGTTAAACAAGAAATCAAAGAATAAATCCAAAAGTACATGGAAATGAATTAAAATGAAAATACAGTGGTCCAAAACCTTTGAGATGCAGCAAAAGCAGTTCTAAGAGGGAAGGTTATAGCAATACAGATCTACCTCAGGAAGCAAGAAAAATATCAAATAAACAACCTAACCTTACACCTAAAGGAGATAGAAAAAGAACAACAAACAAAACCTAAAACCAGAAGGAAGAAAGACATAATAAAGACTAGAACAGAAATAAATACTATAGATACTAAAAAAAAAAAAAAAAAAAAATCAATAGAAAAATCAATGAAACCAGGAGCTAGTTCTTTGAAATTGGAAACAAATTTGATAAATCTCTAGCCAGACTCATCAAAAAACAAAGAGGAAGTATTCAAATAAATTAAAAAAATATAAAAATTATGGAAGAGAAAAATAATAAAAAATACCAGAACAATACAATTTTAATAGATTATGAAAATTATATGCCAACAAATTGGAAAACCTAGAAGATATGGATAAATTCCTAGAAACATATAAACTACCAAAATGAAGCAGGAATAAATAAAAAAATTTGAATAGACTGATTACCAGCAAGGAGATTGAATCAGTAATCAAAAAATGTCCAACAAACAAACTCTAGGACCACACAGTGTCACAGGCAAATTCTGCCAAACATTTAAAGAGTTAATACATATTCTTCTCAAATTATTACAAAAACTGAAGAGGGAGGAAAACTTCTAACTTAATTCTGTGAGGCCAGCATTACTCTGATACAAATACCAGATAAAGATACCACAAAAAAGGGAACTACAGGCCAATATCTTTGATAAACATAAATGCAAAATATTCAACAAAATGCTAACAGAATACAATGATACATTTTAAAAATATTCAACACAATCAAGTGGGATTTGTTACAGGGCTGCAAAAGTGGTTCAACATTTGCAAATCAATCAACATGATACATCACATCAAGAAGAGAAAGGATGAAAACGATTTGATCATTTCAATAGATTCAGAAAAAGCATTTGAGAAAGTACATCAATTCATGATAAAAGACCACAACAAAGTAGGTTAAGAGAGAACATACCCCAACAAAATAAAGGACATATATAAAAAGTCCACAGTCAGGGGCACCTGGGTGGTTCAGTCATTAAGCCTCTGACTTTGGCTCAGGTCATGGTCCCAGGGTCCTGGGATTGAGCCCCACATTGGGCTCCCTGCTCGGCGGGAAGCCTGCTTCTACATCTCTCACTCCCCCTGCTTGTGTTCCCTCTCGCTGTGTCTCTCTCTGTCAAATAAATAAAATCTTAAAAAATTAAAATTAAAATGTCCACAGTCATACTCAATGGAGAAAAACTGAGAGCTTTCCCCCTAACATCAGGAACAAGACAGGGATGTCCACTCGCACCACTTTTATTCAGCATAGTACTGAAAGTCTTAGCCACAACAATTAGACAACAACAACAACAACAACAACAATAAATAAAAGATATTCAAATGAATAAAAGGGAAGTAAAACTTTCACTACTTGCAGATGACATGATACTGTATGTAGAAAACCTGATGACTCCACAAAAAAAGTACTAGAACTGATGGATGAATTCAGTAAACTCATGTGATACAAAATCAATGTGCAGAAATCCAATACATTTCTTACACTAATAATGAAGCAGCAGAAAGAGAAATCAAGAAAACAGCACCATTTACAATTTCACCAAAAATAATAAGACACCAGGTAATAAACCTAACTAAAGAGGTGAAAGACCTCTACTATGAAAACCATAAAATGTTGATGAAAGAAATTGAAGACAATACAAATAAATGGCAAGACATTCCAGGCTAATGGATTGGAAGAACAAATATTGTTAAAATGTCTATGCTATTCAAAATTATATACAGATTTAATGCAATCCCTTTCAAAATACCAACAGCATTTTTCACAAAATAATATTAAAAAATCCTAAAATTTACATGGAAACACAAAAGACCTTGAATTGCCAAAGCAATTTTGAAAAAGATAAACAAAACTGGAGGCATCGCAATTCCAGTCTTCGTTATATTACAAATCTGTAGTAATCAAGAGTATGATACTGGCACAAAAACAAACACATACGTCAATGGAACAGAACAGAAAATCAAAAAATAAACCCACAATTATATGGTCAATTAATCTTAGACTAAGCAGGAAGAAATATCCAATGGGAAATAGCCTCTTCAAAAAATGGTGTTGGGAAAACTGGTTAGCTACATGTAAAAGAATGAAACCAGACCACTTTCTTACACCATACACAAAATTAAATTCAAAATGGATGAAAGACCTAAATTTGAGACCTGAAACCATAAAAGTCCTAGAAGGAAGCACAGGTGGTAAGTTCTCTGACATCGGCTGTAGCTACATTTTTTTAGATATGTCTCCTGAGGCAAGAGAAACAAAAGCAAAAATAAACTATTGGGACTATATCAAAATAAAAAGCCTCTGCACAGTGAAGGAAACCGTCAATGAAACTGAAAGGTGTTAACCTACTGAAAGGGAGAAGATATTTGCAAATGACATATATGATAAAGGGTTAGTTTCTAAATATATTATCTTACACAACTCAACAACCAAAAAGCAAATAGTCCACTTAAAAAATGGACAGAAAACATGAATATACATTTCTCTAAAGAAGACATACAGATGGGGGCAGCTGGGCACTCAGTCAATTAAGTGTTTGACTCTTGATTTTGGGTCAGGTCATGATCTCAGGGTTGTGATATCAAGCCCCATGTCAGGCTCCATGCTGGGCATGGAGTCTGCTTAAGATTCTCTCTTTCTCTCTCCCTCTGCCCCTTCTCCATCCCTCTCTTAAAAAGAAGAAGAAGAAGAAGAAGAAGAAGAAGAAGATGACATACAGATGGCCAACAGACACACGAAAGCATGCTCAACATCACTCATCATGAGGGAAATGCAAATTATAACTACAATGAGATATCACCTCACAACTGTCAGAATGGCTAAAATCAAAAACATAAGAAAGGACAAGTATTGGTGAGGATCTGGGAAAAAAAAAAAAAAACAACAACAACCTTGTGCACTTTTGATGGGAATGCAAACTGGTACAGCCAGTGTGGAAAATGGTATGGAGGTTCCTCAAAACATTAAAAATAGAACTACCCTATGATCCAACAATTGCACTACTGGCTATTTACCCAAAACATACATTTTTTTTCCCCAAAGGGATATCTGCACCCGTATTTTTATAGTAGCATTATTTACAATAGCCAAATTATGAATGCAGCCCAAGTATCCATAAGTAGAAGAATAGAAAAAGTAGAAGTGGTGTATATACAATGGAATGTTATCCAGCCATATAAAGGAATAAAATCTTGCCATTTGCAACAAGATGGATGAAGCTAAAGAGTATAATGCTGAACAAAATAAATCAGTCAAAGATATTCAAATACAATATGATTTCAATTATATGTGGAATTAAGAAACAAAAGAAATGAGCAAATAAAGAAAAGAATGAGAAACAAACCAAGAAACAGACTTTTAACTATTGAGACCAATCTGATGGTTACCAGAGGGGAGGTGGGTTGGGTGATGGGTGAAACAGGTGATGGGGATTAAGGAGAGTATTTGTCGGATGAGCCCTGGGTGATGTATGGAATTGTTGAATCATTATATTGTACACTTTAAACTAATATAACACTGTATGATAACTATTCTGGAATTAAAAGAAAATTTAATTAATTAAAAAAAATTATTCCCTAGGGAGTCTGACAAACAATAGCAAGTGTTAGTGAGAATGTGGGAGAAAAATGATCCCTCATGCACCATCTAAACTGGTTCAGCCACTATGGAAAACAGTAGAGTTTCCTCCAAAAAAATTAGAATTACTATATGATCCAGTAATCCTGCTCCTGGGTAAATGCTCCCCCCCCAAAAAAAAATAAAATAAAAACAGGATTTCAAAAACATGTCTGCACTCTCAGGTTCATTGTAAAATATTATATATAATCTACCCTGGAGCACGATTTCTTTCCATCTGTGTTCCTCTAAACTAAAACATATTATCTGCTTCTAAAATATAATGGTGGAAAAAGCATAGGATAATTGTTATAAACAGTCTGGATCAAAAAAAGGAGACAATGAAAGAATTAAGTAGCCAGTACAAAGCAATTTTGAAGTAGAATCAGGCAAATTCCTTCAGGTTTCAAAGCCTGGAAAAAATCCTCTGAGTTTTGTGGCTCCATTCCCTGGGCTTGCATTTTTTTCACCTGGCCTGGTAGTTCCACCCTCTGAGTGATCCTTCCTATTTAATGAAATGTAGTATATGTTGCAACTGATGAAATGTAGTATATGTTGCAACTGAACAATTTAATATGTCTGTTTCTAGCCAATATAATTGGGGGGGTGGTCAAACAACCTTCTTTCCTTTCTTACATTCTCTTTCTCCTTTCAAGCTAGAAGTGTTTCTGAAGATAAAATATTCTCATGAAACTTGTAGGTCTCACCTGTATGACATAGGCGTTTACTCACTTAGACAGATTAGTCTCTAATTTTTCCTAGATAATCCTTTCTCCCCTCTCTCCTCTTTTTGACATTTTCAGAGATGGCTGAGAAGACAGAACTTTAAGCTTTTTTTTTTTTAATTTTTTTATTGTTATGTTAATCCCCATACATTACATCATTAGTTTTAGATATAGTGTTCCATGATTCATTGTTTGTGCATAACACCCAGTGCTCCATGCAGAACGTGCCCTCCTCAATACCCATCACCAGGCTAACCCATCCTCCCAAACCCCTCCCCTCTAGAACCCTCAGTTTGTTTTTCAGAGTCCATTGTCTCTCATGGTTCTTCTCCCCCTCCGATTTCCCCCCCTTCATTCTTCCCCTCCTGCTACATTCTTCTTCTTCTTCTTTTCTCTCTTAACATATATTGCATTATTTGTTTCAGAGGTACAGATCTGAGATTCAACAGTCTTGCACAATTCACAGCGCTTACCAGAACACATACCCTTCCCAGTGTCTAACACCCAGTCACCCCATCCCTCCCACCCCACCCCCCACTCCAGCAACCCTCAGTTTGTTTCCTGAGATTAAGAATTCCTCATATCAGTGAGGTCATATGATACATGTCTTTCTCTGTTTGACTTATTTTGCTCAGCATAATACCCTCCAGTTCCATCCACGTCGTTGCAAATGGCAAGATCTTATTCCTTTTGATGGCTGCATAATATTCCATTGTATATATATACCACTTCTTCTTTATCCATTCATCTGTTGATGGACATCTTGGCTCTTTCCACAGTTTGGCTATTGTGGACATTGCTGCTATAAACATCGGGGTGCACGTACCCTTTCGGGTCCCTACTTTTGTATCTTTGGGGTAAATACCCTGTAGTGCAATTGCTGGATCATGTGGTAGTTCTATTTTCAACTTTTTGAGGAACCTCCATACTGTTTTCCAGAGTGCCTGCACCAGCTTGCATTCCCACCAACAGTGTAGGAGGGTTCCCCTTTCTCCGCATCCCTGCCAACATCTGTCATTTCCTGACTTGTTAATTTTAGCCATTCTGACTGGTGTGAGGTGGTATCTCATTGAGGTTTTGATTTGGATTTCCCTGATGCCGAGTGATGTTGAGCACTTTCTCATTTGTCTGTTGGCCATTTGGATGTCTTCTTTCGAAAAAGGTCTGTTCATGTCTTCTGCCCATTTCTTGATTGGATTCTTTGTTCTTTTGGTGTTGAGTTTGATGAGTTCTTTATAGATTTTGGATACTAGCCCTTTATCTGATATGTCATTTGCAAATATCTTCTCCCATTC
Organism: Halichoerus grypus; assembly: GCF_964656455.1. NCBI lineage: Eukaryota > Metazoa > Chordata > Mammalia > Carnivora > Phocidae > Halichoerus > Halichoerus grypus. The sequence goes on along the minus strand of NC_135727.1, from coordinate 61,302,886 downwards.
TGTCAGTTGTCTTTTGGTTTTGTTGACTGTTTCCTTTGCTTTGCAAAAGCTTTTTATCTTGATGAAGTCCCAGTAGTTCATTTTTGCCCTTGCTTCCCTTGCCTTTGGCGATGTTTCTAGGAAGAAGTTGCTGCGGCTGAGGTCGAAGAGGTTGCTGCCTGTGTTCTCCTTTAGGATTTTGATGGACTCCTGTCTCACATTGAGGTCTTTCAACCATTTGGAGTCTATTTTTGTGTGTGGTGTAAGGAAATGGTCCAGTTTCATTCTTTTGCATGTGGTTGTCCAATTTTCCCAACACCATTTGTTGAAGAGACTGTCTTTTTTCCATTGGACATTCTCTCCTGCTTTGTCAAAGATTAGTTGACCATAGAGTTGAGGGTCCATTTCTGGGCTCTCTATTCTGTTCCATTGATCTATGTGTCTGTTTTTGTGCCAGTACCATACTGTCTTGATGATGACAGCTTTGTAGTAGAGCTGGAAGTCTGGAATTGTGATGCCACCAGCTTTGCTTTTCTTTTTCAACATTCCTCTGGCTATGCGGGGTCTTTATTGGTTCCATACAAATTTTAGGATTATTTGTTCCATTTCTTTGAAGAAAGTGGATGGTATTTTGATGGGGATTGCATTGAATATGTAGATTGCTCTAGGTAGGATTGACATCTTCACAATATTTGTTCTTCCAATCCATGAGCATGGAACATTTTTCCATTTCTTTGTGTCTTCCTCAATTTCTTTCATGAGTATTTTATAGTTTTCTGAGTACAGATCCTTTGCCTCTTTGGTTAGATTTATTCCTAGGTATCTTATGGTTTTGGGTGCAATTGTAAATGGGATCGACTCCTTAATTTCTCTTTCTTCTGACTTGTTGTTTGTGTATAGGAATGCCACTGACTTCTGTGCATTGATTTTATATCCTGCCACTTTACTGAATTCCTGTATGAGTTCTAGCAGTTTTGGGGTGGAGTCTTTGGGATTTTCCACATAAAGTATCATATCATCTGCAAAGAGTGAGAGTTTGACTTCTTCTTTGCCAACTTGGATGCCTTTGATTTCTTTTTGTTGTCTGATTGCTGTGGCTAGGACTTCCAATACTATGTTGAATAGCAGTGGTGATAGTGGACATCCCTGCCGCGTTCCTGACCTTAGGGGGAAAGCTCTCAGTTTTTCCCATTGAGAATGATATTCGCTGTGGGTTTTTCATACATGGCTTTTATGATATTGAGGTATGTACCCTCTATCCCTACACTCTGAAGAGTTTTGATCAAGAAAGGATGCTGTACTTTGTCAAATGCTTTTTATGCATCTATTGAGAGGATCATATGATTCTTGTTCTTTCTTTTGTTAATGTATTGTATCACGTTGATTGATTTGCGGATGTTGAACCAACCTTGCAGCCCAGGGATAAATCCGACTTGGTCGTGGTGAATAATCCTTTTCATGTACTGTTGGATCCTATTGGCTAGTATTTTGGTGAGAATTTTTGCATCCATGTTCATCAGGGATATTGGTCTGTAATTCTCCTTTTTGATGGGGTCTTTGTCTGGTTTTGGGATCAAGGTAATGCTGGCCTCATAAAATGAGTTTGGAAGTTTTCCTTCCATTTCTATTTTTTGGAACAGTTTCAGAAGAATAGGTATTAATTCTTCTTGAAATGTTTGGTAGAATTCCCCTGGGAAGCCATCTGGCCCTGGGCTTTTGTTTCTTGGGAGATTTTTGATGACTGCTTCAATTCCCTTAGTGGTTATAGGTCTGTACAGGTTTTCTGTTTCTTCCTGGTTCAGTTTTGGTCGTTGATACATCTCTAGGAATGCATCCATTTCCTCCAGGTTATCTAATTTGCTGGCATAGAGTTGCTCATAATATGTTCTTATAATTGTTTGTATTTCTTTGGTGTTGGTTGTGATTTCTCCTCTTTCATTCATGATTTTGTTGATTTGGGTCATTTCTCTTTTCTTTTTGATAAGTCTGGCCAGGGGCTTATCAATCTTGTTAATTCTTTCAAAGAAACAGCTCCTAGTTTCGTTGATCTGTTCTACTGTTCTTTTGGTTTCTATTTCATTGATTTCTGCTCTCATCTTTATTATTTCTCTTCTCCTGCTGGGTTTAGGCTTTATTTGCTGTTCTTTCTCCAGCTCCTTTAGGTGTAGGGTTAGGTTGTGTACTTGAGACCTTTCTTGTTTCTTGAGAAAGGCTTGTATTGCTATATACTTTCCTCTTAGGACTGCCTTTGCTGTATCCCAAAGATTTTGAATATTTGTGTTTTCATTTTCATTGGTTTCCATGAATTTTTTTAATTCTTCTTTAATTTCCTGGTTGACCCATTCATTCTTCAGTAGGATGCTCTTTAGCCTCCATGTATTTGAGTTCTTTCTGACTTTCCTCTTGTGATTGAGTTCTAGTTTCAAAGCATTGTGGTCTGAAAATAGGCAGGAGATGATCCCAATCTTCTGGTACTGGTTGAGACCTGATTTATAACCTAGGATGTGATCTATTCTGGAGAGTGTTCCATGGGCACTAGAGAAGAATGTGTATTCCGTTGCTTTGGGATGGAATGTTCTGAATATGTCTGTGAAGTCCATTTGGTCCAGTGTGTCATTTAAAGGCTTTATTTCCTTGTTGATCTTTTGCTTAGACGATCTGTCCATTTCAGTGAGGGGGGTGTTAAAGTCCCCCACTATTATTGTATTGTTGTCAATGTGTTTCTTTGCTTTTGTTATTAATTGGCTTATATAATTGGCTGCTCCCATGTTAGGGGCATAGATATTTACAATTGTTAGATCTTCTTGTTGGATAGACCCTTTAAGTATGATATACTGTCCTTCCTCATCTCTTATTACAGTCTTTGGTTTAAAATCTAATTTGTCTGATATAAGGATTGCCACCCCAGCTTTCTTTTGGTGTCCATTAGCATGGTAAATGGTTTCCACCCCCTCACTTTCAATCTGGGGGTGTCTTTGGGTCTAAAATGAGTCTCTTGCAGACAGCATATCGATGGGTCTTGTTTTTTAATCCAATCTGATAGCCTGTGTCTTTTGATTGGGGCCTTTAGCCCATTTACATTCAGGGTAACTATTGAAAGATAGGAATTCAGTGCCATTGTATTGCCTGTAAAGTGACTGTTACTGTATATTGTTTGTGTTCCTTTCTGGTCTATGTTGCTTTTAGGCTCTCTCTTTGCTTAGAGGACCCCTTTCAATATTTGTTGTAGGGCTGGTTTCGTGTTTGCAAATTCCTTTAGTTTTTGTTTGTCCTGGAAGCTTTTTATCTCTCCTTCAATTTTCAATGACAGCCTAGCTGGATATAGTATTCTTGGCTGCATATTTTTCTCATTTAGTGCTCTGAATATGTCCTGCCAGTCCTTTCTGGCCTGCCAGGTCTCTGTGGATAGGTCTGTTGCCAATCTAATGTTTCTACCATTGTAGGTTACATATCTCTTCTCCCGAGCTGCTTTCAGGATTTTCTCTTTGTCTCTGAGACTCGTAAGTTTTACTATTAGATGTCGGGGTGTTGACCTATTTTTATTGATTTTGAGAGGGGTTCTCTGTGCTTCCTGGATTTTGATGCCTGTTTCCTTCCCCAAATTAGGGAAGTTCTCTGCTATAATTTGCTCCATTATACCTTCTGCCCCTCTCTCTCTTTCTTCTTCTTCTGGGATCCCAATTATTCTAATGTTGTTTCGTCTTATGGTATCGTTTATCTCTCGAATTCTGCCCTCGTGATCCAGTAGTTGTTTATATCTCTTTTTCTCAGCTTCTTGATTTTCCATCATTTGGTCTTCTATCTCACTGATTCTCTCTTCTGCCTCATTTATCCTAGCAGTTAGCGCCCCCTATTTGATTGCACCTACTTAATAGCCTTTTTGATTTCTACTTGGTTAGATTTTAGTTCTTTTACTTCTCCAGAAAGGGTTTCTCTAATAACTTCCATGCTTTTTTTTCAAGCCCAGCTAGTATCTTTAAAGTGATGATTCTGAACTCTAGATCTGACATTGTACTAATGTCCGTATTGAGTAGGTCCCTGGCAGTCGGTACTACCTCTTGTTCTTTTTGTTGAGGTGATTTTTTCCGTCTTGTCATTTTGTGCAGAGGAGAATAGATTAATGAGAGAACAAAATGCTAGCAGGGTAACAACGTCCCCAGAAAATATACTCTAAACAAATCAGAAAAGACCTGAAGCAGTGGGAAAAGAAAGGGAAAGAGAGAAAAAAGAAAAGGAAAGAAAGAAAGAAAAAAGAAAAAGAGAAAGATAAAAACAAACAAAAGCAGAACAAAACAAAACAAAACAAAAACAGAATGTGATCAAATATGATCAGGCTGGATTATAGATCAGTGCCATACACTAGATTTTGGGTGTATTTTGGTCTGTTAAAAGAAAGTCCCTCCCAAAATTTTAAAGAAAGAAAAACTTATATATGTACAAAAATAAGGGTTGATATGATGAAGGGATGGAATATGACTGTAAAGATGGAAATTATAAAAAATTTTAAAAAAGGATTTGATAAGTTGTTTGAAAAAAGAAAGAAGAGGATTAAAAAAAAAAAAGAAAGAAAAAAGGGAGAGAATGTGATCAGGCAGGGGAGTAGAAAAAAACCATACACTAGAGATTTAGAGTATATTTTGATCTGTTAGAAGAAACTATCTCAAGATTTTAAAGAGAGAACAACTTATATATATATGCCAAAAATACGGGTAACTACTATGAAGGGATAGAATATGACTTTAAAAATGATAAATAAAAATGTTTTTTTTAAAAAAGGAATTGATAAGATGTTGGTTGAAAAAGGGAAAAAGAAAAATTCAAAAAAAAAGAAAAAAGGAAAAAGAAAAAAAGACAGTTAAAAAAAATAATTAACTTTGAAAGACTAAAGAATCATGGTAAAAAAGCCATGAATTCTATGTGCAGTATTCCCCTAGCGCTGGAGTTCTGCCGTTCTCATTGATCGGTAAACTTGGTCTTGGCTGGCTGTTCTCGCTGATCTTCTGGGGGAGGGGCCTGTTGCCGTGGTTCCCAAGTGTCTCTGCCGGAGGCAAAATTGCCCCTCCCTTGCCGGTCCGGGCTAAGTAATCTGCTCAGGTTTGCTCTCCGGAGCTTTTGTTCCCTGCAAGCTTTCCGTACAGCTTTGGAGGCGGAGAGTGAAAATGGCAGCCTCCCAGTCTCTGCCCCGGCGGAGCCGAGAACTCGGGGTCCCGCTCCTCAGCGAGCCCCCAGAGAAAAGCAGTCAGTCACTCCCGTCTCCCCGGTCTCCGGCCACACTCCGCGCTCACCCGGCCTGTGACCACGCCTTTCTATCTGGCACCTGATCCCGGGTGGAGTCTCCAAACCCAGCAGATCCCCGCGGTGCGCTCCCGCCCCTCTCCTCCCGGGGGCAGAAGGTGAGTCTCCCCGGATCTGCCGCTTGTGGGGTCCCTGCTGGAGGAGCAGTGGCCCGACTGTGCCGCGGATCACGGTTTATAGCAACCCCGAGCTGAGAGCCCGCGCCTGGGCTCCGTCTCTGCAGCCGGCTTCCCTGCTCCGATCCCTGGGAGCTCTGCCGCACTCAGGCACCCCCGGTCTTTCTGTGACCCCGAGGGTCCTGAGACCACACTGTCCCGCGAGGGTTCCACCCCCCACTTCGCCACCAGAGTGACGTCCCTCAGCGGAGCAGACTTCTAAAAGTTCTGATTTTGTGCTCAGTGGCTCTATCACTTGCCAGAAGCGGCCGACGGAGGCCCCTCCCCCGCCGTCTATCCTCCCGAATATCGCCTTTGATTCACTTCTCCGCACGTCCTACCTTCCAGAAAGTGGTCGCTTTTCTGTTCAGAGAGTTGTTGCTACTCTTTTCTTCGATCTCCTGTTGAGTTTGTAGGTGTTCAGAATGGTTTGATCCCTATCCAGCTGAATTCCTGAGAGGAGACGAAATCCAGGTCTCCTACTCCTCCGCCATCTTGCTCCGCCCCCCAGAACTTTAAGCTTTTTGAATGCTTTCTGGTTTTATTGAAGGAAGTCTATGAATCACAATCTTGTTCTCTTCAAAGAGATTTGCAACTGAATGCTGCATCTGTACTTTTGCTCTAAGTTGTTGAAGCACATTCTCAGCCTTCTCTCTTAAGTACACTCCACTGACCATTTATCTCCTAATTTTAGAATCCTTTACAGTCAGGATAGGCTGTGATTTCCCAAATCTTAATTACTTTTTATATAACAGGTTTTTTTTTCATTTTATGTTTTTTCTTCTCAAATTTTGCTGTAAAGCACAAGAATAAAGCAAGCCATACTCAACATTTGGCAAGGAAAATTTCTCAGCTACATATTCAAACTCATCATGTAAAAGTTCTTCTTTCCACATCACAGTAGGACAAATCTTCACTAAGCTTGATCTAACTATATAAAACAAATCCTTTTTCCTTCAGCTTTCACCTGAGTTCTCACTAGTAGTCATTGACATCCATCCATATTTTTTATTAACTGTTCAAGGCAATCCAGATTTTTTTTTTCTTCTATCCGGTTCTTCAAAGTTCTGCCAAGCTCTTCCCATTGTCTAATTTCTCATTTTTACATATTTAGTACTGTAGTATCTCACTTCCATGCAACAATATCTATATTAGTTCTCTTTTTAAATAGTTTTATGTAGAAATGATACACATACCATATGATTCAGACATGTAAAATATAAAACTCAATGGATTTTGGTATATATGCAGAGTTATTCAAACATCACCATAATCAATATTAGAATGTTTTCATCACTCAAAAAGGAAACCATATTGCCATTAGTAGACATTTGCCATTTTTCCCACAAAGTCTTCCCCTAGCTCCAGCTAAGTACAAATTTATTTTCTTTCTTTATAGGTTGGCCTATTCTGGATATTTCCTATATGTGGGATCAGGCAACATGCTGTTGTGTCTGACACTTTTGGCATAATATTTTCAAGATTAAACATGTTGTAGTACGTATCAGTATTTTATTTCTTTTTCTGGTTAAATGATATTCCATTATATTGATAGAAAACATTTGATTTATTCATTTGTCAGTAGATGGCCTTTTGCATTGTTTCCACTTTTTGACCATTATAAATAATACTGCTATGAACATTCATGTAAAAGTGTCAGTGTGAACACAGGTGTCCAATTTTCTTGATTTCTAGGACCATAATTCCTGGATCATATGCTAACTTTATATTCAACTTTTGGGGGGAACTGCCATACTGCTTTCCACACTATCTGCACAATTTTATGTTGCCACCAGCAATATATGAACCTTATAATTATTCTACATCCTCACCAACACTTATTATTATCCATTTTTAAAATTTATATTATTGGGGTGCCTGGGTGGCTCAGTCAGTTAAGTGTCTGCCTTTGGCTCAGGTCATGATCCCGGGGTCCTGGGATCAAGCCTGGCATTAGGCTCCCTGCTCAGTGGAGAGCCTACTTTTCCCTCTCCCTCTGCCCCTCCCCCTGCTTGTGTTTTCTGCTACTCTCTCCCTCTCTCTGTCAGATAAACAAATAAAATCTTTAAAAAAAAATAAAAAATTGGCACCTGGGTGGCTCAGTTGTTAAGCATCTGCCTTTGGCTCAGGTCATGATCCCAGGGTCCTGGTATTGAGCCCCGCATCGGGCTCCCTGCTCAGTGGGAAGCCTTCATCTCCCTCTCTCGGTCCCCCTGCTTGTGTTCCCACTCTCGCTGTGTCTCTCTGTCAAATAAATAAATAAAATCTTCAATAATTAATTAATTAATTAAAAATAAATAAAATTTGTATTATTATAGCCATTCCAGTGTGTGAAATAATATTTCATTGTACTTTGCATTTACATTTCCTAATGGCTAATGACGTTTAGCATATTTTACTGTGTATATTTTTCCAGTTTTATATCTTCTTTGAAGAAATACCTATTCAGATTCTTTCCCATTCTATAACTTGGATATTTGTCTTTTCATTATTGACTTCTAATGATTATTTGTATATCCTGGATACAAGTCCTTTATCAAATATGTGATTTGCAAATATTTCCTTCCATACTATGATTTATCTTTTCAATTTTTTGATAGTACCCTTTGAAGCACGAAAGTTTTTAATTATGGTGAAATCTAATTTCTTTTTTTTTAAATTTTTTTATTGTTATGTTAATCCCCATACATTACATCATTAGTTTTAGATATAGTGTTCCATGATTCATTGTTTGTGCATAACACCCAGTGCTCCATGCAGTGAAATCTAATTTCTCTCTCTCTCTCTTTCCTTTTTTCCTGCTTGTGCTTTGGCTGTCATATCCAAAAAGATTTGTCTAACCCAAGGTCACAAAGATTTACTCTTATATTGTCTTCTAAAAATTTTGTAGTTTTAGCTCTTATATCCTGGCATATGAAACATATTGATTTTAATTTTGTATATGTTATGAAGAAGGAGTTCAGCTTCATTTTTTGGCATACGGGTTACCTGTTGTTCCAACACACTTTGTTAAAAAATTTATGCTTGCTTATTAAATTATTTTGACACTCTTGTTAAAATTGTAAATATTTGAGTTTATTTTTGGGTGGTTCATTCTCCACCATCTATCTAAAAGGGTATTCTTGTGCAAGTGCCACACTGCCTTCATTATTTTAGCTTTGTAAGTTTTGAAATTGGGAAGTAAAAGTATTCTAAATTGGATATTATTTTTAAGATTGTTGGTTAATTTGAATAATCACTATAAATATAACTTTAAATATCACTTTTGAATCTATCACACTGAATAACACTATGAATTTTAGGATCAACTTGTCAATTTCTAAAGAAAATCTAACTGGATTTTGATAGGGAAAATATAGGGTAAATGTTGATTCTTTATCAATTTAGGGAGTATTTTAACAATTTTAAGTTTTCTGATCCATGAACATGGGATATCTCACTTCTTAAGTCTTCTTTACTATCAGAAATATTTTCTAATTTTCATAGTACAATTGTTAGAATTCTTCTGTTAGTTTGTCAGCCGTTTCCTTCTTTTTGATGCTATTGTGAGTGGAGTTGATTTATTAATTTAATTTTCTGATTTTTTATCACTTTTGTGAGGAATACAATAGATTATTATATATTAATCTCGTACCTTGTTAATTTGCTTAACTTTTTATTAGTGCACATAGATTTTTAGTAAATTCCTTCAGATTTTTTTGTATACAAGATCATGTCATCTAAAAATAGCTTTCTTTTTTCTTTTTCCTTTTCAATCTGGATGCTCTACACGCCTTTACTTGCCTATTTTATTCTCTCTGAAACCTCTAGTATTATGTGGAATAAAAGTGACAAGAATATGCATTTTTGTCATGTTCCTGATCACAGTGGGAAAGATTCAGGCTTCTAAAATTAAGTATGATCTTAGCACTGGGTCTTATTGTAGATGCTCATATCAGATCATGGAAATTCACTTATATTACTAATTTAATGAGAGTTTATATCAAGAAAAGATGTTTTATATTTCCAAATGTTTTCTCTGCATTTATTGAGAAGACAATTTGGTTTCCATAATATTTTTTCCTAATTATATCATGTGTTACATTGATTTTTGGATGTAAAATCTTTCACTTGGTAGATAAATCATACTTAGTAGGTTTAATCCTTTTATATGTTGCTTTATTCAATGCACTAGTATTTTGTTGACAATTTTTACCAGTATTTATAAGAAGTATTGGTCTCCAGTTTTGTTTTCTTGTGATGTATTTGTCTGATTTTGGTAACTGAGAACTACTGGGTTTATAGACTTAATTTGGAAGTGTTCTCTACTATTCTATATTTGAAATCACTTTTGAAAAACTAGTATTAACTTTTTAAAATATTTGGTAAAAGTCATTGATAGAGCCATCTAGGCCTATGCTTTTCTTTATGGAATATATTTTTTAAAGATTTTATTTATTTATTTGACAGAGAAAGAGAGACAGTGAGAGAGGGAATACAAGCAGGGGGAGTGGGAGAGGGAGAAGCAGGCTTCCCACTGAGCAGGGAGCCCAATGTGGGGCTTGATCTCAGGACCCTGGGATCATGACCTGAGCCAAAGGCAGATGCTTAATGACTGAGCCACCCAGGTGCCTCCCTTCTGCCCATTTCTTAACTGGATTTTTTTTTTTTTTTTTGGATGTTGAGTTTGACAAACTCTTTATAGCTTTTCAATACTAGCCCATTATCTGATATGTCATTTGAAAATATCTTCTCCCATTCTGTAAGTTGCCTTTTAGTTTTGTTGATTATTTCCTTTGCTGTGCAGTAGCTTTCTATCTTGAAGAAGTCCCAATAGTTCATTTCTGCTTTTGTTCCTTTGCCTGCAGAGATGTGTTTAGTTAAAAGTTGTTCTGGTCAAGGTGAAAGAGGTTACTGCCTATGTTACCCTCAAGGATTTTGATGGTTTCCTGTCTCACATTTAGGTCTTTCATCCATTTTGAATGTATTCTTTTTTTAAAAAAGATTTTATTTATTTATTTGTCAGAGAGAACAAGAGAGAGAGTGGGCACACACAAGCAGGGAGAGCAGCAGGTAGAGGGAGAAGCAGGCTCCTCACTGAGCAAGGAACCCAATGCAGTACTCAATCCCAGGACCCTGGGATCATGGCCTGAGCCGAAGGCAGATGCTTAACCAAGACTGAGCCACCCAGGCATCCCCATTTTGAATTTATTCTTGCATATGTTGTAAGAAAGTGGTCCAGTTTCATTCTTCTGCTTGTCGATGTCCACTTTTTCCAACACCATTTGTTGAAGGGAATTTTTCCATTTGATAATCTTTCCCATTTTACAAGGGTTAGTTGACAATATAGTTGTGGGTCCATTTCTGGGTTTTCTATTCTGTTGCATTGATCTATGTGTCTGTTTTTGTGCCAGTACCATACTGTTTTGATGATTACAGCTTACTGCTTGAGGTCTGGAATTGTGATGCCTCCCACTTTGCTTTTCTTTTTCAACATCACTTTCACTATTCAGAGTCTTTTCTGGTTCCATACAGATTTTAGAATTGTTTGTTATAGCTCTGTGAAAAATACTGGTGTTATTTTGATAGGGTTTGCATTAAATGTGTAGATTGCATAGGGTAGTATAGAAATTTTAACAGTATTGTTCTTCCAGTCCATGAGCATGAAATGTTTTTCCATTTCTTTTTGTATTCAATTCCTTTCGTAAGTGCTCTAGTTTTCAGAATACAGATCTTTTACCTCTTTGGATAGGTATATTACTAGGTATCTTATATTTTTTGGTGCAATTGTAAATGGAATCCATTCCTTAATTTCTCTTTCTTCTGCTTCAGTATTGTTATAAAGAAATGCACACAGATTTCTGTACTTCGATTTTATATTCTGCAAATTTGCTGAATTCATGTATCAGTTCTAGCAATTTTTTGGTTGAGTCATTCAGATTTTCTACATAAGGTATCATGTCATCTGCAAAGAGTGAAAGCTTGACTTCTTCCTTGCTGGTTTGGATGATTTTTATTTCTTTTTGTTGTCTGACTGCTGAGGTTAGGACTTCCAGTACTATATTGAACAACAGTGGTGAGAGTGGAAATCCCTGTCCTGGTCTTGACCTTAGGGGAAAGAATCTCAGTTTTTCCCCTTTGAGGATGATATTAGCTGTGGGCCTTTCATATGTTGGGGTATGTTCCTTCTCTCCTTACTTTCTTGAGGCTTTGTGTCAAGAAAGGATGCTGTATTTTGTCAAATGCTTTTTCTACATCTACTGAGAGGATCATATGGGTCTTATCCTTTATTCTGTTAATATGGTGTGTCATGTTGATTGATTTATGGATATTGAATCACCCCTGCAGTCCAGGAATAAATCTCACTTGATCTTGGTGAATAATCCTTTTAATGTACTGTTGGATTCAACTAACTAGTATTTTGGTGAGAATTTTTGCATCCATGTTCATCAGGGATATTGGTCTGTAATTCTCCTTTTTGGTGGGGTCTTTTTCTGGTTTTGGAATGAAAGTAGTGAATGAGAATGAGTTTGGAAGTTTTCCTTCCATTTATATTTTTTGGAAAAGTTTCAAATGTATAGATATTAACTCTTCTTTAAATATTTTGTTAACTTCCTCTGGGAAGCCATCTGGCCCTGGACTCTTGTTTGTTGGGAAATTTTTGATTGCTGATTCATTTTCTTTGCTGGTTCTTGGTCTGTTCAAATTTTCTACTTCTTCCTATTTCAGTTTTAGTAGTTTATGTTTCTAGGAATTATTTGTTTCTTCCAGATTGCCCAATTTGTTGGCATATAATTGTTCAAAATATTCTCTTATAATTGTTTGTATTTCTGCATTATTTGTTGTGATGTTTCCTCTTTCATTCCTGATTTTATTTATTTGGGTTCTCTCTCTCTCTCTCTATCTTCCTCTCTCTCTCTTTCTCTTTGACAAGTCTGGCTAGAGTTTTATCAATTTTGTTAATTCTTTCAAAGAACCAACTCCTAATTTCATTGATCTGTTCTATTGTGGTTTATTTTGCTGTTATTGATGTTTTTTGTTTAATTTCTATGTCATTTATTTCTGCTCTAATATTAATTATTTCCATTCTTCTCCTGACTTTAGGCTTTATTTGCTTTTCTTTTTCCAGCTTCTTTAGGTGTATGGTTAGGTTGTGTATTTGAGTTTTCTTGCTTCTTGATGAAGGCCTGAATTGCTATATACTTCCCTCTCAGGACCACTTTTGCTGCATCCAAAAAGTTTGGACTGTAGAGTTTTCATTTTCATTTGAGTCCATGTATTTTTTTAATTCTTTAATTTCCCAGCTAATCCATTCATTCTTTAGTAGGATGTTCTTTAACCTCCATGTAATTGTCCTTCCATTTTTTTTCTTGTGTTTGACTTCAAGTTTCATAGTTTTGTTGTCTGAAAATACGCATGGTATCCTTTCAAACTTCTTATACTGGTTGAAGCCCGATTTGTGACCCAGTATGTGATCTATTCTGGAGAATGGTTCATGTGCACTCGAAAAGGATGTGTATTCTGCTGTTTTAGAATGAAATGCTTTGAATATATCTGTTAAGTCCATCTGGTGCAGTTTGTCATTCAGACCCATTGTTTCTTGTTGATCTTCTGCTTAGATGATCTGTCTATTGCTGTGAGTGGGGTGTTAAAGTCACCTAGCTTTACTGTATTATCATCAACAAGTAGCTTTAAGTTAGTTATTAACTGGTTTATATATTTCGGTGCTCCCAAGATGGGGGCATAAATATTTACAATTGTTAGATCTTCATGTTGCATAGAACCCTTTATTACTATATAGTGAATTTCTTCATCTCTTATTACAGTCTTTGGTTTAAAACCTAGTTTGTCTGATATAAGAATGGCTACTCCAGCTCTCTTTTGATTTCCATTAGCATGATAAATTGTTCTCCATCCCCTCACTTTCAATCTGGAGGTGTTTTGGGGTCCATAATGAGTCTCTTGTAAACAACATATCAATGGATTTTTTTCTTTATCCATTCTTATTGCCCATGCATTTTGGTTGTAGCATTTAGTCCATTTACATCCAGAATAATTATTGATAGATATGAATTAAGTGCCATTGTATTACCTGCAAAGTCACTGGTACTGTAATTTGTCTATGTTCTTTTCTGGTCTCTGTTGCTTTTAGTCTCCCTTTCCCACTCAAAGTGTCCCCTTTAATATTTCTTGCAGAACCGCTTTAGAGTTCACAAACTTCTTTAGTTTTTGCTTGTCTTGGAAACTCTTTATCTCTCTTTCTATTCTGAATTACAACTTTAATGGATATAGTATTCTTGGCTGCATATGTTTCCCATTTAGCACATTGAATATATCATGCCACTTGCTTTTGTCCTGCCAGGTTTCTGTGGAAAGGTTTCCTGGTAACCTTATTTGTCTACCCTTGTTGATTAAGGACCTTTTGTCCCTGGCTGCTTTCAGAATTGTCTCTCTTTTTTTTTTAATTTAATTTAATTTTATTATGTTATGTTAGTCACCATACAGTACATCATTTGTTCTTGATGTAGTGTTCCATGATTCACTGTTTTTTTATAACACTCAGTTCTCCATGCAATACATGCCCTCCTTAATATCCATCACCTGGCTAACACATCCGCCCACCCCCCCCCCCAAAACCCTCAGTTTGTTTCTCAGTGTCCATAGTCTCTCATGGTTCATCTCCCCCTCTGATTTCCCTCCCCTTCATTTTTCCCTTCCTTCTCCTAATGTCCTCCATGCTATTCCTTATGTTCCACAAATAAGTGACACTATATGATAATTGACTTTCTCTGCTTGACTTATTTCACTTAGCATAATCTCCTCCAGTCCCATCCATGTTGATGCAAAAGTTGGGTATTTATCCTTTCTGATGGTTGAGTAATATTCCATTGTATATATGGACCACATCTTCTTTATCCATTCATCTGTTGAAGGACATTTCGGCTCTTTCCACAGTTTGGCTATTGCGGACATTGCTGCTAGGGACATTGGGGTGCATATGGCCCTTCTTTGCACTACATCTATGCCTTTGGGGTAAATACCCAGGAGTGCAATTGCTGGGTCATAGGGTAGCTCTATTTTTAATTTTCTGAGGAACTTCCACACTGTTTTCCAAAGTGGCTGTACCAACTTGCATTCCCACTAACAGTGTAAGAGGGTTCCCCTTTCTGCACAACCTCTCCAACATTTGTTGTTTTTTGCTTTGTCAATTTTTGCCATTCTAACTGGTGTAAGGTGGTATCTCAATGCTGTTTTGTTTTGAATTTCCCTGATGGCTAATGATGATGAACATTTTTTCATGTGTCTGTTAGCCATTTGTATGTCTTTTTTGGAGGAGTGTCTGTTCATGTCTTCTGCCCAGTTTTTGACTTGATTGTTTCTTGGGTGTTGAGTTTGAGAAGTTCTTTATAGATCTTGGATACCAGCCCTTTGTCTGTAGTGTCATTTGAAAAAATATTCTCCCATTGTGTGGGTTGCCTCTTTGTTTTGTTGACTGTTTCCTTTGCTGTGCAGAAGCTTTTTATCTTGATGAAGTCCCAAAAGTTCATTTTTGCTTTTGTTTACCTTGCCTTTGGAGACGTGTCTTGAAAGAAGTTATTGTGGCTGATGTCGAAGAGGTTACTGCCTATGTTCTCCTCTAGGATTTTGATTGATTCCTGTCTCACATTGAGGTCTTTCATCCATTTTGAGTTTATCTTTGTGTATGGTGTTAGAGAATGGTGGAGTTTCATTCTTCCGCATATAGCTGTCTAATTTTGCCAGCACCATTTATTGAAGAAACTGTCTTTTTTCCATTGTATTTTTTCTCCTGCTTTATCGAAAATTATTTGACCATTATTTTATCTTTGTATTTTGCAAGGTTCCCTATAATATGTCTTGGTGCTGACCCCTTTTGTTCATTTTGAGAGGATTCCTCTGTGCTTCTTGGACTGGAATGCTTGTTTCCTTCCCCAGATTAGGGAAGTTCTCAGTTACAATTTGTTCCAATGAACCTTCTCCCCTTATTTACTGTTCTTCTTCTGGGACTCCTATGATGCAGATATTATTGCACTTTGTGGAGTTGCTGAGTTCCCTAAATCTATATTCATGATCTAATTATTTATTTCCCTCTTCCTTTTAGCATTTTTTATTTCAGCCTGATTATTTTTTAGGTCACTTATCTCTGCAACAAGGGTTTCTCTGGTGATTTCTATATTTCTTTCAAGCCCTGCCAGTATTCTTATGACTGTTGTTCTAAATTCTTTTTCAGATATATTGATCATATCTCTTTTGAGCAAATCCCTGGCTGTGATTTCTTCTTGATATTTCTTTGGGGAGAATTCCTGTGTCTTGTCGTCTTTTCTAGATTTCTATCTTTTGCATGTTATGAAATCTTGCTGTTTCCTGCTTCTGAGAGTAATGCTATATATTTTTTAAAGATTTTATTTATTTTTTATGAGAGGCAGAGAGAAAGAGAGAGGCAGAGGCAGAGGGAGAAGCAGGGTGACTCGATCCCAGGACCCTGGGATCATGACCTGAGCTGAAGGCAGACACTTAACCTACTGAGCCACTCAGGCGCCCTAGAGTAATGCTATATTAAGAAGGATAATACACTGTCAAGGGCCTGACACTTTAGGAAGTGTTTCTGTTGTATGTTGTGTGCACTCTGCTGTTGTGTTTTGGCTGTTCTTTCCCATATGTCAGTCCTCCGCGGGGTTCCTCCTCCCTTTCAGTGGGGAGTGTTTGCACCTTTAACTAGGTGTGGTTTGATTTGTTTCTTAAAATGAGCCTGATTAAAAAGAAAAAAAAAAAGTCTGATCCAAGGAAAGAGAAAATGAAAAGAAACAAAAAAGCAAACAAACAAAAAACTATATGACTGATTCCAAAGAGAAATGAAAAAATAAATAAATAAATGAAAGAAAGCCCGGTCCTGTTTTCACCAGAGCTGAACTGACACTGGAGCACTCTATGATCAGTTAGCTTGGTACATGTGTGGGGCCTGTGTTGGTCCTCTGGTGGAGAGGCCTAGCTGTGATGGCTCACAGTCAGACCTGCCCTAGTAAAGATGCCCCTGCATGGTGCAGGTGGGTGGGGTTTGGTGTAAGCAGCTCCAGCCTCCACTTGGGGTACTGTGTTGCTCACTGAAGTCTGACCATGCTGGAGGGCAGTGGTGGAAGATGGCATCACCCTGCCCTCTTGTCCCTGGGGAGAAGAACTCATGCCTGCTGCTGTTCAGGAAGCCCTCACAGAAAAGCAAACAATCTTACCTCCTGTGTCCCAGGCTTATTGTCAGATCCTGGCCCTCAACCTCTCTGTGTCTGGGCCATGGGCATGACTAATGCCACAGTTCTCCTGTCTTTTATCTCTGGACTACGGCTGGGATTCAAAACTCCAAATCTTAAAGTACCCAGCAAAACCCAGACCCACTCCCTACCAATGGAGGAGAGCCTCACAGTGCTGTCCCTGGTGCTGTTCTGTTCTAGAAAAGCAGTTGCCTGGCCACACAGGTGCTTGGAGTCTGTGATGAAGCAAAGCGAAAAACTGCAACCAAGTTATCTGCCTTCTACACATGTCTCTGTCCCTTGCTATTGAACAGCTGCTCACTGGCACCCCGTGGGTCTTTCGTCCTTGGAGAGGCAATATACCCTCTTCCAAATGTACTCCAGGAAGGGGAATGTTCTCTCCCAGTGTGATCCAGAGAATCTCCACAACACACTGTCTACCACCTGAGCTTCCACCTTCCCTCTCCCCACTGACCACTGGCTTGACTCCAGGGAATGATGCAGACTTCTAAAACCTCAGAATTTGAGCTCCACTGTTCGCAAAATCTTACCATAGTCAGTTCTTCTGGATTACCTAGTAAGTGGTCTTGTGGGAGTGCTTTTCTTGTGGGAATCCTACACGCTGCTCTCTCCTGCCCCCCCCCCCCCCGTCTTCTCTCCACGAAAAGGGCTCCCTTCCCTCAATGGCACCATAGGTTTTCTGCCCCCCCCCCCCCGACCATTCATGGCTCCAAAGCTCGCATCTGCTACTTCTCTCCCTCTAATTATGAAGATTATTTTCTTAATCTTCAGGTAGATTTCCTAGTTATTCAGAATTATTTGATGTTGATCTAGCTGTGTTCAAGGGACAAGGGCTTGCCTTTGGGTCCCCCTACTAATCCACCATCTTAACTCTCTCCTTCATTTAAAGGTAATTTTATAAATGGTATGAGTCCAATTTTATCTTTATGTGGTTTTCCAGTTGTTTAACCCAATTTGTTAAAGAGACTATCTTTTCCAATTGGATATTCTTGACCCACTTGTAAAATATTAGTTGAGTGTACATGTGAGAGTTTATTTCTGAGCTCTCTTTTGCTCCATTATTTTTTGTGTCTATGTAAATGCTAGTACCATACTGTTTTGATTCCTATAGCTTTTAGTATAGTTTGAAATAAGGAAACAAAGCCTACAGCTTTGTTCTTTCCTAGGATCTTTATTGCTATTTGGCCATTTTTGTAGTTCTATGTATTTTTTAAATTTTTTTTTTCTATTTCGGTGAAAAATTCCATTGGTATTTTGGTAGGAATTTCAGTGAAGCTATAGATGGCCTGGACACTAGAAATTTTATCATATAGATCCTTCCAATTGATGGATACAGAATATCTTTGTATTTTTTTGTTTCTTCTTCAATTATTTAATTAAAATCTTATAGTTTCCATTGTACAGATCTTTCATTTTCTTGGTTAAATTTATTCCTAAGTTTTGTATTATTTTTGGTGCTATTGTGAATGGGGTAGTTCTCTTTATTTCTTTTTCAGATGTTTTTTATCAGTGTATAGATGAGCTGAACCAGATGACTCTAATCTTCTTCCATCACTAATGAAAGTCAAACAAACTGCTAAGCTTCAAAATAAAAAGTTTCCACTAAAAAAAAAAAAAAAAAAGCAACTGATTTTTCCAGATTGATTTTATAGTCTGAAACTTTACTGAAATTGTTGATTAGTTTTAACAGGCTTTTGGTTGAGTCTGGAATTCTCTAAATACAAAATTATACCATATGTGAATCATGATAATTTTATTTTTTTCTTTCCAATTTTGATGCATTTTATTTATTAATCTTGTCTACTTGCTGAAATTAAAATTTCCAGTACTATGTTGAATAAGTGGTGAGAGTGGACATCCTTGTTTTCTTCCTGATCTTAAAAGATTTTTTTTTCATATTTCAGCATTGAGTATGATGCTAGTTTCAGGTTTCATTATATATAGCCTTTAAAATGTTGAGGTATGTGCATTCTATATCCAATTTCTTGAGGGTTTTAATTATGAACGGACATTTTATTTTGTTAAATGCTTTTTCTGCATCTATTAAGATGACATATGATATTTATCTTTCACTCTATTAATGTGATATATCAAGTTTATTGATTTGAATATGTTACAACCTTTTTGCACTCGAGAGAAAAATCTCACTTGCCATGGCATATAATCTTTTTAATGTGTTCTAGAAATCAGTTAGCTTATATATTTTTTTAACTTAAATTCAATTAGCCAACATAAACTACATCATTAGTTTCAGATGTAGAGTTCAGTAATTCATCAGTTACATATAACATTCAGTGCTCATCACATCGTGTGCCCTCCTTAAAGACCATCACCCAGTTAGCTTATATTTTGTTGAAAATTTTTGCATTTTTTTTCATCAAGATATTGGTCTATAGTTTTCTTTTCTTCTAGTGTCCTTGTTTTGGTAATAGGGTGATGCTGGCCCTGTAAAATGAGTATGGAAGTGTTCCCTCCTCTTCAATTTTTTGGAAGACTTTGAGAAGGATTGGCATTTCTTCTTTAAATGTTTGGTAGAATTTACTAGTGAAATCATCTGGAACTGGGATTTTCTGTGTTGGGAAGTTTTTGAATACTGATTCAATTTCCTTATCTTGTTATTGGGCTGTTCAGATTTTTCTATTTATTTGTGATTCAGTCTTTATAGGTTGTAGGTTTTAGGTATTTATCCATTTCTTTGACATTATCTAATTGGTTGGTATATAATTATTCATTGTAGCACTATGATCCTTTGAACATTCATGATATCCTTTGTAAAGTTTCCTCTTTCATTTCTGATTTTATTTGAGTCTTCTTTTTTTCTCAGTTCACCTAGATAAATGTGTGTCAATTTTATCTTTTCAAATTATGGGATCTTAGTTTCAGATTGTTCTATTGTTTTGAGGGTTTTTATTTCATTTATTTCTGCTTTGATCTTTGCTTTTCTGTTTCTTCTACTAACTTTGCACTTATTTTGTGCTTCTTTTTCTAGTTCCTTCAAGTGTAAGGCTGGATTGTTTATTGAAGTTATTCCTGTTGTTGTTGTTGTGTTTTTTTTTAATGTATGTATATATCACCATAAATTTTATTTTCAGAACTTCTCTACACAAAATGGAGGGGGCTGGCTGGGTGGCCCAGTTGGTTACATGTCCAATTCTTGATTTCAGCTCAGGTCATGATCTCAGGGTCATGAGACCAAGCCCTGTGTTGGGCTCCATGTTCATTGGGGAGTCTGCTTGAAATTCTCTCCCTCTCACACTCCTTCTGCCTCTAGCCCCACTTGTGCACAGTCTCTTTCTCTCTCTCCCTCTCTCTCTCTCTCTCTCAAATAAGTAACTAGATCTTTAAAAAAAAAACACTTTATTTTCAGAAATTATTTTGCCACATCCCATAGGTTTTGGGTATATCATATTTCCTTTTTTATTTTTTTTTTTTATTTTTTGAGATTTTGTTTGTTTGTTTTTGCTTTGATTTCTTTTTTGGCCCATTGGTAATTCAGGAGTGTGTTGTTTTGTTTCCACATTATTTTAAAATTTCCAGTTTAGCTCCTGTTGTTGATCACTAGTTGACACCATTGTGGTCAGAGAAGATACTTGGTAAGATTCTAATTTTAAATTTGCCAAGACTTAAAAAAAAAAATTGCCAAGACTTGTTTTGCATCCTATCTCATGATGTATCCTGCAGAATGATCTGTGTGCACTTCCGAAAAATGTGTACTCTGCTCCTGTTGGATGGAATGTTCTATAAATACGTTTTAGGTTCATTTGGTCTAATGTATGTTTCAAGTTCAATGTTGCCTTGTTGATTTTCTCTCTGAATGATCTAGCCATTGCTGGAAGTGGACACTAAAGTTCCCTCCTGTTATTGCATTGTTCTGTACTTCTTCCTTTGGATATGTCAATAAATGATTTATATATGTCACAAATATACGGTGTATATCTATATGTTACTAATGTTGGATGAGTGCGTATTTATAAATGTTATGCATCGTTGATGAATTGACCCAGTTGTCATTATATAATGACGTTATTTGTCTCTTTCTTCACCATTTTCAGTTTGTCTATTTTTGTTTTATAATTACTCCCATTTTATTTTGGTTTCTACATGCATGGGATACTTTTTTTTCCCATTCCTTTACATTGAGCCCCCATATGTCCTTAAATCTGAATGGGGTATCTTGTGTTTTTAACTATCCATCCACTCTTTGCCTTTTGATTGATGAGTTAAATCCATTCATATATAAAGTAATTGTTGATATGTAAGGATTACTGTAACAACCTAATAATAACTTTCTTTTTGCTTTGTACTTCCATTTTGGGTTTCCCCCCTCTTGTTTTTGTTTTTGTTTTTGTTTTTGTTTTACTTATTTGTCAGAGATAGAGAGAGCACAAGCAGGGGGAGCAGCAGGCAGAGGGAGAAGCAGGCTCCCCACTGAGCAAGGAGCCCGACATGGAACTCAATCCCAGAACCCTGGGATCATGACCTGAGCCAAAGGCAGATCCTTAACAGACTGAGCCATCAAGGTGTCCCTCCCTATTTTTGCCTTTTTAAATTGATTTTCTGTGGTATGATTCTCTCTTTCTTCTTCTTTTTTTTTTTTTATTAACATAATGTATTATTTGTTTCAGGGGTACAGGTCTATGATTCATCAGTCTTACACAATTCACAGTGCTCACCATAGCACATACCTTCCCCAATGTCCATCACCCAGCCCCCACATTTCTCCCACCCCCCCGCCACTCCAGCAAACCTCAGCTTGTTTCCTGAGATTAAGAGTCTTTATGCTTTGTCTCCCCTCCGGTTTTGTCTTGTTTCATTTTTGCCTCCCTTCCCCTATGACCCTCTGTCTTGTCTCTCACAATCCTCACATCATTGACATCATATGATAATTGTCTTCCTCTGATTGACTTATTTCGCTTAGCATAATACCCTCCAGTTCCATCCACGTCATTGCAAATGGCAAGATTTCATTTTTTTTGATGGCTGCATAATATTCCATTGTATATATATACCACTTCTTCTTTATCCGTTCATCTGTTGATGGACATCTAGGCTCTTTCCATAGTTTGATTACTGTGGACATTGCTGCTATAAACATTGGGGTGCATGTGCCCCTTTGGATCCCTACATTTGTAACTTTGGGGTAAATACCCAGTAGTGCAATTGCTGGGTCGGAGGGTAGCTCCATTTTCAACTTTTTGAGGAACCTCCATACTGTTTTCCAGAGTGGCTACACCAGCTTGCATTCCCACCAACAATGTAGGAGGGTTCCCCTTTCTCCACATCCTCGTCAACATCTGTCATTTCCTGACTTGTTAATTTTAGCCATTCTGACTGGTGTGAGGTGGTATTTCATTGTGGTTTTGATTTGAATGTCCCTGATGCCGAGTGATGTTGAGCACTTTTTCATATGTCTGTTCGCCATTTGGATGTCTTCTTTGCAGAAATGTCTGTTAATGTCATCTGCCCATTTCTTGATTGGATTATTTGTTCTTTGGGTGTTGATTTTTATAGATTTTAGATACTAGCCCTTTATCTGATATGTCATTTGCAAATATCTTCTCCCATTCTGTCGGTTGTCTTTTGGTTCTGTTGACTGTTTCCTTTGCTGTGCAGAAGCTTTGTATCTTGATGAAGTCCCAATAGTTCATTTTTGCCCTTGCTTACCTTGCCTTTGGCGATATGTCTAGGAAGAAGTTGCTGTGGCTGAGGTCGAAGAGGTTGTTGCCTGTGTTCTCCTCAAGGATTTTGATGAATACCTGTCTCACACTGAGTTCTATTGTACATTTTGAGTCTTTTTGTGTGTGTGGTGTAAGAGAATGGTCCAATTTCATTCTTCTGCATGTGGCTGTCCAATTTTTCCAACACCATTTGTCTTTTTTCCATTGGACATTCATTCTTGCTTTCTCAAAGATTAGTTGAGCATAGAGTTGAGAGCTCATTTCTGGGATCTCTATTCTGTTCCATTGATCTATGTGTCTCTTTTGTGCCAGTACCATACTGTCTTGATGATGACAGCTTTGTAATAGAACTTGAACTCTGGAATTGTGATGCCACCAGCTTTGCTTTTCTTTTTCAACCTTCCTTTGGCTATTCAGCGTCTTTTCTGTTTCCATAAAAATTTTAGGATTATTTGTTCCATTTCTTTGAAAAAAGTTGATGGTATTTTGATAGGGATTGCATTAAATATGTATATTGATCTAGGTAGCATAGACATTTTCACGAAATTTGTTCTTCCAACCCGTGAGCGCGGAATGCTTTTCCATTTTGTTGTGTCTTCCTCAATTTCTTTCATGAGTATTCTAAAGTTTTCTGAGTACAGATTCTTTGCCTCTTTAGTTAGATTTATTCCTAAGTATCTTATGATTTTGGGTGCAATTATAAATGAGATCAACTCCTTAATTTCTCTTTCTTCTGTCTCATTTTTGGTGTATAGAAATGCAACTGATTGCTGTGCATTGATTTTATATCTTGCCACTTTACTGAATTCCTGTACGATTTCTAGCAGTTTTGGGGTGGGGTCTTTTGGGTTTTCCACATAAAGTGTCATATCATCTGCAAAGAGTGAGAGTTTCACTTCTTCTTTTGCCAATTCGGATGCCTTTTATTTCTTTTTCTTGTCTGACTGCTGAGGCTAAGACTTCTAGTACTATGTTGAATAGCAGTGGTGATAGTGGACATCCCTGCCGTGTTCCTGACCTTAGGAGGAAAGCTCTCAGTTTTTCCCCATTGAGAACGATACTTGCTGTGGGTTTTTCATAGATGGCTTTTATGATATTGAGGTATGTTCCTTCTATCTCCACACTGTGAAGAGTTTTAATCAAGAAAAGATGCTGTACTTTGTCAAATGTTTTTTTCTGAATCCATTGAGGGGATCATATGGTTCTTATACCAATCTTGCAGCCCAGGAATAAATCCCACTTGGTTGTGCTGGATAATCCCTTTAACGTACTGTTGGATCCTATTGGCTAGTATTTTGGTGAGAAGTTTTGCACCCATATTCATCTGGGGTATTGGTCTGTACTTCTCCTTTTTGATTGGGTCTTTGTCTGGTTTTGGGATCAAGGTAATGGTGGCCTCATAAAATAAGTTGGGAAGTTTTCCTTCTATTTCTATTTTTTGAAACAGTTTCAGAAGAATAGGTATTAATTCTTCTTTGAATGTTTGGTAGAATTCCCCTGGGAAGCCATCTGGCCCTGGGCTTTTGTTCGTCGGGAAATTTTTGATTACTGCTTCAATTTCCTTACTGGTTATGGGTCTGTTCTGGTTTTCTATTTCTTCCTGGTTCAGTTCTGATAGTTTATACATCTCTAAAAAAACATCCATTTCTTACAGATTGTCTAAATTGTTGGCATATAGTGGCTCATAATATGTTTTTATAATTGTTCATATTTCTCTGGTGTTAGATGTGATCTCTCTTCTTTCATTCATGATTTTGTTGATTTGGGTCCTTTCTCGTTTCCTTTTGATAAGTCTGGCCAGGGGTTTATCAATCTTATTAATTCTTTTGAAGAACAAGCTCCTAGTTTCATATTGATCTGTTCTACTCTTCTTTTTGTTTCTATTTCATTGATTTCTGCTCTGATCTTTATTATTTCTCTTCTCCTGCTGGGTTTAGGCTTTATTTGCTGTTCTTTCTCCAGCTCCTTTAGGTGTAGGTTTACAGTGTGTATTTGAGACCTTTCTTGTTTCTTGAGAAAGGCTTGCATTGCTATATACTTTCCTCTTAAGACTGCCTTTGCTGCATCCAAAAGATATTCAACAGTTGTGTTTTCATTCTCATTTGTTTCCATGAATTTTTTAAATTCTTCTTTAATTTTCTGGTTGACCCATTCATTCTTTAGTAGGATGCTCTTTAGCCTCCATGTATTTGAGTTCTTTCCAACTTTCCTCTTGTGATTGAGTTTTAGTTTCAAAGCATTGTGGTCCAAAAATATGCAGGGAATGATCCCAATCTTTTGGTACCGGTTGAGACCTGATTTGTGACCTAGGATGTGATCTATTTTGGAGAATGTTCCATGGGCACTAGAGAAGAACGTTTATTCTGTAGCTTTGGAATGGAATGTTCTGAATATATCTGTGAAGTCCATCTGGTCCAGTGTGTCATTTAAAGATTTTATTTCCTTGTTGATCTTTTGCTTAGATGATCTGTCCATTTCAGTGAGGGGTGTGTTAAAGTCCCCTACTATTATTGTATTATTGTCAATGTGTTTCTTTGATTTTGTTATTAATTGGCTTATATAATTGGCTGCTCCCATGTTAGGGGCATAGATATTTAAATTTTTAGAACTTCCTGTTGGATAGACCCTTTAATTATGATATACTGTCCTTCCTCATCTCTTATAATAATATTTGGTTTAAAATCTAATTCGTCTGATATAAGAATGTCACCCCAGCTTTCTCTTGATGTCCATTAGCATGGTAAACGGGTTTCCCCCTCCTCACTTTCAATCAGGAGGTGTCTTTGGGTCAAAAATGAGTCTCTTGCAGACAGCACATCGATGGGTCTTGTTTTTTATCCAATCTGATACCCTGTGTCTTTTGATTAGAGCATTTAGCCCATTTCCATTCAGGGTAACTATTGAAAGATATGAATTTAGTGCCATTGTATTGCCTGTAAGGTGACTGTTATTGTATATTGTCTCTGTTCCTTTCTGGTCAATGTTACTTTTAGCCTCTCTCTTGCTTGGAGGACTCCTTTCATTATTTCTTGTAGGGCTTTTTTGGTGTTTGCAAATTCTTTTAGTTTTTGTTTGTCCTGGAAGCTTTTTATCTCTCCTTCTATTTTCAATGACAGCTTAGCTGGATATAGTTTTCTTAGCTGCATATTTTTCTCGTTTAATGCTCTGAATTTATGCCTATCCCTTCTGGCCTGCCAGTGATCTGTGCATAGGTCTGCTGCCAGTCTAATGCTTCTACCATTGTAGGTTACAGATCTCTTCTCCCGAGCTGCTTTCCGAATGTTCTCTTTGTCTCTGAGACTTGTAAGTCTTACTATTAGATGTCGAGGTGTTGACCTATTTTTGTTGATTTTGAGGGTGGTGCTCTGTGCCTCCTGGGTTTTGATGCCTATTTCCTTCCCCAAATTAGGGAAGTTCTCTGCTATAATTTGCTCCAATATACCTTCTGCCTGTCTCTCTCTTTCTTCTTCTTCTGGAATCCCAATTATTCTAATATTGTTTCTCCTTATTGTATTACTTATCTCTCGAATTCTCCCCTCATGATCCAGTAGTTGTTTATCTCTCTTTTTCTGAGCTTCTTTTTTCTCCATCATTTGGTCTTCTAGATGACCAATTCTCTCTTCTGTCTCATTTATCCTAACAGTTAGGGCCTCCATTTTTTATTTCACCTCGTTAATAGCCCTTTTGATTTTGTCTTGGTTAGATTTTAGTTCTTTTATTTCTTCAGAAAGGGATTCTCTAGTATCTTCTATGCTTTTTCAAGCCCAGCTAGTATCTTTATAATCGTCATTCTGAACTCTAGTTCCAACATCTTACTAATATCTGTATTGATTTTGTCTCTGGTAGTTGGTACTTCTTCTTGTTCTTTTTTTTTTTTTTTTTTTTTTTTTGAGGTGAGTTTTTATGTCTTGTCATTTTGTCCAGAGGAAAATAGATGAATGAGAGAACAAAATGGTAAAAGGTTAACAACAACCCCGGAAAAATATACATTAAACAAATCAAAAAAGCCCTGAAAACCAGGGTCGGGTGTGGGGGGAGCAAAGGAAAAAACAAAAGAAAAAGAATATGATCAGGCTGGTGAATAGAACAGAGCCACACACTAGATTTTGGGTGTATTTTGGTCTGTTAGAAGAAATGGCCTCCCAAAATTTTAAAGAAAGTAAAACTAATATATATATACAAAAATAAGGGTAAATACAATGAAGGGCTGGAATTTGATTGTAAAGATGAAAATTTAAAAAAAAAGATTTTAAAAAAGGAATTGATAAGATAAGATATTGGTGGAAAAAAGAAAGAAAAAAAAAAAGAGATAATGTTATCTGGCAGGAGACTAGAACAAAGCCATACACTAGATTTAGGGTATATTTTGGTCTGTTAAAAGAAACCATATCCCAAAATTTTAAAGAAAGAAAAACTTATATATGTACAAAAAATAAGGTTAAATACAATGAAGGGATAAAATAAGAGTATAAAAATGAAAATTAAAAAAGATTTTAAAAAAGGAATTGGTAAGATAAGATGTTGGTTGAAAAAGGAAAGACAAAAAAATCAAAAAAAGGTAGAAAAAGCCAAAATAAGGAAAATCTAAAAAAATTAACTTTGAAAGACTAAAGAATCATGGGAAAAAAAGCCATGAATTCTATGAGCTGTGTTCCCCTAGTGCTGGAGTTTTGCAGTTATCATTGATCAGTAAACTTGGTCTTGGCTGGATGTTTTTGCTGATCTTCTGGGGGAGGGGCCTGTTGCAATCATTCTCAAATATCTTTGCCTGAGGTGGAATTGCATCTCCTTTGTCATGGGTCAGGCTAAGTAATCTCCTCGGGTTTGATCTTGGTTGCTTTTGTTCCCTGAAAGCTTTCCATACAGTTTTGGAGGAGGAGAATGAAAATGGCAGCCTCCCAATCTCTGACCCCAGAGGAGCTGAGAACTCATGGCCCCACTCCTCAGTGAGCCCTCAGAGAAAAGCAGTCAATCACTCCTCTCTCCCTGGTCTCCAGCCGCACACGGAGCTCACCTGGCCGGTGACTGCGCGTTTGTATCTCTGGCACACGAACCCGTTTGCAGTCTCCAAACCCAGTGGATTCCTGCGGTGCACTTCCGTACTGCTCCTCCTGGAGGAGGAAGGGCAGTCTCCCCGGATCTGCCACTTGTTGGGTCTCTGCTTGAAGAGTAGTGGCCCAACTGTGCCACAGATCATGGTTTATGGAAGCCCTCAACTGAGAGCCCACTCCTCGTCTCTGTCTTTGCAGCCAGCTTCCCCACTCTGATACTTGGGAACTCTACCACACTTGGGCACCCCCGGTCTTTCTGTGACCTGTAGGGTCCTGAGACCACATTGTCCCAGCATGGGTTCCACCCCCTCTTAGCCACTGGAGCAATGTCATTCATCGAAGCAGACTTCTAAAAGTTCTGGTTTTGTTCTCTGCTGCTCTATAACTTGCTGGTAGCTGGCTGATGGATGCTCCCTCCCTCCCACCACCACGGACGATCTTCCCAAATATTGCCTCGGATTCACTTCTCCACATGTCCTACCTTCCAGAAAGTGGTCTTTTTTTCTGTTCATAGAATTGCTGCTATTCTTTTCTTTGATCTCCTATTAAGTTTGTAGGTGTTCAGAATGGTTTGATAACTATCTAGCTGAATTCCTGGGACCAGAAGAAATTTAGGTCTCCTACTCCTCTGCCATCTTGCTCCTCCAATTCTTTCTTCTTTCATTATATTTTGTGCATCTGCTCTGGGTTTTTGCTTTGCTTATTATGAGGCTTACACAAAACACCTTATAGATAAAACAATCCATTTTAAGCTTCTGGCAACTTAACTCACATTGTAAACAAATGTTTTACTCTTTTATGTCCCCCTTTTATATATTTTTGATGCCACTATTTACCCTTTTTTAAAAAGATGTATTTATTTGTTGTAGAGAGAGAGAGAACGAGCATGAGTTGGGGGAGGAGCAGAGGGAGATAAATTGCAAGCAGACTCTCTACTGAGTGCAAAACCTGATGCAGGGCTCAATCTCATGACCCTGAGATCATGTCCTGAGCTGGAATTGAGGCAGACACTTAACCAACTGAGCCACCCAGTGACTTGTCAATTTACCCTTCCTATATTGTGTTAGTTAAGAAATTTTGGCAACTATAGTTATATTTAATACCCTTACTTTAACCTTTATACTGTAGTTAATTGTTCAACACACCATTCTATTGCTGAATTAGAGTTTTCTAAATCTGACGGTACATACCTTTACCAGTGTGGTGCATACCTTTGTATGTTTTCGTGTCACTAACATCTTTTATTTCAGCTTGAAGATTCAATTCAGCATTTCTTGTAAGGCAAATCTAGTGACAATGAACTCCATCAACTTTTGTTATTTTAGAATATCTTCATCGAAAATTGATCTTTCAGATAAAATTTTCCAGGTAAAATATTCTTGGTTGTCAATATATTTCTTTCAAAAATTTGAATATGTAAATCTACTGTCTCCTGGTTTCTTTCTAGGGGTTTTTACTGATAAATATGCCAATAATCTAATGAGTGTTCCTTTGTGGCTTACAATTTTTTTTTTTTTTTAATCTGTCTAAAGAGATTATACTCTTTTTATCTTTGATTTTTGACAGGCTCATTTTAATGTGCCTTGGAGAAGGTCAATTTACATTGACATTACAGGGTGAATTATTAGTTTTGTATACTTCAGTGTCCAAGACTTTCCCAAGATTTGGCGAGTTCTCACCTCTTATTTAAATAAACTTTCTGCCCCTGTAGTCCTCCCTTCTCTTCTGTAATCTCAAGCATTTTAATATTTGTAAATGTCATGAAGTCCCATAGATCACATTTTTCATTCCTTTTTGTTGTTGTTCTCCCCCTCACTGGTTTATTTCAACATTCCTGACCTCTAGTCCACTTACTATGTCTTCTATTTCTTCTACTCTGCTGTAGAGGTTCTGCACTGCATTTTTCATTTCATTCATTATATTTTTCCGCTCCAGAATTCCTTTTTTTTTCATGATTTCTACCTTTTTGTTACATTTTTCAACTTGTTCATGTATATTTTCCTGATTTCATTGACTTGTTTTTCAGTGTTTTCTTGTAGCTCATTGAGCTTCCTCAAAACAACTGTTTTGAATTCTTTATCAACTAGATCCCAAAATACCATGCCTTTGAGTTTGGTCATTGGAGAGTCAATATTATCTTTGGTAATGACAGGTTCCCTTGATTCTTCTTGTTTATTGGAGTTGCTACTTTCATATTTCAAGTAGCAGACACCTTCTCAAACCTTTATTACCTGCCTTCAATGGGATATGCTCTTCATTGTTTCTGTTATTTGCAGGTTTTACTTTGATCTTATTTTGATGTACCTGCTCCACATATCTTGCTCTTTCTTGTAGCAGAATTCTTAAGCTTTTGTTTCTCTAGTTCTTAAAACTCTTCTGGTTGACTGCCGGAAACCTCTCTTTTGTTTTCCAAAAAGTGGTGTTATAGTTGAAGTTTGTAGTTTCTTCCTTGCCCACAGGTCCTGGTGTTTTGTTTTGTTTTGTTTTATTTTTTTCTGATAGTTCTCTTTTTACCAAACTCACTCTTATCAATGTAGTTCTGAGCACACACAGTAGCTGGTCACAGAATAGGAGCAGATGTAGGTTTTGCAGTCAGGAATTGGAAGTGTTCTTGGGCCTGGTGAAGAGATCCTGGGGTGGTATTCTCTCAAAGGTTCTTAGGACTTTCTGCTGAAGTTCTGAGTACAGTTAGCAGGAGCCACATCACTCTAAAGTCCTTTGATGTACTTAATTTCCTCTTTCTCAGTCTCTTCCCTCCATCCAAGTCATTGAGGTGCCACTTCAGTATTCTGGGTGTTATGAGAGAGAAACTGGTTTCTCCAATGGTGTCCCACACAGCTGTGGGAGCCAGGCACCCACTCACTGCCTTTTTATCCCCCTCCCCATGAGTGTGGTTTCCATCTGTAGTTCAGCCCCACACTGTGTCATTTTGAGGGAGAGGCAACATTGGCAAAGTTCTTATTGTATTCAATATTGAAATTTTTGCTCTAACGGCATGCTGGTATCTCTTCTCAGGAAGCTTATTCTACAAATTCTTTCTCCCTTATGGGTATCTACCTAGGTCAACACTCTATCAGTTTTCGCCAACTGAAGCAAAAAAATAAAATCAGCATGTTTACTGGCTTTGCTTGTTCCATGGCTCATAATGAGGGAGGACTTTCTGCCTATTTCCATGTGCACAGGTAGCCAAGACTCCTCCTAGATCATTAGGCATATCATACTGGATCCCACCATTCTCACAGAGGCATCTTTGTTTGTGGATAGATGCCTAATTAGTTGTCAAAAAGGGAGACTAAAAGAAAGGTTGTCTAAAATGTGCTGACATCACCACCTGATTTTGGACATGCTTTTCCTTCTTTGGTTAGATGGGGATTTGGGGCTACAGGACAATAATCAGACAGATAAAACATTGCTGGCTTTGCATTTAGAGAAAGGGAACAATGAGCCAATTAATGAAGGTGGCCTCTAGCAGCTGGAAAACATAAGAAAATGGTTTATTCCTTAGAAACTCCCAAAGGGAAGCAGCCCTTCCAATAACTTAATTTTAGTTTTGTAAATTCATTTCAAACTTGTGCTTAAAGAACTATAAGAAAATCTTTTCTTATTGTTTAAGCCCTTAAGTTTTGGTAATTTGTTATAGTAGTAATAGAAAACTAATACAATAACTAAAAATCAATTTTAGTGTAAATAGTTTAAACACACTTGTTAGAAGACAGATTTTTAAATTGGATACAAAAGCCAGACAAAACTACATGGGGTCTATAGAAATCTATAAATATGAAGACAGACTTCCGGTTTCTAGTTCTACATGTAAGAAGCTTGGAAGTGGTCACTACAACCCGGTAAGAGCACACAGCTGAACTGACTGAAAAAAACAACTCTTCTTGGACTTATAATGGTGGTGGACATGATGAAAATTGCTGTCCTCAAGATTGGAGACAGGTGAATACAGGAAGTTGAAATTTACATGAGCAGAGACTCACAAGTGGAAACTACTGTGGTAACCAGTGCCCAAATAGGGAAACCTGAACTTTAATTGAACAACAGCTGGAGGCTCAATGCAGACAATTCTGAGAGTTAAAAACATGAGAGAGACCTAGTAATAGAAAGCCTCCCCCAACCATATCATGAGATTTACCAGTAGGATCTCAACCAGATTCACACAATAAATATCAGAGAAAAATCCCCTCCTGCTTCTAGCAGGAAGAAAACAAATTAACCATTTTGGAATAAGCAAGAACACTTTGTTCTTAAAATGGCCTGCCTTCACTGTAAGCTAGTTAACCAGAACATAACCTGCTGGGTATTACCATAACCAAACTGACTTGAAGGGAATGAAATATTGAATTTTAGCCATCTCTAGCTTTCCACATGAGAGAGGGAAATTATCTAATTTCAGCACCCTCCAGCTATTCTGTCCTATCTAAGGGGAGAGAAAAAAAAAATGAGAGACATTTATACAGTTCATAGTCCACAGATACAGCTTTAATAAAAAACTAAAACCTATTTATAATACTATAGAATGATTTCCAACTTACCACACCTCGCCACCAATTTCTAAGTCTTATTTACAACAGACCTTTACACGATACATCATGTTTTGGCTATGAAGAAATAATTACAAAGAATATCATAAGGCAAAAAACAAAATTTGAAGACACAGAGTAAGCATCAGAACCAGATTTAGTAGAGATGTTTCAAATAGTCAGATTGGGAATTTTAAAACAACTATGACTAATATGCTAAGAACTTTAATGATAATGTAGATAGCATGCAAGAACAGATGAGAACTGTAAATAGAGAGATGGAATTTTTTTTAAATGCCAGGAGCAAACAAAACAAAACAAAACAAACACACTGTAACAGAAATAAATAATTTATTGGATGGGCATATCAGGAGATGACCCAACTGAGGAAATATTTTCTGAGCTATATATATTCCACATATAATAGTGAAACATACAGATCTCAGAGAAAAAAGAAAAACCTGAAAGCAGCTCAGGACAAGAGATCAGTAACCTATAAGGGTAGAAACATTAGGTTGGGAGCAGACCTATTCACAGAGACCTGGCAGACCAAAAAGGAATGGCATAATATATTCAGGGTGCTAAATGGGAAAAATATGCAGCCAAGAATAACTTACCCACCTAAGATGTCATTCAAAATAGAAGGACTGATAAAAAGCTTCCAGGAAAACAGAAACTTAAAGAATTTGTGATCACCAAACCAATCCTACAAGAAATATTAAAAGGGATCCTCTAAGCAAAGAGAAAGCCCAAAAGTAAGATAAACCAGAAAGGAACAGAGACAATACAAAGTAACAGTCACATTACAGTTAATACA